>NC_092334.1:553160500-553847500 GCF_046630445.1 Rutidosis leptorrhynchoides
TATGGAACGTTTTTAATCAATAAGAACGGGACATTTCAAATCTAGGGTTTGTGTTCTTGAGCAAAATTGGGGCTTTTGATATAAACGGGTTATGGCCGAATTTTGTTGATGGTTCATGCTTAATTAAGTAGTGTAACATGTTTAGGTTGCTAAATGATCAAAACTTTGATCCTAAACATGATTTTTGAGTATTAAAGTGGACTTTTTGAGTCAAAAATGCATGAACTCGATTTAATTGATATGAATGCCATTTAGAACTCGTTTAATTGCTATAATGATTATTTTTGACATGATTTAGAAGATGAATGCTAAGGAACATTGTATACATTTCCATATATGTTTATTTGTAAAAGTGTAGAATTGTTAATATTGTGAAAATGTTTATAAAGTTTAATATGGATTAAACATGTCATTATGATTGTTTTGATTTATGATTCTGCTAACACTAATGCATATTTGGATGCACAAAAATTGTGTTTTATGTGTTTTGCAGACTGAAAGGGGTGAATCTTCATCCGCATCTCAGGCTCGTAATGCTCCTCCTAAGAATGCAGAGGAACGGGATATTAATGACCAATACAAACAAAATATACCTCATCAAGTCATTTCATTTTCAAATATCCATGAGGCAGATTTACACTCAAACTTGAGGTTTGACAGATTTTGGATAGAATATCCAAAATATCAAAGGAACTTACACACCCTTCAGTCTAAAGTTGTTGAAGTACCCAGGGTAATAGATTGGGAACCGTTAGAAACAGTGGAATTGGCCGATCCAATCAGAGAATTACTTACACAAAGGTATGGTAATTCTACTTTTAATGATTGGGAACATTTGTTCAATATACGTAGGCGTGTATATAGAGAATGATGTGTGAAATTATTATGTAGTGTTGAAATAAATGATCGGGTAGCTACCTTAACCTATCGGAGTTTTATTAGATTTTTATTAGGAGGTGTGATGCGCCATATGTCTCTACTAGACATGGCTCAGGCTTTGTGTATATATAAACCTGAGGAACTAGCATCTACTTATTGTCAAAGGTTGATAGTTAATGGTTGGAGGGTTGATGAAAATTTTGATATGAATGGAATATGGAGTAGAATGACTAGCCATAACTGATTTCGTGGGGGGGAATTACTCTTATACTGATATTGATAGAGCTGAGCTAAGAGTAATCCATAGATTCTTAGCAAACTCGATTACACAGCGAGGTAGGAACAAAGAGAAGGTAAATGAGAATGATTTATTTTATCTCATGTGTATTCGAGACCCACAGAGCGCTGTGAGTATACCTTATTGTGTGGGTTATTATTTATCGGCTATGGTTAGGGGTATACGGCCTAATAGTATAATAGGAGGTGGTATCCTTGTTACTTTAATTGCTGAGTATCTCGGTGCCGATAGAAGTCAGGGGGGATTAATAATTGCAGCACCAGAACCCCGTGATACAATTGGTTTGAAAGTATATCATGGTGCTAAGGTTTTAAAGAAACGACATAACGCTGCAGCACCATATGATGGCAATCATCCACAGGTCGAAAGAGATCAGCAGCAAGGTAATGCGGGAGGGGGGAATCAGATGACAGAAATGCAAATTTTTATGGCTCAACATGAGTATGAAATGGCTAGACAACGAGCATTTCAAGATTGGCAGTATCATCAAAGTCAAATCATAAATCATTGTGCATACATAAATACAAACTACATTCCTACTCCAATGCCCGTATTTCCTCCCTGGACTATACAGACCCGACCATCGTACCCTACATATGACCCAGCTCAAGCATTCTATAGCAATTACTGCTATGAATGGAATCCCTACTGGAACCATCCTCATCAACCCTAATTTTATTTTATGCCTATTTTTATTTATTTGGTAAGTTGTAATTGTATACTTTTAATACTTCTTTTGATACTATAATAGTTTTTATAATTTTCTAACTTTTATTATTAGATTTTAATAATTTTTGAATGTGGGGTGATATACCCAACTTCAAAAATATGTATATATATGTTTGTAGTTTATCTCATGTACAAAACAGGGTAAAACAGCGCATTTTCAAAGACTGACATTAAGTTCAGTAAAAGCAACTAATTTTGATGATAAGATGCAAAATATATGTGAAATAACAACAGACGGAATGAACAAATGAAGTGCACCATTTATCATTCAAAACAAACGCCAATATGTTTGGAAACTTTGGTAAAATTTTAATTGTTTTTCTACGCTAATTACCCTCAATAGTTTAAATTGTTACTGATTTCTTGCAAATGAGGGCATTGCAAGATCTTAAGTGTGGGAAGGGGTTAAATTCTTTTGGATTTTTAAAAATTTTAATTTAAACACTTGGTTACCATTAAAAATACTAGTAACGCAGTAGTTGTATTAGAATCTAGTGCTCTCTGATAATAAAGAACATCCCTAGTCTTATATACTGACTACCCACTTCTAGTAAAAAATTTTAAAAAATGAATTCAAAATCATATTTATACATATTTATGAACGATAAAACTAGGTATTAACACCGAAATTATTGTTACCTTGGAGAGGACATAAATTGAGAAACAACCCAAAACGTTAGAATTTATTTAAAATGGAATAAAGGAGAATAAAAAAGCAAAGAAAAATAAAGCTAAGTGTGGGAAGAATTTACATATATCACATATTTTGTACAAGATTATTGCAGGTACTTTTGCTTTGGACTAAACTAATTAGTTTTACCCGATTTACTTTAATATATTTGAATGAAAAGATGGATCTACAAGATGAATCAATTCCATCATTAAAAGGAAGTAAAGTCTTCCGAAAAAGACACGCGCTTCTTGATTTAGGTCAGGAAGTTGTCGTCCAGACCAGTTGTAGAGTCTACGAAAAACCTTGAAAAGTTTTCTCGAAAATCAGCTGGAAATCCACGGACTTCGGCATTAAACAGAGTCGCCAAGTGGTCAGACTTATCCTAACCATGAGAGGATCTGTCTCGTACAATGGGGGGCACCATGCAAATTAGCTTATAAGACTAATGAATCAGATCCCCAGAAAGGATAATCTCCTTAAAGATCAAAAATCTCCTTACTCAATCCTTGAGATTGACCTTAAAGATTGAGAATTACAAGCTCATGAAATTCGATGATATCTAAACTCGAGCTTGAACGAGAAAATATTTTGATCAAATTATAAACCGATTTGTTTTCTGAAACCCCATTTTCAATACGTTCATTACCATTGAACGTAAAATCCTAAGAATTCGCCGGAATTCATTAGGTCACCTGAACCAAATCGGGTGTCAACCGTAAGAAGGGTGGTTGCATAGCATGGTCAAAGACAGGACTTTGTGCCAGACCGAAAAACTATAGGGTGATCTTTACTGTTGCTCCTACAAAGGATAGTAATTGCATCCGACACGATATAGACCATAATTAAAAGCATGTCACGGGACATTGCCTTAACAGTTGCTTGTTCAACGCTTTCCTTTACAACCGGACGGTAGTTTACCGAAAGGTAATATACAGAGCAAGTAAACTGGACGTGTTGCTTTCCTAATACAAGGTTAGCAAGTGGGTGATACAAAACCGCAAGTTTTAAGCTAAAATTTTCAAATCTGAAACCCACAAAACTCACAAAAATATTTTGCAAACATCGGTGAAGGGTTATTCCGAAAAACTTATCTAGGTAAAAGCTAGAATTTTTTTTTCAAAAGATCAAATGTTTTCATAAAAGATCCAATTTCCTAACGGATCTAAATTTTTATAGTCATGTGGGACTGTAAACCACATCGTTACTATCATTGTTCATACCACCGTATCAAAATCACTGATGTACAAAGTGTGAAGAATAAAGAAGTGATTCAAGTATGTTTTTATTCAAGTTCTATATTGCTTGAGGACAAGCAACGCTCAAGTGTGGAAATATTTGATAATGCTAAAAACAAACATATATTTCATAGCATTATCCTTTAAGAAAGACAAGCTTTTAGTTGCAATTGTTCAATTTACAAGTGATATTCGTTTAAATAATAAAAGGTGAAGACAAAAGACAGATTCGACGAATTGAAGACGCAAATGACCAAAAAGCTAAAAAGTACAAAGTACAATCCAAGTAGTTCAAATTATTGATGAGAAACATCTAAAAATTACAAGAGTACAAGCCGTGAAACACAAAGTACAAGATATTAAATCATACGAAAAGGCGTTCGAAAATCCGGAACCGAGACATGAACCAACTTTCAGCGCGCGACGCAACAGATCAAAAATTACAAGTCAACTATGCACAAGAATATAATATAATATATAATTAATTATATATATTATTATATATTATATTTATAAGCAGCCCACGTTTAACTCAAAGAGATGAGCTGGAATCCATACCTCTGCACTCGCGGAGCTGTGATGAAGAAAACCTCCGCACTCGCGGAGCTCAACAGTTCAAAGTGGGCATATAAAAGGCCGCGCATTCTGATCGATTGAGGACACCTTTTTCTTTTCCTTTCTCTCAACATATACGATATATATATATATATATATATATATATATATATATATATATATATATATATATATATATATATATATATATATATATATATATATATATATTTATATTATATAATTTTAATTTTAATTTAAGTTTAATAATAATAAGGTTATGTTAGCGAATGTTTTAAGTTTGTAAGTCGAAACTCTGTCCGTGTAACGCTACGATATTATTAATCATTGTAAGTTATGTTCAACCTTTTTAAATTAATGTCTCGTAGCTAAGTTATTATTATGCTTATTTAAGCCGAAGTAATCGTGATGTTAGACTAAATATTAAGATTGGGTAATTGGGCTTTGTACCATAATTGGGGTTTGGACAAAAGACCGACACTTGTGGAAATTAAACTATGGGCTATTAATGGGCTTTATATTTGTTTAATTGAATGATAGTTCGTTAATTTAATATAAAGATTTACAATTGGACGTACCTATAAATAACCACATACACTCGCTCGGACACGATGGGCGGGATATTTATAAATACTAATAATCGTTCATTTAACCGGACACGGGGATGTATTAATAGTCAATGGACTAATTAAAACAGGGGTGGATTACGTACAAGGACACTTGGCGTAATTGTTAACAAAGTATTAAAACCTTGAGTTACACGCAGTCGATATCCTGGTGTAATTATTAAACAAAGTATTAAGACCTTGTTACAGTTTAAGTCCCCAATTAGTTGGAATATTTGACTTCGGGTATAAGGATAGTTTGACGAGGACACTCACACTTTATATTTATGACTGATGAACTGTTATGGACAAAAACCAGATGGACATATCGAACAATCCAGGACAAAGGACAATTAACCCATGGTAATAAATTAAAATCAACACGTCAAACATCATAATTACGGAAGTTTAAATAAGCATAATTCCTTTATTTTATATCTCATTGCACCTTTAATTATCGTACTTTTAATTATCACAATTATATTTATCGTCATTTTATTTATCGCACTTTAAATTATCGCACTTTTATTATCGTTATTTACTTTACGCTTTAAATTAAGTCATTTATATATTTAATATTTTACATTAGGTTTTAATTGCGACTTAAGACATAAAATCGACAAACCGGTCATTAAACGGTAAAAACCTCCTTTTATAATAATACTACTTATATATATATATATATATATATATATATATATATATATATATATATATATATATACACAAATATAGTTTAAAATAAATATAGCGTTAAATTTAGTTGTATCCCTGTGGAACAAACCGAACTTACTAAAAACTACACTACTCTACGATTAGGTACACTGCCTATAAGTGCTGTAGCAAGGTTTAGGTATATCCCATTCTATAAATAAATAAATAACTTGTGTAAAATTGTAGCATATTTAATAGTATTTCGCAATAAAAATATAACTATTTCGTACTACACCTCGCATAACATCAACCGTGCATCTAAAAATAGATTTTAAACACTAATTATGACAATTTTAATAATTTAAGGTAAAAGAAAATATAACATTCCTCCAATATAATTACCTTTGGATACACTGTCCGATGTACATTCACGTTGGTCACTATTTGTAAGTGATGGATTTCCTAATCTAAGAATTGGTATTTTTGGTGCCGGAGTTGCAATGGTATGTGAACATTCACCCTCTTTATATGTTGATTATTGAAACATGTTTTCTTTACCGACACTTGATGTAAATTGTGTTCCAGATGAATTCAGAAACGTTGTTCCAATTGTGTTGGTTAAATCTGAATCAACAAATAATTCCTGTTTACTTAAAATTTACACCGGAAAATTATATACATATTTTAACCAATGCTACCACATAACTATAGTATTAATAGCAAAACCACCTGTTAGTATTGAACTGGATGGGGTGCATTGTTGCCCAATTGTTGTGGTTAGTTTTGTCTGATTTATTTGTTTCCTTATAATGTTACTAACAATTCTCTTTACAGTGGAGGAGTTTCCTAAGAATGATAGAAGTGAAATAACATTTACAATTGATTCATTATCAACAAATGCAAAAAATTTAAAATGTTAATGTAAGTTCATAAGTCAGGTAAGCATTACCTGGATTTGATCCATTAACATCAACCTCAAAATCCCCTAATGGCTATTTTCTCTTGTTGATAAGTTCTTCGTTACTACTATTTGTTTCTTTTTGTTTTGATTGATTGTTACGTGAAGATCTTCTCAATACCCTATCCATTTCAAGTTTGTTTTATGAAAGAGATGCTGAAATTTTGATTCTTGAAGATGATTTTAGTTGATCCATTTTTTCATGTTTGATAATTTCAAATTTCAAATTTTGTAATAGTGGTTAGTGTCTAAATTCAACAGGTAAAGGCATGTTTATTTTGTTAATTGTTTTATTGGTAACATGAACTAAAACCCTATTAGTAGGGTAAAGTCTAAGGTAATCATGGGTTTTTAGTCAAACTTTTCAACTTTAGTCTTTCCAACACACAATTTTAGTCAAACTTTTCAACTTTAGTCTTTCCAACACACAATTTACTTCTTCCACTCCATTTTGATGCGTATTTCTCAAAATGTCCTATCATAAATTAACTCTTATAAAGTTTTAAATAATTTGTGTAAGCATTTCATTAAGGGTAGTTTAGACAATTCATGTGGAAGAAGTAAAATTCATGTTGGATTTATGATCTCCAATTATTATTTATGTTATTGTGTAACTTTTTTCATAGATTTATATTTTATAATCTATTCTCCAAGTAAATTTAATCTATTCTAATTATGTAAGTTACAGGTTAAGGGATGTGGGTTTCAAAGCCCAATAACCAACAAAATAATAATTAAAGGTCATGTATAAGTCCAACAAATAACACATATAATTAGAATAGATTACAATAACAAAAAATGACTAAAACATTTAAATGTAGTATTGATATTTTCAAACAAATTGTTCAAAATACGTTTAATGCAAAATGTAGTATTATAAGTGTGAGTAAGTATAAAAGTTCTTATTATTTACCACTTAATTGTTTTGTGGGATGTAAGTAATAAAATCTAATAATTGTTGGTCCTATGGTATTAATTATGAATTTTTTTTTAAGTATTCATACTATTAGATATACATCCACATTGCACATTACAACATAAATGAACGATAGAAGAAATATACACAAAGTGATATTTGTGATATTAAATTAATTTTTTATAAATGTCCATAATTTATAATACAAAATATGACCAAACTTTTTCACAACTTAGTACAAAATATGTCCATAATTTTTAATACATTTATTGATAACGAAATCGGTGAACAAAAACCCCCAACTCATAAGCCCAGAAACACAACATGCACTCGGGTGGTTACAATTCTTGATCCCAGCCATGTGCATCTGGAAAATAACCGTGGTGGGATAAGTTAGGGCACCTCCTTCTCACGTTCTCAAAAGGTTGGCGGTTAAACAACCATAACCTGGCCAGCATAGCAAAAACCCAGTTTCTAACCGCAACAACCAAATCAGATAAGGGTGGGAACGCTTGAATTAGGATTTATAAACCGACATCCCGAAATTGTATTTGGTGCTTAGCAAACATTATCAAACATTATCAAACCATAAACATAAACAGCTTCTAATACTTTCATATCCGAAGCTTGTTTTAATAAACGAAGCCCTAACTCATTATAGTCACTTTTAAAATATCAGATTAATCCCTTTCGATAACTCATATTAGGGTTTCCATAGAAAAAACAACGATTCAATAATGCTGTTAATTTAGGGTTTCCAAAATGTACGATAGGAAATATATCTAAGCAAAGTCGTTTATAAACCAAAGGATCAAAGGAGACCTTTAAAAATTCTTTGCAAACAGTCTTTGCTAAGAACAACTGCTGACATGAATATCGCCCAACTCTTGATAATATTTCGGCCAGCATGTCCGTGGGTAGAGCTTCCACAATTGTATTTTGAGTTCCCTCCATTTATTGTATATTTTTTAAAGAAAGAAAGATGTAGGTTTTTGCTAATGTTTATTGTGTAATTTTGGGTACTTGAGTGAACTATGTTTAGAAGAAGGTTGAAGATCACCAAATCTGTGCTTCAAATATGGTGACTGACAACTTTCTTTGAAAGTTGATTTTGGGTGCTATGAATCGACGTGGGAGGAAGCAAGTCTAATCATAATTAATGGTGTAGGTTAGCACGTGTCTGTGTACAAAGCTCCAATTTTTTTAATTAAATTAGAGGTTAAATTGGAAATTTGTCTAAAAATAGTCAGCAATATTTTTTTTTAAAATATGTAATGAATTTTAAGAGTTATTTTGTAATGGAAGTATTTAAAATGCATATATTAACAATTACTTATTATAAAATGTTCCACCACTTATTATGGTTAAAGAATAAAATAAAAGTAACCACTAATTATGATTAATTTTTTGAATACTATTTAAGATCAAATAAACTAATAAATTGTTTAACCACTAATAGGTAACCATTATTTTATGATTAAATGATAAAGTATAAAATATAACAACTATTCGAAGATAATATAAAATGACTATGGGTAGTATAAATTTTTAAGTATGTTTACAATTGTAATTTCATATGAAGTCTTATGTTAGTTTTTTTTAAACGGAATATCAAAAAATGAAAACTATGTAACAGATAATTGGAATCATAACAGATAATTGGAATCCACATAAAAGGTTTATGTTACAACGAAAGTAGAAAACATTGTTTTGAATATGATGGTGGAGCTTAATGGGTTTAAACTTATACTATCACAAAATAGTACCGAAAGCAAAACTATTGTATGTTTTACATGCCGTTGCTGATCGGTGGCACAAATTAAATATTCAAAATTAACATTCTACAATAGTTTCAATGTTGATTGGGTTTTGGGTTGTTTCTCAGAACGATTGGACCATTTTACCTTGGAAGTTGAATACTTCACAGATCCGGGAGTAGTTAACAGTTCTTGTTTGATTTTTTTCAGTGGCGGGCTAAAACCAATATCGTCACTTAGATCGATGGTCCGACTACCAATAGCAGAAGCATTAGAAGCACACTACAATGAAAAAATTAATTAGTTTAATACTGTTAACGAATAATGAAGGTAATCAAAAATAAGTAATCATACATTAACTGAATAAGTCTGTGTCGAAGATGATGGTTCGAACTCAACATCTTCAAATTGAAATGGATGATCAACCTAATTCATATTAATCGTTTGATTAGTTAAATAGAATATCAATACTAAACCCATTATATAATTAGAAAGCAATGTTAAAGTATAAAATGTTACCTTGAAAGTTTCAAAGATTTTTAAATATCTAGGGTCATCGGTAGCATCTTTCACGGTGTAATTGCGAATACCCCGGTCGTTGTTGTAATTAGTGACCTCTATCTTAATAAGTAGGGTCTTCTCTAACAAAGCTTCAAACTCATCCGGATAATCATCATCTTCAGACAACTCCTTCATTAACTGATATGTTGTTTTGGTAACAAACTTCTTCACATCCGTTTCAAAAACTGTAAAAGAGGCAGTGCCAGATGGATTTTCTACACGGATTGGCACTTTAAACCTATTATGTATAAAACATTTATATAATTAAAGATTCACAAAACCACAAATCAATCTGTTAGCATAAGTTTTAATAGTTATTTGCAATTCACCTGATTACAGGTTGCGGCTTATCTCTACATGCATTACACTTGCGTTCCAAAGCTAATAGCTGATCAATGTCCAAAGTAAGATCATAGTTCGGGGTAATAGGTTTTGCACTCTTATTACATTTCTTGCAGGCAATGTAGTACCAAAGATCATCTGGAAGAATGGTGTTGGTTGTGGCTTGAACAATGTAGATACTTTTCTGAAATTATTTCATTTACACAGTATATTATTGGTATTAGATGTGCACTAAAATTAGATGAAAAAATCAACTAAAAAATAACTAAAATAAACCTATGCAGGTAAACTGCAGTATAATATGATTACCATCAAATAATCTGTAATTGTAAGAAACTTATCAATATATATGGGACAAATATGATAGCATCAAAATAAGATAAATGGTCTAATTTATTCAATAGGTTAAATAATTACCAAGGTAGGGTTCAACTGATTTAAGCCAAGATGCTTTGCATATTTAAACCAAGCTTTCGGATTACGATCACGAGGTGGGATAACTGACAAAGAAGGAGCTAAGGAACCAATTGAATTGTCAGCAGAATGGATTTCATTGAGGCTATCAAATAGAAAATATAAGGAAGTTAGTTTGATAAAGTAAAGTACATTCCAATAACTATAAATGAATTAAATGGTGTATTTATGTCACAAAGATAGTTCCTCATTAAATGCTTGACTTCATTAACTAACATGTAGTCATTGTAGTCATACATTGATCAATGATTGTAGTCATTTATTAGCAAATATGTTGTTGTTTCAGGAGGAGGAAACAGGAATTGTCTTCACTAATCAATGTACCGCTGTCGGAAATCAATGATCTGCGGATGATTTTTGTCAACAACTACATTAGTGTAACTCCAGTCGGTAGACACGGCCAACTTCCCTGCAGCATTAAAAAAACAAAAGAGATTGGACAAAAATCATTAAAGTTACAAAAAGATCATAATCAAACAATTGCTAATATTATGTTGAATTTGATGTATAAGAAAATTAAGGTTTGTAGAATGAAAAAGTACAAACTGTTATGCGATTTAGTCACTCCAAACTGAATGATCAAGATCACAGAAGAATCATCAGACACATTTTTGATATGGTGGTCGAAATCAATGGCGAATTTTCCCCACAGAGTTTCATCCACTTCCAAGCCACTATCAATCAGTGAATTATAAAAACTTACATAAGTAGAATTAAAAAAACTTACATAAGTAGAATAATAAGAATAACTGAAATTAAAGACATAATTTAACTTAAAAGTAAAATGTGTAAAAATATTACTCTAAATTTATGAGTTGAAGATTCATGTACTTGTTCTTTAGTTCATCAGTGTTTTTGTAATCCTGTATTGGATCATAGAAGGATACACGTCCAATAACATCTGCACATATATTTATGAGTAAAAGATTCATGTACTTGTTCTTTACTATAAAAAAAGGTTTATCATAAGCAATATATGACCTGCAGAAACTCCAACTGCAAGCTCACTCTCTATCAAAGCATCGAAAGGAATGAACGTCAAGCCATTATTCTCAGTCCATTCGTGTGGTGGAATTTCAACAACAGAGGTTTTTTTTTAGTAAACATGAGTTTGTAATCATGTTTCACATGTTTGGACCGGTAACAAAGGGGACTATCAATTACAACAGCATATGTAATACAATAATTGAACCATTCTTTGATGAGAACATCAAACTTGGCTTTCAGGCTGTTACGGATGTTGACTACAATTTTATGGCCCTTATATGAAGAAAATAAATGTAACAAACAAAATCATCAAAATATATTTAAAAAGAACAAAAACATTAACTTTATACTAAACAAAGTAAATGAACACAAACCATATCATCACACACTATGAGCTCCAGAGCGGGCTTGCCTTCGTCAAATCCGTGACCAAGCTTTTGAATAACTCGAACGACTTTAACTTTGATTTGAAAATTCACTTGTCGTCCGTCAATAGCAGGTACATAAATGTTCTTGATTGATCGAGACATGAGATAAACTAAAATGAAAAGAAATCTAAGTTAAGAAAACAAAATATCATTACATAACACAAATTATCATAAATACATATAAATCTCTAAGTTAATATAAATTGAGAAAACAAATCAACTATCTCTAAACATTTACTAAAAATCTATAATAACTTCATATAAATCTAATTTCATAACAGAAATTATCATGTCTAACTACATATAAGTTGAGAAAACAAATTATCATTACAAAACACGAATTAAGAAACTGTAAACGATTTCAAAAAATTAAATACCTGAAAGAAGAAGGTTGAAGGATGTGGAGAGAGAATATGAATTGTTAGATTTAATCTTTAGTTTTTGAAATGGTGTTTTGATATGGTGGATTAGACAATATGGTAACATGGAAATCTTGGAAGGTGTGAATATACTTGAGTGTTTGCTTTGGAAATTGTATTAATTTGAAACAAAATCGGTACCTATGTAAAACATCCGAATTTTGAATTTGAAATTTGATTAGCTTTTGCATTCAAGGTTGATGATGTGGTGTATTTATCTATATGTATAGGTAGTTTGTGAGGTAAAAAAAATAGAAACAAATCTTGTATATGTATAGGTTTTATGTGAGTGTTACCTCTCCTAAGTGGCCCTTAAATCATGGGTTGGATGACATTATATATATATATATATATATATATATATATATATATATATATATATATATATATATATATATATATATATATATATATATATATATATATATAAGGCAAAGATCAAGCGCTAAGTGGTACTTGGTGGGATAAAGGGATAAGTGATTTTGTGATTTTTATATCTTTAGTTCTACAGCTCCGAATTAAAAAAAAAATTGCTGGTATCTATTTTCATTGTGTAGAGTCAGAAAAAATAATAAATTTTTTTAACTGGATCGTTAAGATGCATCTGATGCATGTTATCCGCTGTTTGATACATGTTAACTGCTTTTCATGCATCGGATGCATCTTAACAAAAAACAAAGAAAAAATGACTTTTGATTAAAAAAAACAGTGTTTAGGGTTTAGTAATTAGGGTTTAGAAATTATGGTTTAGAAATTAGGGTTTAGGGTTTAGAAATTAGGGTTTTAGAACGAGTTTTTAATATGAACGGTTTAGAGTTTAAGTTATAGGGGTTAGGGTTTAGGGTTTATGGTTTATGGTTTAGGGTTTAGGGTTGAGGATAGTCATATCAATATAAAAATTAAAATTATAGTTAAAACAACAATATAAATATAGATATAAATAAATAGAAATGACAAGAATGTAACTGCATGTGAGTGTATATTACATTACATTACAGTATAAAATACAAACGGATAAAATATTCCTTTCTTGTGCTATATCATGAAGGGCAGTTATTTTTTTTCTTTCTTTCCTATAAGGTCTAATCTAGTTATCATCGTGATCATTTTCGGCTCTTTGAATTCAATGTCCCAATCACTAAAATAAGTTGTTAAAACTAGAGCACAAATGCTTAATTATGACTCACCATGCATAATTTTCTTCAAAAATCAACCTTACACTTTTAAAATATTAAACATCTAACCACGAGCAGTCGTAGCTCTGTGGTACCGGCCATACCATGGCCATGATATTTCAAAGTATGTGACCCGAGTTTGAATTTCATCAGGGGGTTCCCGGCCAAATCATAAGTTTCCTCCTAACAGGTGTTCTGGATATGATCACGTTGATGATTTTACATGTGACGGATCCCGTTAGTGACTCCTAACAAGCTGTCGAAAAAAATATATTAAATATTTAAAGTAATGTTTATATTTAGCATGTGGGTTCAGTGTCTGTTACATTTACGAGATCCTCACATGATAAATGTTGGTTTATCTATAAAGTACATTAGTCTTGAACAATCAAATAAATGATCGTAATGAAAAGCACTATTCAAATGAAATATTATCTATTGTATGCATGTTTTATGTAGCTATATATATCATGAGACGCAAACCTTCTAAAGACAGCCTATAATTAAGTATTTTTAAAAATTGAAGCCTCATATTACATAATTGATGAACTTCACAAGTGCCCATCAACATCCTCCTCAAACATGAAACTATTCAATTCATAGCTTTACCTCTTCTATAGGATATTCATCAATCTTTCTCCTTTTTACTTAAATTCCTATTAGTTTCAAATTTAACCCATTCTGCGCATCATGTCTCTAGACAACCTCACCACACCATCAAAACAACCTTCAAAAGATGAAACTCAAATCTCTAATGGTGGCGGTGGTAACGGTAATGGTGGCAATCGAAAAACGTCTGCTTTGAAGCCACCGGAACAAAAGCTTAAGTGTCCTAGATGTGATTCACCAAACACAAAGTTTTGCTATTACAACAACTACTGCCTCAATCAGCCTAGACACTTTTGCAAGACATGTAGAAGGTATTGGACTAAAGGTGGAGCCCTTCGTTGTGTCCCTATTGGAGGCGGGTGTAGAAAGAGCAAGAAAACGAGATCGGTTACTTGAAGGTTTATCAATGGAGATTCTTCTTCCTTCAACT
This sequence comes from Rutidosis leptorrhynchoides, assembly GCF_046630445.1. Taxonomy (NCBI): domain Eukaryota; kingdom Viridiplantae; phylum Streptophyta; class Magnoliopsida; order Asterales; family Asteraceae; genus Rutidosis; species Rutidosis leptorrhynchoides. The sequence continues at coordinate 553,175,206 of NC_092334.1, forward strand.
TAAACTCATCTTTAGATATTGGTCATGGGTTGAATTTGTTAAATGGTGTGTCCCAACCAGCTATGGATTTTCAACTAAATAGGCTAACCCAATTCTCTTCTTCAACTTCATTCAATCAACCACCTTTCATAATCAATCTTGATCAATCATTAGGGTGTCATCTCCCTATGATCAAACAGCCAAATCAACATCCATTGCTTGGAGTAGGGTTAGCAAGTTTTCAACAAATTAGTGTTCCTAATCATGTTGTGTCCTCACTTGAATCTTTGAGTTCTATAAACCAAAATCTACATTGGAAGCAGCAGCAACAGCGTCTGGCCGCGGTGTTGTATGGTGGCCGTGGCGGCAACAATAGTAGTGTTCAAGGTGGTGGCGGTGGTGATGGTGAAATAGAAATTCAGCTGCAAATTAATCAGCAAAACCAAATTGTTACTGAATCTCAAGATCAAAAGTTGCAGCCTATTTTGTTTCAAAATCTTGAGGTTCCAAAACCCTCTCAAACCTCAATGAATGATGAGAGTCTAACAATAGCTTTAACAAATGGAAATGGTGCTGGAAACTATGAAAATGGAAGTCTCAACAATTGGAATAATGGAATTCAAGGATGATCAAGTTAAATCAAAAATGTTTATTATGTTTCTACATTTTAATTTTTTATTTTGGTTTTTTCAGATATATCATATATGTGTGTTGTGATGGAACAAAAAGCATGATCATGAAATTAATACTTGTGTTTGTTTTGTTCTTGTGAATGTTCTGATCATTCTATGTTCTTTAGCTTGAAGGGGAATAAAATATATATTGCATTTAGTAAATGATGTCTACATATCTTACGGTCTCTCGATTCACAAGTTACTTACGGTCTCTCGATTCACAAGTTATTTCAAATTTTTTGTTTCTTAATAATTTGTTTTTTAGTAGTAATTGTTTTCAATTACCTTATTTGTAATTTACACTTAAATATTTTTAAGGGTTATTAACCAATATGCCCAAATTAATAAAGTTTTATGTCATTTTGCTAGAAAAAATTACAATTGGGCCTGGTCATGACCAATAATTTTTTATCACGTTCTTAAGTTCTCGGTCACGATCAATATTCACTACATACGCAAGTCGCTGGTCGCAAGTATTTGCATATGATTGTTAATAAAGTGGTATTTAAGATGCCGAAAGTTTTTTGAAAACCAACCAGATACACACACCTTGCGAATTGAGGACATGAGGTAGGGATTGAACCCATGACCACCGCTTTATATTGTATGTCCCCCAACCACTAAGCTACCATCGCCGAGACGGTAATCCATGACACTGAATCCTGGTTGGACCGATTTAAGTAATGTAATGCCTAAACTCGATCAGGAATCACTTTTGAGAATCAGCTTCAGATCTTTAGAGGGCTCCCAACGCTGCCGTCCACCAACCCGCCCAGGCCACCGCCCAGGCTGCCGTCCAACCCATCGTGTTCCAGCTCGTGCTTTTTTGTCATTTTTGTGGACGGAACAATTGAAGGGAAAATACACTCCAACGGTCAAATTTTTGGCCGTTGGAGATTAATATATATATATATATATATATATATATATATATATATATATATATATATATATATATATATATATATATATATATTCTTTTTTAAACTCTATATATACACTCATATTTCATACAATTTCATACACACACATACACTCATATTTCATACAATTTCATCAAATCTATCTCAAATTATCAATCACTTTATATATTAAATATGAATCCAAATAACCCAAATTCCGATCCTGATATAAATTTGGTATTAACGATCTTGAATACCACAAATAATCGAGCGCTTGAAGATATCGCAAGACTTGATCATTTAGATGAGTTAAACGACGATGAAGAAGTTGAACCCATTACAAGGGCACCGAGAAGATATTTATATAGAGATCGTGAAGGCCGTGCAAAAGCTTTATGGAATGATTATTTTTCCGACAGTTGTACGTTTCTCGACGATTATTTTCGTAGACGTTATCGAATGCACAAACCTTTGTTTCTTCGTATATGTCAAGGTATAATGAATTTTTCCCAAGCTCCGATTCCTGAGTATTTTACTTATTTTCATCAAAAACGTGATGCTTGTGGGCTACTTGGTTTTAATATTGTTCAAAAAGTAACATCAGCCATACGTCAACTAGCGTATGCTGCGACGGCCGATCTTTTTGAGGAGTATTTGCATATGGGTGAACAAACGCATATGATTGTTTAAATAAATTTTGCAAATGTATTTTTCACTTGTACGCACCAGAATATTTGAGAAAACCAACTGCACAATATGTGCAACGTTTGACCACTATGCATGCTCAAATACATGGATTTCCGGGGATGTTAGGAAGCATCGATTGTATGCATTGGAGATGGAGAAATTGTCCGGCACGTTGGAAGGGTCATTATACACGAGGTGACCATCGTTACCCGTCAATTATGCTTTAAGCGGTAGCGTCTTATGATGGATGGTTTTGGCACGCTTTCTTTGGTACTGCGGGATCAAATAATGATATCAATGTACTTAATCAATATGATTTGTTTAACGACTTATTAGCCGGCGAGGCTCCACTTTGCACGTTTACGGTGAATGGGTGTACGTTTGATAAGGGTTATTATTTGGCGGATGGAATTTACCCGGAATGGTCCACACTAGTTAAGTCGTTCAGAAATCCGATTGATCCAAAACAGTCAAAGTTCAAAAGGTATCAAGAATCTCCAAGAAAAGATATTGAATGAGTATTTGGAATACTACAAGGTCGATGGACGATTGTTCAGGATCTGGCAAGACCATATTATATCCGAAAAATTAGAAGGATTATGTTAACATGTGTGATATTAAATAATATGATAACCGAGGACAACAGCCGTGCATTTTGTGGACTTGAAGAGAATTATCATCCGATTCGACGTGCATGAGGAACATTCCAAGAAAGGGTTGACGCACATATCCGGGCGGACGCGGAATTAAGAGATGTGGGCCTTCATCGACCACTACGAGATATGCTAGTAGAACACGTTTATAATCTTCCACCTAATTATCGAATTCGACATGATCCAACAAGAAATCCAAACAATCAAGGTGAGGCGGGACCTTCACACGTTAACGATGACGAAGAAGAATAGTTATTAAGTGTTTATGTAATTTTATTTTAAATTCTATGTTTTAATTTTAATTATTTGTAATGTTTTTTTTTTATTTATCAATGAAATTTTAGTTTTATGTTATTAAATATTTATTATTTATAATATATATAACTAAATTAATATTATTTTGGAAAAAATAAAAAAATTAAAAATTAAAAAAAAAAGAAGGAAGGAAGGAGTGTCATGATTGGGAGTGTTTAGTCATGAGTTTAGTTCTGAGAAGGAAGTGAGAAAAAAGCGCTGACGTGGCGTTGAGGACTAAGCTGGAGACATGTCTCCATTGGGAGCACTCTTATAATAGTGATTGCTGCATATACGAGTACACATATAGGTCTTTATATTATCAACCATACATACATACTAAAGCAAGCCTTGCACCACATTATTCGAAAACACCTTGTTTTATATTCGTAAATAAAAAAAGGAAAACACACACATTGTTAAACATGATTCAGTTAAACACAGCTTAATTAAATACATAAATGTAAATACCAAAGATCAATCATCAAATTTAATGGAATAGAAAAAAAGAGACGGAATTAAACTATCATCTATCATTATTATACACATATAGATATAAACCAACTGCAGGCTCAAAGTTCAAACCAATACAACAACCATAAACTCTCTGTTATTTTCATTCAACCCTAACAATTTATTTATGAACCGATGAGTGAGATATAAGAAGAGTAAGTTGATGTTGTTGAGCTTGAAACCTACGTTCAAGATACAATTTAATGATTTCCATAACTGATACGAATCTTTTCATTTCAATTAGTTTTTTACTCAATTCAGCTTCTCGTGCCCTACCTCCTTGCAGCCTTGCTTCCGTTTCCGCTAACCGCAATCTGAGTCCTTCAACAACCGCAGTGTTTAAGTCTCGCCTTGGTGGTGACCTGCCGGCGTTTGGTGACGTGTAATCGTCACCGGACGGTGGTAATCGTTGCCCACCGCAGCACATATTGCAAGAGAATTGTGGGAGTTGATATTTCCAAACATGTTTTTGATAAATCCACACAGATTTACTAAACTGCGCTTAATGAGATGTTCACAAGTTTTTTTTTTTATAATTTATTGAAGGGGCATTATTGAAAAGTATCACCAAACTTGTGTGGATCTATCAAAAGATTGTTTGGAAATATCACTTACCATTGTGGAAATGAAATTTAGGGATTTTATCTGTGTTGGGATTTTGAGAATCTTCTGATTTGCTTGAATTAATTATATGTGGTAGATTTATTAATTTCGGTCCCTTAAAATTGAACGTTTTACAACTTTGACCCATAGTTTTTATTACTTTTTCGTTAATTATTCTACTTTTATTAAGATAATATAAATATATATACGGAGTAATAAATAATAAATATAAATATAAATAAATATAAATGATAAATGATTTTTCTAAAGACACGCTTAAAACAAGTAAAAGTGTATAGCCGATATGTACAATATTTTTATGTACATTAGCGACAATCCTAGATCCATAAAAATTGTCGTTAGAAAAATTTGCCTATAAATAAATGTCAATATCAATATGAATAGATCAAGATTTTGTGATCAAGATTATGAAAGCTTCGTTGCAAATTTGGAGTATTATATACTATAAAATTTCAAATAAAATGGTAAAATCATATAAACTAGAATCATGAAGTTTTATAAACATGATTATATCTATGTACGACTACCTTTTAGTTTTCTTATGATTATTTATAACATTGAAGATTGATGGTTTTTGCTTCTTAGCTTTAACCCCAAATATGAATGATCTTAAAGGTATGCCTGGACGACTCGTAGGTGACTGCTCCGAAGAACTTTGTTTATACGGCATCTGATTATCTGATAGACCAAACTCGTCTTCTAATCTTCGCAAAATCCTCTTTATTACATGGTGTAACGCTCTAACATGATTTAAACCGGCTTCAAGTTCTTCATTAACTCTATTATTTTCTTGTTCCATGTTCAAAAGCTCACCCTGAAATTTTGCTGCTTGATGAGTACTAAACTTGATCTCATCTTCTAACATGCCTTCTTTCAATGCCATTGTTATTTCTTCTTTAATATTTGATAAAGATGAGCATCTCATTTGTAACTCTTCTTTTAAACTCATTGCTTGTTCTAACCATAATGTAAGTTCACCTTGAATCTCTTTAAGGTGTTTGTAAATCGGCCGAATTTCTGATTTTAAATCCGTTGTAAACATTTGGTTCGTTTTTTCTTCATTTGATTTAGCCTCTGCGCATTTAGCTTTCGCTTTAACTTTATGTATCTCCTTCTTTAAATCTTCTACTTCTGTTTTGAACTTTTGTACCTCATGAAATTGTGTACTAAATCTCATCCAAAAATCAAGATTTTCATCAAGTATTACATCAATTTCCGTTCGAAACTTCTCTTCAATCTCTGAAATTGGGCTCGGTTCATCAACCGAGATATTAATTTCTTCATCTTCTAAAGATGCATCATCTTGTTTAACTTCTTGCCAATTTTCTTCAACTTGAAGTTGGTTAAGCTTGTGTTTCAACATTTGAATCTCACTGTCTCTTTTTAGTATGCCGGTTTTTAGTTCTCGAACTTGCACTATCAATTCGAATAGCGTATTTAGTTTCTTCTTCTCTTCGTCACTAAGTTTTCTCTTCGTTTCCTTGTAGTTCTTCAATGTCTTCGTATACTCTTTTAATGGATTCTTTCGACATTCATCTTCCGTTTCCATTTTAGTATCCGATTTCTTCTCCACCTCATCATTCACGCACGTGTTCAAATTATAAATCTTTTCCTCTGCCTTTACAACACCAACATTTTTCTCACCATTTTCGTTTGTTTCACCTATTTGTTTCGTATTTTCATTTTCCACGTCATCAAGATTATCTTTTTTCTTGATAGTTTTTGTATGCGCGACAACACCATCATCACCTGTACAATGAATTTCCTTTTCTTCAACAACATGTTCTTCAAAAACCAAATTTTGTTCAACATCATCATTATCATCATCATCATCATCATCATCATCATCATCATCATCATCATCATTGTCATCATCATCACAATATACATCAATAACACCTTCTCCCGACCTAAAATATTCTTCTTCGGAAGCAGGAGAACACATTTCGACCTCCTCGTCTGGTTGGACATCATGAAGCTTTTCAGAAAGATGCACGATTTTACAATTCGCTTCAGTAAAACATACTTTTAGGCTGCTATTTTCCTTTACAACATACTTCTCTAATTCCTCTAATTCGTGCAACGTTTTCTCAATTTTATTCAACTTTTTACTCATTTGAGCCCCATCCCCTTTGTCACCTTCCAAATTTTGAATTTGTGTTTGCAATTCCCCAGCCTGCGTTCTTAACTTATCAATATTTGCAGTTTGTGACGAAAGCGTGCTTTCTAAACTAATCACATTATTCGCAAGCTTATCAACACTGTCTGCTAATCCAGAAACTGTTAAAGGTTTTTTTGATAGTTCTTCGATTTTTTCTTTAATCTTTTCCATATCTTCATTCTCCTTTTTTTGATTCAAGATCTGTGACTCATTTTCACTATTTTGTTCCGATTCATCAACTGCAAGATATTTACGCTTCAATTCAATTATTTTCTGTTTTGCGTCGACGATCTTCTCATGTTCTGTTCTAGCAGCTTGGTTTGAATTCTCTCGTTTTTCTTCTAACTTTTCGAGTGTTTCTTTACATGATTTTAATGCTGCTTGTGCCATTACAGTTCGAGCATCACCATCTTCGATAACTCTCCCAACTTTAAACTCATCTTGTAATCTACAAACCCGTTGTTGCATTGTGTTTATCTTGTTTTCGATCTCCCAATACTTGGAAAGCCCGTTTTCGTATTCACTTTTGGTGAACTCCTTCATTGTTTGCATTGCAAGTATCTCCTTTTGAATCTTGTCGATTTCTTCAACCGCTTGATCTTCACTTAAACCAGATTTAGGCACAATACGAACCGGGGTCTCTTCTTTAAACGCCTTGCTTATTTGCATTTTCTTCGATGCATTGCCAATGAGACCCTTTAAGTTTTTATTTGGAAGTTGAGGGACTTTAGGTATTTTTGCTGCATTTGGACCTTGATCTTGAAGGGGAAAGTTTTTGGGCATTTTAGGAGGACCAAAATCATCATCGAAATCATCGTACGATACTTGTTCGGGAAAGATTGATGCAATTGTGGTGTTGGCTTTTTGCAAGTCTCTTGATAATTTATCGTAACGCTCGGATAATGCTCTATACGCCCGAAATGTTTCCTCTACGAAGCATATTAAATCTGGTCTGTGACGATAGTACATTTCTGCCCTTTTTGCAAATGAATCACCATCTTTTTGTATAATGTTTAGTGCACTATGAACCTTGTCTTCCATATCTACATAAACAAAAATTAAAATAGATTAACATTTTTAAAGAATCAATGATATACAAAGGCTCATGTTATTGTTACATGAAGTATTTGAAAAGGTGTATTACCTAAAAGGCTTTGCTCTAGCCATTTCGACTGCTTGGTTCGAATGTGGCTAGCCCACCACCAAGAAAACGCATTGCTAGCCGCCCGTTGTAACATCTTAATCGCCTAGCGGATTTTCTTTTTTCCGTTAACTAAGTCCTTAAACAAACATGATCAAAATATTATTGGGTTTTGAGACTTGTTTTTGTAAAAGAAATGAAAGAATATTGAAACTGATGGTCGTGAATGAAAATTTGGTACACTAAATGAAGCTGATATATGGTTGTGAGGTTGAGAGATTGTATAGGAACCGTGATAAGTGCACTGCCTTTGGCCTTATGCATTAGGATGTAACTTTTTATTTTTTTTTTACATATACTAAAATAATATATCCAACTAAAAAAAACACCAAGTCAATGATGGTACAAGAAAATAAGTCAACCTTTGACTTCGAGTACCAGTTAAAATACATTTGACCTTTACATATCCATCAGATCCATTGTTTTTCCCTCAAAATCCGGTTTCAGATACGAGACAGCTTCCCATGATAAAGCTGTAATTATATCCACCCAATTATCACCATCATCTTTGAAACACAAAATACGCATAGATTTAAGGATATGTTCCACAAGTGCCTTAAATTTTCCATTCATAACATCCTCCATTTTTTTTTATTTTTTTATTTTTTAATGTTTCCTCTCTAAACCTGCAACTTGCACTCGATTCTTGTCCAAGACTACTAACACTACTTGGCTTCCCCCACTTCATGCCATCATCGTACTCCTCGTCAAGTTCATGGCCATCATATGTAGCAACACTACCCTCAATATCATTATCATTATTTGTTAAGTTTGAACAACCCTGATGAGATTTGCAGTCACAAACACAACCGAGATATAAACACAAGAATAAAAGAACGACACAAGAAATTATAGTGGTTCGGTCTCAATGTGAGACTTGATCCACTTTGGAACTAGAGAGTGATTCTTATTATTTTCGAGGTGATACAAAGCACATACATATGAGAGCCTATATATATACAAGGATTAAGACAAACCCTAGTCTAAATCACCTAGGCCCGGCCCATTGGAATTAGGGCTGGCCGTTTCCTTAACTTAACTAACAAGCAATCGAAGCCTACACATCAACAATCTCCTACTTGGAGGCTCCGAATACCATCGATCTACACTCTTGTACTTCTGCTTTGCAAGACTTTGCTCATCTCTACTCTCTCTAGTTCCTGCCTTCTCTTCAATATTCCTGAAGGCCAGTTGAAGCTACGCATAAGTTCAACTTATCCAGCGTTACTGGTTTAGTGAACATATCTGCCAGATTCTTTGTACCTGGAATGCTGTCCAGATTAAATATCCCTTTGCGTATTAGTTCTCTGATAAAGCGATACTTCATGCCAATGTGCTTCGTATTAGCATGATAAACTGGATTCTTTGCTAATTTAATTGCGCTTTCATTATCACAATATAAGACATATTCTGATTGTTTGCTATCCAGTTCTTTCATGAATGTCTTCAACCACACTAGTTCTTTACTGGCTTCAGTCACTGCCATGTATTCTGTTTCAGTTGTAGATGGAGCCATGCTCTTTTGAAGCCTAGACATCGAACTCACCGTCGTTCCTCCTATTGTAAATACATATCAGGTGGTGCTCTTGAATGTGTTATTGCATCTACCCAGATCTGCATCAGAATAACCCATGAGATTAGTATCCTTGCCCTTGAAACATAACCCAACGTTAGAAGTACCCTTTAAATACCGCAGTATCCACTTCACATCTTCCCAATGTTCATTCCCCGGAACTGACATAAAGCTACTAACCACCCCAACTGCATGCGCTATATCAGGCCTTGTACACACCATAGCTTACATGAGACTACCCACGGTAGACGCATAAGGAATTTTAGCCATTTCTTCTCTTTCGACTTCAGTTTTAGGAGACTGATGTTTAGAATGCTTTAGATGACTTCCCAACAGTTTTAGGAGACTCATCATTCATTCTGAATTTTTCAAAAACCTTGCAAATGTATTTTTCTTGAGATAAAGAAAGTGACTCATCTTTATTTGTGCGTATACTCTACCGAGAATCCGCTTAGCTGGCCCGAGATCCTTTATTTTAAATTCTTTGGATAATTGCTTCTTCAAATTGCGTATCTCAACCATATCAGAACTTGCAATTAACATGTCATCGACGTAAAAAAGCAACATAATATATGAGCTCTGGAACTTCTTCAAATAATAGCATTGGTTAGTAGAACTTTTCACGAATCCAGTCTTCTCCATGAAATTATCAAATTTCAAATACCCCTCTTTGGGAGCTTGTTTCAAACCATACAAGCTCATCTTGAGTTTACACACAAGATTTTCCTTTCCTGTGACACAAAGCCCCTCTATATGTGTAGAACTTTTAACATCCGACTTTTCTAAGTGTAGCTTCTCGGTTGGCACCATGCTTAGAACCAGTCTGATAGTCGTCATCTTCACCACTGGAGAGAAGATCTCAACATAATCGACTCCTTTATTTTATTGAAAGCCCTTGAAAACTAATCTTGCTTTGTATCATTTAGAACCATCCGCTTCATATTTGACTCTAAAAACCCATTTATTCAGTAAGGCACTTTTTCTGGGTGGTAACTTGGTCAGCTCCCAAGTTTGATTCTTTAATAAAGATTCCATATCGCTTTCCATAACCTGCTCCCACTGGAACGAATCTTTCACCTTCACTGCCTCAGAATAACTTTTAGGTTCACCATTTTCAGTTAAAAGAAGATAATAAACTATTGGACTATACTTATTTGGTTGTCTTGTGACTCGTGTTGGTCGCCTGACCCAATTGGATTGGTCAGGATGCTGTGGGGGCTGCTCATCATCAGAATCTGAGCTGTCACTATTAGAAGTCTGCTCGTGATCAGAATTCGAGCTTTCACTGTTAGAAACTCCCACTGGAACTTCAATTTCATTTTCTAAAGTTTCCCTTTCATCCTCTCTTGTTGTCTCTGTGTCAACCTCGATTTAAACTAATTCTTTTTCTTTTGGTGTTGAGTTGATATCCTTATATAGTTCTGCTTCATTAAAGGTGGCATGTTTACTTCTGATAACGTGTTTGTAACATTCTGTTCTCGGTCACAGTCACAGCACAGTGGAGTGCCACGCTACTTGCTCATGCGACGCTGAAATGTCCCGTTCTTATTGATTAAAAACGTTCCATATTAATTGATTTCGTTGCGAGGTTTTGACCTCTATATGAGACATTTTTCAAAGACTGCATTCATTTTTAAAACAAACCATAACCTTTATTTCATAGATAAAGGTTTTAAAAAGCTTTACGTAGATTATCAAATAATGATAATCTAAAATATCCTGTTTACACGCGACCATTACATAATGGTTTACAATACAAATATGTTACAACAAAATAAGTTTCTTGAATGCAGTTTTTACACAATATCATACAAGCATGGACTCCAAATCTCGTCCTTATTTAAGTATGCGACAGCGGAAGCTCTTAATAATCACCTGAGAATAAACATGCTTAAAACGTCAACAAAAATGTTGGTGAGTTATAGGTTTAACCTATATATCAAATCATAATAATAGACCACAAGATTTCATATTTCAATACACATCCCATACATAGAGATAAAAATCATTCATATGGTGAACACCTGGTAACCGACATTAACAAGATGCATATATAAGAATATCCCCATCATTCCGGGACACCCTTCGGATATGATATAAATTTCGAAGTACTAAAGCATCCGGTACTTTGGATGGGGCTTGTTGGGCTCGATAGATCTATCTTTAGGATTCGCGTCAATTAGGGTGTCTGTTCCCTAATTCTTAGATTACCAGACTTAATAAAAAGGGGCATATTCGATTTCGATAATTCAACCATAGAATGTAGTTTCACGTACTTGTGTCTATTTTGTAAATCATTTATAAAACCTGCATGTATTCTCATTCCAAAAATATTAGATTTTAAAAGTGGGACTATAACTCACTTTCACAGATTTTTACTTCGTCGGGAAGTAAGACTTGGCCACTGGTTGATTCACGAACCTATAACAATATATACATATATATCAAAGTATGTTCAAAATATATTTACAACACTTTTAATATATTTTGATGTTTTAAGTTTATTAAGTCAGCTGTCCTTGTTAGTAACCTACAACTAGTTGTCCACAGTTAGATGTACAGAAATAAATCGATAAATATTATCTTGAATCAATCCACGACCCAGTGTATACGTATCTCAGTATTGATCACAACTCAAACTATATATATTTTGGAATCAACCTCAACCCTGTATAGCTAACTCCAACATTCACATATAGAGTGTCTATGGTTGTTCCGAAATATATATAGATGTGTCGACATGATAGGTCGAAACATTGTATACGTGTCTATGGTATCTCAAGATTACATAATATACAATACAAGTTGATTAAGTTATGGTTGGAATAGATTTGTTACCAATTTTCACGTAGCTAAAATGAGAAAAATTATCCAATCTTGTTTTACCCATAACTTCTTCATTTTAAATCCGTTTTGAGTGAATCAAATTGCTATGGTTTCATATTGAACTCTATTTTATGAATCTAAACAGAAATGTATAGGTTTATAGTCAGAAAAATAAGTTACAAGTTGTTTTTGTAAAGGTAGTCATTTCAGTCGAAAGAACGACGTCTAGATGATCATTTTAGAAAACATACTTCCACTTTGAGTTTAACCATAATTTTTGGATATAGTTTCATGTTCATAATAAAAATCATTTTTCTCAGAATAACAACTTTTAAATCAAAGTTTATCATAGTTTTTAATTAACTAACCCAAAACAGCCCGCGGTGTTACTACGACGGCGTAAATCTGGTTTTACGGTGTTTTTCGTGTTTCCAGGTTTTAAATCATTAAGTTAGCATATCATATAGATATAGAACATGTGTTTAGTTGATTTTAAAAGTCAAGTTAGAAGGATTAACTTTTATTTGCGAACAAGTTTAGAATTAACTAAACTATGTTCTAGTGATTACAAGTTTAAACCTTCGAATAAGATAGCTTTATATGTATGAATCGAATGATGTTATGAACATCATTACTACCTTAAGTTCCTTGGATAAACCTACTGGAAAAGAGAAAAATGGATCTAGCTTCGACGGATCCTTGGATGGCTCGAAGTTCTTGAAGCAGAATCATGACACGAAAACAAGTTCAAGTAAGATCATCACTTGAAATAAGATTGTTATAGTTATAGAAATTGAACCAAAGTTTGAATATGATTATTACCTTGTATTAGAATGATAACCTACTGTAAGAAACAAAGATTTCTTGAGGTTGGCTGATCACCTTACAAGATTGGAAGTGAGCTAGCAAACTTGAAAGTATTCTTGATTTTATGTAACTAGAACTTGTAGAATATATGAAGAACACTTAGAACTTGAAGATAGAACTTGAGAGAGATCAATTAGATGAAGAAAATTGAAGAATGAAAGTGTTTGTAGGTGTTTTTGGTCGTTGGTGTATGGATTAGATATAAAGGATATGTAATTTTGTTTTCATGTAAATAAGTCATGAATGATTACTCATATTTTTGTAATTTTATGAGATATTTCTTGCTAGTTGCCAAATGATGGTTCCCACATGTGTTAGGTGACTCACATGGGCTGCTAAGAGCTGATCATTGGAGTGTATATACCAATAGTACATACATCTAAAAGCTGTGTATTGTACGAGTACGAATACGGGTGCATACGAGTAGAATTGTTGATGAAACTGAACGAGGATGTAATTGTAAGCATTTTTGTTAAGTAGAAGTATTTTGATAAGTGTATTGAAGTCTTTAAAAAGTGTATAAATACATATTAAAACACTACATGTATATACATTTTAACTGAGTCGTTAAGTCATCGTTAGTCGTTATATGTAAGTGTTGTTTTGAAACCTTTAGGTTAACGATCTTGTTAAATGTTGTTAACCCAATGTTTATAATATCAAATGAGATTTTAAATTATTATATTATCATGATATTATCATGTATGAATATCTCTTAATATGATATATATACATTAAATGTCTTTACAACGATAATCGTTACATATATGTCTCGTTTAAAAATCATTAAGTTAGTAGTCTTGTTTTTACATATGTAGTTCATTGTAAATATACTTAATGATATGTTTACTTATCATAGTATCATGTTAACTATATATATATCCATATATATGTCATCATATAGTTTTTACAAGTTTTAACGTTCGTGAATCACCGGTCAACTTGGGTGGTCAATTGTCTATATGAAACATATTTCAATTAATCAAGTCTTAACAAGTTTGATTGCTTAACATGTTGGAAACATTTAATCATGTAAATATCAATCTCAATTAATATATATAAACATGGAAAAGTTCGGGTCACTACAGACGCTCCAACTAGCGGGAACTGGTGCTGTTTTATAAAAATTAAAAATAAGAGGGACTAGGGTGCAATATGGCATGGGAACGGTTTAGGGGTTAGAAGACTGACCCAAATCAGTCACTTATATCCATTTTCACTCCATCTAACACCTAATCTTGGAAGAAAAAGCTTTGCTAGCGGAAAGCTTGATTTTGTGAAAAAGAAGCCAATCAATCCCCAAATTGAAGTCTAATCTTAGTGTAGCTTCTACCTAGCTTTGTTCTACACTTTTAGTAAGCCCTAAATCTGAGTTATTATGTGTAATTTCAATGGTGGGTTAGGTTTTTGGTTGGTGTTGAGTCTAAGACCAAATTTCTTGTGAAATTAGGGTTCGTGGGGTATAAATTGGGTTTGTGAACCCTATTTGGTGACTTAGGGTTTTGATTGATGAATTTGTAAGACTTGGGTCTTGCATGTGTTTGATTTTCACTAGAACATGTGTGAAGTTGATTTTGGGTATAAACCCTAATTTGGGTCAAAATGGGTTTTTGCGTTTAAATGGGTCAAGGTGTACTTGAAGTACATGATTTTGGGTCTAAATGGTGGCCTTGGGTCCTAAACTACTAACTACTATTGGCTATAGGTGTTTGGGTCTAAATTTACCTAGTTAAGGGAAGACAAGTGCAAATAGGTTTAAATTGCACTTGTGGTTGTGGGTCAAGAAGTGCTTTAAGCACTTGACCATAAGTCACTTTGGGTGAAATTGGGTTATAATCACTAGTCATTAGTGATATTCCACTCGTGCAGTGGGTGTAGGGGCTAGCCCATGGTGCGGTTAGCTATGATATACTCAATTTCGTCTTTAGTAAGTTCATCTACAACATCTGGTGGTGCCCTCGTGGGTACGTTCCTCTCTGGGTCGGTCTGGTCTAATCGAAGTCAACTGACTCACATGGAATACGGGGTGAGTTTTAGATGTGTTAAGGTCTTGTTTGACCTAGTTGGGTGATTAAAGTGCAATTTGGGTCAAAATTGCACTTGTGTGTTTTGGGTCAAGCTATTGGTGTTCATAGCTTGGTGTTGTGATTTGAATGCTAGGTGAATTGCTTTCGAATCATTCGTGAAGCTCTAGCGCGTGTATAGCTCATCTAAGTGATCAAGGTGAGTGGAGTACTTATATGTGTATATATAGGTTATTTTCTTGTAAGTTGGGTGGCGAGAGACATCGGGCGTAAGGTTCACTCTTCGTTGGCCATTTGGTGCAAGGTGGTGAGTGTTTTCGTAAAGTCTCACTCTTCGTTGACCACGTTCACGATTTTAGGTGTGGCGAGTGTCATCCACTCGTCGGCGGCCACATGATGTGTTGGGATGTGGGAAGTGTCACCTACGGGTTCACTTTTCTGCGACCACATTCATGTGTACCTGGCGGTGCCATCCGGAAGGCGCCTTCGTTGGCCACGTGCATGTGTTTGATAGCGTTAATTCATTTGATGACTAGCACTATTGTGTATGGTTAACCATATTTGTGCATTGTAGTGTATTGAGTATAATGTGGTTTTATGTTTTGTGATGCTAGTTTGTATGCGGTTATGTGTAAGTGGTACAAGTAAGTAAGTTATGTATGTATGCATATAAGTATTGTACTCACTAAGCATGTTGCTTACTCCCTCGCTATTTATCTTTTTTATAGATTCAAGCGCCACAAGCGATAAGGGTAAGGCTTTAGAGTAGCTATGGATGGGATCTTGCTTTTGGTAGTTGGCCCAGACGATCATGCTCTATTTTGGGTCAAATTGTTGTAATTTGGATCGTGTTAAACACCTAGTGTTTTTATGGGTCATGTGGTACCCGATGTCGAAAACTCTTGAAAACTTGTTGTACGTTTTGTAAACTTTGTTATGCGGGTTTTGGATGCACCAAGACTTGTATTATGTTGAAAATGTGATTTGGAATAAAATGAAATAGCAGCTTCAACTTTAGTGGAATGGAGAGCCGCTCCAAAAGCTGTACCCGCTCCATATAAAGGGTTTTTAATCCCAAAGCTAATTTTGGTTTTGGGACATCTGGCGCAGTGAAGTGGAGCGTTGTTCCAAATTTGGAGCTCCACTCCATTTGCCTGTGACAAAAAAAATGTCGTCGATTTTTAGTAATGTGTTTGAGTCGTTTCAGTGTTTTCCTTTGTTATCCCATGTAATCCATGTCACTTCCCTCATAACCAATGAACATGTACTTCTTTGCTTTTGCGTCGAGTTTGTCACCATCTTTGTTAATGTCATATGCTCTTCACCTAAAGATTCTTAGATGCTTATAATTGACTGCTTTCCCTCTCCATTCTTCTTCGGATATTTTGAAACTAGGTGGAGTTATTGGAGAATGGTTGATCAAATAAGAAGCAGTGCACTGCATCAGCCCATGGAGTCTTTGGTAGCCCATAATTAAGTCTCATGCTACGTGCTCTATCATTTAAAGTATGATTCATCCTTTCTGCAACTCTGTTTTGTTGTGGAGTGCCTGGAATCATCTTGATCATCTGAATGACAATATCAACACAATAATTAACGAATTCGGTGTTGGTGTATTCTCCTCCATTATCCGACTTCAAGCACTTCATCTTCAAGTTATAAGATAATTCAACAGCAGATTTCTATTTCTTAAAAGCTTCAAAAACATCAAACGTATTTTTAAGAGATTAAACACATACCTTGCATGTTGAATCATCAATGAAAGTAACATAATAGCGTGCTCCACCCAGTGAAGAAACAGGATTAGGCCCGAACACATCCGTGTGTATCAGCTCCAACT
This sequence comes from Rutidosis leptorrhynchoides, assembly GCF_046630445.1. Classification (NCBI taxonomy): domain Eukaryota; kingdom Viridiplantae; phylum Streptophyta; class Magnoliopsida; order Asterales; family Asteraceae; genus Rutidosis; species Rutidosis leptorrhynchoides. The sequence goes on from NC_092334.1 coordinate 553,192,024, forward strand.
TCTGTATCTGCGTGTTTTTGCAAAGGTGACATTTTTCTTCTTTCCTAGAACACATGACTCACAAAATTCTGATTCAACTCTCTTCAAATCATGAATTTTACCATTAGACACAAGCGTTTTCATCCCTTTGTCACTTATGTGACTTAAACGTTGGTGCCACTGACTAGTTAAGCTTTGATCATTAGAAACTGCATTCACTTCATTAGCTGGAATTTCTACCTTGTAAAAAGTGCCTTTCTTCTTTCCCTTGACTATTACTAAGTTCCCTTTTATTACTTTCCATTGGCCTTTACTGAATATCACATTATATCCTTGATCGTCAAGTTTTCCAACTGAGATTAGTTTCTTCTTTAGGATATGAATAACTCGGACAATTTCCAAGGTCTAAGCACTGCGCAAAGAAGTTTTCAGCTCTAGGTTTCCAATCCTTCTGCTATCAAGACAATGATTATTAGCCAAACGAACTTTACCAAGATTACATGTTAGCAGATTCTTCATCAAGTGTGAGCTTGGAGTAGCATGAAACGATGCTCCTGAGTCCATAATCCAAGCATCGATCGTATTTGTAGTGACCCAAACTTTTCCATGTTTATATATATTAAATGAAATTGATATTTACATGATTAAGTGTTTCCAACATGTTAAGCAATCAAACTTGTTAAGACGTGATTAATTGAAATAGGTTTCATATAGACAATTGACCACCCAAATTGACCGGCGATTCACGAACGTTACAAATTCGTAAAAACTACATAATGATATATATATGGATATATATATATATATATATATATATATATATATATATATATATATATATATATATATATATATATATATATAGTTAACATGATATTATGATAAGTATGTACCTCATTAAGTATTTTAACAATGAGTTATATACATAAAAATGAGACTATTAAATTAAGAAACTCGAAACCATATATATAACGATTATTGTTATAACAACGTCTTACTAAATACATATGAATCATATTATGATATTGTTACACTATGTTTAAATATGATAATTTATAAGTAAACATATCATTAAGTATATTAACAATGAACTATATATGTAAAAATAAGACTACTAACTTAATGACATTCGAAACGAGACATATATGTAACGATTATCGTTGTAACAACATTTAACTGTATATATATCATACTAAGATATATTAATATATCATAATATCATGATAATATAATAATTTAACATCTCATTTGACATAATAAACAATGAGTTAACAACATTTAACAAGATCGTTAACTTAAAGGTTTCAAAACAACATTTACATGTAACGACTAACGATGACTTAACGACTCCGTTAAAATGTATATAAATGTAATGTTTTAATATGTATTCATATAATTTTGAAAGACTTCAAGACACTTATCAAAGTACTTCTACTTAACAAAAATGATTACAATAACATCCTCATTCATTTTCATCAATAATTTTACTCGTATGCACCCGTATTTGTACTCATACAATACTCAGCTTCTAAATGTATTTACTATTGGTATATACACTTTAATGATCATATCTTAGCAGCCCTTGTGAGTCAACTAACACATGTGGGAACCATCATTTATCATATAGCAAGAAATATCTAACAAAACAACAAACTAATGAAGCCTATATGAAAAGCCTAAGTTCACGTGAAGATGGAGTACCACAAACACATTCACTTTGCAATTTTCTTGAATCAAACTACTCTATCTCCAGTGTTCTTCCATTGTTCTAAGTGTTCTTCATCATCTTCATCTAAATCTAGCTCAGTCTAGTTCATAAATCCATACATAAACCAAGTTATAAAACAACTACTCAAGAACACATCAACAACACTTCCAAGTTTGCTAGCTTACTTCCAATCTTGCAAATCCACTTTGAGTGATCATATAACCTCAATAAATCTTTCTTATTTACAGTAAGATATCTTTCTAATACAACGTAATACTCATATTCAATCTTTGATTCAATTTCTATAACTTTAACAATCTTATTTTGAGTGGAAATCTTACTTGAACTTGTTTTCGTGTCATGATTTTGCTTCAAGAACTTTCAAGCCATCCAAGGATCCTTTGAAGCTAGATCTATTTTTCTCATTTCCAGTAGGTTTTTCCACAAAACCTGAGGTAGTAATGATGTTCATAACTGTAGTAACCCGAACTTTTCCATGTTTATATATATATTAAATGAAATTGTTATTTACATGATTAAGTGTTTCCAACATGTTAAGCAATCAAACTTGTTAAGACTTGATTAATTGAAATAGGTTTCATATAGATAATTGACCACCCTAGTTGACCGGTGATTCACGAACGTTAAAAATTATAAAAACTATATGATGACATATATATGGTTATATATATAGTTAACATGATATTATGATAAGTAAACATATCATTAAGTATATTAACAATGAACTACATATGCAAAAAACAAGACTACTAACTTAATGATTTTGAAACGAGACATATATGTAACGATTATCGTTGTAACGACATTTAATGTATATATATCATATTAAGAGATATTCGTACATCATAATATCATGATAATATAATAATTTAAAATCTCATTTGATATTATAAACATTGGGTTAACAACATTTAACAAGATCGTTAACCTAAAGGTTTCAAAACAACACTTACATGTAACGACTAACGATGACTTAACGACTTAGTTAAAATGTATATACATGTAGTGTTTTAATATGTATTCATACACTTTTGAAAGACTTCAAGACACTTATCAAAATACTTCTACTTAACAAAAATGCTTACAATTACATCCTCGTTCAGTTTCATCAACAATTCTGCTCGTATGCACCCGTATTCGTACTCGTACAATACACAGCTTTTAGATGTATGTACTATTGGTATATACACTCCAATGATCAGCTCTTAGCAGCCCATGTGAGACACCTGACACATGTGGGAACCATCATTTGGCAACTAGCATGAAATATCTCATAAAATTACAAAAATATGAGTAATCATTCATGACTTATTTACATGAAAACAAAATTACATATCCTTTATATCTAATCCATACACCAATGACCAAAAACACCTACAAACACTTTCATTCTTCAATTTTCTTCATCTAATTGATCTCTCTTAAGTTCTATCTTCAAGTTCTAAGTGTTCTTCATAAATTATACAAGTTCTAGTTTCATAAAATCAAGAATACTTCCAAGTTTGATAGCTTACTTCCAATCTTGTAGAGTGATCATCCAACCTCAAGAAATCTTTCTTATTTACAGTAAGATATCTTTCTAATATAAGGTAATACTCATATTCAAACTTTGATTCAATTTCTATAACTATAACAATCTTATTTCGAGTGGAAATCTTACTTGAACTTGTTTTCGTGTCATGATTCTACTTCAAGAACTTTCAAGCCATCCAAGATCCTTTGAAGCTAGATCCATTTATCTCTTTTCCAGTAGGTTTATCCACAAAACTTGAGGTAGTAATGATGTTCAAAACATCATTCGATTCATACATATAAAGCTATCTTATTCGAAAGTTTAAACTTGAAATCACTAGAACATAGTTTAGTTAATTCTAAACTTGTTCACAAACAAAAGTTAATCCTTCTAACTTGACTTTTAAAATCAACTAAACACATGTTCTATATCTATATAATATGCTAACTTAATGATTTAAAACCTGGAAACACGAAAACACCGTAAAACTGGACATACGCCGTCGTAGTAACACCGCGGGCTGATTTTGGGTTTGATAATTAAAAACTATGTTAAACTTTGATTTAAAAGTTGTTCTTCTGGGAAAATGATTTTTCTTATGAACATGAAACTATATCCAAAAATCATGGTTAAACTCAAAGTGGAAGTATGTTTTTCAAAATGGTCATCAAGACGTCGTTCTTTCGACTGAAATGACTACCGCTTACAAAAACAACTTGTAACTTATATTTCCGACTATAAACCTATACTTTTTCTATTTAGATTCATAAAATAGAGTTCAATATGAAACCATAGCAATTTGATTCACTCAAAACGGATTTAAAATGAAGAAGTTATGGGTAAAACAAGATTGGATATTTTTTTATTTTTGTAGCTACGGGAAATATTAACAATTCTATACAAATCATATCCTAGCTAACTTATATTGTATTATACATGTATTCTAATATATTATGTAATCTTGGGATACCATAGACACGTATTCAAATGTTTTGACATATCATATCGACCCATGTACATATATTATTTGGAACAACCATAGACACTCTATATGCAGTAATGTTGGAGTTAGCTATACAGGGTTGAGGTTGATTCCAAAATATATATATACTTTGATTTGTGATCTAGCCTGAGACGTGTATACACTGGGTCATGGATTGATTCAAGATAATATATATCGATTTATTTCTGTACATATAACTGTGGACAACTAGTTGTAGGTTACTAACGAGGACAGCTGACTTAATAAACTTAAAACATCAAAATGTATTAAAAGTGTTGTAAATATATTTTGAACATACTTTGATATATATGTACATATTTGTTATAGGTTCGTGAATCGACCAGTGGCCAAGTCTTACTTCCCGACGAAGTAAAAATCTGTGAAAGTGAGTTATAGTCCCACTTTTAAAATCTAATATTTTTGGGATGAGAATACATGCAGGTTTTATAAATGATTTTCAAAATAGACACAAGTAAGTAAAACTACATTCTATGGTTGAATTATCGAAATCGAATATGCCCCTTTTTATTAAGTCTGGTAATCTAAGAATTAGGGAACAATACCCTAATTGATGCGAATCCTAAAGATAGATCTATTGGGCCTAACAAACCCCATCCAAAGTACCGGATGCTTTAGTACTTCGAAATTTATATCATATCCGAAAGGTGTCCCGGAATGATAGGGATATTCTCATATATGCATCTTGTTAATGTCGGTTACCAGGTGTTCACCATATGAATGATTTTTATCTCTATGTATGGAATGTATATTGAAATATGAAATCTTGTGGTCTATTGTTACGATTTGATATATATAGGTTAAACCTATAACTCACCAACATTTTTGTTGACGTTTTAAGCATGTTTATTCTCAGGTGATTATTAAGAGCTTCCGCTGTCGCATAATTAAATAAGGACAAGATTTGGAGTCCATGCTTGTATGATATTGTGTAAAAACTGCATTCAAGAAACTTATTTCGTTGTAATATATTTGTATTGTAAACCATTATGTAATAGTTGTGTGTAAATAGGATATTTTAGATTATCATTATTTGATAATCTACGTAAAGCTTTTTAAACCTTTATTGATGAAATAAAGGTTATGGTTTGTTTTAAAATGAATGCAGTCTTTGAAAAACGTCTCATATAGAGGTCAAAACCTCGCAACGAAATCAATTAATATGGAACGTTTTTAATCAATAAGAACGGGACATTTCAGTTGGTATCCGAGCGTTGGTCTTAGAGAACCAGAATTTTGCATTAGTGTGTCTTATCGAGTTTGTTAGGATGCATTAGTGAGTCTGGACTTCGACCATGTTTACTTGAAAAATGATTGCTTAACAAATTTTGTTGGAAACTATATATTTTTAACATGTGAATATTATGTGATATATTAATCTCTTAACGTGTTTGATATTATGTGATAGATGTCTACCTCTAGAACAAGTCCCATTGACTCACCTAATAATAATGAAGAGTCAAATGTAAATTGGAATGATTCGTGGACTGATTCACAAGTTCCCGAAGAGGAACCGGAAGAAGAGTCGGAACTGGAAGAAGAATTGGAACCGGAAGAAGAATCGGAACCGGAAGAAGAAATAGAACCAGTGGGGGAAATAATAAAACGGTTAAGTAGAAGAAAATCCTCAACCAACCGACCAAAGTTAATTATGGTCAATGGTGTTTCCTACAAGGAAGCAAAGTATTGGGAGGATTACCAATTCTCTGATGAATCGGATCCCGACAAGGATTCCGATGATGTTATAGAAATTACCCCAACACAATTTAATAAGGCAAAAGAGAACAATAAGGGAAAGGGCATAAAAATAGAGAAATTTGATTCCAAACCCGATGAACTTTATATGTATCGTCAACAACCGTATTTCTTAAGTTGTGACAATAACCCGGGAACCTCTAAACCACCAGGTTTTTCTAAACCAATGTGGAAAACGACGGCTCGTATTAGGGGAACATCATATATCCCTAGAAACTTGGCAAAACGAACCAAAACCGAAGAAGAAGAAACGAGCGAGTCGGAATAAGAAAGTTGTATTCGTGTGGTGTAATATATGTAATATAGTGTGCTTATGCTTTATGATATATGTAAAAATTGCTTGTATTAATAAGTATTTTATATGAATCTAACTCTTGTCTATTTTACAGTATAAAAACACAAAATGAATAGACAACCCAATATTTTAAGAGACCTACCCGGAGACATGATTGATGAAATCTTGTCTAGAGTCGGTCAGAATTCCTCGACACAACAATTTAAGGCGAGATCAGTTTGTAAGACATTCGAAGAACGTTCCAAGAATGCCTTGGTTTATAAAAGACTTTCGTTCGAAAGATGGGGATATCACATTGGGAAATCCATAAGTTACGATGTGTTTACTTTGACGCATATATTGCGGGGAACCCAAATGCTATTTTACGCAACGGGTTAAGAAATTATTTTGACTCAATATATCCGAATATAGGACTTCGTGATTTAGAAAAAGCGGCTAACATGCAACATAAAGAAGCATGTTATACTTACGGGTTAGTACGCTTCTCACCAAAGTGAGAACAAGAAAATCGGGCTACCACTATTAAACAAAACGTTCCCACAAGTGACGGAGTCGGTAATTGGGGTAAGAAATGAGGTTTTTAGGTTATTACGAGACTGTTGGTCATTACGTAACCTTCATCCTTTTGATGATGTTACAACACATTGTCTTACTATCGGTCACAATGGTTATGTTCCACAAAACCAAGGATGGGAAGTGGTATTAGTAAAACCAGAATGCATGACTTGTTTCTGGACGTATGAATTACGTGTCTTTATTGCCTTTGCTGAACGCCTTATTTATTAACTAGAATTATCTTCGCAACTACTTTGTATCAAAGTTTTATGTGCTATATTTCATGCTATATGTAAAATAGTGGTATTGTAAGTTTGCAAGTTATTGTATAAAGGTTTGAATATGATATATTTTTTTTTTGTGATTAGTTTTTCATATAGAATTGTAGTAGTTGAAATAGTATGTTAGCTACTAAGTATGAACTTAACGGGTAGGTACTACCCGAATTAAAGAGTATAAAACGCTAATATGAAGAAAGAGTTTTTATAAATAAGTTCATATTACGCTACGAAATACTATTGACTACTCTTGATATTCTATATGATTAACTCGTTTCATTTGACTATTTTGAAGGAAATGGCACCGACTACTCGACACACCTTGAATATGAGCGAAGAGGAATTTCGTGTCTTTCTTGCTTCAAACATAGCCGCAGTACAGGCCGCGCTACATACCAACAATAACTCTGAATCTAGCAATACAGCTAACGGTGCAAGAAATCGTATAGGATGCTCCTACAAGGAATTCACTGCCTGCAAACCTTCAGAATTTGATAGGACCGAAGGACCAATTGGATTGAAACGGTGGACCGAGAAAGTCGAATCGGTGTTTGCCATAAGTAAGTGTACTGAAGGAGACAAAGTGAAGTACGCTACGCATACCTTCACAGGTATTGCGTTAACATGGTGGAATACCTATCTAGAGCAAGTGGGACAAGATGCTGCTTATGCGCTATCGTGGTCAGCATTCAAGCACTTGATGAACGAGAAGTACCATCCCAGGACCGAGGTCAATAAGCTCAAGTCAGAAATTAGAGGGTTACGAACACAGGGATTCGATATTACTTCGTACGAAAGACGATTCACAGAATTGTGCCTATTGTGTCCCAGAGCGTTCGAAGATGAGGAAGAGAAGATCGACGCGTTTGTGAAAGGGTTATCGGAGAGAATCCAAGAAGATATAAGTTCACACGAGCCTGCCTCCATACAAAAGGCATGTAGAATGGCTCACAAACTAGTGAACCAGATTGAGGGAAGAATTAAAGAACAGGCGGCCGAAGAGGCTAACGTGAAGTTAGTCAAAAGAAAGTGGGAGGAAAACGGTGATAAGAGTCACCAAAACAACAACAACTATCCCAACAATCGCAACATCAATCGCAACTACAACAAACGGCAAAACAACAACAACAACAACTACAACAATCATTCCAACAATAATAACAACCGCAACAACAACAACAATCAGAAGCAGCTATGCCAAAGGTGTGAAAAGTATCACTCGGGGTTCTGCACCAAATTTTGCGACAAGTGTAAAAGAAATGGTCATAGCGCGGCGAAGTGTGAGGTCTACGGACCAGGGGTTAACAGAACGATAGGAACAAATGGTGTCGGAACGAGTAATGGCGGAGCAAGTAGTGTCGGAGCAAGTTATGCCAATGTAGTTTGTTATAAATGTGGAAAATCGAGCCACATTATTAGAAATTGTCCGAACCAGGAGAACACGAATGGAAAAGGCCGCGGAAGAGTTTTCAATATTAATGCGGCAGAGGCACAGGAAGACCCGGAGCTTGTTAAGGGTACGTTTCTTATTGACAATAAATCTGCTTACGTTTTATTTGATTCGGGTGCGGATTGAAGCTATATGAGTAGAGATTTTTGTGCTAAATTAAGTTGTCCATTGACGCCTTTGGATAGTAAATTTTTACTCGAATTAGCAAATGGTAAATTAATTTCAGCAGATAATATATGTCCGAATCGAGAAATTAAACTGGTTAGCGAAACATTTAAGATTGACTTGATACCAGTAGAGTTAGGGAGTTTTGATGTGATAATCGGTATGGACTGGTTGAAAGAAGTAAAAGCAGAGATCGTTTGTTACAAAAATGCAATTCGCATTATACGAGAAAAAGGAAAATCCTTAATGGTGTACGGAGAAAAGGGCAACACGAAGCTACATCTTATTAGTGATTTGAAGGCACAAAAACTAATAAGAAAAGGTTACTATGCTGTTCTAGCACACGTCGAGAAAGTACAAACTGAAGAAAAGAGCATCAATGATGTTCCCGTCGCAAAAGAATTTCCCGATGTATTTCTGAAAGAATTACCGGGATTACCCCCACATCGATCCGTTGAATTTCAAATAGATCTTGTACCAGGAGCTGCACCAATAGCTCGTGCTCCTTACAGACTCGCACCCAGTGAGATGAAAGAACTGCAAAGCCAATTACAAGAACTTTTAGAGCGTGGTTTCATTCGACCAAGCACATCACTGTGGGGAGCTCCTGTTTTGTTTTTCAAGAAGAAAGATGGTACATTCAGGTTGTGTATCGACTACCGAGAGTTGAACAAACTTACCATCAAGAACCGCTACCCACTACCGAGAATCGACGACTTATTTGATCAACTACAAGGCTCGTATGTTTATTCAAAGATTGACTTACGTTTCGGGTATCATCAAATGCGGGTGAAAGAAGATGATATTCTAAAGACTGCTTTCAGAACACGTTACGGTCATTACGAGTTTATGGTCATGCCGTTTGGTTTAACTAATGCACCAGCTGTGTTCATGGACCTTATGAACCGAGTGTGTGGACCATACCTTGACAAGTTTGTCATTGTTTTCATTGATGACATACTTATTTACTCAAAGAATGACCAAGAACACGGTGAACATTTGAGAAAGGTGTTAGAAGTATTGAGGAAGGAAGAATTGTACGCTAAGTTTTCAAAGTGTGCATTTTGGTTGGAAGAAGTTCAATTCCTCGGTCACATAGTGAACAAAGAAGGTATTAAGGTGGATCCGGCAAAGATAGAAACTGTTGAAAAGTGGGAAACCCTGAAAACTCTGAAACACATACGCCAGTTTTTAGGACTAGCTGGTTACTACAGAAGGTTCATCCAAGACTTTTCCAGAATAGCAAAACCCTTGACTGCATTAACGCATAAAGGGAAGAAATTTGAATGGAAGGATGAACAAGAGAATGTGTTTCAGTTATTGAAGAAAAAGCTAACTACGGCACCTATATTGTCATTGCCTGAAGGGAATGATGATTTTGTGATTTATTGTGAAGCATCAAAGCAAGGTCTCGGTTGTGTATTAATGCAACGAACTAAGGTGATTGCTTATGCGTCTAGACAATTGAAGATTCACGAACAAAATTATACGACGCATGATTTGGAATTAGGCGCGGTTGTTTTTGCATTAAAGACTTGGAGGCACTACTTATATGGGGTCAAAAGTATTATATATACCGACCACAAAAGTCTTCAACACATATTTAATCAGAAACAACTGAATATGAGGTAGCGTAGGTGAATTGAATTGTTGATTGATTATGACTTTGAGATTCGTTACCACCCGGGGAAGGCAAATGTGGTAGCCGACGCCTTGAGCAGGAAGGACAGAGAACCCATTCGAGTAAAATCTATGAATATAATGATTCACAATAACCTTACTACTCAAATAAAGGAGGCGCAACAAGGAGTTTTAAAAGAGGGAAATTTAAAGGATGAAATACCCAAAGGATCGGAGAAGCATCTTAATATTCGGGAAGATGGAACCCGGTATAGGGCTAAAAGAATTTGGGTACCAAAATTTGGAGATATGAGAGAAATGGTACTTAGAGAAGCTCATAAAACCAGATACTCAATACATCCTGGAACGGGGAAGATGTACAAGGATCTCAAAAAACATTTTTGGTGGCCAGGTATGAAAGTCGATGTTGCTAAATACGTAGGGGAATGTTTGACGTGTTCTAAGGTCAAAGATGAGCATCAGAAACCATCAGGTCTACTTCAACAACCCGAAATCCCGGAATGGAAATGGGAAAACATTACCATGGATTTCATCACTAAATTGCCAAGGACTGCAAGTGGTTTTGATACTATTTGGGTAATAGTTGATCGTCTCACCAAATCAGCACACTTCCTACCAATAAGAGAAGATGACAAGATGGAGAAGTTAGCACGACTGTATTTGAAGGAAGTCGTCTCCAGACATAGAATACCAATCTCTATTATCTCTGATAGGGATGGCAGATTTATTTCAAGATTCTGGCAGACATTACAGCAAGCATTAGGAACTCGTCTAGACATGAGTACTGCCTATCAGCCACAAACTGATGGGCAGAGCGAAAGGACGATACAAACGTTTGAAGACATGCTACGAGCATGTGTTATTGATTTCGGAAACAGTTGAGATCGACATCTATCGTTAGCAGAATTTTCCAACAACAACAGCTACCATTCAAGCATTGAGATGGCACCGTTTGAAGCACTTTATGGTAGAAAGTGTAGGTCTCCGATTTGTTGGAGTGAAGTGGGGGATAGACAGATTACGGGTCCGGAGATAATACAAGAAACTACCGAGAAGATCATCCAAATTCAACAACGGTTGAAAACCGCCTAAAGTCGACAAAAGAGCTACGCTGACATTAAAAAAAATATATAGAATTTGAAATTGGAGAGATGATCATGCTTAAAGTTGCACCTTGGAAAGGCGTTGTTCGATTTGGTAAATGAGGGAAATTAAATCCAAGGTATATCGGACCATTCAAGATTATTGATCATGTCGGACCAGTAGCTTACCGACTTGAGTTACCTCAAAAACTCGCGGATGTACATAACACTTTCCACGTCTCGAATTTGAAGAAATGTTTTGCTAAAGAAGATCTCACTATTCCGTTAAATGAAATCCAAATCAACAAAAAACTTCAATTCATCAAAGAACCCGTTGAAATAATGGATCGTGAGGTTAAAAGACTTAAGCAAAACAAGATACCAATTATTAAGGTTCGATAGAATGCTCGTAGAGGACCCGAGTTCACCTGGGAACGAGAAGATCAGATGAAGAAGAAATACCCGCATTTATTTCCAGAAGATACGTCAACACCTCCAACTGCTTAAAATTTCGGGACGAAATTTATTTAACGGGTAGGTAATGTAGTGACCCGAACGTTTCCATGTTTATATATATATATATATATATATATATATATATATATATATATATATATATATATATATATATATATATATATATATATATTAGATGAAATTGTTATTTACATGATTAAGTGTTTCCAACATGTTAAGCAATCAAACTTGTTAAGACGTGATTAATTGAAATAGGTTTCATATAGACAATTGATCACCCAAGTTGACCGGTGATTCACGAACGTTAAAACTTGTAAAAACTATATGATGACATATATATGGTTATATATATAGTTAACATGATATTATGATAATTAAACATATCATTAAGTATATTAACAATGAACTACATATGTAAAAAACAAGACTACTAACTTAATGATTTTGAAACGAGACATATATGTAACGTTTATCGTTGTAACGACATTTAATGTATATATATATATATATCATATTAAGAGATATTCGTACATCATAATATCATGATAATATAATAATTTAAAATCTTATTTGATATTATAAACATTGGGTTAACAACATTTAACAAGATCGTTAACCTAAAGGTTTCAAAACAACACTTACATGTAACGACTAACGATGACTTAACGACTCAGTTAAAATGTATATACATGTAGTGTTTTAATATGTATTCATACACTTTTGAAAGACTTCAAGACACTTATCAAAATACTTCTACTTAACAAAAATGCTTACAATTACATCCTCGTTCAGTTTCATGAACAATTCTACTCGTATGCACCCGTATTCGTACTCGTACAATACACAGCTTTTAGATGTATGTACTATTGGTATATACACTCTAATGATCAGCTCTTAGCAGCCCATGTGAGATATTTAACACATGTGGGAACCATCATTTGGCAACTAGCATGAAATATCTTATAAAATTACGAAAATATGAGTAATCATTCATGACTTATTTACATGAAAACAAAATTACATATCCTTTATATCTAATCCATACACCAACGACAAAAAATACCTACAAACACTTTCATTCTTCAATTTTCTTCATCTAATTGATCTCTCTCAAGTTCTATCTTCAAGTTCTAAGTGTTCTTCATAAATTCTACAAGTTCTAGTTTCATAAAATCAAGAATACTTCTAAGTTTGATAGCTTACTTCCAATCTTGTAGAGTGATCATCCAACCTCAAGAAATCTTTCTTATTTACAGTAAGATATCTTTCTAATATAAGGTAATACTCATATTCAAACTTTGATTCAATTTCTATAACTATAACAATCTTATTTCGAGTGGAAATCTTACTTGAACTTTTTTTCGTGTCATGATTCTACTTCAAGAACTTTCAAGCCATCCAAGATCCTTTGAAGCTAGATCCATTTGTCTCTTTTCCAGTAGGTTTATCCACAAAACTTGAGGTAGTAATGATGTTCATAACATCATTCGATTCATACATATAAAGCTATCTTATTCGAAGGTTTAAACTTGAAATCACTAGAACATAGTTTAGTTAATTCTAAACTTGTTCGCAAACAAAAGTTAATCCTTCTAACTTAACTTTTAAAATCAACTAAACACATGTTCTATATCTATAAGATATGCTAACTTAATGATTTAAAACCTGGAAACACGAAAAACACCGTAAAACTGGACATACGCCGTCGTATTAACACCGCGGGCTGATTTGGGTTTGATAATTAAAAACTATAATAAACTTTGATTTAAAAGTTGTTCTTCTAGGAAAATGATTTTTCTTATGAACATGAAACTATATCCAAAAATCATGGTTAAACTCAAAGTGGAAGTATGTTTTTCAAAATGGTCATCAAGACGTCGTTCTTTCGACTGAAATGACTATCTCTTAAAAAAATGACTTGTAACTTATATTTCCGACTATAAACCTATAAGTTTTCTATTTAGATTCATAAAATAGAGTTCAATATGAAACCATAGCAATTTGATTCACTCAAAACGGATTTAAAATGAAGAAGTTATGGGTAAAACAAGATTGGATATTTTTTTATTTTTGTAGCTACGGGAAATACTAACAATTCTATAAAAATCATATCCTAGCTAACTTATATTGTATTATACATGTATTCTAATATATTATGTAATCTTGGGATACCATAGACACGTATGCAAATGTTTTGACATATCATATCGACCCATGTACATATATTATTTGGAACAACCATAGACACTCTATATGCAGTAATGTTGGAGTTAGCTGTACAGGGTTGAGGTTGATTCTAAAATATATATATACTTTGAGTTGTGATCTAGCCTGAGACGTGTATACACTGGGTCGTGGATTGATTCAAGATATTATATATCGATTTATTTCTGTACATCTAACTGTGGACAACTAGTTGTAGGTTACTAACGAGGACAGCTGACTTAATAAACTTAAGACATCAAAATGTATTAAAAGTGTTGCAAATATATTTTGAACATACTTTGATATATATATACATATTTGTTATAGGTTCGTGAATCGACCAGTGGCCAAGTCTTACTTCCCGACGAAGTAAAAATCTGTGAAAGTGAGTTATAGTCCCACTTTTAAAATCTAATATTTTTGGGATGAGAATACATGCAGGTTTTATAAATGATTTAAAAATAGACACAAGTACGTGAAACTACATTCTATGGTTGAATTATCGAAATCGAATATGCCCCTTTTTATTAAGTCTGGTAATCTAAGAATTAGGGAACAGACACCCTAATTGACGCGAATCCTAAAGATAGATCTATTGGGCCTAACAAACCCCATCCAAAGTACCAGATGCTTTAGTACTTCGAAATTTATATCATATCCGAAGGGTGTCCCGGAATGATGGGGATTTTCTTATATATGCATCTTGTTAATGTCGGTTACCAGGTGTTCACCATATGAATGATTTTTATCTCTATGTATGGGATGTATATTGAAATATGAAATCTTGTGGTCTATTGTTACGATTTGATATATATAGGTTAAACCTATAACTCACCAACATTTTTGTTGACGTTTTAAGCATGTTTATTCTCAGGTGATTATTAAGAGCTTCCGCTGTCGCATACTTAAATAAGGACAAGATTTGGAGTCCATGCTTGTATGATATTGTGTAAAAACTGCATTCAAGAAACTTATTTCGTTGTAATATATTTGTATTGTAAACCATTATGTAATAGTTGTGTGTAAACAGGATATTTTAGATTATCATTATTTGATAATCTACGTAAAGCTTTTTAAACCTTTATTGATGAAATAAAGGTTATGGTTTGTTTTAAAATGAATGTAGTCTTTGAAAAACGTCTCATATAGAGGTCAAAACCTCGCAACGAAATCAATTAATATGGAACATTTTTAATCAATAAGAACGGGACATTTCAATAACATCATTCGATTCATATATATAAAACTACCTTATTCGAAGTTTTAAACTTGTAATCACTAGAACATAGTTTAGTTAATTCTAAACTTGTTCGCAAAGAAAAGTTAATCCTTCTAACTTGACTTTTTAATCAACTAAACACATGTTCTATATCTATATGATATGCTAACTTAATGATTTAAAACTTGAAAACACGAAAAACACCGTAAAACCGGATATACGCCGTCGTAGTAACACCGGGGGCTGTTTTGGGTTAGTTAATTAAAAACTATGATAAACTTTGATTTAAAAGTTATTCTTCTGGGAAAATGATTTTTCTTATGAACATGAAACTATATCCAAAAATCATGGTTAAACTCAAAGTGAAAGTATGTTTTCCAAAATGGTCATCTAGACGATGTTCTTTCGACTGAAATGACTACCTTTACAAAAATGACTTGTAACCTGTATTTCCGACTATAAACTTATACTTTTTCTGTTTAGATTCATAAAATTAAGTTCAATATGAAACCATAGCAACTTGAATCATTCAAAACGGATTTAAAACGAAGAAGTTATGGGTAAAACAAGATTGGATAATTTTTCTTGTTGTAGCTACGTGAAAATTGGTAACAAATCTATATTAATCATATCCTAGCTAACTTATATTGTATTATACATGTATTCTAATATATTATGTAATCTTGGGATTCCATAGACACGTATGCAAATGTTTTGACATATCATATCGACCAATCTATATATATTATTTGGAACAACCATAGACACTCTATATGCAGTAATGTTTTAGTTAGCTATACAGGGTTGAGGTTGATTCCAAAAATATATATACTTTGAGTTGTGATCTAGCCTAAGACGTGTATACACTGGGTCTTGGATTGATTCAAGATAATATAGATCAATTTATTTATGTACATCTAACTATGGACAACTAGTTGTAGGTTACTAACGAGGACAGCTGACTTAATAAACTTAAAACATTAAAATGTATTAAAAATGTTGTAAATATATTTTGAACATACTTTGATATATATGTACATATTTGTTATAGGTTCGTGAATCGACCAGTGGCCAAGTCTTACTTCCCGACGAAGTAAAAATCCGTGAAAGTGAGTTATAGTCCCACTTTTAAAATCTAATATTTTTGGGATGAGAATACATGCAGCTTTTTAAATGTTTTACAAAATAGACACAAGTACATGAAACTACTTTCTATGGTTGAACGATCGAAGCCGAATATGCCCCTTTTTACTTGGTAACCTAAGAATTAGTAAACCAGTCTACTAATTGACGCGAATCCTAAAGATAGAACTATTAGGCCCAACAAACCCCATCCGTTGTAGCGGATGCCTTAGTACTTCGAGTTTTTATATCATGTCCGATGGATGTCCCGGAATGATGGGGATATTCTTATATGCATCTTGTTAATGTCGGTTCCCAGGTGTTCACCATATAAATGATTTTTATCTCTATGTATGAGATGTATATTGAAATATGAAATCTTGTGGTCTATTATTAGAATTTGATATATAGGTAAACCTATAACTCACCGACATTTTTGTTGACTTTTAAAGCATGTTTATTCTCAGATGATTATTAAGAGCTTTCACTGTTGCATGCTATGGACAAGAGTTGGAGTCAGCATGCTTGTATTATATTGTTTAAAAACTGCATTCGAAGACATATATATTGTTGTGTAATATTATTGTAAACCATTATGTAATGGTCATGTGAAAACGCTATATTTTAGATTATCATTATTTGATAATCATCGTAATATTTTAAAGGTTATGGTTTGTTTTAAAAATCGAATGCAGTCTTTGAAAAACGTCTCATATAGAGGTCAAAACCTCGCAACGAAATCAATTAATATGGAACGTTTATAATCGATATGAACGGGACATTTCAGTTGGTATCAGAGCGTTGGTCTTAGAGAATTAGAAATTTGCATTTGTGTATCTTATCGAGTTTGTAAGGATGCATTAGTGAGTCTGGACTTCGACTATGTTTTTCTTCAAAAACGATTGCTTAACATTTTTTGTTGGAAACTATATATTATTAACATGTAAATATTATGTGATATATTAATCTCTTAACGTGTTTGATATTGTGTGATAGATGTCTACCTCTAGTACAAATCCCATCGACTCACCTAATAATAATGAAGAGTCGAATATACTTTGGGAAGATTCACAAATTCCCGAAGAGGAACCGGAAGAGGAGGAACCGGAAGAAGAGGAACCGGAAGAGGAGGAACCGGAAGAGAAAGAACCGGAAGAAGAAGAGGTTTCGGAGGAAGAAATATTGATACCTATGGTAAATCGGTTAAATAAAATAAAATCCTCAACCAACGGACCAAAGTCAATAATGGTCAATGGTGTTTCCGCCGAGGAAGCAAAATATTGGGAAGATTACCAATTTTCTGATGAATCGGATCCCGATGAGGATTCCGATGATGTTATAGAAATTACCTCGACCCAATTTAATAAAGCAAAAGAAAATAATAAGGGAAAAGGTATAAAAATAGAGAAACCTGATTCCAACCCCGATGAACTTTATATGTATCGGCAACATCCGTTTTTTCTAAATTGTAACAATAACCCAGGAACCTCTAAACCACCATGTTTTTCTAAAACATTGTGGAAAATGACGGCTCGTATTAGAGGAATACCATATATCCCTAGAAAATTAGGAAAACTAACCAAGTCCGAAGAAGAAGAAACTAGTGATTCAGATTAGAGGGTTGTAATCATGTTGTGTATTATATGTATTGTAGTGTGCTTGTACTTTTATGTTTTATGTAAAAATTGATTGTATTGTTTGTTAATTATCTTTTACGAATCTAATCCTTGTCTATTTTATAGTATAAAAACAAAATGGACGTTAAGGGTAGACAACCGAATATTTTATAAGACCTACCAGAGGATATGATTGAGGAAATCTTGTCTAGAGTCGGTCAGAATTCATCAGCACATTTAGTTATGGCGAAATTAACTTGTCAAACATTTGAAAGACTTTCCAGAAATGCCTTAGTTTATAAAAGGCTTTCTTTGATAGGTGGGATATATCACATTGGGGAGACCGTAAGTTACGCCATGTTTTTTTTAAAGCGTTAAATCTGGGGAACCCAAATGCAATTTTATGCTACGGGTTAAGAACCTATTTTGACTCAACATATCCCAACATAGGATTTCATGAGTTAGAAAGAGCTTCTAACATGCAACATAAAGAAGCACGTTATACTTACGGGTTAGTGATGTTCGCTTCTTACCAAAGTGAGAAAAAGAACATCAGATTACAACTTTTAAATAAAACCTTCTCACAAGTGACAGATTCAGTAGTTGGGGTGAGAAACAAGGTTTTTAGATTACTACGGGGCTGTTGGACATTATGAAATCCTCGTCCTTTTGACGACATTACAACATGCTGCATAGCCAATGGTTATAACGGTTACTTTCCACAAGACCAAGGATGGGATGTCGTCTTAGTAAAACCAGAATGCATGACTTGTTTCTGGACTTATGAATTACGTATCTTTATTTTTTTTGCTGAACAACTTGCGTATTAACTAGAATTGCCTTTATAGCTGCCGAGTAGCAATGTTATTATGTGCTATATTTCATCCTATATGTATAATAGCGGTATTGTAAGTTTGTAAAATATTGTACAAAGTTTGAACGCGAAATATTATTGTAATAAGTTTTTCATATAGAATCGTAGTAGTTGAATTGTATAATAGCTGTTAAGTATGAACTTAACGGGTAGGTACTACCCGAATTAAAACTATAAAATGCTAATATGAAGAAAAAGATTTTATAAATAAGTTCATATTATGCTACGAAATACTATTGACTACTCTAAAATTCTATATGATTAACTCAATTCTTTTGGCTATTTTTGAAGGAAATGGCATCGGCGACTCGTCAGAACTTGAACATGAGTGAGGAAGACTTCCCTGTTTTCCTTGCTGCGAACATAGCTGCAGTACAGGCTACGATGCAAAATAACAATAACTCTGGATCTAGCAGTGGAACTAATTCTGCAAGAAATCGTGTAGGATGCTCCTACAAAGAATTCACTGCCTGCAAACCTTTGGAATTTGATGGAACCGAAGGACCAATTGGATTGAAACGGTGGACCAAGAAGGTCGAATCGGTGTTTGCCATAATTAAGTGTACTGAAGAGGACAAAGTTAAGTACGCTACGCATACCTTCATAGGTACCGCGTTAACATGGTGGAATACCTATCTCGAGCAGGTAGGACAAGATGCTGCTTACGCACTACCATGGTCAGCATTCAAGCAATTGTTGAACGAGCAGTATCGTCCCAGAAACGAGGTCAATAAGCTCAAGGTAGAGCTTAGAGGATTATGAACGCAAGGTTTCGATATCACCACGTACGAACGACGATTCACAGAATTGTGCCTATTGTGTCCCAGAACGTTCGAAGACGAAGAAGAGAAGATCAACTCATTTGTAAAAGGGTTACCGGAAAGGATTCAAGAAGATGTGAGTTCACACGAACCCGCCTCCATACAAAAGGCAAGTCGAATGGCTCACAAATTAATGAACCAGATCAAAGGAAGGATTAAAGAGCAGGCGACCGAAGAGGCTAACATGAAACAAGTCAAGAGAAAGTGGGAAGAAACCAATGACAAGAGTCACCAATACAACAACAACAATCACAACCACAATCGCAATAACTATCCCAATAACTGCAACATCAATCGCAACAACAACTTCAACACACTTCCCAACAACAACTACAATAACTGTCCCAACAACAATAACAAAAACAACAACAACAACAACAACAGCAACAATAACAATCCCAACAACAATCTCAATA
Organism: Rutidosis leptorrhynchoides; assembly: GCF_046630445.1. NCBI lineage: Eukaryota > Viridiplantae > Streptophyta > Magnoliopsida > Asterales > Asteraceae > Rutidosis > Rutidosis leptorrhynchoides. The sequence goes on from NC_092334.1 coordinate 553,212,237, forward strand.
ACAACAATGGCAACAAAAACCAAAAACAGCCATGCCAAAGATGTGAAGAGCATCACCCGGGGTTCTGCACTACATTTTGCAACAGGTGTAAAAGAAATGGTCATAGCGCGAAGAAGTACGAAATCTACAGACCAATGCATAACAGAACTAAAAGAACAAATAATGTCGGAACAAATAACACCGCCATAGTTTGTTTTGGATGTGGAAAACTGGGCCACTTTAGTAGAAATTGCCGAATCAGGGGAATACTAATGGGCAGGGCCGCGGAAGAGTTTTCAATATTAATACGACAGAAGCGCAGGAAGACCCAAAGCTTGTTACGGGTACGTTTCTCATTGACAATAAATCTGCTTATGTTTTATTTGATTCAGGTGCGGATAGAAGCTATATGAGTAGAGATTTTTGTGCTAAACTAAATTGTTCACTGACGCCCTTGGATAATAAATTTTTACTCAAATTAGCAAATGGTAAGTTAATTACAGCAGATAATATATGTCGGAATCGAGAAATTAAGTTGGTTAGCAAAACATTTAAGATTGACTTGATACCAGTAGAGTTAGGGAGTTTTGATGCGATAATCGTTATGGACTGGTTGAAAGAAGTGAAAGCAGAGATCGTTTGTTACAAAAATGCAATTCGCATTATACGATAAAAAAGGAAAAACCTTAATGGTGTACGGAGAAAAGAGCAACGCGAAGTTAAATCTTATTAGTAACCTGAAGGCACAAAAACTAATAAGAAAAGGTTGCTATGCTATGCTAGCACACGTAGAGAAAGTCAATTCCGAAGAAAAGAACATCAATGATGTTCTCGTCGCAAAAGAATTTCCCGATGTATTTCCGAAAGAATTACCGGGATTACCCCCACATCGATCCGTTGAATTTCAAATAGACCTTGTACCAGGAGCTGTACCAATAGCTCGTGCTCCATACAGACTCGCACCCAGCGAAATGAAAGAATTACAAAGTCAGTTACAGGAACTTTTAGAGCGTGGTTTCATTCGACCAAGTACATCACCATGGGTAGCTCCTGTTCTGTTTGTCAAGAAGAAAGATGGTACATTCAGGTTGTGTATCGACTACTGAGAGTTGAACAAACTTACCATCAAGAACCGCTACCCACTACCGAGAATCGACTACTTATTTGATCAACTACAAGGCTCGTCGGTTTATTCGAAGATTGATTTACGTTCTGGGTATCATCAAATGCGGGTGAAGGAGGATGATATTCCAAAGACTTCTTTTAGGATGCGTTACGGTCATTACGAGTTTATGGTTATGCCGTTTAGATTGACTAACGCACCAGCTGCGTTCATGGATCTCATGAATCGAGTGTGTGGGCCATATCTTGACAAGTTTGTCATTGTTTTCATCGATGACATACTTATTTACTCGAAGAATGATCAAGAGCACGAAGAACATTTGAGAAAGTGCTAGAGTTACTGAGAAAAGAAAAACTATACGCTAAGTTTTCAAAGTGTGCATTTTGGTTGGGAGAAGTTCAATTACTCGGTCACATAGTGAACAAAGAAGGTATTCAGGTGGATCCAGCAAAGATTGAAACCGTTGAAAAGTGGGAAACCCCGAAAACTCCGAAGCACATACGCCAATTCTTAGGGCTGGCTGGTTATTACAGGAGATTCATCCAAGATTTTTCCAAAATAGTAAAACCCTTGACTGCATTAACGTATAAAGAGAAGAAATTTGAATGGAAGGATGAACAAGAGATATCATTTCAATTGTTGAAGAAAAAGTTAACTACGACACCTATATTGTCATTACCTGAAGAGAATGATGATTTTGTGATATATTGTGACGCCTCAAAGCAAGGTCTCGGTTGTGTATTAATGCAACGAAAGAAAGTAATTGCTTATGCGTCTAGACAATTGAAGATTCACGAGCAGAATTATATGACGCATGATTTAGAATTAGGCGCGGTTGTTTTTGTATTAAAGACTTGGAGCCACTACTTATTTGGGGTCAAAAGTATTATATATACTGACCACAAAAGTCTTCAACACATATTTAATCAGAAACAATTGAACATGAGGTAGCGCAGGTGGATTGAATTGTTGAATGATTATGACTTTGAGATTCGTTACCACCCGGGGAAGGAAAATATGGTAGCCGACGCCTTGAGCAGAAAGGACAGAGAACCCATTCGAGTAAAAACTATGAATATAATGATTCAAAATAACCTTACTACTCAAATAAAGGAGGCGCAACAAGGAGTTTTAAAAGAGGGAAATTTAAAGGATGAAATACCCAAAGGATCGGAGAAGCATCTTAATATTCGGGAAGACGGAACCCGGTATAGGGCTGAAAGAATTTGGGTACCAAAATTTGGAAATATGAGAGAAATGGTACTTAGAGAAGCTCATAAAACCAGATACTCAATACATCCTGAAATGGGGAAGATGTACAAGGATCTCAAGAAACATTTTTGGTGGCCGAGTATGAAAGCCGATGTTTCTAAATACGTAGAGAAATGTTTGACGTGTTCTAAGGTTAAAGCGGAGCATCAGAAACCATCAGGTCTACTTCAACAACCCGAAATTCCGAAATGGAAGTGGGAAAACATTACCATGGATTTCATCACTAAATTGCCAAGGAGTGCAAGTGGTTTTGATACTATTTGGGTAATAGTTGACCGTCTCACCAAATCAGCACACTTCCTGCCAATAAGAGAAGATGACAAGATGGAGAAGTTAGCACGACTGTATTTGAAGGAAGTCGTCTCCAGACATGGAATACCAATCTCTATTATCTCTAATAGGGATGGCAGATTTATTTCAAGATTCTGGCAGACATTATAGCAAGCATTAGGAACTCGTCTAGACATGAGTACTGCTTATCATCTATAAACCGATAGGCAGAGCGAAAGGACGATACAAAGGCTTGAAGACATGCTACCAGCATGTGTTATTGATTTCGGAAACAGTTGGGATCGACACCTTCCGTTAGCAGAATTTTCCTACAACAATAGCTACCATTCAAGCATTGAGATGGCGCCGTTTGAAGCACTGTATGGTAGAAAGTGCAGGTCTCTGATTTGTTGGAGTGAAGTGGGGGATAGACAGATTACGGGTCCGGAGATAATACAAGAAACTACCGAGAAGATCATTCAAATTCAACAACGGTTGAAAACCGCCCAAAGTCGACAAAAGAGCTACGCTGACATTAAAAGAAAAGATATAGAATTCGAAATTGGAGAGATGGTCATGCTTAAAGTTGCACCTTGGAAAGGTGTTGTTCGATTTGGTAAACGAGGGAAATTAAATCCAAGGTATATTGGACCATTCAAGATTATTGATCGTGTCGGACCAGTAGCTTACCGACTTGAGTTACCTCAACAACTCGCGACTGTACACAACACTTTCCACGTCTCGAATTTGAAGAAATGTTTTGCTAAAGAAGATCTCAATATTCCGTTAGACGAAATCCAAACGAAAAACTTCAATTCATCGAAGAACCCGTCGAAATAATGGATCGTGAGGTTAAAAGACTTAAGCAAAACAAGATACCAATTGTTAAGGTTCTGTGGAATGCTCGTAGAGGACCTGAGTTCACTTGGGAATAAGAAGATCAGACGAAGAAGAAATACCCGCACCTATTTCCAGAAGATACGCCAACACCTCCAACTGCTTAAAATTTCGAGACGAAATTTATTTAACGGGTAGGTACTGTAGTAACCCGAACTTTTCCATGTTTATATATATTAAATGAAATTGATATTTACATGATTAAGTGTTTCCAACATGTTAAGCAATCAAACTTGTTAAGACATGATTAATTGAAATAGGTTTCATATAGACAATTGACCACCCAAATTGACCGGCGATTCACGAACGTTACAAATTCGTAAAAACTACATAATGATATGTTTACGTATCAATTATTATTTTTAAACATAGTGTAACAATATCATAATATGATTCATATGTATTTAGTAAGACGTTGTTATAACGATAATCGTTATATATATCATTTCGAGTTTCTTAATTTAATAGTCTCATTTTTATGTATATAACTCATTGTTAAAATACTTAATGAGGTACATACCTATCATAATATCATGTTAACTATATATATATATATATATATATATATATATATATATATATATATATATATATATATATATATATATATATATATATATATATATATATATATATATATATATATATATATATATAAGTATATTAAAAATGAACTATATATGTAAAAATAAGCCTACTAACTTAATGACATTCGAAACGAGACATATATGTAACGATTATCGTTGTAACAACATTTAACTGTATATATATCATACTAAGATATATTAATATATCATAATATCATAATAATATAATAATTTAACATCTCATTTGACATAATAAACAATGAGTTAACAACATTTAACAAGATCGTTAACTTAAAAGTTTCAAAACAACATTTACATGTAACGACTAACGATGACTTAACGACTCCGTTAAAATGTATATACATGTAGTGTTTTAATATGTATTCATACACTTTTGAAAGACTTCAAGACACTTATCAAAGTACTTCTACTTAACAAAAATGCTTACAATTACATCCTCATTCATTTTCATCAACAATTTTACTCGTATGCACCCGTATTCGTACTCGTACAATACCCAGCTTCTAAATATATTTACTATTGGTATATACACTTCAATGATCAGCTCTTAGCAGCCCTTGTGAGTCACCTAACACATGTGGGAACCATCATTTAACATCTAGCAAGAAATATCTAACAAAACAACAAACTAATGGAGCCTATATGGAATGCCTAAGTTCACGTGAAGATGGAGTACCACAAACACATTCACTTTTCAATTTTCTTGAATCAAACTACTCTCTCTCAAGTGTTCTTCCATTGTTCTAAGTGTTATTCATCATCTTCATCTAAATCTAGCTCAATCTAGTTCATAAATTCATACATAAACCAAGTTATAAAATAACTACTCAAGAACACATGAACAACACTTCCAAGTTTGCTAGCTTACTTCCAATCTTGCAAATCCACTTTGAGTGATCATCCAACCTCAAGAAATCTTTCTTATTTATAGTAAGATATCTTTCTAATACAAAGTAATACTCATATTCAAACTTTGATTCAATTTCTATAACTTTAACAATCTTATTTCGAGTGGAAATCTTACTTGAACTTGTTTTCGTGTCATGATTTTGCTTCAAGAACTTTCAAGCCATTCAAGGATCCTTTGAAGCTAGATCTATTTTTCTCATTTCCAGTAGGTTTATCCACAAAACCTGAGATAGTAAGGATGTTCATAACATCATTCGATTCATATATATAAAACTACCTTATTCGAAGGTTTAAACTTGTAATCACTAGAACATAGTTTAGTTAATTCTAAAATTGTTCGCAAACAAAAGTTAATCCTTCTAACTTGACTTTTAAAATCAACTAAACACATGTTCTATATCTATATGATATGCTAACTTAATGATTTAAAACCTGAAAACACGAAAAACACCGTAAAACCGGATATACGCCGTCGTAGTAACACCGCGGGCTGTTTTGGGTTAGTTAATTAAAAACTATGATAAAATTTGATTTAAAAGTTATTCTTCTGGAAAAGTGATTTTTCTTATGAACATGAAACTATATCCAAAAATCATGGTTAAACTCAAAGTGGAAGTATGTTTTCCAAAATGGTCATCTAGACGTCGTTCTTTCGACTGAAATGACTACCTTTACAAAAACAACTTGTAACCTGTATTTCTAACTATAAACTTATACTTTTTCTGTTTAGATTCATAAACTTAAGTTCAATATGAAACCATAGCAACTTTAATCACTCAAAACGGATTTAAAACGAAGAAGCTATGGGTAAAACAAGATTGGATAATTTTTCTTGTTCTAGCTACATGAAAATTGGTAACAAATCTATATTAATCATATCCTAGTTAACTTATATTGTATTTGTGAGGACCCATCCTAATCCATCTGGATGAAGTCCATATCGATTACAAATGATTCACAACAGTTGATTACATCGCGAGGTAATTGACCTCTATATGATAAATTTTACAAACATTGCATTCGTTTTTAAAAGACAAACTTTTGTTACATCGACAGTTGACAGGCATGTAAAGCATTTCATAATATATCCAAATATAATTGACTTAATAATAATCTTGATGAACTCAACGACTCGAATGCAACATCTTTTGAAATATGTCATGAATGACTCCAAGTAATATCTCTAATATGAGAAAATGCACAGCGGAAGATTTCTTTCGTACCTGAGAATAAACATGCTTTAAAGTGTCAACCAAAAGGTTGGTGAGTTCATTAGTTTATCATAAAGAATCATTTCATAATTTTAATATACCACAAGATTTCATACTTCCATTTCTCATAATCATACGTCCCATGCATAGAGACAAAAATATCATTCATATGGATTGAACACCTGGTAACCGACATTCACAATATGCATAAAAGAATATCCCCATCATTCCGGGATCCTCCATCGGACATGATATAAATTTTGAAGTAATAAAGCATCCGGTACTTTGGATGGGGCTTGTTGGGCCCGATAGATCTATCTTTAGAGTTCGCGTCAATTAGGATGTCTGTTCCCTAATTCTTAGATTACCAGACTTAATAAAAAGGGCATATTCGATTAGATAATCCAACCATAGAATGTAGTTTTGATTACTTGTGTCTATTTCGTAAAGCATTTATAAAAGCAGCGCATGTATTCTCAGTCCCAAAAATATATATTGCAAAAGCATTTAAAAAGGTAGCATATGAAACTCACACATATAAATATTGTAAAACAGTTAATAAAGCATTTGCATGTATTCTCAGCCCAAAAACGTAAAGAGTAAAAAGGGCAAATGAAACTCACGCATATAAATATTGTAAAACAGTTAATAAAGCATTTGCATGTATTCTCAGCCCAAAAACGTGAAGAGTAAAAAGGGCAAATGAAACTCACGCATATAAATATTGTAAAACAGTTAATAAAGTATTTGCATGTATTCTCAGCCCAAAAACGTGAAGAGTAAAAAGGGCAAATGAAACTCACAATACTATATTTTGTAGTAAAAATACATATGACGACATTGAACAATGCAGGGTTGGCCTCAGATCCACGAACCTATATCATTCATTTATATATTAAAACGTATACTGGAAATCACATAATTTTATTTATTAATATATATGTTATTTATGTAATTGTAGTTATAATATTCATACTAAATTTCATTTAACATTCTATATTTATATTATATCATAAATTATGTGTGATATATGTTTATTTTGTATATATATCAAAAATGATTATTGTAGTTATATCGGTATCTATATATATTTAGTATTATATAAAAAAAATACCTAATTTTGTGATATGTAGTTATATATATACTGATAATATGTTTTTCATATAGTTATATGGAATATTAATATATTTATAGTATATATAATAAGTGTGTTTATGTACAAAATATTTATTTGTCAACATGATAGTTTTAATATTAAAGTCTTACTAGTGAGAATAATAATAACTTTATTAATAATGAAAATATTAATAATAATAATGATATTGTTAATAGAAACCATTTATATTAATACTAATACTAATAATCGTAAAATGATCCTAATACTAGTATTAATGGGAATGATAATAATAATCATACTCTTAATGATAATAGTAATTATATTTGTATTTATGATTATGATAATAATAAAAGATAACTAATACATATTGGTAATACTAATAATAATAATAACTATAATACTTAGTAATAATATCACTAATTAGTAATACAATAATAAAAATAACAATAATAATAATAATTATAAAAATGATAATAAAAATAATAAATATAGTGATTATGATACTTGTAAGGATAATTATAATACTAATACTAATTATAATGCTAGTAATAACAATAATATTAATAATAACAACAATTATATCAATAATAATGATAATAACAATAATAATGATAATTAGAAAACTACCTCATAAGCCTAAAAAAAATAATTGCCAACACCCGGGCTCAAACCCGAGACCTCCCGCTCCTACACAAACAAGCCACACCATCCTTCTAAGTCCGTTTTTCTGTAATCATACACACTTTAAAATTTATAACCCGTTTTTACTTTTGTATTTCCACTTCATCTCTTTCACTAATATCAGACACATCGCTCAGGAATTTTTTTATAATCAACATAACTGATTTAGTTTTATTTAAGACTTATAAATATCCATTAATATATATATATACATAGTTGTGATTGTAATTAAACAAGAAAAAAAAATATATACTGCTGTTCGATGCAGCTGAATAGAAAAAAAAATTGATTGATCGATTTAGAACGTTTTAGATAAAACCTTCAACATGAATTAGTTTTCAAATCGTTTATAGAAACATTTGGAATCATTAATTGATTCTAAAACGTAAACACGAATTCTAATTTTTGTGTAGAACAATTCAGTTGACTTTTTCACTTTAAACTTTGACTTCAAAATTAAACATCAACTGAGGAAATTAAGGTTAGAAAACTTACATACAGATCATACGGATGTTTCCTAACACTCCTGCGTTTCTAGTTTTTGTGATTTGGTTCGAAAATGGATTATGGTTTAAAATGGTTTACGAAGGAGGAGAAAAAAATAAATAAATAACTGTGGTTTTCCTTTTGATTTCAAGAACGTAGCTACTGTAAAATATACTAGTAAAGGATTTATATTCCAACAATAATTAAGCAAACTTTGTTTTGTATGCAGCTGGAGGAGATAGAATATCACGAGCAACATAAGGTAAGAAGAAAGAAACAAAAAAAATTTATATAAAAAAATAACTGATATAGATGGATAGATTCATACGCGTAATTTTATCTGTATATATATATATCTTTAATCAACTCTGTATCTTCACTTATATATCTAACTGTATATTCATTTATTTATATATATATAAGTGTTTTTATATATTTGTTTGAATAAACTTGTACAAAATTCACAATTTTGTAAAATATCAAATATAAATATATTACTACTATTAATATTACAAATAATGATATTTCTAATAATAATAATATTAATATTAATAATACTGATATTGATATTAATGTTAATAGTAATAATGAAAGTAATAATACTATTACTATAATAATTATTTTTTTTCTAATTTGTAGTTACATTTAATATATTAATATTACATATTGCTAATTATGTAGTGTTTAACAATTAACGGATATATATGTTAACAAGTATTTAATTTTTTTTTTAATGTTTGTATAATATAATATGTGTTTGCATATTATTTACATTATAACTATACATATAAAGATGAACATATTAACCATGTTTTATATATATTTTAGTATTATATCTTTATTTAATATATTGTGTTATTTCATAATAACTATTATACATTTCGACATTTAAGATTTCAAATTATATTTCTAATTATTATTTGTATATATATATATACACACACACACACACACACATATCTATTTACATTTAGTTGTTCGTGAATCATCGGGAATAGGTTAAAAGGGCAAATGCATTCATGTAACAGTTCTAAAGTTTTCGAGACTCAACATTACAGACTTTACTTATCGTATCGAAATCAAATAAGATTCAAGTTTAAATTTGGTCGGAAATTCCCGGGTCATCACAGTACCTACCCGTTAAAGAAATTTCGTCCCGAAATTTGAGTGAGGTGGTCATGGTTAACAATAAATATGTTTTTATGACGCATATGGTTGATCATTTGAGTTTTATCATTGTTGAGTAATATGGATAAAACAATTCGATTATTCGAAGAGTACGAATGAAGCTGTCACAACAGATTGAGATAGAGATTTAACTTTTGACGTAGTCACGGTGGAATTTAGAAAATAAGGTGCATCTTAACTTTTGACGTAGAGGACTGAATTCCGAAATTCAAGGGATTTAAAAGAAAATCTTTGGAAATCTATAAGATCTGATTCTTCGGCGAATAAAGAAATTAAGATCTCTTTAATTAAATTCAGTGATCTGCCTCGATTACTCTGTCTGATATTTCCATTATAAATTAAGCTCTTCCGTTCCATTATTCTCACCATTTCTATACTTTCTTTCTTAGTTCTTACATCCAAAAGATTGTTAAAATGCTTAGTTCAGTTCTAATTCTGAATATTATTCTGGTCATTGCAACAATAATTCTTCTTTTTCATTTGCCACCAGAAGAATCTGTTTACTTCTATTACACTCTAGGGATTATTGTATTCCTGATCCTCCCGTGTCTTTATATTGCTATTCGTACTAATATCCACGGTTTATAACCTCTGCGTTGTTGTTGGGTTTTATATCTTCCCTTATGTTTCGGAGTTCCTTGCCTTTTTATTCTCCTCTCAATTGCTTAGTAAAACGAGTAATGGTCCAGAATTCATAGGTATGGAGTTTCGAATGAACTTGATGTTCCAAGCAAGAAAGAACGTAATAGCACTATTTGATTTGTCAAATTACCAGAATCACTGACAATAGAACTATCAAGAATATATTTTCTTGATATATTCAGAAGTTAAGAAGAATGAAAGAGTTATGTAACATGTCACATGATGACGTTATGATCTGTGAATTATCACGTCCCATTAGAAACTCAGCATGACTTACTGTAATATAATCACGTTGATCAAATGTCATTATATTATATTAACTCATGCATCAGTTCCCAACATTACTTCAATACATTCATATTTTAGACTCGAAAGTTTACAGAAGGTAGAAACTAACAGTTTCTATATGATGTAACACTGATAGCACGAAGGGATTAATGATTTCAGATAAGAATAGTTATAAAAATATCTCCAGAAATATGGAGGATATTTATAATGAAAGATACGATAATATCTCAGAATATTTAAGATCAGAGGATGATAAAAACTATTATCTGCAAGGGTTTAGAGTAAGGAGCAAGATATTTACTAAAGACTTTAGCAGACATTGAATCATTTGGATTCTTTGAAGTCAAACTTATTCTTTGTGATTTGTCCACGGCTTTCTTCCTAGTTTCTCATCATCTATTTTTCGGTACTAAATTTTCTATTGAGTGTTTCCAATATAATGATACACAGGAAGCACGAGGAGGTATATAATTTTGGACGAGAATATTTATGAAAATATCCTTAGAAATATCGAAGATATTGATGATGATATTTTGGAATTTCTAAGTTCGATGGTTGATGAGGAAGATTTTCCGCAAGATTTTAACATGAGTACGGAGCAAGATATTCGTTAAAGGTTTCATTAGATCCCGAATTACCTGGATTCTTTGAATATATGGTATGGTACTGGTATTTGTCCTTGGTCTCCTTCGTGGTTAGCTCAATCTATTTTCCAGTTCCAACTTTTCTGAGCTTTTCCAACATACTATTCTTTATCATCAAACTTTCGATGATTAAGGTCGTTTACGGTTGTCTATGGTTTCTGTTGCTTCATTCAGCTTTTTTAACATTCAAAGTATTGATTTGTGACTGAGTGCTTTTCAGAATTTCAGAATGAGAGATCATAATTCTAAGAGATAAATGTCATACATATAACTGTTGATGTAAATATGATGTGAGTTTTCAAAGTACTGATTGCTGATTCCTGGTAATTATTATGGCAGTTCTCGTTACAAGATGCGGATGAGTACATGACGAGACTTCAATAGATAAATATAGTGATTTGTCAGAGGGATTTAAACTAAGGAGCAACGAGGTTACTGGTACGTCTGCTGGTAATATGATAGAATATAAAAGGTTCCCCGGCATCAATAAAAGAGCACGCATATATATCAAGGTTATAATAAGGTTATTTTGAACGAAAATCGAAGTTGTCTTGCTGGAGCTGTGACAAAATTTGCTATTTTGAAGAATAACATCAAAGTTATTTTGGGTAATAATAACACTAAAGGATCTAACACAGATACATGTTAAACGTTTACTCAATTTCCGAGTATTTTTAAGTGCATAGCTATATGCATCACTCTTTCCTTCTGTAAATGATGTACGATTGGTTCATCCTCTCGATTAAAATGTTTTCAAGAATCATGAAAGGTTTGAACGCAGATTGAAATCGTCAAGATACAAATGAGGTTTAAAATGAGATCAAGTGGCAAACTTGAAGAAATGTTTAGTTTCATATGTTATAGTCAATATTTTAATTCATTTTAATTGTCCAATGTTGGTAGTCCACAGTAACAGTCCAGTAATTCATATATAGTTTAATATATAATATTCGAATTAATTAATAAATATCGTGACCCGTGTACATGTCTCAGACTCGATCACAACTCAAAGTATATATATTATTTGAGAATCAACCTCAACCCTGTATAGAGAACTCGATCATTACTGCATATAGAGTGTCTATGGCGATTCCAAATAATATATATAGATGCGTCGATATGATATGTCAAAACCTTGTATACGTGTCCCGATATTTAAAGTGCATAAAATAAATAACAGAAATTAAATAACGATAAATAAAGTGCGTAAAGTAAATAACATAAATTAAATGACGATAAATAAAATTGCGAGAATATAAATTGCGATAAATAAACTGCGATAAATAAATTGCGATAATTAAATGGTAATACGGAATTAACAGTTAGCTAGGAACAGTTAGCTAGGATTTTGTTAGCGTGGATTCTTAATAGAATTTCATATTGTTAATTAATCTGTTTCTAATCAATTTTTATTGTGTCCATTATTTCTTCATTATGCCACTTGTTGGATTCTGATAGGTCAAAATCCAAATATGTAATTGGATGAATATGGTTATTCTGTGGTGAACGGATTTGTATATCGGTGGATGTAAGTAGGATAGTATATGACCGTTGAAATAGATTCGAAGAACGTACAATGTAACTTATTAATGTGAAATTTAAATAGTCCTAGGGTATTACCTACCCGTTAAAATATTTTCACCATTAACAGTTTGTACAAGAGAATTTTTAATTACAATCTTTATGAAAACATATATACATATATATTTCCTTCAGATGTATTCATGGATTTAATGAGTTAATATAATATTAAACTCATTTACTTTTCGGTTGGAACTAGAATAAATAATCTCTAAAACTTTAGAGATTACATATTCGACATGTCGAGCGAAGATCATACTCAAAGTACAGATGATGACATTGAAGCATGGATTGTTGATGGTACTGGTGATGTTATTGATTGTACTGTTGGTGCCGGTGATGTTGCTGGAGCTGGTACATTTTGCACCATATTCTCCGAATTGATCATTCGAGCGCGAAGTTTGTTGACTTATTACTCCAGGATGATTGTCGGTCGGAACGAGCGGATGAATAAGGTTCATAATTGTGGATAGGATATAATCTTGTCAAATTACCCCGGAAATGAGACTGAAAATGGTGTCTCGAACAGGTTCGCCGGTAAACGCTTCAGGTTCATTGTCAAGAGGTGAATTCAGTTGGTGGAAGGGATCGCCTTTTGCGCGTTGTGACGACCCGGAAATTTTCGACCAAATTTAAACTTAACCTTTATATGTTTCCGACACGATAAGTAGAATTTGTAATGTTGAATCTCAAAAATTTTGGAACTACATTCATGTAATCAATTACTCTTTGTCCGTGTTCGACGATTCACGAACAATTATGAGTATATAGATATGTATATATAATATATAATATATAATATTAACTGAAAACATTAACAAAGTATTAGATATATGATACTTTACATGAACGTATTTGTTTCAATATGATTTTCGACGAAATTAAAAAAAATATTAAATGATTGAATTATCAGAAACATTGAATTATGATTACAAGTCTCTGTTGAGAGGTCCACTATGATTTGAGAAAATCTATTCCTCTTAACGATATTCAGAATAATTTGTAAAGCTATTTATAAATCAAAACAAAAAGTGTCATTTAGGAAAGTTAGACAAAAGTTAGTGGAGAATTGGTTTCCATAATATTCTATTAATCTATTTTCAAACGTACAAAGACGTTTTCAGTTTAAAAAGAACTTTATTATTAAAACGTATATAACTTTTATAAATATATAGAATCACTTTTGACAACTCATTACTTAACCAGTATAATAAATATAACGCTATTTATATTTTATTTCATTAAATATATATAACGATTTAAATTAATATTATATATATTTATACGCGTATTATACATACATAGTTTTTATACTTTTACTATACTTTAACTTTACCTTTACTTTACTTTTACTTTACTTTAACTTTAATAATTCACTTTAATAATTCATACTTTAATAATTCACTTTAATAATTCATACTTTAATAATTCACTTTAATAATTCATACTTTAATAATTCATACTTTAATAATTCACTTTAATAATTCATACTTTAATAATTCACTTTAATAATTCATACTTTAATAATTCACTTTAATAATTCATACTTTAATAATTCATACTTTAATAATTCACTTTAATAATTCATACTTTAATAATTCACTTTAATAATTCATACTTTAATAATTCACTTTAATAATTCATACTTTAATAATTCACTTTAATAATTCAAAAATCTATTATAAATAGAATTCAATAGGTTTCATTATTTCATAGAAACTTGAAAATATATTTCTCTAAACTCTCTCAATCGATTTATATATATATATATATATATATATATATATATATATATATATATATATATATATATATATATATATATATATATATATATTTGCTCTGTATTATTTCAAGATATTATTAGTATACATAAATTATTACGACGGAGTGCTCTCCGAGTGATTTCAAAATAGTTTTTTTGAATGAGTCGAAGCTAAGGAAATTATGGGTTATAGCTATGGAGGTGATGGGTATGGTTCATGGGTATGCTCGTGAGGTCAATCTAGTGTTTATCATCTCCGTTGTGTCTACGTACTTTCCTGCAATATTGAATCTCAATATTGATACGTTCGTGAATCCGAGGCCAACCTTGCACTTGTTAAATGACGTTATATGTATTTTTACTACGAAATACAGTATTGTGAGTTTCATTTGCTCCCTTTTATATATATTTTTGGGACTGAGAATACATACGCTGTTTTTTATAAATGTTTTACGAAATAGGCACAAGTACTAAAACTAATTCTACGTGGGTTTAAACCAGAAATATACCCTTAGCTTGGTAACATTAAACTAATTGTCTATGTATGGTAGGCGCAAATCCTAAAGATAGATCTATTGGGCCTGACAAACCCCATCTTGACTATGGGATGCTTTAGTACTTCGAGGTTATTTTAAACACACCTGATCTGGTGTACTTCAGAGGGTAAAACATGAACGTTAAGGCTTGTTACTGGGTGCCTACAACTTATAGAATACTTTTAAACACTTGCGAGTGTACAGATATTTATGGAAACTGAAATCTTGTGGTCTATTACTATTACGGAAATTATTGATTATGATAAACTAATGAACTCACCAACCTTTTGGTTGACACTTTAAAGCATGTTTATGCTCAGGTATTAAAGAAATCTTCCGCTGTGCATTAGCTCATTTTAAGAATATTACCTGGAGTCATTCATGACATACTTTGAAAGACGTTGCATTCGAGTCGTTGAGTTCATCAAGATTAATATTAAGCCAATTATAGTTGGATGTATTATGAAATGGTGTGCATGCCGTCAACTTTCATTGTAAAGAAAGTTTGTCTTTTAAAAATGAATGCAATGTTTGTAAAATGTATCATATAGAGGTCAAATACCTCGCGATGTAATCAACTATTATGAATCGTTTATAATGTATATGAACGGGTCCTTTCAGTTGGTATCAGAGCGGTGGTCTTAGCGAACCAGGTCTTGCATTAGTGTGTCTAACTGATAGTTGTTAAGATGCATTACTGAGTCTGGACTTCGACCGTGTCTGCATGTCAAAAGTTTTGTTTATCATTTTTAGTTGGAAATCATCTACTTACCATCCTTAGGAAATTACCTGCTTATTATTCTTAGTCGAGACACGTCTTGCTGCATTGATTGCATGAATAGTGTATAGACAAAATTCATATCTTAGCGTATCTGCTAAATCATATCTTATCGTATCTATTACCGTAAACTTTGCCTGACATATTCCGTAAATTCCTCCGTAATCTACGAAACCTTTTGCTCTATATAATTAGAATACCACCCGATAGGCGAAAAATCATTTCATATCGAAAAATTCTTTATTCAATCGTATGAAATGGAATTCGTCATTAGTTCAAGTCCCTCGGATTCCGAAATGGAATCCCACTCAAGTTCTGAAAGCAGTGTGACCGGAATGGATCAACCAATTAGTCATCATCTATTCTGGATGAATTGGGGATTGGTTCGTAGCCTCCTTAATCATTGGAGACAAGAAGAAGGTGATCCCTTCCATCCACCACATTGCCCTCTTGGCGAAGAACCTGAAGCACTTACCGGCGAACCTATCCGAAACACCATTTTCTCTCTTATTTCTAGAGTATCTCGTCACGATTACATACTACACCAAATTCTAGATTTTATTGATCCGCTCGTCCGAACCGACAATCACCCCGGTGTAATAGAAGAAGTCAACAAGCTTCGCGCTCGAGTAGTGGCTTTGGAGAATATGGTGCAAAGGTTACAAACACCAGCAGCAGCACCAGCAGCATAAACAGTACCACCATCAGCAACACCAACAGTACCATCACCACCACCAACAACAACATCCACATCCCACACCGCAACATCACAATCTGTATCTCAAACATCAACGTCATACGCTCTGTAAATATCCAGGAATATCAACAACAACAAACAATGAAGTATTAATTCATAAACCTCATTGAAGAGATATCTCTGTGGCAGTTATGTAATCTCCAAAATCTTAGAGATTATTTAATTCTGACCGTAAATCAGATGAGTGAACGGAGAGGGTAGAGTAGAAACTTTGATCGAAAATGGTGTACTATTTACAAGCTAGAATTGTTTTACCAACAGCATCAACAGGACTGTAGCATCATCAACACAGTCAGTGCCGTCAGTATCGTCAGAATCAACAGCACCTGTAACATCACAAACTCTGTCAGTTCAAGGATCATTATGGACATCATTACGAATCAACAACAAATATATTGTATCAACGAGTTATGAAGTATTAACTCATTTCCAATCAAAAGATTTATATGTATAAACTTTTAAACCATGATAAATCTTCCCGTACTAAGCTATTATGTGTGAATCTTAACTACTCAGTTAATTCATATTACAAATATGCAATGGTGTACGTCCTTCGTCCGCAACTTAACCATCGTTAATTACAATCTCTGTCTCAATTCAATAAAAATCCAATTCATAATAAATCAAGTGTATTATTCGAATATATGTTTGATTTTACACTTTCATCATCGATGTACTCGAAACTTTTCAAATAACATCATTCGTACCTTGCAAAGTTCACAAGAATTTCACGAAAACCAACAAATAACAAAGTAATGATTCATAATTTCAATATTATTGAAGAAATACTTATGCAATTTATAAAGTTTTAGGGATTACTCAATTCTAGTTCCAAGCATAAAACAAATGAGTCTAATTTAATATTAACTCATTAAATCTATATTACATCTAAAGAAAATATACACATATATTTTCATAAAGACTGTAATAAACTTCTTTTGTACAAAATATTAATTGTGAAATTTTTTTTAACAGGTAGGTAATACCCGAGAGATATATAAATTCACAATTAATATATTACATTTTTCGAAACTGATTCAGCAATCATCAACTATACTCCCTACTTTCACAACAATATCCATTCTTTCATATAAATCAAAACAATCATACTCATTCAAATTCAATTACATATTCTGATTTTGAAATCGCATAATTCAATTCGAAATATAACCAATATCATCACTCTTAGATTCCTATATCTTTCAAAGCTATACTTTAACTTCAAAACTGTGTTAGAACATCGTATGTATATTAACGATTATAATCTGTGTTCAAGCCCTTCGAAATACCTGAAGACACTTCAAATAATGAACAATCGAGATGATAATCCAACCACATGTTATCCACAGTTACGTACCTGAAAAACTCTTGAAACCAAAGTCATAATTTAACATGTATCCATGTCAGACCTTTTGGCATTTACTAGCTAAAATAACTTTTCAATCCCTTCTAAAAATAGACGGTTTTGTCACAGCTCCAGCAAACCAACTTCAATTGTTCAATCGAATAAGCCTTATTATAATGATTACCCTTTCATCATTATTTCCGGGGAACCTTTCATATCTCGCCACATTAGCAGTAAACTTATTAACAACTTCATTGATCTTTGACTTTCCGAAAAATCTTTATATTTATCAAAACCCCATCATTTACTCATCTGCATCTTGTAACGAGAATTGCCATACGAATCATCGGAAATTAGCAATCAGTATTTTGAAATCTCGCAGCATGTCTATGCCAACAATTATATGTGTCTATCTTCTGGACTTATATACTTTTAATGAGAAATTTTTGAAAAACACCCTAAACTGCGAACCAGTTCTCGAAATTTTGAAAAATATTGATGAAGCAGCAAAAAATGTAAACGACCTTAACAGTAAAAAGTTGGATGATAAAGGATAGTATATTGGTAAAGCTCAGAAAAAGAGAAGCTTTGGAACTGGAAAACGAATTGAGCAAAGTATGAAGGAGGCTGTGGACAAATCACAAAGGCTGAACCAGCCTTCAAAGAATCCAAATGATTCTGTACTTGTTGAAGTCATTAACGAATACCTTGCTCCTGACTCTAAACCCTTACGGACAATATTCTTCATCATCCTCTGATATTAGACATTCTAAGATATCATCGTATCTTTCATTATAAATATCCTCCATATTTCTGAAGATATTTCCATAATTATTCTTATCTGAAATCATTTACCTCTTCGTGCTGTATGTATTACATCATAAAAGAAACTATTTTAGTTTCTAAATTCTGAAACTTTCGAATTTAAAATAGGAATATTTTTGAAGTAGTGTTGGGAACTGAAGCATGAACTAGTATAATATAATGACACTTGATCAACGTGGTTATATTAAAGTAAGTCATGCTGAGTTTCTAAATGGAACGTGATGATTCACAAATCATAACGTCATCATGTGCTATGTTACACGACTCTTGTATTCTCTTTAACCTCTAAAATATCAAGAAAATATTTCTTGATGATTCGGCCTTTTCCAAGGTATTCTAGTAATTTGACAAGTCAAGATCGTGCCATTACAATTTCCTTCTTAGAACATTAATAATGTTCATTCCGAAATTCATATATGCAAATTCTGGACCATCACAAGCGGTGCTTAATCGCAAGAAGAAGAAACGAAAGGACAAAACTCCGAAATAGAAATTGGGATATAAATCGCAGTAAATAAAAGAAAGCATTAATTGGGGATGACAATGATTATAGAAGACAGAAGCAGGGATATCGAAATATAAGGGAAGATATGAAACCAACAACAACCCAGAAACTATAAACCGTATATATCGATGCATATAGCAATATAAAGGCACGGGAGAACTAAAAACACTATAAAACCAAGAGTATAGTAGAAGTAAATAGATTCTTCCGGAGGCAGATGAAAAAGAAGAGCGACAGATATGAAAGTGAGGAGTATATCAAGAATCAGCACTGGATGAAGCATATTAACAAATACTTTAAAATATGAGTTGAGAAGGTGTGAGTTGTAAGAAAACAAACGAGGTGGATTTATAGTGAAATATCCGACAGAGAAATCAAAATGAATTATCGCATTAATTCGAAGAGGATCATAATTTCTTTAATCGCCGAATAATCAAATCCAATATAGATTACAAAGATTTTCTTTTCGGAGATCAATCGTGATGACGTCAAAAGATACGACGAATCACTATTATCTTATTTCATTCATTTACGATAACTTCAATCACACGTTTCGAGAAATTGAATTATTTTATCCATTCTTCTTGAACATGATAAAACTCTATAATCGTTATAATAACATTCTCATTGTTAGTCATGACGACCTCTATCAAATTTCGGGGACAAAATTTCTTTAACGGGTAGGTACTGTGACGACCCGGAAATTTTCGACCAAATTTAAACTTAACCTTTATATGTTTCCGACACGATAAGTAGAATTTGTAATGTTGAATCTAAAAAATTTTGGAACTACATTCATGTAATCAATTACCCTTTGACCGTGTTCGACGATTCACGAACAATTATGAGTATATAGATATGTATATATAATATATAATATTAACTGAAAACATTAACAAAGTATTAGATATATGAAACTTTACATGAACGTATTTGTTTCAATATGATTTTCGACGAAATTAAAAAAAATATTAAATGATTGAATTATCAGAAACATTGAATTATGATTACAAGTCTCTGTTGAGAGGTCCACTATGATTTGAGAAAATCTATTCCTCTTAACGATATTCAGAATAATTTGTAAAGTTATTTATAAATAAAAACAAAAAGTGTCATTTAGGAAAGTTAGACAAAAGTTAGTGGAGAATTGATTTCCATAATATTCTATTAATCTATTTTCAAACGTACAAAGACGTTTTCAGTTTAAAAAGAACTTTATTATTAAAACGTATATAACTTTTATAAATATCTAGAATCACTTTTGACAACTCATTACTTAACCAGTATAATAAATATAACGCTATTTATATTTTATTTCATTAAATATATATAACGATTTAAATTAATATTATATATATTTATACGCGTATTATACATACATAGTTTTTATACTTTTACTATACTTTAACTTTACCTTTACTTTACTTTTACTTTACTTTAACTTTAATAATTCACTTTAATAATTCATACTTTAATAATTCACTTTAATAATTCATACTTTAATAATTCACTTTAATAATTCATACTTTAATAATTCACTTTAATAATTCATACTTTAATAATTCACTTTAATAATTCATACTTTAATAATTCACTTTAATAATTCAAAAATCTATTATAAATAGAATTCAATAGGTTTCATTATTTCATAGAAACTTGAAAATATATTTCTCTAAACTCTCTCAATGGATTTATATATATATATATATATATATATATTTGCTCTGTATTATTTCAAGATATTATTAGTATACATAAAATATTACGACGGAGTGCTCTCCGAGTGATTTCAAAATAGTTTTTTTGAATGAGTCGAAGCTAAGGAAATTATGGGTTATAGCTATGGAGGTGATGGGTATGGTTCATGGGTATGCTCGTGAGGTCAATCTAGTATTTATCATCTCCGTTGTGTCTACGTACTTTCCTGCAATATTGAATCTCAATATTGATACGTTCGTGAATCCGAGGCCAACCTTGCACTTGTTAAATGACGTTATATGTATTTTTACTACGAAATACAGTATTGTGAGTTTCATTTGCTCCCTTATATATATATTTTTGGGACTAAGAATACATGCGCTGTTTTTTATAAATGTTTTACGAAATAGGCACAAGTACTAAAACTAATTCTACGTGGATTTAAACCAGAAATATACCCTTAGCTTGGTAACATTAAACTACTTGTCTATGTACGGTAGGCGCGAATCCTAAAGATAGATCTATTGGGCCTGACAAACCCCATCCTGACTATGGGATGCTTTAGTACTTCGAGGTTATTTTAAACACACCTGATCTGGTGTACTTCAGAGGGTAAAACATGAACGTTAAGGCTTGTTACCGGGTGCCTACAACTTATAGAATACTTTTAAACACTTGCGAGTATACGGATATTTATGGAAACTGAAATCTTGTGGTCTATTACTATTACGGAAATTATTGATTATGATAAACTAATGAACTCACCAACCTTTTGGTTGACACTTTAAAGCATGTTTATTCTCAGGTATTAAAGAAATCTTCCGCTGTGCATTAGCTCATTTTAAGGATATTACCTGGAGTCATTCATGACATACTTTGAAAGACGTTGCATTCGAGTCGTTGAGTTCATCAAGATTAATATTAAGCCAATTATAGTTGGATGTATTATGAAATGGTGTGCATGCCGTCAACTTTCATTGTAAAGAAAGTTTGTCTTTTAAAAACGAATGCAATGTTTGTAAAATGTATCATATAGAGGTCAAATACCTCTCGATGTAATCAACTATTGTGAATCGTTTATAATGTATATGAACGGGTCCTTTCACGCGTTTCCATTAATTAAGTCGACTACGAACCCATCAGATGAATTGATACTGGCTGATTGGTTGATTCATGCCGATGACGCTGCTTTCGGAGCTTAGGTGAACATCTATGTCGGAATAGCTGTCAGAATAACTACCGGAATAGTTATCGGAATCTGAGGGACTCGAACTGGTTGAGGGATTCATCTCGTACGATCAGATGAAGGATTTTCGATAAGAAATAGATTATAGGATGTAGATTAGTACCCTGCAATACATAATTTACATATGCATATATAATACTAAAATCCCATAAGTTATGGAGGAATCTACGGAATATGTAAGGCAAAGTTTATAGTAACAGATACGCTAAGATATGAATTAGCAGATACGCTAAGATATGAATTTTTGTCTATACACTACTCATGTAGTCATTGCAATAAAACGTGTCTAGACTAAGAATAATGAGCAGGTAATTTCCTAAAGTTGATAAGCAGATGATTTCTGACAAAAACGATAAGCAAAAATTTTGACATGCAGACACGGTCGAAGTCCAGACTCACTAATGCATCCTAACGACTATCAGTTAGACTCACTAATGCAAGACCTGGTTCGCTAAGACCACCGCTCTGATACTAACTGTGAGGACCCATCCTAATCCATCCGGACGAAGTCCATATTGATTACAAACGATTCACAACAGTTGATTACATTGCGAGGTAATTGACCTCTATATGATAAATTTTACAAACATTGCATTCGTTTTTAAAAGACAAACTTTCGTTACATCGATAGTTGACAGGCATGTAAAGTATTTCATAATATATCCAAATATAATTGACTTAATAATAATCTTGATGAACTCAACGACTCGAATGCAACATCTTTTGAAATATGTCATGAATGACTCCAAGTAATATCTCTAATATGAGCAAATGCACAGCGGAAGATTTCTTTCGTACCTGAGAATAAACATGCTTTAAAGTGTCAACCAAAAGGTTGGTGAGTTCATTAGTTTATCATAAAGAATCATTTCATAATTTTAATAGACCACAAGATTTCATACTTCCATTTCTCATAATCATACGTCCCATGCATAGAGACAAAAATATCATTCATATGGACTGAACACCTGGCAACCGACATTCACAATATGCATAAAAGAATATCCCCATCATTCCGGGATCCTCCATCGGACATGATATAAATTTTGAAGTACTAAAGCATCCGGTACTTTGGATGGGGCTTGTTGGGCCCGATAGATCTATCTTTAGAGTTCGTGTCAATTAGGGTGTCTGTTCCCTAATTCTTAGATTACCAGACTTAATAAAAAGGGAATATTCGATTAGATAATCCAACCATAGAATGTAGTTTTGATTACTTGTGTCTATTTCGTAAAGCATTTATAAAAGCAGCGCATGTATTCTCAGTCCCAAAAATATATATTGCAAAAGCATTTAAAAAGGGAGCAAATGAAACTCACGCATATAAATATTGTAAAACAGTTAATAAAGCATTTGCATGTATTCTCAGCCCAAAAGCGTAAAGAGTAAAAAGAGCAAATGAAACTCACGCATATAAATATTGTAAAACAGTTAATAAAGCATTTGCATGTATTCTCAGCCCAAAAACGTGAAGAGTAAAAAGGGCAAATGAAACTCACGCATATAAATATTGTAAAAAAGTTAATAAAGCATTTGCATGTATTCTCAGCCCAAAAACGTGAAGAGTAAAAAGGGCAAATGAAACTCACAATACTGTATTTTGTAGTAAAAATACATATGACGACATTGAACAATGCAGGGTTGGCCTCAGATTCAGGAACCTATATCATTCATTTATATATTAAAACGTATACTGGAAATCACATAATTTTATTTATTAATATATATGTTATTTATGTAATTGTAGTTATAATATTCATAATAAATTTCATTTAACATTCTATATTTATATTATATCATAAATTATGTGTGATATATGTTTATTTTGTATATATATCCAAAATGATTATTGTAGTTATATAGGTATCTATATATATTTAGTATTATATAAAAAAATACCTAATTTTGTGATATGTAGTTATATATATACTGATAATATGTTTTTCATATAGTTATATGGAATATTAATATATTTATAGTATATATAATAAGTGTGTTTATGTACAAAATATTTATTTGTCAACATGATAGTTTTAATATTAAAGTCTTACTAGTGAGAATAATAATAACTTTATTAATAATGAAAATATTAACAATAATAATGATAATGTTAATAGAAACCATTTATATTAATACTAATACTAATAATCGTAAAATGATCCTAATACTAGTATTAATGGGAATGATAATAATAATCATACTCTTAATGATAATAGTAATTATATTTGTATTTATGATTATGATAATAATAAAAGATAACTAATACATATTGGTAATACTAATAATAATAATAACTATAATACTTAGTAATAATATCACTAATTAGTAATACAATAATAAAAATAACAATAATAATAATAATTATAAAAATGATAATAAAAATAATAAATATAGTGATTATGATACTTGTAAGGATAATTATAATACTAATACTAATTATAATGCTAGTAATAACAATAATATTAATAATAACAACGGTTATATCAATAATAATGATAATAAAAATAATAATGATAATTAGAAAACTACCTCATAAGCCTAAAAAAAATAATTGCCAACACCCGGGCTCGAACCCGAGACCTCCCGCTCCTACACAAACAAGCCACACCATCCTTCTAAGTCCATTTTTCTGTAATCATACACACTTTAAAATTTATAACCCGTTTTTACTTTTGTATTTCCACTTCATCTCTTTCACTAATATCAGACACATCGCTCAGGAATTTTTTTTATAATCAACATAACTGATTTAGTTTTATTTAAGACTTATAAATATCCATTAATATATATATATATATATATACATAGTTGTGATTGTAATTAAACAAGAAAAAAAATATATATACTGCTGTTCGACGCAGCTGAATAGAAAAAAAAATTGATTGATCGATTTAGAACGTTTTAGATAAAACCTTCAACATGAATTAGTTTTCAAATCGTTTATAGAAACATTAGGAATCATTAATTGATTCTAAAACGTAAACACGAATTCTAATTTTTGTGTAGAACAATTCAGTTGACTTTTTCACTTTAAACTTTGACTTCAAAATTAAACATCAACTGAGGAAATTAAGGTTAGAAAACTTACATACAGATCATACGGATGTTTCTTAACACTCCTGCGTTTCTAGTTTTTGTGATTTGGTTCGAAAATGGATTATGGTTTAAAATGGTTTACGAAGGAGGAGAAAATAAATAAATAAATAACTGTGGTTTTCCTTTTGATTTCAAGAACGTAGCCACTGTAAAATATACTAGTAAAGGATTTATATTCCAACAATAATTAAGCAAACTTTGTTTTGTATGCAGCTGGAGGAGACAAAATATCACGAGCAACATAAGGTAAGAAGAAAGAAACAAAAAAAATTATATAAAAAAAATAACTGATATAGATGGATAGATTCATACGCGTAATTTTATCTGTATATATATATATATCTTTAATCAACTCTGTATCTTCACTTATATATCTAACTGTATATTCATTTATTTATATATATATAAGTGTTTTTATATATTTGTTTGAATAAACTTGTACAAAATTCACAATTTTGTAAAATATTAAATATAAATATATTACTACTATTAATATTACAAATAATGATATATCTAATAATAATAATATTAATATTAATAATACTGATATTGATATTAATGTTAATAGTAATAATGAAAGTAATAATACTATTACTATAATAATTATTTTTTTCTAATTTATAGTTACATTTAATATATTAATATTACATATTGCTAATTATGTAGTGTTTAACAATTAACGGATATATATGTTAACAAGTATTTAAATTTTTTTTTTAATGTTTGTATAATATAATATGTGTTTGCATATTATTTACATTATAACTATACATATAAAGATGAACATATTAACCATGTTTTATATATATTTTAGTATTATATCTTTATTTAATATATTGTGTTATTTCATAATAACTATTATACATTTCGACATTTAAGATTTCAAATTATATTTCTAATTATTATTTGTATATATATATATATATATACACACATACACACACACATATCTATTTACATTTAGCTGTTCGTGAATCGTCGAGAATAGGTTAAAAGGGCAAATGCATTCATGTAACAGTTCTAAAGTTTTCGAGACTCAACATTACAGACTTTGCTTATCGTATCGACATCAAATAAGATTCAAGTTTAAATTTGGTCGGAAATTCCCGGGTCATCACAGTATTATACATGTATTCTAATATATTATGTAATCTTGAGATACCATAGACACGTATGCAAATGTTTTGACATATCATATCGATCCATCTATATATATTATTTGGAACAACCATAGACACTCTATATGCAGTAATGTTTCAGTTAGCTATACAGGGTTGAGGTTGATTCCAAAAATATATATACTTTAAGTTGTGATCTAGCCTGAGATGTGTATACACTTGGTCGTGGATTGATTCAAGATAATATATATCAATTTATTTCTGTACATCTAACTATGGATAACTGGTTGTAGGTCACTAACGAGGACAGCTGACTTAATAAACTTAAAACATTAAAACGTATTAAAAATGTTGTAAATATATTTTGAACATACTTTGATATATATGTACATATTTGTTATAGGTTCGTGAATCGACCAGTGGCCAAGTCTTACTTCCCGACGAAGTAAAAATATGTGAAAGTGAGTTATAGTCCCACTTTTAAAATCTAATATTTTTGGGATGAGAATACATGCAGCTTTTTAAATGTTTTACAAATTAGACACAAGTACATGAAACTACTTTCTATGGTTGAACGATCGAAGCCGAATATGCCCCTTTTTACTTGGTAACCTAAGAATTAGTAAACTAGTCTACTAATTGACGCGAATCTTAAAGATTGATCTATTGGGCCCAACAAACCCCATCCGTTGTAGCGGATGCTTTAGTACTTTGAGTTTTTATATCATGTTCGATGGATGTCCCGGAATGATGGGGATATTCTTATATGCATCTTGTTAATGTCGGTTACCAGGTGTTCACCATATAAATGATTTTTATCTCTATGTATGAGATGTATATTGAAATATGAAATCTTGTGGTCTATTATTACAATTTGATATATAGGTTAAACCTATAACTCACCAACATTTTTGTTGACGTTTAAATCATGTTTATTCTCAGGTGATTATTAAGAGCTTCCGCTGTTGCATACTAATTTATGGACAAGAGTTGGAGTCAGCATGCTTGTATTATATTGTTTAAAAACTGCATTCGAAGACATATATATTGTTGTGTAATATTATTGTAAACCATTATGTAATGGTCGTGTGAAAACGCTATATTTTAGATTATCATTATTTGATCATCGTCGTAATATTTTAAAGGTTATGGTTTGTTTTAAAAATCGAATGCAGTCTTTGAAAAACGTCTCATATAGAGGTCAAAACCTCGCAACGAAATCAATTAATATGGAACGTTTATAATCGATATGAACGGGACATTTCAGTAATCTCAATGAAATAAATGAGGACTTCGTCATAGTCATCTGTTGTTGCTGCTACTACATTGACTTCCTTTTCCTTTGATTATGTTGATGGCTTAGTGCACTGATTTCGAAAATGCCCAGTCTCCTGACAATTCTAACATTGAATGTCATTCCTTGTTTTCGACACACTCCTCCTTCTTGACTTTGACATGCCCCTAGTGTTACTTGTGCTTTTCCTCCTACTCCTCTCTTCTGTGCTAAGCAAGTTTTCTTATGGTTCTCCTGAGCTCTTTCTCCTTATGTCCTCACCAAGAAAAAAATCACAAATGCCCTCAAACTTGAGCTTTGAGGACTATGTAGATCCACTGATAGCTGTAACTAATCCTGACTAGCTTTCAGGTAACGAGGATAATAATAAAAGAGCTTTAATGTTGTCACCGAACTTGATATTAACAGTAACCAAGATATAATATTGTTGAAGTTATTGACATGGTTTATTACCGAAGCACCTTCTTTCAACCTGGTGTTGACCAATTGTCTGATCAGGAACACCTTATTCGAAGCAGACGGCTTCTCATACATGTTTGATAAGGTCTTCATCAAACTATGTGTCGTGGTTTCATTTGTCAACGTAAGCCTGAAAAAAGCTTGGGCTTTCCTGTTAAGTGTTTTTCACTCGTCGTCTTTCATTCCTTCTAGTTTATTCTCACTCAAGGCATTGCTCAGATCATTCTGACATAACAAATCTTCAACATGCATCTTCTACCACCCAAAATCTTGCCCATCAAACTTGTCAATTTTAACCCTCCCTTCTTCAGCCATTAAACAAGCTTTATCAGATCTAGAACAGCAGCAAAACACATATGTGATTGGGCTGTAATTGACGACAACAGAGGCTACTGTGGGTGGCGGTAGCAACTGTGATTAACAGCAACAGCTGTGATGGTAGAGATAAAAAAAAGTGACAGTTGCACCTTGTGACAGCAGCAGCTGTGCTCAACAGAAAAAAGTGACTTCTGCGCCTTAATCGTAACAGCAGAAGGTCTGCGATCAGCTGCAAAGGCTACTATGATTGACGTCTAGGGTTAGAACATGCAATCGGCAGCAGCTGTGATCGACTTGGGTTAAAACTGGAGCTCTAAATACCAGTTGTTATGTTTGAACAGCCTTGATCAGATTAGCAGTCACAAACACAACCGAGATATAAACACAAGAATAAAAGAATGACACAAGAAATTTTAGTGGTTCGGTCTCAATGTGAGACTTTATCCACTTTGGAACTAGAGAGTGATTCTTATTATTTTGGAGGTGATAGAAAGCACATACATATGAAAGACTATATATAGACAAGGATTAAGATAAACGATAGTCTAAATCACATAGCCCCAGCTCATTGGAATTAGGTTTGGCCGTTTCCATAACTTAACCAACAAGCAATCGAAGCCTACACATC
Source organism: Rutidosis leptorrhynchoides (assembly GCF_046630445.1). Classification (NCBI taxonomy): domain Eukaryota; kingdom Viridiplantae; phylum Streptophyta; class Magnoliopsida; order Asterales; family Asteraceae; genus Rutidosis; species Rutidosis leptorrhynchoides. Next base: position 553,241,501 of record NC_092334.1, read on the forward strand.
AACATTATTTTCGGGTTCGGGGGAAACCAAATATGGAAATTAATACTGTGATGACCCGGAAATTTCCGACCAAATTTAAACTTAATCTTTATATGATTCTGACACAATAGGCAAAGTCTATAATGTTGAGTCTCGAAAATTTTGAAAATATATTCATGTAATCAATTACCCCCTTGACTGTGCTCGACGATTCACGAACATTTATGTGTATATAGATATGTATATATAATATAGTTATATTAATTGAAAACGTTAACAAAGTATTAGATGTATAATACCTTACATAAACGTATTTGTTTCAATATATGTTTAATATATTTATCGACGAAATTAAAAGATAATATCAAATAATTGAATTATCAGATACATTGTGATATGTTTACGGGTCTATGTTATGAGGTCCACTGTGATTTAAGAAATCTATTCTTTTTGACAACATTCAGAAAATGGTAAAGTGATTTATAAGTAAGAACAAATGTGTCAAATAACTGGAACTAGACAAGGATTAGTGGAGATTCCTGTTTAATTTCCAATTCATGTTTAATAATATTTTCCTTCTGACCTTGATAAGATAACTATGTTAACTTTCATTTTATTTAATATGAAAGTAAGAACGTAGAGTGTAAATAACTTAGATGTTGGATATCGACAAGTTAAGTAACTCGATATTTTTCATTAAAGATAATTTCACACGTTTACTTAACCTTTGGACTTCATCCCATGCTTCACCAACAGACTGTAATTTAAAAACTTGAAACCTATTATGAATATATATAATTCTACTTTTCTAAAATGTTTTATGATATAACGATTTCTATTATTTTAACCTTTTAACAAAATGATTCTTAAATATATTTAGTTTTGGAAAACAAAATTATCATATTTATTTGATTTAGTTTCAAACGTATAAAAACGTTTTTTAGTTTTAAAAGAACTTTATTATTAAAACATATATAACTTTTATAAATATCTAGAACCACTTTTGACAACTCATTACTTAATCAGTATGATAAAGATAACGATATTTATATTTTATTTTATTAAATATATATAACGATTTAAATTAATATTATATATATTTATACGCGTATTATACGTACATAGTTTTATACTATTACTATACTTTAACTTTTTATTTACTTTACTTTTACTTTACTTTAACTTTAATAATTCACTTTAATAATTAATACTTTAATAATTCACTTTAATAATTCATACTTTAATAATTCACTTTAATAATTCATACTTTAATAGTTCACTTTAATAATTCAAAAAAAATCTATTATAAATAGAATTCCATAGGTTTCATTATTTCATAGAAACTTGAAAATATATTTCTCTAAACTCTCTCAATCGATTTACATATATATATATATATATATTTACTCCGTATTATTTCAAGATATTATTAGTATACATAAAATACTACGACGGAGTTATGTTCCGGTGATTTCAAAATAAGTTTTCAAACGGGATAGAGCTAAGGAAATTATGGTTTATAGCTATGGAGGTTATGGGTATTGTTCGAGGGTATTGCTCGTGAGGTCAACCTTGCGTTTATCATTTTTGTTGCGTCTACGTACTTTCCTGCAATATTGAATCACAATATTGATACGTGAGCATTCATATTTTATCTTTTATATATTAATAGTGTATCCCTGACTAGTGCTCGAGTATATATGATTATGCATGCTTATATATTTAATTTTGTCGTTAAATAGTTTATGATAGATCATGAATTTAATACATATGCTACTGAGATAAGGTATATGATATGCATGTTGTTGGAAAGCTGACGAAAAATCAATAACTTTTCATTTAGGAATCGTGTGATTTTGATGAACGGATTAAAAGATATGGTTAGCTGAATTGTTATTAATTTTAGTATTATTATTGTTAAAATAATTATTGTTACCATCATCGTTATTATCGTCGTTATTATTATCTAATTATATTATTATTATTATTATTATTATTATTATTATTAATATTATAATTAGTATTATCATTAATATTATTATAATACTTATTAGTATCATTATCATTAAAACTAATATTAGTATCATCTAATTATTATGATTGCTATTATTATCATTATTATGGATGCGATATAAAAGAGGACTAAAAACTATTAAACAAATCGATTTGGAAATAATGAGTATAAGTATCATGATGAAATTAAAATATTGTAAGATATTGATTTAGATAAAAATATCGTTTTCATTATTTTTATCATTATTATTATTATTAAAAGTATTATTAATATTAAAACTATCATTTTTACTAAAATTATCATTTTTAATAGAAATATCATTGTTATTATAAAATATTATTATTATTATCATTTTAGGATTATTATTAAAAATTATCATTTTAAATAGAATTATTATTGCTATATAAAAATATTATTATTATTAAAAAGTATCGTTATTATTAAAATTATCATGATTAGAGTTATCGTTTTATCATAATTGATATCATCATTAGTAAATATAAATATTGTTATTATTATTAGTAGAATAATAATAATAATTATTATTAGTACAAAATAATACAATTTTTATTTATTATTATTATTATCAATATTATTTTATCAATTGAATATGTGACACAAAGATATTTTTACCACACGTAATATAATTACATTAATAATACATACCACTATATTTTATGATATTAAGTGAACTTTATAAATTTTATTACTTAAGATATATAATAGTATATTTTTATCATATATAAATTTTAATATAAATTTTTATTTATTAATAAATGATTTATATTATTTAATCTAATAAAATCTAATAAATATATTTGAATATATAAAACGACTATATTTAAGTTATATAATAAATCAGTATAAATTTTGAAAGACATTTTTGGATTAGACGACTTTTATGACTTTTGCATGATAATCTCGAGCATTAGGATTGTGATACACTACGACTTGACCTAAATTGTTAGACAGATATTGACCAACATATAAATATATATACTTAATATAGGTTCGTGAATCCGAGGCAAACCTTGCATTTGTCCAATGGCATCATATGTATTTTTACTACGAAATACAGTATTGTGAGTTTCATTTGCTCCCTTTTTAAATGCTTTTGCAATATATATTTTTGGGACTGAGAAAATATTTGATGAAATAGACACAAGTAATTGAAACTACATTCTATGGTTGAATTTTTATACCAGATATCGCCCTTGTTGAACTTGGTAGCCTAAGAATTGGTGTTTATTATAATTGCCACCAATTGACGCGAATGCTAAAGATAGATCTATGGGCTTTGACACGCCACAGTCAGAGAATTTGAACTGCTTTAGTACTTCGATTTTTCTCTACAGACGAGTGGTTCTGTTTTGGGGATATTCTAGATGCATTTTGTTAATGTCGGTTACCAGGGGTTCAATCCATATGAATGATTTTATGCAGATGCATGATGTTTATGAGAAATGAAAATAAAAATCTTGTGGTCTATTAAATTAATGAAAATGATTATTTATGATAAACTAATGAACTCACCTACCTTTTGGTTGACACTTGAAAGCATGTTTATTCTCAGGTTTGAAAGAAATCTTCCGCTGTGCATTTGCTCATTTTAAAGATATTACTTAGAGTCATTCATGGCATATTTCAAAAGACGTTGCATTCAAGTCGTAGAGTTCAATAAAGATTATTATTAAGTAAATGACAGATTAAGTCATTATAGTTTGGATATATTATGAATTGATATGCATACTTGTCAACTTTCGATGAAATGAAAGTTTGTCTTTTAAAAACGAATGCAATGTTTGTAAAATGTATCATTTAGAGGTCAAATACCTCGCAATGAAATCAATTATTATGTAACGTTTATAATCGCTATGAACAGGGCATTTCAAATACATCCATTTCCTAAATACCGCTGATTCTTTAGTTGTAAGACTAAGCTTTGAATGCTTGATTCTATTTAAGTGACCTAAACAATCGTATCATATATATCATATGATTACTCAAAGGACCCACAGAAAAATCAAAATTCGTCAAACTTTGTATTTTTGATCGTGAATAAAGAGAGAGTTGGTGAGAGGTGGCCATCCGTTACCTTTCATTCGAGGGAACATCAACAAGATAGTCGCAACAGATTATGAGATTCAAAAGGAATAATTAGAAAAATATGTGTTTGAATAACTGAATTGTATGTTAGAAACTAAAGGTCTTACTGTAATACGAAAGAGAGCTATCGGTTTATGCCAAGGACACTAATGGACTGATCATTGATTTCGGAGGAGAAATCAAAGTATCATAAGTCATATCCACTATTTATTCTCTTTCACCAGAAATTTATCATTAAAAAAAAGCTACGTTTGAATTAAAACCTTTCATCTAGAATCTAGAATCTAGAAACTACATAATAATAACGCTATCAAATACGTAGTATAATCTAAAGCCGAAAAAAAACACAAGAATTTTAACGATGACGGAAAACGGAATGATCACTTTTATTCCTTTAATAACACCATTTTAGCAATAAAGCTCCATAAGTCGGCAAATAAATAAAAAAAATTATTTTGCTTTTAAAAGCAAAAATAATTAAATAAATAATTTGTGATCCTTGTACCACATGGTACATAATTCAACTAAAACTCATAAATTTTATTTTATTTTATTTTTAAATTGCTAACTGACACTAATCCATGTTATATTGTGCGGCGCTTCAAGAATCTGTGCGCCACACAGTATATCTGAAAACAAATACGGAGTTCCAGTAAATATTTTAACTACTTATCTCAAAACGCTTTGTACTGCGTGGCGCGCAATAACACTGCACCAGACATGCCTAACATTTTACAAATTCAAACCATTTTGACACTTGACCCAATTGTTCAAAAGCTACATTTTCAACTTTCAACTAATTTGAGATACATTTTCAAGGCTAACACACTTCGTTTCACAACATATCTATAGATATTACAATCTTCTGAAACTTTCAAATGTATAAAAAACTAAGCATACTACCACAATCATTTTCAAAAGACCAACATAGTTCCATTCATAAAACAAGTTCAAAAGCACACATGTGCGTTTTTACATTCAAGTAATGATCCCTTCATGGGGTCTAGAACCGGAGCATCCACTTACCAAAATTCCTCTTCTACTATACGAGCTAGACCTTGCCATTGCCTTAGTCACCAGAACCAACGTCACCTACAACTTTCATACAACTAAACAAGTAAGCAAAACGCTTAGTGAGTAAATATGTGTAAACAGCTATAACAACTAAGCATGACATAAGCATACGAAAGTAGTAACACTTACTACATACATTGCTAACGGATCCGAAGCCTAAGAAGATTGTGACAACTGCACAAGGCTTATTGCCACCTAAGCGTACTAGCTTATGCTAGTTAACGAAGCCAAATGTGGGATAATATCTCAAATCAAATCACATGTCATTACTTGCTCAAGTGCAAGTCAATAACATGTAACCCATTTACAACATAAATACTCACCTTGCAAAAGCTTTCGAAATAGTCATAAGAGTAAAACCACTTCCTTAGCAACCTACAAATATAAACATACATACATACATACATACATACATACATACATACATACATATATACATACATACATACATACATACATACATACATACATACATACATACATACTTACATTACTCACTAGTCATGCAACTTCACTTTAATTCAATAAGTGCGTTAATACACACTTCTTCTCTATCAAACTCCCAATGACCTACTTCACAACCCAAATAGACACTTCTATGGATTTGACCACTAGCAAAACCTAACATGACATCTTTTAATAATATGCTTCTACATCAAATTGTTATACAAATATACTTCTTATTTAATTCTTGAAATCTTAACACATAGCTTTATTACCAAAAAGATAACTTCTACTCCATCCGTCCCATAATAAGTGTCCTATTTGACTTTTCAAGATATTACTTCTATAATTTTGACTTCCAATATTTTTGTTTGTGTTATATAATATTTGATGAAACTTATATCAATAAAAACACATTTTAAAACCGAATCCATTCATATAAGTTTCATCAAATACTACATAATATAAATAAAAATATTTGAAGTCGAAGTTTTGAAAGTAAGACCTTGAAAAGTCAAATAAGACACTTATTATGGGACAGATGGAGTAATTAACAACATCACATTTGTAAAATCATCACCTTCAATTGTCGGATTAACCAACAATCCACTCATCTAGTCACAAATGAACTAAAATCACCTCTTTTGACCACAAATCAAAGTTTACACTTAATTTTTTTTAATACACGTACATCACAATTCTTCCTTCACTAACTCATAAACTGTAGCGACCAGGATTTTTCTGTAAATATATATATGAGATTAATATTTACATAAATAAATGTTTCCAACATGTTAAGCAATCAAACTTGTTAAGACTTGAATATTTGAAATGAGTTTTATATAAACGTTTGACCACCCATTTTGTCCGATGATTCACGAACGTCATAACTTGTGAAAATGATATAATGGTATATATATGGACACACACACACACATACACACGCACACACACACACACACACACACACACATATATATATATATATATATACATATACATATATATATATATATATATATATATATATATATAACTTGATAAAATGGTAATTAAGTATCTCATTAAGTATATTAATAATGAATTATATATATAAAATGAGACTACTAACTTAAGGGTTTCGAAACGATATATAGATGTAACGTTTAACGATGAAATAACTCCTAAGTTAAAATGTATATATATGTATCGTATTAAGATGTATTAATACATTTTTGAAAGACTTAAATACACATGTGAATATAATAATACTCAACAAAGATAGCTATACTCATTTTCCCATTCAATTTTCTCAAGAATTCTACTCGTATTCATACGGTATTTGTACTCGTATTATATACAACTTCTAGATGTATTTCTATTGGCAAATACACATCAAAATCACCATTTGATAAGCCATATTTGACTAAGAAAAGATGTATAAACATGTGGGACTCAAGACTTGTCATTTACCTTGATATTTATGCAAGAAAATAAACTACAAAATTCTATATGAACATCCCTAAATCACGACTTGTTTCACACACACACATACACTTTCGTTTTTCAATTTTCTTTCATTCATTTGATCTCTCTCTTGTTCTATATTCATGTTCTACGTGTTCTTCATCATCTTCATCAAAAACTATTTCAAGAATCAAGCTTTAATCATCATAAAAACAATCATTCAAGAACACTTCAAGAAATCTTTCAAACTTGCAAGATTACTTCCAAGCTTTCAAATCCATTCCAAGAAGTCATCCAAGATTAAGAACATCCATTTAATCTTAGCAACTTTTCATTCTAAATGAAGGTAATAATCATATTCAATCTTTGGTTCAATTTTTATAAACATAACTATCTTGAATCAAGTAGTAATATTACTTGAACTTTGTTTCATTCCATGATTTTACTTCAAAAGTTTTCAAGCTTTCAAGAACATCATCAAGCTAAAGATCATACCTTTATTTTTCCAGAAACCTTCTTCATTTGATTTGAGGTAATAACCTTATTCATAATCTTGTTTGATTCATATTCATATAGCTATCTTATTCGAAGTATATAACTTGCAATCACTAAAACATAGTTTAGTTAGTTCTAAATTTGTTTACAAACAAAGTTAATCCCTCTAAATTGACTCTTAAAAACACTTAAACACATGTAATATATCTATATGATATGCTAACATAAGGATATATAACTCATACACATGAAGAACATCGTAAAACAGAACATACGCCGTCGTAGAGAAATCGGGGGCTGTTTTGGGTTGGATATTTAAAACCTATCTTAAACTTTAAATTGAAAGTATGTATTCTAGGAAAATTTTATTTCATACGAACATGATAATATATCCAAAAATCATTGTTAAACTCAAAGTGGATGCATGTTTTTCAAAATGGTCATCAAGATGTCGTTTTTACGACGGATACGACCACCTTCTTCTAAATTGATTTGTAAACTGTAAATCCAACTATAAACCAACACATTTACAGTTTAGTTTTGGAAAATTGAGTTGAATACAAAACCGTGGCAATTTGATTCACTCAAAACTGATTTGTAATGAAGAAATTATGGACAAAACAATATTGGTTAGGAAAAGTAGTTTTAGCTACGTGATTAATTTAACAAAATTAATACTAACCATATCCTAGTGTCACGACCCTACTTTTTCCGTTATCTTTTTCCATTTATATTTAACGTCTGTTAACTGATATTCGTGCCACGTCATTTCTATGACTTATATTATTATTTTAATAATAATATATTCCTTATTACGTGTTATATGAATATATGTGTTCATTTCATGACCCGTCCTAATCCATCTGGACGAATACATTACATTTGGTTACATCGCGAGGTACTTGACCTCTATATGATACCTTTTACAAACATTGCATTCTATTTTAAAAGACAATCATTCTTTACATCGAAAGTTGATGGCATGCATACCATTTCATAATATATCCAACTATAATTGACTTAATAATAATCTTGATGAACTATATGACTCGAATGCAACGTCTTTTGAAATATGCCATGAATGACTCCAAGTAATATCTCTAAAATGAGCAAATGCACAGCGGAAGATTTCTTTCAAACCTGAGAATAAACATGCTTTCAAGTGTCAACCAAAAGGTTGGTGAGTTCATTAGTTTATCATAAACATTCATTTCCATCATTTTAATAGACCACAAGATTTCATATATTTAATTGTACACGTAACCCGAGTACAAAATAACACGCGTAACTCGCCAATTAAAAATCATTCATATGGTGAACGCTTGATAACCGACTTAACTTTAATGCATAGAATATCCCCAAACAGAACCTCTCGTCTGTATAATAATAATAATCTCGAAGTACTAAAGCATCCATATCCCGGATGGGACTTGTCGAGGTCCATAGATCTATCTTTAGGATTCGCGTCAATTAGGGGCCATACCCGTTTCCTAATTATTAGGTTACCAAGCTAAAAAGGGGTGATATTCAATATTCATAATCCAGCCATAGAATGTAGTTTTTGATATCTTGTGTCTATTTTGTAAAACATTAGTAAAATCAGCGCATGTATTCTCAGTCCCAAAAATATATATAAAAAGGGAGTAATGAAACTCACAATACTGTATTTTGTAGTAAAAATACATATGACGACATTGAACATGTGTAGGGTTGGCCTTGGATTTACGAACCTATATCATTCATATATATATTAAAACATATTCTTGTAATCGAATAATTCTATTTATTATTATTAATAATGTATTTGTTATATTTAATAATTTATAAATTTCATTATTTATTTATATGTTTTCATTTTTATATATAGAAATTTTAATATAGTTAAGTTATGTAATTTAAATTTATTTGTGTATATGTAATCTTTATTTTATACTTATAACCTTAACAATATCTTTAAAACCTTTATTTTCATAATCATAATAATTTTAATGACATTGGTAATACTAATAATAATAATAATGATAGTAAAAATGTTACTTTTAATGATACTATTAGTTTTAACAAAAACGACAGGTTTGAAAATAATGTTACTTTTAGTAATAATGGTATTATTAATAATACTAATACTGATAATAATAATAATATTTATAATAATTTTACTACTAATGATATTAGTGATAATGATAATACTAATAATAATAATGATATTGTTAAGAATGATATTTATGTTAATACTAATAATTATATTAATACTAATAATTATAAAAATGATACAAATACTAATTAGTGAAAATAATAATGATTTGTATCATTTTCCTAATAATAATAACAATAATAATAGTAATAATAATAGTAATATTAGTAATACCTATATTAATAACAATGAAAATTCTAAAATTTCCATATTAATACTTTTAATGATATTAATAAGGATAACAATAATACTAGTAACAATATTAATGATAATACATTAATAATAACAATAATCTTAATCTTAATAATAATAATAATAATAATAATAATAATAATAATAATAATAATAATAATAATAATAATAATAATAAATAATAATAATAAAAATAATAATAAAAATGAGAAAAACTACCTCACAAGCTTTAAAAAAAATTTGATGCCCACACCCGGGCTCGAACCCGAGACCTCTCGCTCACATAACCAACACACAAACCACTCCTCCAAATTATGTTTCCTGATATACTCCATACCCATATAAATATAACCCTTTTCTTTATATTCGAATTTCTTCATCATCAATTTAAAAATCGATCAGAGATCATACTCATGTAATAACGAGTTTCTTAATTAGTTCTTGGACTAGGAATTGATACAGAAATGACTCTCAATCTTGATTAAATCAGTTTTAACAAATTACAAAGGATTTGAGATGTAACAGTTCGATGAACCCGTTAACGGACTCTAAATCGAATTCAAATTTTGAGAGCGTTTTAGATTATAATTATAACAGGAAAAAGATAGTAAAACTTTCCTAGAAACTTTCTCCATTCTTAATTGAACTCAAAATATCAAAACGCTTTCGAATTTTTGCGATGAACGTTCTGTTGACTTTTTAAATTCAAAAGTTTGACTCGAAAATTAGAAATCATGAAAAAGAATTGGAGTTTGAGAATTTGTAGACAGATTAAGTAAATGATTTCTAAGACAACTAGATTTATAAATTTTGCAAAATATCTCAAATTCAAACTTTTGATTAAATGGTTCAAGAACATGGTATCGTACTTGTTTCTTTCAATTTATTCTGATTAATTCGCTAGATAAAAACGATTTTAATTGGTAACTGATAATGTAAATAATGAATTGAATAAGTTATCAATAACATAATACAATTCGTTGGATTTATAGCACTGGTGTCGACAAGCAGACTAGAAAGTCATGAACAAAAAAATAAATAAATAAAAGACAGTGATATCTAACAGAAATCGTACAATTAGTGGATCAATTCAATAATCAGATATAGGAATATACAAATCAGTTACAGTTAAAAAGGATATATGTAACAACCCGACTTTGTTTCACCAAAAACACGCCCTAAAAAAATATATTTCTGGGACAGTATATCTGGACGGCGTCCAGTTATCTGGACGGCGTCCAGCTCTGAAGGACTGGACGGCGTCCAAGCCCTTGGGACGGCGTCCAATTGAATTAAAAGTTCCTGAATAGTTTTTCAAATTCACGCGAGCGGAAAACCCGCTTCCCGACACTTTTAAACGAAACAACTTTCACAACACATCATATTAAGTAAAACTAAGAGATTTCTGCAATGAAAATAAGTTTTACAACACCGGGCCCACAATGACCCGTTTTACAAATAATGTAGCGATTTTGACCCATTTATCTCTTTAGACGGATTAGGACTCTATAACCCAACCCAATACCAAGAGCATAATCACGGAGACTACCAAATCCCCAATCCGCGTCCATATAACCAAAAGCTACCGCTTCGAGCCCAAGCGTTCCTACGCATCTAGTCTAACAACTAGCTAGCTTCATAACACAATACCTGTAAAAAGGTAAACAACGAGAGGGATAAGCATAAAGCTTAGTGAATGCAATAATTATACACATACATATATAATATACCTACTTGCAAACACTTACTCACATACCGCATACATGCTAGCAACACAATTAGCTTATCATCACAAGTACAAAGCTATTAACCTCCAATACCACAAGCTAGCACAACAATAGCATATATATATATATATATATATATATATCCCAAACAATATAAAATGCTTACGCTACAACACAATAACCATGGTTAACCAATAGCACAAGGAATGGTACTTGAATTTCCCATCGGTGTTCATAACAACAGTTAGAGTACTTAACACATCGTACATTAATCCCACGGGTGGCATCTTAACACGTCGATACTTCACCCTGGGTGGCGTCTTAACACGTCGACACTTCACCCCGAGTGGTGTCTTAACACTTCGACACTTCACTCTTCATTTTACTTGAGGTGGCATCTTAACACGTCGATACTTCACCTCGAGTGGCGCCTTAACACATCGGCATTTCACCCTTCATCTTACTTGGGGTGGCATCTTAACACGTCGATACTTCACCCCGGATGGCGTCTTAACACATCGACACTTCATCCGTTAATTTCTTGGAGTGACATCTTAGCACATCGATACTTCACTCCGGGTGGTGTCTTAACACATCGACACCTCACCCCGGATGGCGTCTTAACACATCGACACTTCACCCATCATATTACTTTGAGTGGTGTCTTAGCACATCGACACTTCACTCGTCACGTGAACGTGGTGTCTTAGCACATCGACACTTCACATCTCACGCTACACAAATAAATACATTATATATCTACGCATATAATTATTCCACTCACCTTGGGATACCCGCACAAGTCATGTACAACATGATCTTCGTCCTCAAATCCGAGCAAGTAACCACCTATATCACACGTAGGTACAATATACACATAAATAGCCATTCTCTAAAAGAGAACTCGACACAAACATTCCTTAGTCGAGGGATCACACCTTGCTCGTCAAAACCCGCCCATTTAACACCTAATGGACACAAACCAATTACCAATTCGGGTGGTAATTCAAATCAACACAACAAAGTACAATTTAACCCAAAATCATACTTTACCCTAATTAGACCAAACTTAGGTCTTACCACTATATTACTACTTAGGTAGTAATCATTTCAAACGCCAATTGCACCAAAACCCCAACACGTGCAATATTGACCCATATTGCTTTTGACCACGTTTGAATTATGTTAAAAATATCATTTTAACCCAAAATCACTTCTCGCGAGTAATTACATCCAAAAACATCATTTAACGCTTAACAAAAGCATTTAATATTCATTTAATCCAAATTAGTGTCATCCTCAATTTTGACGTAATTCAAATTACTCATTTTGACCAAAGTCATAAAACGCCCCATATTCACTAACGACTAGTGGTTATATTTCCAAAACATCAATTAACACCTAAATCAAGTATTTACATACTTGATTCACCAAAACTCGACTCCAAACTTAATTTGACACCGAATCAAGCTTACTTGACCCAAAATACCCATTTGACCCATTTTGGCCTAAATTAGGGTTTACACCCAAAAATCAAGTCAACACAAGTGTTCTAAGGTTTAACCAACACATACAAGGTCCAAACTAACAATTTCATCAATTGAAATCCTAAGTCACCCATTTAGGCTTACTTACATGAATCTTACCCAAAACCCCCAAATTTCACAATAAATGAGTTTATAACTCTAACTAACACAAACTCTAACTCAAACACGAATCTTAAACAATGAAATTCGGATTTAGAATTTACCATAACAATCAAAATGTAGCTGAGAACGAAAGGAACAACTTTAACTCTCGAGCTTTGGCGAGAACCGGGCTTCTTCCTCCTAGATCGGAGCTTTCTCACACTAAAATCACCCTCTCTCACTAGAATATGTTGGGAGTATTTGTGTGGGTGAGAATGAGCTCCAATGGAGTTCTAGATCAGTTTTGATGATCCCAAACCGACTCCAAGTGAAAAGACCAAAGTAGCCCTTTTAATTTGAATAAAATAGAGCTGCTGGCCTGTCAGACCTCTTGGACGGCGTCCAAAAAGCTTGGACGGCGTCCCAATAAACTGCGTCTGAAACTGAAACTTGTTTTGGTCATAACTTTCAAACCGTAACTCCGTTTTCGACGAATCAAATATCGCTGGAAACGTAATGAGATTTACTATCCAATGGTAAGGTTTTAGAACCTCAACTCCAACTTTATTTGGGATCCAAATATACGCTTACATGGCTCTTATTTCGAATGACGTTCGAAATAACGCGTAACTGAAAAACGGGTGTTACAACTCTCCCCCACTTAAATTGGATCACGTCCTCGTGATCCGCACCAACACTAGTAGTAAGCACTTCTCCCTCGAACATTTCCGCTTCCAACGCGGAGTCACACACGTATTAATCACGCCTCCGAATTCTCACTTCGTGCTCTAATGCATCATATTACAACGATAACGGGCAATCAACCTTCGAGTCAAAACAACTGCAACCGTTTGCTCCTACGCCGAGTATCCAAACTCGTACTATATACTTCACAATCTTCTTAAAAGTAGAGAAATTCACCGACAACCATCGTCGTCATTCCTTTCAATCCTGCGAAACACAACCAAGCCCGACATCCATAACATCTTTCGTGAATTCTAAGATCTCACCACACGCTAATAGTCACTAGCGTGCACTACCGCAAAAAGCGATATCTCATACGCTCACGTCCAGAATTTCCATTTATGAAAATACGAAAAACACTACATATCCCTTCAAGTTCTCTCGGCTACTACTCACCACAAGCTACATCTGTAACCATATTACTCAATCAATCGATCCGCACACGACCATCCGTCACTGGATTAATCCAGGACAACAATAATACACCAAGTGCTGAGCAAAACATCAACACTCGACGCAGAGTTCCTCCTCTAAACCCTACCACACAACCACACAAGACGGCTTCCTAGTACTAGCATGGGACTAATCGTATACTAGAATCCCGTCAATGGCGAATTATCATCATGAAATTTCCGCAATTCGCCACACGACTCACAGAATATTTACCAACGCCGGGTGAACCTTCCTACCTAGACCGTACGTTAAGGATAGTCTCGACATTTTAATGTAACCTACGGGTCACATCACTAGGGTACACACTCTCGTAAACAAATAACATCCGCGTGTCTCTACGGGAGATAGTCAGAACCGACACTCTCCACCTCACAATCGTCCATAAAGTGGAATGATCCACTGATAATTTCTCAGATCAATTTTCCCGTCCGGGAAAAATACAGCATTCGCCACGATATCGAACTTATTCCCATCCACTAATCCTATCAGGGTTTCATGACAACCCAGATTTTTCACTACGAGAGCACCCGCAATGACAACTTCCTTTTCTCACTTCCGTGGTGTCCAACTACATACTTGGTCTCATACCACTCTTTGGTACCACACGACCACCTTACGTAAGAAATCTTACACCACAATCGATTCTAACATCCCAATCTCCACACATATCATTCCGAAATGGCAACTCACAATCGTAAATGCACGATCTCGAGTCAACATTAGCAACCCGTCACTCTTCCTTGTTAGGAACTCCGAATACCTATTGAGGCTTAGCACGGTACGCTCCGACATTTCACTATACATAACACCACCGGAGCTTCCTCGGGCGGTAGTAAAAACTCCCCCACTTAGAATTTGGCTCCACATTCTCACTGCCAAGATGATAACATCCTGCGGAATTATCATTCTATGAAACACATGACCATTCTCATCACTGGTCATACACACCAAATCACCACGAATTCACTTCGGGCTCTCGGATCCGACATATACATTCATTTGGAGTGAAGTACATGCAATAACATCGCACCTTCATGCCATAATTACAATTAACAGTCCTTCATCGTTCGCAAAGCGAACTCCACCAAAGTGTCACATACGCCTCTACGACTAGGCATATGCCACTCCACTTAATCAATCGTGCATCTCAGTCGAGATCACCCGCCCTTTCACGTAACGAACCTTTATCAACAATTGCTCACTCTCATGGAGAAGAGTGACCAATTCCGACACCATAATTGCGTCCACCACAATATCAACACTTCATCATAACCTTCGGCCTAACCGACCATTAGGTTTGTCACCGACTCACCGGTCATCTTCACCCATCCATCACTTAAGAGCAACAAGATTTACTCATTCGTCACTTCATAAGAAGTATTCATCACAATGCTTTTAAACTTCAACTTTCGCAACCGTCAAATTGCTATCACCCGTCGATCACTATTATAATCTCCGATGCTTCCAAGGGTATTTCACGGGCACCCTAAGCACAAAGTGATCACACCACTACCGGAGTTGAACATTACACTAGCAGATATAAAAAGGCACCTGACACAGTGTCATGCAAACTCCCACCGCAACCTATCGAGATTTAGGAACTCGATCCTTGGGTTTCATACACCCGATATCACCTACCTCTCAATAATAATGACTTGAGGTCATACCTTCCCGAAAAACCTTACGTTTTATTATCTTATCGAAAGTTTCTACCGATCACACGCTACCCGCAATTTTCCACAAGGCCAAATGATATAGCCTAACGAAACCTTCAGTCTAATGCTAAGAGCTGCTTGGAACACCAAGTCTTACACCCTTCCAAATGTCGATACAACCACTACAATAAGGGATATTCCGTTAGGAATGTTACCCTAAAATCCATAACGCGCTAACACACTGACGCAATCACAATCATTTCCATACGGGTCTTACTCACATGAGTTGAATGACCCGAGGACTCCTCAACTCGCCAATTCTAAGGCGACTTACAACAAGAATCCCTACACGATTCTCTTACCGCACACTCTTCCAAGTGTAACCCAATACCACAATCATTAGACTTGTTGCATCCCAATACGGAATTCAAGTCCTCGACGCACACACACGCACATAGTAATCGGTCATCCTAGTTATGATGGGTAACTACAACCAATGACGATCTCAAATAATGCACCCACTACGTAGGGTGACTAATTATGCGCCGAACTCGTGAGTTCCACCCACTCATCTTAACTAACCGAATCCACCGTAACAATTTTTGACTCACAACGAATCCGATGTGACAACGAGCACATCACCCGGGACCACTATAACCTAGGAACCAATAAAAGATTCCCAATTCGTCCCGTTCTACCCCAACCATGCCACGTTTTCTCCGTTCGGTACTTGTCATGTCATGCTTGGTGCCAAGATACAAGGTTGTAATAATGGTTATCGGTCACTACTACAATTGCGTACCTTACCATTTTTGCATGGTCACACAAAGTACTTTACTCGGACTGACGCAACATACACACAAAATAACACGCGATAACTCCTAGTACCCGAATGACCAAAGTCCTTACCACGAACTTGATCACTCAAACCGACAAACATGCGAATCTCTCCAATAGATTCATCCCTAGGTTACCACACAAAAGATACCTGTATATATACACCTATATACAATATAATAAATGTACACAATTACACCGCAACAACAAGTCAACCTACATCCTAGGTGACTATCACTAAAACGATGTCCAAGCTCACCTACTTACATTAGGCACTAGCTAGCTAAGGCACTAATTTACACACGAAATAAGGCCCCACATAATCACACTTTGGACAAATACAAGTCCTAGTTAGTCACCTACTCTAAGGCATTAACAAATCTCAATCCGACCCGTATTCCAATAAGTCTCGCTAATAATGCATAACCGCCAATAAGTCTAAGACTAGGCACCTATTCCAAGGTCACCTAATCCCCTTAGACTATGCTCTGATACCACTTGTAACAACCGGACTTCGTTTCACCAAAAACACGACCTAAAAAAAAAAATTCTGGGACAGTACATCTGGACAGCCTCCAGTTATCTGGACGGCGTCCAGCTCTGAAGGACTGGACGGCGTCCAAGCCCTTGGGATGGTGTCCAATTGAACTAAAAGTTCCTGAACAGTTTTTCAAATTCACGCGAGTGAAAAACCCGCTTCCCGACACTTTTAAACGAAACAACTTTCACAACACATCATATTAAGTAAAACTAAGAGATTTCTGCAATGAAAATAAGTTTTACAACACCGGGCCCACAATGACCCGTTTTACAAATAATGTAGCGATTTCGACCCATTTATCTCTTTAGACGGATTAGGACTCTATAACCCAACCCAATACCAAGAGCATAATCCCGGAGACTACCAAATCCCCAATCCGCGTCCGTATAACCAAAAGCTACCCCTTCGAGCCCAAGCGCTCCTACGCATCTAGTCTAACCACTAGCTAGCTTCATAACACAATACCTGTAAAAAGGTAAACAACGAGAGGGGTAAGCATAAAGTTTAGTGAATGCAATAATTATACACATACATATATAATATACCTACTTGCAAACACTTACTCACATACCGCATACATGCTAGCAACACAATTAGCTTATCATCACAAGTACAAAGCTATTAACCTCCTATACCATAAGCTAGCACAACAATAGCATATATATATATGCATATATATATATATATATATATATATATATATATATATATATATATATATATATATATATATATATATATATATATATATATATATATATATATATATATATATATATATATATATATATATATATATATATATATATATATATATATATATATCCCGAACAATATAAAATGCTTACGCTACAAAACAATAACCATGGTTAACCAATAGCACAAGGAATGGTACTCGAATTTCCCATCTGTGTTCATAACAACCGTTAGAGTACTTAACACGTCGTACACTAATCCCATGGGTGGCATTTTAACACGTCAATACTTCACCCTGGGTGGCGTCTTAACACGTCGACACTTCACCCCGAGTGGTGTCTTAACACTTCGATACTTCACTCTTCATTTTACTTGTGGTGGCATCTTAACACGTCAATACTTCACCTCGAGTGGCGCCTTAACACATCGGCACTTCACCCTTCATCTTACTTGGGGTGGCATCTTAACACGTCGATACTTCACCCCGGATGGCGTCTTAACACATCGACACTTCATCCGTTAATTTCTTGGAGTGGCATCTTTGCACATCGATACTTCACTCCGGGTGGTGTCTTAACACATCGACACTTCACCCCGGATGGCGTCTTAACACATCGACACTTCACCCGTCATATTACTTTGAGTGGTGTCTTAGGACATCGACACTTCACTCGTCACGTGAACGTGGTGTCTTAGCACATCGACACTTCACATCTCACGCTACACAAATAAATACATTATATATCTACGCATATAATTATTCCACTCACCTTGGGATGCCCGCACAAGTCATGTACAACATGATCTTCGTCCTCAAATCCGAGCAAGTAACCACCTATATCACACGTAGGTACAATATACACATAAATATCCATTCTCTAAAAGAGAACTCGACACAAACATCCCTTAGCCGAGGGATCACACCTTGCTCGTCAAAACCCGCCCATTTAACACCTAATGGACACAAACCAATTACCGCTTCGGGTGGTAATTCAAATCAACACAACAAAGTACAATTTAACCCAAAATCATACTTTACCCAATTAGACCAAGCCTAGGGCTTAACACTATATTACTACTTAGGTAGTAATCATTTTAAACGCCAATTGCACCAAAACCCCAACACATACAATATTGACCCATATTGCTTTTGACCACGTTTGACTTATGTTAAAAATATCATTTTAACCCAAAATCACTTCTCGCGAGTAATTACATCCAAAAACATCATTTAACGCTTAACAAAAGCATTTAACATTCATTTAATCCAAATTAGTGTCATCCACAATTTTGACCTAATTCAAATTACTCATTTTGACCAAAGTTATAAAATGCCCCATAATCACTAACGACTAGTGGTTATATTTCCAAAACACCAATTAACACCTAAATCAAGTATTTACATACTTGATTCACCAAAACTCGACTCCAAACTTAATTTGACACCGAATCAAGCTTACTTGACCCAAAATACCCATTTGACCCATTTTGACCTAAATTAGGGTTTACACCCAAAAATCAAGTCAATACAAGTGTTCTAAGGTTTAACCAACACATGCAAGGTCCAAACTAACAATTTCATCAATTGAAACCCTAAGTCACCCATTTAGGCTTACTTACATGAATCTTACCCAGAACCCCCAAATTTCACAATAAATGGGTTTATAACTCTAACTAACGCATACCCTAACTCAAACACGAATCTTAAACAATGAAATTCGGATTTAGAATATACCATAACAATCAAAACGTAGCCGAGAACGAAAGGAACAACTTTAACTCTCGAGCTTTGGCGAGAACCGGGCTTCTTCCTCCTAGATCGGAGCTTTCTCACACTAAAATCACCCTCTCTCACTAGAATATGTTTGGAGTGTTTGTGTGGGTGAGAATGAGCTCCAATGGAGTTCTAGATCAGTTTTGATGATCCCAAACCGACTCCAAGTGAAAAGACCAAAGTAGCCCTTTTAATTTGAGTAAAATAGAGCTGCTGGCCCATCAGGCCTCTTGAACGGCGTCCAAAAAGCTTGGACGGCGTCTCAATGAACTGCGTCTGAAACTGAAACTTGTTTTGGTCATAACTTTCAAACCGTAACTCCGTTTTTGACGAATCAAATATCGTTGGAAACATAATGAGATTTACTATCCAATGGTAAGGTTTTAGAACCTCAACTCCAACTTTATTTGGGATCCAAATATACGCTTACATGCCTCGTATTTCGAATGACGTTCGAAATAACGCGTAACTGAAAAACAGGTGTTACAATATAAATCTGAATTTGTAATCTTGTGTTTTTAATACCTATTAATAATTAATAAATATAATAATAATAATAATCATAATAATAATAATAATAATAATAATAATAATAATAATAATAATAATAATAATAATAATAATAATAATAATAATAATAATCATAATATCATTTATAAGATAATAATAATAATACAATTATTAATAATAATAATAAAATTGATGATAGTGATAATATTAAAAATTATAATTTTAATTACCAATAATGATAATAATAATAATATAAATGATAATAGTCATATTAGTAATACTAATAATAGTACTTAATATTATTAATGATAATAATAACATTAATAAAAATAATAATAATAATAATAATAATACAATTTAACCATATCAAATTATATATATATATATATATATATATATATATATATATATATATATATATATATATATATATATATATATATATATATATATATATATATATATATATATATATATTCTATATTAAAAGTAATAATATTACTAATACAAATGTTAATATTAATATTAACAATAATAATAATAAAAGAAATGAAAATATTATTAATATATCAATTAAATTCAAATTTATAATTTAATATAATACCATTTATTATTTATGTATTATTAAATTATACGATAACATTTAATGAATAATTACTATTTATATATATGTATTTAATATAAATCATAGATAGATTCATATATCAGTATACCTAAACTTGAAATTTTTATTTAAATTGTTAATATTACATATTCCGTTTAATATTTATACATTATAATATATATACAAATCTTAATTTGTATAGAATCACACACACACACACACAGATATATATATATATATATATATATATATATATATATATATATATATATATATATATATATATATATATATATATATATATATATATATATATAAAATATATATATATATATATATATATATATATATATATATATATATATATATATATATATATGTATTTATTTATTTTAATAATAACTTAATTATTTCGTATACATAATTAATTTTATTGATTAACTTGTATTTTATAATTTCAATTTGTTACATATACTTACATTTATATATATAAATTTATATGTGTACGTTTTTATTTACAACAATAGTTCGTGAATCGTCGAAAATGGTCAAAGGTAATTGATTACATGAATATATAGTTCCAACATTTTTGAGACTCAACATTACAGACTTTGCTTATCGTGTCAAAATCATATAGAGATTAAGTTTAATTTTGGTCGGAAATTTCCGGGTCGTCACAGTACCTACCCGTTAAAGAAATTTCGTTCCGAAATTTGATCGAGGTCGTCATAGCTAACAATAAAAATGTTTTTATGACTCATATAAGCTGATAAATAGAGTTTTATTACTATTGAGTAAGAAGGATAAAATAATTCAATTATTCGAATAGTACGAATGAAACTATCACAAAAGAGTGAAAATGAGTAAATGAAGATTTGACTTAACCGGTGACGTAGTCACGATTGATTTCCGGAACTTAAGGGATTTAGAGGAAATCTTTAAAATCTATAAGATTTGATTCTTCGTAATTCCGGAAATTAGGATCTCTCTAATTAAATGCAGAGATCTGCCTTGATTTCTTTATCAAATATTTCACTATAAATTAATTTCTCCCATTCCATTACTTTTACCACTCCTATACTCAATTCTCAAATTCAAAAGATTGTGTAAATGCTTAATCCAGTTCTAATCTTTGTCCTTATCCTTACTATCGCAACAATCATTCTCCTTTTCCAACTTCCACCGGAGGAATCTGTTTTCTTCTACTTCGCCCTTGGGGTTATAGTGTTTTTAATTCTCCCGTGTCTTTATGTTCGATAAAAATTGATGTACACTGTTTGTAATTTATATGTTGTTATCGGGCTTTATATTCTCTTTTATATTTCAGAGTTTCATACTTTTGTTTTCTCTTCCCGACTTTAAGTCAAGCGAATAATGGTCCAGAATTTGTAGGTATGAAGTTTCGAATGAACATAGTTTATGTTCTAAGAGGAAATGGTAATAGTACAATCTGACTTGTCAAATTATCAGAAATCAAGGGAAAAGATAGGACTATCAAGAAAATATGTTCTTGGTATATTTATAAATTAGATAGAATGTAAGAGTCGTGTAACATGGCACATAATGACGTTATGGTCTGTGAATCATCACGTTTCATTAGAAAACTCAGCATGACTTACTGTAATATAATCACGTTGATCAAGTGTTATTATATAATACTAACTCATGCTTCAGTCCCTAACACTACTTCAAACCATTCATATTTTAAATTCGAAGATTTACAGAATATAGAAACCAAAACAGTTTCCTTTTATGAGATAACACAGATAGCGCGGAGAGATAATTAATATCGGACGAGAATATTTGTGAAGATATCTTCAGAAATATTGAGCATATTTATAATGAAAGACATGATGGTATCTTAGAATTTAAGAATCAAATTGTGATGAAAAAAATTCATTCACGATGATTTATTCCGATTAAGGAGCAAAGTATTCGTTAAAGATTTTATCAGAATCATCAGGATTCTTTATGTACAAGTTTAGTCCTTGTGATTTATCCACAGTCTCCTTCCTAATTTCGCATAATCCTCTTTTTAGTACTAAATTTTCTATTGAGAGTTTCCAACACTCCATTCTTTATCATCATACTTTTGACTGTTAAGGTCGTTTACAGTTTCTGCTGCTTCATTCAGCTTTTTGAATATTCAGAGTATTGGTTCATAACCTGAGTGCTTTTCAAAATTTCAAAATGGAAGATCATAATTCTAAGAGATAAATGTTATATGTATACATATAACTGTTGATGCAGAAACGCTGCGAGATTCAAAATACTGATTGCTGATTCCCGGTAATTGGTAAGGCAATTCTTGTTACTAGAAGCGGTTGAGTATATGATAGGGTTTCAATGAATGTAATGATTTTTTTGAAAGTCAAAGATCAACAAAGTTGTTGGTAAGTTTACCGTTAATGTGGTGGAATATAAGCGGTTCTCCGGTAACGTTGACGAAAGGCAAACTTATATATCAAGGTTATAATAGAGTTTATTCGAACGAAAGGTCGATGTTGATTTGCTGGAGCTGTGACAAAATTGGCTAATTTGGAAAGGAATTGCAAAGATTTTTTTTTTTTTTTATTTTTTTTTTTTGGTAATAACAACGCCAAAGGAGTTAGCACGGATACGTGTTAAACGTTTACTCAGGTTCAGAGAGTTTTCAGATGCATAACTATATGCATCAATCTTTTCCCGTAGATGAAGTGCGGTCGGTTCATCCTCTCGATTGAGGTGTTTTCAAGAATCATGAAAGGTTTGAACGCAGATTGTAATCGTCAAGATACAAATGAGGTTTAAGATGAAATCAAGTGGCAAACTTGAAGAAATGTTTAGTTTCATATGTTATAATCAATATTTTAATTCATTTTAATTGTCCAATGTTGGTAATCCACAGTTAGGAGTCCACAATTAGTAGTTCAACAATTCATATATAGTTTAATATATAATATTCGAATTAATATGTGTCGTGACCCGTTATATACATGTCTCAGACTCGATCACAACTCAAAGTATATATATTATTATAGAATCAACCTCAACCTATAACACCCCACCAAATTACCATCTGACGGCGTGTTAATTCCGGTCCCACAGTTAACAGTTACGCCCTCTATATGAGACGTGTAAAGCAATCGCATTTAATTTTATTTAAAAATTAACTTTCAAAAACAAAAGTCAAAAATCCCAAAATAGAAACACTGTTGTGATCGTAACCACAAGCCAACAGTATTTAAACAGTATAAAAGTTTTAAATGCGAAAGTAAATAATGTTCTTTAAAATCAAATGCTGACTCCACGGCCAGTCATGCAGCAAACACAGCGGAAGCATACCTCTTAAGGGCCTGAGAATAACAACACGCAAAAACAGGTCAACAAATAATGTTGGTGAATCTACAGGTTTAAAATAATGTAACAGTATCTGAAAAACAGTTATCAGAAAAATAGTTTAGTTTCCTTGACCACGAGATTCTATCGCTTGCATAAATCGAGCACCTGAATACTAGCAATGACCTGAGTATAGAAACCACTACACCCGAACTTACCTCGTAAAATGTTATACACTTGTTCAAATGTATTTAATGTTCAAAGTAAATGCACCACTTTTTTATAGTGGGTGAGGTTGTCAACCTAACAGATCCGTCCATCTAAATTGTGCTTACACCGATGGTATTAAAAGTATTCAAGCTAGAGGATTTTTGAACAAACTCATTATGCATATGTGTAGTGCTCATGTCAATATAAAAGTAATTGAAAATATAAATATAACAGCGTGTATTCTCGTCCCTGAAAACAAGTAAAAAGCGGGACTGTAGACTCACCTTTGAATAAGCTCGGAATGAAAGACAAATGACTTGTACGGTTTAGACCCGAGTAATGTAACCTAAGTATACGTATTTAGGTTGGTCAATATATATATCTTATATAAGTGAGGTTTCATAGTGTACGTTGTCTTATTGCTCGACTCGACGCGTTTCAAGTAAAAGTCAACTATCTCATGCAAGTCAAACAAAGTCAACCGAAGTGAAACCGAAAGTAAAACTTGGTCAATGTGGTCAACTAAAGTCAACATCAGTAGGTTCATGCCAAATATTGGTCAACATGTCAACCCTAAGTCAAACAATACGTTTTAGGTCATGAATGATCATTTTCACAATTTCAGTTTATCGTCATGCACAAAATTTATGAACACGTAACATACTTAGCACATTATCTCATAGTAAAAAATTCAAGTAAATATGAAAAACTACAGATCATAATTAAACTTAAAATCAATTCCTAAAAGTCCAGCCAGGGACTCATACGAAAATTAAAAGTTAGGAATCAGAAGGAATACATTTTGGATTTGCCAAGTCAGTTTCTGACCGCGCACTGATTTCATTTTGGCTATAACCGGAGTTAGGAACATGCAATTGATACAAGACCAGTGACCATAGTTCAAGGACAAATCAAAGTAACACATATGAAAAATCTAGCAACTTTTGTTTAGCCAATTGGTACAGTTTATTCGTGCAAGTTGAACATTCAGTTTTCAGCTCAAATCAGAATTCGCATAAAGTATGGCCCTATTTTGCCCAATGCATAAGGTTTTAGAGATTGAAATAAACTAACAATAAGTCAAATATCATGTTAAGTTTCATTTTCCAGAAGTATACATGCTCAAACAATATACAAAATCCACAGAGTACAAAATCGTGTGCAATTTACAGATTCGATTCCCATTTAGTTAGTCACATTCGCATACGATTATCCGAAGATCTAGATACATTTAACCTATGATATCTACATGAAAGATGAATTAATTTTTGTCTACTTTTTAAATATGCAATGCTTTAATTACAGAAGTTAACATATTTTATCATACAAGGTTATTTTCATGCAAGTGCTGTATAAAACTACTTTTACACTAATTCTAGCATATCTCGGGCTATACATAAGCAAACGACATGATATCCTAGTCTAACTTGAGTGTTTTTAAATTATATTTCCAGTGGTATAAGTCTAACATTCCAATTCATTTTCTATCAATACCAGATTTCTGATTAAGCAACAAAACACAACGATAATTCAAATCGACATAACTTAATCATACGGAAACGAAATCAAGCGAATCCAAAGCCTAAACTCAATAGTTTTTCGCAAGGAATCTGATTATAATATAATAATTAGCTTTTGAAAAACTTAATTTTTCTGATCAAACAAATACAATTTCGTTTTTAAACCTTAGCGCATCAAACAATCAAAATAACGATTACAATTAACACGTACGCGTATAGACTTGAGCAATTGACCACATAACTATGAAACTTTATAAAAATCAGATTTTTAAGAATTAGGGTTCATGTAAATATACCTTAGATCAACAATCAAAGCACACCAATACATAGAGGATAACGCGAATTGCAACTTTTGTTCTTGAGGTTTAATCAAAAATTGAGTTTGAGTGTGTGTGAGTTGGGCGACGGCCAAAGGGAGGGAGGGAGCCAAAAAAATCGACTGGAATAATAGGGTAGGGATTATGGCAGTGTTTAATCCTCACAAATTAATTTATATTAAACCCTAGTTTTACAAATTAGCACATAAGTCCCTAAAATTATCAAAAATTAAAATATAAGGGGGGGTATGGGGAGGGGTCAACCGAATGGGGCCCTCATGGGGTTCCCGGGCTCTCGTTTTGAAATCCCGTGTAATCGTGGTCCATTTTAAGTGCCGTTTAGTCGTACCGAAGTCCCGGAACGCTAACCCGATCGTTAAACGCAACCAATTGTCTAATTTATTAAAAACCCAATAAATTAAATATTTTAAAAAGTTAATAATTAATAAAATTAATTATTACAATAAACCCGAGTGTTTCGTTGCTCAAAAAACTTTTATCAAAATCGTATCATTTTTATCGTATTTCATTATCCGAAATATTTATTTGAATTAATATCAACCCATATCAATTATTAAAACCCTCCGACGATCAAATACGCATTTAATACACGTAAACGCATAAAAGTTAAATAATCGCCGTTAAATAAACTAACATAAGGTTAACCAAAGTAACGGGAAAAATCAGGGTTGTTACATTACCCACCTGTTATTGAAAATTTCATCCCGAAATTTTAGTGATCGTCCGCTGAAGTGGTTTCCTAGGGAAACAATTGCGGATACTTTAGCCTCATATGGTCTTCACGCTCCCACGTGAACTCTGGTCGTCTTCTCGCGTTCCACCGAACTTTAACGATAGGAATTCTGCTTTGCTTCAACTGCTTGACCTCACGGCCCACGATTTCAACAGGTTTCCCGATGAAATGAAGTTTGTCGTCGATACATAGTTCCTCTAAGGGAATAATCAAGTTATCATCGGCTAGGAACTTCTTTAGATTGGATACATGGAAAACGTCATGAATACCGCTGAGTGTTTGTGGCAGTTCCAATCTGTAAGCTACTGGTCCAACTCTTTCAGTTATCTCAAATGGTCCAACATATCTAGGACTTAGTTTACCTCATTTCCCAAATCGTACAACACCCTTCCAAGGTGATACCTTAAGCATAACCTTGTCACCAACTTGGAACTCTATGTCCTTCTGTCTAACATCGACGTAACTCTTTTGACGACTTTGAGCCGTTCTCAATCATTCCTGAATCTGTAGAACCTTCTCAGTTGTCTCCTGAATAATCTCAGGACCTGTCAACTGACTATCTCCCAACTCGCTCCAACAAACGGAAGATCTACACTTCCTTCCATACAATGCCTCGAAAGGTACAACTTTAATACTTGCATGGTAGCTGTTATTGTATGAGAACTCAGCTAGTGGTAAATACTTATCCCATCCGTTTTCGAAATCAATGACACACGCTCTCAACATGTCCTCAAAAGTCTGAATAGTTCGTTCGCTCTGGCCATCTGTTTGGGGGTGATATGCTGTACTCATATCTAAACGGGTCCCCATTGCTTTCTGTAACGATTGCCAAAACCTGGAAGTAAATCTGCTATCGCGGTCGGATATAATGGATATAGGCACTCCATGCCTAGAGACGACTTCCTTAATGTAGATCTGAACCAACTTCTCCATTTTATTAGTTTCCCTTATCGGTAAGAAGTGTGCGGAGATAACCCAAATGGTATCGTGACCTCCCGCCGTTCTCAGCAGTTTCGTAATGAAGTCCATGGAAATTCCTTCCCACTTCCACTAGGGAATCTCTGGTTGAATCAGTAATCCTGATGGCTTCTGATGCTTAGCCTTGAGTTTAGCGCAAGTCAAGCACTTCCTGACATAAGTGGCAATGTCAGCTTTCAAGTTTGGCCACCCATAAAATGCCTTCAAATCTTGGTACATCTTATCTGATCCCGGATGAATTGAGTATCTCGACTTGTGTGCTTCCTCCAACACTAGTTCTCTCAATCCACCAAACTTTGGTACCCAAATTCGGTTAGCAAAGTACCGTGTTCCGTCCTCCTTGATGTCAAACTTCTTATCCATCCCTTTGAGAAATTCAACATCAACATTCTCTTGTTTCATGGCTTCTTGTTGTGCTTCGCGGATTTGTGATGTGAGATTAGTACGGACAACTATGTTAAGCGCTTTAACCCTAAGAGGTTTCTCGCGCTCCTTTCTGCTCAAGGCATCTGCCACAACATTCGCCTTGCCCGGATGGTATTGAAGTTCGCAGTTATAATCGTTAAGTAGTTCCATCCAACGTCGCTGTCTCATGTTGAGTTGCTTCTGATCGAATATGTGCTGTAAACTCTTATGGTCGGTGAAGATAGTGAACTTGGTTCCAAACAGGTAGTGTCTCCACATTTTAAGTGCAAAGACAACAACTCCTAACTCAAGGTCGTGCGTAGTGTAGTTCTGCTCTTGTATCTTTAACTGACGTGATCCATAAGCAATAACTTAGTTTCGTTGCATAAGCACGCAACCCATTCCTTGACGTGAGGCATCACAATAAACCACAAAATCTTCACTTCCCTCGGGTAGAGACAATACTGGTACAGTTGTTAACTTCTCCTTCTGTAATGACCCGCACTTTTTCGATCATTCTATATTTATAAGATTAATATTTACATAAATTAAACCTTACCAACATGATAAGCAATCCAAATTGTTGAGACTTATGTCTTCGAAAAGAGTTTTACACAACGTTTGACCGTGCAATTTGACCGATGATATCACGAACTATATAACATACGATAATTATATGTTTATGTATATATATGTATTTATATATATTTAACATGATCTAAGGATGTTTAACATCTCATTGGGTACTAATAACAATGAGTTATAAGTATATTTTGAAACTACTAACTTAAGTTTTCAAAACGATAACTATACGTAACGTTCTTCGACATAAATACTTATAACCTATAATACTTATACATGCATCGTATAGATATGTATTTTATCACTTTTAAAGGGCTTACATACATAAAACAATATAAGTATATTTACAAAAGATAGCTATATTTGAATCCTCGTTCCGTTTTCTCAAAGATTTCTACACGTATATCTAGGGTATATGTACCCGTATCATACGCAGCTTCTAGATGTATTTACTATTGGTATATACCAATAAAAATCTGCTCCTTAGCAGCCTTAAATGATTAAGAAACATGTGGAACCAACCATTTGTCAAGTAGCATGAATTATTTAGCAAGAAAACAAAGTTAGGTATCTTTTTTTTCCTTTATAACCTAAAAACGTTTTTATGCATGCACACCATTTCTTCACCCCATTTTCTCATACTTACACTCCCATTTCTCTCTCAAAATACTCTTAACTTCATACTTGATCATCTCCAAGCATTTTCCCCATCATTTAGCTTCAAAAACATCACTTAATCACCATAAGAAAACCCTTACAAAAACACTTCAAGAATCCTTCCAAGAACACAAACTTACTTCCAATCTTTCATCCAATTCCATCACCCTTTTAGTTCTAGGTTCTTACTCCTCTTTTACAGCAACCTTGTCCAAGGAACTTGAGGTAGTAACTATGTTCATAACCTTATTCGATTCATATATATATAGCTATCTTATTTTGTGGTATAAAATTTTAACAACAAGAACATAGTTTGAAAGTTTTCAAACTTGTTTGCAAACTAAATAGATCCTTCTAACTTAACTTTTAAAATACTTCAAGACCTGTAATATAACTTAATTACATGCTAATCTAACAAGGTATAACTTGGTTTTTCAAAGAACACCTTAAAAACTGTTTTTACGACGTCGGAGTGCAATCGGGGACTGTTTTGGGTTGGATAATTAAAAACCATCTTAAACTTTGAATTGGAAGTTTATCTTCTGGAAAAATGATTTTTAATATGAATATGATAATACATAAAAATTTCATGATTTAATTCAAAGTATAAGTATTTTTAGAAAAATAATCATTTAAGGTTGTTTACATAAAGGAAAATGTTTAACTTCATAAGTTTCACTAAAGTTTCACCTATGCCGTGTGATTTGAATACAAACTAAGGAATTTTCAGTTCATAGTCTTAAAGAGGAACTCGATCCAAGGAGATGGCAAGTTGAATCAACGAAAACGGATTTGTAACGAAGAAACTATGACCGAAACAAAATTGGTTATCCAAGACTTGTTTAACTTCGGGATTAATTGGGAAAAATTAAATAAAATCACATCTTTCTAAGATAACATGATATTTTATATATATGTACTTATAATTCAATTTTATATGGTTCAGGATCACCCATAAACAATACGAGAAGATTAATCATAAGATCCCATGTTTGTACGCAACACGTCATTTGACAACACCGGTACTTTATGTACGCAACACGTCATTTGACAACACCGGTACCGTGGGTCAAGATTAATCTCGACCAATACATATACGATGGGGTTTTATTTATTTCGTTGGGGGTTTTATTTATTTCATTGCGGGTATATTAAACATCTACAAATGAACCATTAAAATTGAATTACTAACAACGAAATGCTAACTACGGACTAAGGAATTATTCAAAGTATTAAAAGTATAACAAGTATATATATGAGACGTTTGTTTAAAAAGAAAAGGTATTGATATATTATATATGGATAGGTTCGTGATATCAACCGGAAGACCAAGTCAAAAATATATATATCTTCAAGACGAACGTGAGTATATAGTCCCACTTTTAAACTCTAAATATTTCGGGATGAGAATACATGTATTTTATGTTTTACGTTATGGACACAAGTAACTGAAAAATATATTCTACGTTGAGTTGTACCACTGGCATACTTCCCTGTAGCTTGGTAACTAATATTTACAGCGGTATTGTAAACGCGAATCCTGTTGATAGATCTATCGGGCCTGACAACCCCAACCGGACTGGACGACCAGTATTCAACGGTTGCACAGTACTTCGTTTTGTGACTACACTTGGTACGGTGTAGTAAGATTTCATATTAAAGGGAATATGCGACGTGATTAAATGTTAAGTATGGTTACCAAGTGCTCAACCACTTAGAATATTTTTATTAAACTGTTTATATACGAAATCTTGTGGTCTATATATATATATATTGCTGCCGGCACTAAACCTATATCTCACCAACTTTATGTTGACCTTTTAAAACATGTCTATTCTCAGGAGATTACTAAAGCTTCCGCTGCATAATGTTGAATTTGAGCAGGATCTTGCGTACGCATATCTGTGTCAAAAATAAAACTGCATACCCGAGGATTTGTGTTGTAAAATATGCTCGAAATCGTGTTGTTATCATTATATGTAAAGTTTGTAAGTCGAAGATTATCGCTAAACGATAATCATCTTTTTATTGTCTAAAGCTTGTAACAAAAATAATGGTTATGGTTTGTAATGTATAATATATGCAGTTTCTCTTTTAAAAATGTCGCTTATAGAGGTCAATACCTCGCAATGAAATCATACGTTATCTAACACGTTCTTATGGTTAAGGACGGGTTATGACATGTGGTATCAGAGCGGTGGTCTTAGCGAACCAGGTTTGCATTAGTGTGTCTAACTGATAAGTCGTTAGGATACATTAGTAAGTCTGGACTTTGACCGGGTCTGATTTAAAAACCATTGCTTATCATTGTTGGTTAAAATTTATATGTAAATATTATGTAGTACTAATGGGTTAGTTGTTGTATGATAGATGTCGGGCTCAAAACTTGTTATCACATTCAGCGACTCCGAACCAGAATCTTCAGATGGTGTTCCAGTCATTAACCTATCCGATGACGAAAATGATATCTTTGGGGAAGACTCACAAATTCCGGATGAACCAACTATAGAGAACCCGGAAAGTGAACCCGAGGAGGAAAGTGAACCCGAGGAGGAAAGTGAACCCGAGGAGGAAAGTGAACCCGAGGAGGAAAGTGAACCCGAGGAGGAAAGTGAACCCGAGGAAGAAATACAGGAAATTACAAAAGACGAGTTCGAACTAGGAAAGAAACGAAAGGCTAATGAATTAGAAAATTCAAATCCTGAGTTTAATAAGGATGATGTGGCACCAACTCCACTAGACACTACCACCCCTATTCCCGCTATTCCTATTCGTTCTATCCCGGCATCCAGTTCTTCAGTCCCACAGCCAAAATATAGGCAGACAGCCAGGATAAGCGTTAAGCGATTCTTTGAACCTAAACGTCCTAGAAAATAGACCAAACGATGCGCTGCCGTATTAAACCATGGGATCATATAATGTTTTGTATAATATTATTAGTGTGGTTTGCTTAATGTTCGATGTAAGATAAGCATATGTAAAATAGTGAAGTGTGAAATGCAATAATTTTCCATGGTTAAGTATTATTTAGATGGTAGTAATTGATTCTGTACTAAGCTATTAAGTATGGACATTAACGGGTAGGTACTACCCTAGATATAATTATAAAACGCTAATAAGAAGAAAAGGCTTTTATAATAATACCTGGTTCATATTATTAACAAGCTATAATGTACTATAAATACACACTACATCTATAATAATCCATGTGAATAATTATTTTCTTTCATTAGGAAATGGCGCGATTGAATCGAATGACGGAACAAGAAATCCAGGAACTCATCAATCAGCGAGTGAACGACAGAATGTTATGGGTCGAGGCTGCAAGAGGTGCTGCAGTTAACCCAAATCCTCGTGTGGGGTGCACTTACAAAACTTTTCAAGCTTGCAAGCCCTCATCATTCAGTGGAACAGAAGGACCAATCGGTTTAACCCGGTGGATAGAAAAGATGGAGACTGTGTTTAAAATCAGTGGTTGTGTTGAAAAGGACATGACCAAGTATGCATCGTGCACTTTACAAGATAGTGCACTCACGTGGTGGAAAAATTATGTGAAGGCTGTAGGAGGAGATGTAGCTTATGATACTCCGTGGGAAGAATTCAAAACAATGTTAATCAACGAATATTGTCCAAGGAACGAGGTTAGGAAGTTGGAAGATGAGTTACGAAGTCTGAAGGTTATTGGTACTGAAATCACCAACTACAATCAGCGATTCATGGAATTAGTTTTGCTATGTCCTGAATTGGTTCCAACCGAAGAACGGAAGATTGAAATGTACAAAGATGGTTTGCCCAAAAAGGTCAAGGCAAATGTTACATCATCGAAACCTAAGACAATTCATGAAGCTATAACCATGGCAAACGAGCTAATGGATCAGGTCATCATGGATAAGAAAGTATCCAATACTGATGTGAAGGTATCAGGTAACAAAAGAAAGTGGAATGGAAATTATGATCGAGGTAACCAACAATAATCTTTTAAGAAACAAGAGAACACGCAAGGTGCGGGTAGTGGTTTAAGCTTTGGTTATAAAGGACAAAATCCTTTATGCAACCGATGCCACAAACATCACTCTGGTTACTGTAATGTGGTATGCAACAAATGTAATCGAAAGGGTCATCTTGCTGAAGATTGTAGGGCTCTCGTTATAAATACAAATGGTACCAAGACTCCTGCCACCAATGCAAATAGAACTACTTTGGCTACCATTACTTGTTATGGGTGTGGAAAACAAGGTCACTATAAGAGCCAGTGCCCGAATCCAGAGAAAAATATCGGACCTGCACGAGGGAGAGCATTTGTTATTAATGCTAGAGAGGCGTGTGAAGACCCGGAGCTTGTTACGGGTACGTTTACCATTAATAACTTATCCGCATCTATTATATTTGATACTGGTGCTGATAGAAGTTACGTGTGTAGAGACTTTCACGCTAAATTGAATTGTTCATCATTACCTCTAGATGCTAAGTACATGATTGAGTTAGCTAATGGTAAACTAATTAAAGCCGATAAAATTTGCCGTGATTGTAAAATAAATTTAGCCGGAGAAACATTTAAGATTGATTTGATACCCGTAGAATTAGGAAGTTTTGATGTAATAGTCGGCATGGACTGGATGTCCAAAATAGGAGCCGAAGTTGTGTGCGCCAAGAAGGCAAATCGCATTCCTCGTAAGAATAAAATGCCAGTAATGATTTATGGAGAGAAGGGTAACTCAAAGCTAAAACTCATTAGTTATTTGAAAGCTCAAAAGTGCTTGAAGAAAGGGTGCTATGCTATCTTAGCACATGTTAATAAAGTCAAAAAGAAATAAAAAGAGAAGTGCATCAATGACGTGCCTGTGGCAAGAGATTTTCCTGAAGTATTTCCGGAAGAGTTGCCGGGATTACCTCCATTTAGATCTGTAGAATTTCAAATAGATCTTGTACCAGGAGCTGCACCGGTTGCCCGTGCTAAATATAGACTTGCACCGTCCGAGTTAAAAGAACTTCAGAGTCAGTTAAAAGAATTACTGGATCGTGGATTCATACGACCAAGTACTTCACCGTAGGGAGCTCCAATTTTATTCGTCAAGAAGAAAGACGGATCTTTCCGAATGTGTATAGATTATCGTGAATTAAATAAGTTAACTATCAAGAATCGGTATCCACTACCGAGAATTGACGACTTATTTGATCAACTCCAAGGATCATGTGTGTACTCGAAAATTGACCTAAGATCGGGCTATCATCAATTACGTGTCAAAGAAGAAGATATACCGAAAACTGCTTTTCGGACACGTTATGGTCATTACGAATTTTTGGTCATGCCGTTTGGGTTGACAAATGCGCCAGCTGTATTCATGGACCTCATGAATCGAGTTTGTAGTCCATATTTAGATAAGTTTGTTATCGTTTTCATTGATGATATTCTTATCTATTCCAAGAGTGAGCAAGAGCATGAGCAGCATGTAAGGTTGATATTAGAGTTGTTAAGAAAAGAACAGCTATATGCTAAATTTTCTAAATGTGCTTTCTGGTTGAAAGAAGTGCAATTTCTTGGCCACGTTGTTAGTAGCAAAGGAATTCAGGTTGATCCAGCAAAAATTGAAGCCATTGAAAAATGGGAGACTCCTAAGACACCAACGCAGATACGCCAATTTTTGGGTTTAGCCGGTTATTATAGAAGGTTTATTCAAGATTTTTCCCGAATAGCTAAGCCGTTGACAGCATTAACGCAAAAAGGGAAGAAATACGAATGGATCTCGGAGCAGGAGAACGCATTTCAATTACTGAAGAAGAAGTTAACTACGGCGCCTATTTTATCGTTACCTGAAGGGAACGATGATTTTGAAATATATTGTGACGCTTCGCGACAAGGTTTTGGTTGTGTTCTTATGCAACGAAAGAAAGTTATTGCATACGCATCTCGACAATTGAAGATTCACGAGCGGAATTATACGACGCATGATCTAGAACTGGGAGCAGTCGTGTTTGGGTTAAAGATATGGAGACACTACTTATATGGGGTTAGATGCACTATGTTTACTGATCATAAAAGTCTTCAACATATTTTCGATCAGAAACAGCTGAACATGAGGCAACGTAGGTGGGTCGAGCTGATAAACGACTACGATTGTGAGATTCGCTATCATCCCGGGAAAGCGAATGTAGTGGCTGACGCATTAAGCAGAAAGGAACGAGAACCAATTCGAGTACGAGCGATGAACATAAAAATTCGCATGAATCTCAACTCACAAATCAAAGAGGTTCAACAAGAAGCACTCAATAAAGAAAACATAAGAAATGAAATAATGAAGAAGTATGAGAAGCAACTCGTTATACGGGAAGACGGAATTCGATATTTTGCAAATCGTATTTGGGTACCGAAGTTGGGTGGATTAAGGAAGTTGATATTGAACGAGGCACATAAGAAAAGATACTCGATACATCCTGGAGTTGGAAAGATGTATCAAGATCTTAAGACACGTTATTGGTGGCCTAATTTAAAGACAGACGTAGCAACATATGTTGGGGAGTGTTTAACTTGTTCCAAGGTCAAAGCAGAACACCAGAAGCCGTCAGGGTTACTTCAACAACCAGAAATCCCAGAATGGAAATGGGATGGTATTACCATGGATTTCATCACGAAGTTACCAAAGACTGCCTGGGGTTACGACACCATTTGGGTGATTGTTGATCGTCTCACCAAGTCTGCACATTTCTTGCCTATAAAGGAAACGGATAGAATGGAGAAACTATTACGATTGTATATAAAGGAAGTTGTTTCAAGGCATGGAATACCTATTTCCATTATATCTGATCGTGATAGTAGATTTACCTCAAAGTTCTGGCAATCACTACAGGAGGCACTAGGAACTCGTCTGGATATGAGTACCGCATATCATCCGCAAACCGACGGGCAGAGTGAAAGAACAATTCAGACTCTTGAAGACATGCTCAGGGCATGTGTGATCGATTTTGGAAACGGATGGGATAAGTATTTACCGTTAGCAGAATTCTCGTATAATAATAGTTATCATGCGAGCATTAAAGCTGCACCATTCGAAGCATTATATGGAAGGAAGTGTAGATCTCCTATCTGTTGGAATGAAGTAGGAGATCGACATTTAACTGGTCCCGAGATCATACACGAAACGACTGAGAAGATAGTATAAATCAAGGAGAGATTGAAAACAGCCCGTAGTCGCCAAAAGAGCTACGCCGATGTCCGAAGGAAACCATTAGAGTTTCAGATCGGTGACATGGTTATGCTAAAGGTGTCACCTTGGAAAGGTGTGATACGTTTTGGAAAAAGGGGTAAACTGAACCCAAGATATGTAGGCCCGTTCAAGATCATCAAACGCATTGGACCGGTAGCTTATCGACTCGAGTTACCGCAACAACTCGCCGAAGTACATAATAACTTTCACGTCTCGAACCTTAAGAAGTGTCTTGCAAAGGAAGACCTCACCATTCCTCTTGAAGAATTCCATGTCGACAAGAAACTACAATTCATCGAAGAACCAATCGAAATCATGGATCGTGAAGTTAAACGGCTCAAGCAGAGCAACATACCGATCGTTAAGGTTCGTTGGAATGCTCGAAGGGGTCCCGAGTTTACTTGGGAACGAGAGGATCAAATGAAACAAAAGTATCCACACTTGTTTCCCGATGACGCAAAATAGGTACAATTTTAAAATTTCGGGACGAAATTTATTTAACGGGTAGGTACTGTAATGACCCGCACTTTTTCGATCATTCTATATTTATAAGATTAATATTTACATAAATTAAACCTTACCAACATGACAAGCAATCCAAATTGTTGAGACTTATGTCTTCGAAAAGAGTTTTACACAACGTTTGACCGTCCAATTTGACCGATGATATCACGAACTATATAACATACGATAATTATACGTTTATGTATATATATGTATTTATATATATTTAACATGATCTAAGGATGTTTAACATCTCATTGGGTACTAATAACAATGAGTTATAAGTATATTTTGAAACTACTAACTTAAGTTTTCAAAACGATAACTATACGTAACGTTCTTCGACATAAATACTTATAACCTATAATACTTATACATGCATAGTATAGATATGTATTTTATCACTTTTAAAGGGCTTACATACATAAAACAATATAAGTATATTTACAAAAGATAGCTATATTTGAATCCTCGTTCCGTTTTCTCAAAGATTTCTACACGTATATCTAGGGTATATGTACCCGTATCATACGCAGCTTCTAGATGTATTTACTATTGGTATATACCAATAAAAATCTGCTCCTTAGAAGCCTTAAATGATTAAGAAACATGTGGAACCAACCATTTGTCAAGTAGCATGAATTATTTAGCAAGAAAACAAAGTTAGGTATCTTTTTTTTCCTTTATAACCTAAAAACTTTTTTATGCATGCACACCATTTCTTCACCCCATTTTCTCATACTTACACTCCCATTTCTCTCTCAAAATACTCTTAACTTCATACTTGATCATCTCCAAGCATTTTCCCCATCATTTAGCTTCAAAAACATCACTTAATCACCATAAGAAAACCCTTACAAAAACACTTCAAGAATCCTTCCAAGAACACAAACTTACTTCCAATCTTTCATCCAATTCCATCACCCTTTTAGTTCTAGGTTCTTACTTCTCTTTTACAGCAACCTTGTCCAAGGAACTTGAGGTAGTAACTATGTTCATAACCTTATTCGATTCATATATATATAGCTATCTTATTTTGTGGTATAAAATTTTAACAACAAGAACATAGTTTGAAAGTTTTCAAACTTGTTTGCAAACTAAATAGATCCTTCTAACTTAACTTTTAAAATACTTCAAGACCTGTAATATAACTTAATTACATGCTAATTTAACAAGGTATAACTTGGTTTTTCAAAGAACACCTTAAAAACTGTTTTTACGACGTCGGAGTGCAACCGGGGACTGTTTTGGGTTGGATAATTAAAAACCATCTTAAACTTTGAATTGGAAGTTTATCTTCTGGAAAAATGATTTTTAATATGAATATGATAACACATAAAAATTTCATGATTTAATTCAAAGTATAAGTATTTTTAGAAAAATAATCATTTAAGGTTGTTTACATAAAGGAAAATGTTTAACTTCATAAGTTTCACTAAAGTTTCACCTATGCCGTGTGATTTGAATACAAACCAAGGTATTTTCAGTTCATAGTCTTAAATAGGAACTCGATCCAAGGAGATGGCAAGTTGAATCAACGAAAACGGATTTGTAACGAAGAAACTATGACCGAAACAAAATTGGTTATCCAAGACTTGTTTAACTTCGGGATTAATTGGGAAAAATTAAATAAAATCACATCTTTCTAAGATAACATGATATTTTATATATATGTACTTATAATTCAATTTTATATGGTTCAGGATCACCCATAAACAATACGAGAAGATTAATCATAAGATCCCATGTTTGTACGCAACACGTCATTTGACAACACCGGTACTTTATGTACGCAACACGTCATTTGACAACACCGGTACCGTGGGTCAAGATTAATCTCGACCAATACATATACGATGGGGTTTTATTTATTTCGTTGGGGGTTTTATTTATTTCATTGCGGGTATATTAAACATCTACAAATGAACCATTAAAATTGAATTACTAACAACGAAATGCTAACTACGGACTAAGGAATTATTCAAAGTATTAAAAGTATAACAAGTATATATATGAGACGTTTGTTTAAAAAGAAAAGGTATTGATATATTATATATGGATAGGTTCGTGATATCAACCGGAAGACCAAGTCAAAAATATATATATCTTCAAGACGAACGTGAGTATATAGTCCCACTTTTATACTCTAAATATTTCGGGATGAGAATACATGTATTTTATGTTTTACGTTATGGACACAAGTAACTGAAAAATATATTCTACGTTGAGTTGTACCACTGGCATACTTCCCTGTAGCTTGGTAACTAATATTTACAGCGGTATTGTAAACGCGAATCCTGTTGATAGATCTATCGGGCCT
Source organism: Rutidosis leptorrhynchoides (assembly GCF_046630445.1). Taxonomy (NCBI): domain Eukaryota; kingdom Viridiplantae; phylum Streptophyta; class Magnoliopsida; order Asterales; family Asteraceae; genus Rutidosis; species Rutidosis leptorrhynchoides. The sequence goes on from NC_092334.1 coordinate 553,281,381, forward strand.
GACAACCCCAACCGGACTGGACGACCAGTATTCAACGGTTGCACAGTACTTCGTTTTGTGACTACACTTGGTACGGTGTAGTAAGATTTCATATTAAAGGGAATATGCGACGTGATTAAATGTTAAGTATGGTTACCAAGTGCTCAACCACTTAGAATATTTTTATTAAACTGTTTATATACGAAATCTTGTGGTCTATATATATATATTGCTGCCGGCACTAAACCTATATCTCACCAACTTTATGTTGACCTTTTAAAACATGTCTATTCTCAGGAGATTACTAAAGCTTCCGCTGCATAATGTTGAATTTGAGCAGGATCTTGCGTACGCATATCTGTGTCAAAAATAAAACTGCATAACCGAGGATTTGTGTTGTAAAATATGCTCGAAATCGTGTTGTTATCATTATATGTAAAGTTTGTAAGTCGAAGATTATCGCTAAATGATAATCATCTTTTTATTGTCTAAAGCTTGTAACAAAAATAATGGTTATGGTTTGTAATGTATAATATATGCAGTTTCTCTTTTAAAAATGTCGCATATAGAGGTCAATACCTCGCAATGAAATCATACGTTATCTAACACGTTCTTATGGTTAAGGACGGGTTATGACACCTTCAACAACTGAAATGCAGTCTCTTGCGGTTCTGACCACTCAAACTTCTTGCCCTTATGAGTCAATACGGTTAATGGTCGGGCGATCTTAGAGAATCCTTCAATGAATATCCGGTAGTAACCAGCTAGACCCAAAAATTGCCTAATCTGCGTTGGCGTCTTTAGAGTTTCCCAATTCTTAACCGACTCAATCTTTACTGGATCGACCTGTATTCCATTGGCACCTACAGCATGGCCAAGAAATTGTACCTCTGGTAACCAAAAGTCACACTTAGAGAACTTTGCATACAACTGCTCTTCTCTAAGCATAGTCAATATTGAGCGTAGATGCTGTTCGTGCTCTTCTCTGTTCTTGAAGTACACCAATATATCAACAATGAACACAATGACGAATTTATCTCGGTACGGCTTACACACACGGTTCATGAGGTCCATGAACACTGCTGGTGCGCTCGTCAAACCAAACGACATCACTGTAAACTCATATTGTCCATAACGTGTTCTAAACGCTGTCTTCGGTACATCAGCTTCTTTGACTCTCAATTGATGATACCCGGATCTCAAATAAATCTTCGAATAACAACTGGATCCCTGCAACTGATCAAATAAGTCATCAATCCTCGGTAGCGGATACCGATTCTTGACTGTCAGCTTGTTCAATTCTCTGTAGTCGATACACAATCTCATTGACCCATCCTTCTTTTTAACAAACAGGACCGGAGCTCCCCAAGGCGAAGAACTCGGTCGAATAAATCCCTTGTCTAAAAACTCTTGCAATTGACTAGACAACTCTTGAAGCTCTGGGGGTGCAAGTCTGTACGGTGCGTTAGCCACCGGTGCCGCTCCTGGCACTAAGTCTATCTGAAACTCAATTTCTCGATGCGGTGGGAGACCAGGTAATTCCTCCAAAAAAACTTCAAGAAATTCCTTAACTATAGGAACGTCTTCGGGTCTCCTTTCTTCTGGTACAATTTGGCTTACATGAGCCAAGTACACGATACATCCCTTTCTCACATACTTCTGGACTTTCAAGCAGTTAATGAGATGTAATTCTGAGCCATTCTTTTCACCATAGATCATTATAGGTTCACCGTCAATAATAGGAATACGAATAGCCTTTAGATTACAGACTAACTCGACTTTGTTATCAGCTAACCAGTCCATTCCAACCACAAGGTCAAAACTTCCCAGTTTAATAGGTATCACATTAATGCTAAAGGACTTACTTTATTATTTGTTTTGGATGTGGAAAGCCGGGTCACTTCAAAAGTGATTTCTCAAACCAATGAAATAATAACGGGCAAGGCCGTGGAAGAGCCTTCAACATCAATGCGGCAGAAGAGCATGAAGACCCAGAGCTTGTTACGGGTATGTTTGTTATTGATGATAAACCTGCTTATGTTTTATTTGATTCGGGTGCAGACATGAGCTATATGAGTAGAAATTTTTGTGCCAAACTATGTGGTCTGTTAACACAGTTGAATAATAAGTGTTTACTCGAATTAGAAAATGGTAAACTAGTTAAAGCCGATAAAATATGCCGTGATCGAAAAATTAAATTGGTTGGCGAAACATTTGAAGTTAATTTAATACCAGTAGAATTGGGGAGTTTTGATGCAATAATTGGCATGGACTGGATGATCAAAGAGAGAGCAGAGATCGTTTGTTACAAGAATGCGATTCGCATTCTGCGTGAAAAGGGAAGACCCTTAATGGTGTACAGAGAAAAGAGCAATGCAAAGTTAAATCTTATTAGCAGCTTGAAGGTGCAAAAGCTAATAAGGAAAGGTTGCTATGCCATTCTAGCACACGTAGAGAAAGTCAAACCCGAAGAAAAGAACATCAATGATGTTCCCGTCATAAGAGAATTTCTCAATGTATTTCTGAAAGAATTACCGGGACCACCTCCACACCGATCTGCCGAATTTTAAATAGATCTTGTACCAGGGGCTGCACCTATAGCCTGTGCTCCATATAGACTTGCACCCACTGAAATGAAGGAATTACAAAGTCAACTACAAGTGCTATTGAAGCGTGGTTTCATTCGACCAAGCACATCACCGTGGGGAGCTCCTATTCTGTTTGTCAAGAAGAAGGATGGTACGTTTAGGTTGTGTATCGATTACTGAGAGTTGACCAAGCTTACCATCAAAAATCATTATCCACTACTAAGAATTGACGATTTATTTGATCAGCTGCAAGGTACATCAGTTTATTCAAAAATTGATTTACGTTCCGGTTATCATCAAATGTGGGTTAAGAAGGATGATATCCCAAAGACTGTTTGGAGAACGCGTTACGGTCATTATGAGTTTATGGTTATGCCGTTTAGATTGACTAACACACCAGCTATGTTCATGGATCTCATGAACTAAGTGTGTAGGCCATATCTAGATAAGTTTGTCATTATTTTCATCGATGACATACTTATTTACTCTATAAATGACCAAGAGCACGAAGAACATTTGAGAATGGTGCTAGAATTGTTGAGGAAGGAAGAACTTTACGCTAAGTTTTCTAAGTGTGCATTTTAGTTGGAAGAAGTGCAATTCCTCGGTCATAAAGTGAGCAAAGAAGGCATTCAGGTTGATCCGAGTAAAAGCTATGAATTTAATTATTCATACTAACCTTACTACTTGAATAAAAGAGGCGTAACAGAGGGTTTTAAAGGAGGAAGTTTTGAGAATGTAATACCCAAAGGATTGGATAAACAGCTTAATATTCGGGAAGACAGAACCCGGTATTTGGCTGAAAGAATTTGGGTTCCAAAGTTTGGGGATTCGAGGAAACTGGTACTTGATGAAGCACATAAAACCAGAAACTCAATACATCCCGAAGCGAGGAAAATGTACCAAGACCTCAAGAAACACTTTTGGTGGCCAGGTATGAAAGTAGATATTGGTACATATGTGGGGAAATGTTTGACTTGTTCTAAAGTCAAAGCTGAACATCAAAAACCATCGGGTCTACTTCAGCAACCTGAAATCCCGGATTGGAAATGGGAAAATATTACCATGGATTTCATTACTAAGTTATCGAGAACTACAGGTGGTTATGATACGATTTGGGTAATAGTCGATCATCTTACCAAATCAGCTCACTTTCTGCCAATGAAGGAGACATACAAAATGGATAGATTGGCGCGCTTATATTTAAAAGAAGTCGTTTCCAAACATGGTGTACCTATCTCCATCATACCTGATCGTGACGCTCGATTCATATCACGGTTTTGGCAGTCATTACAAGAAGCATTGGGAACTCGATTAGATATGAACACTATTTATCACCCACAGACAGATGGTCAGAGTGAAAGAACAATACAAACGTTAGAAGACATGTTACGAACATGCATGATTGACTTTAGAACCGGTTGGGATCGATACTTACCTTTGGTAGAGTTCTCATACAACAACAGCTATCATACGAGCATCAACGCAGCGCCATTTGAAGCACTTTATGGTAGAAATTGTAGATCTCCTATTTGTTAGAGAGAAGTTGGAGATAGACAACTTACTGGACCAGAGATTATTCACGAAACCACCGAAAAGATTATTCTAATACATCAGCGATTGAAAACGGCCAGGAGTCACCAAAAGAGTTATGCTGACGTAAGAAGAAAACTGCTAGAATTCAAGAGGGCGACAAAGTGATGTTGAAAATATCATCTTGGAAAGGCATCGTATGATTCAAGAAGCGAGGAAATCTAAGCCCTAGGTACGTAGGACTCTTTGAAATCACCAAAAGAATTGGAAAAGTTGCTTATCGATTGAAGCTACCACAAGAACTTAGTGGTGTTCACGACACATTTCAAGTGTCAAATTTGAAGAAATATTTAGCTGAAGAGGATGTCGTAATTCCTCTTGAAAAAATACGAATCAATGATAAACTCCATTTCATAGAAGAACATGTTGAAATCATGGACCGTGAGGTCAAACGATTAAAACATAACAACATACTGATTGTATGTGTTCTTTGGAATGCTAGATGTGGGCCCAAGTTCACATGGGAGCGTGAAGATCAGATGAAGCAGAAGTATCCGCATTTATTTCCAGATGACGCGTCAACATCTACAACTGCTTAAATTTCCAGACAAAAATTATTTTAACGGGTAGGTACTGTAACGACCCGGATTTTTCCGTATATATATATATGAGATTAATATTTACATAAATAAATTTTTCCAACATGTTAAGCAATCAGGCTTGTTAAGACTTGAATATTTGAAACGGGTTGTATATAAACGTTTGACCATCCAGTTCATCCGACGATATAATGGTATATATATATATATATATATATATATATATATATATATATATATATATATATATATATATATATATATATATATGTATATATATATATATATATATATATATATATATATATATATATATATATATATATATATATATATATAGGGGCAGGATCCAAGGGGAAGTAACCAATCGGGGGGAAGCGGGGGAAGCAAATTTTTTTTTTTCGTTTTTTTTGAATTTTTTTTTCCGGCATCAAGATCACACGAAAATATGAACATTTAGAAGAGACACTTCGTGATGAATGTTATTATTTAGGCGGGAAAACGATCGACAAAAATAATATTCAAGATAATATTATTCGTGAAGAATATGAACGTTTTTTTCATGTTTTGTGAAGTAAAATTTAGCCCGATTTAGAGTTTAGGGTTTAGGGTTTAGGGTATAGGGTTTAGGGTTTGGTGTTTTGGGTTTATTCCATAAACCCAAAACACCAAACCCTAAACCCTAAACCCTAAACCCTAAACCCTAAACTCTAAACCGTTCGTGTTAAAAACTCAATCTAAATTCTAAATCTAAACACTAAATCTAAACCCTAAACCCTAAATTTATAAACCCTAATATCTAAACCCTTTAAACCCTAATATCTAAACCCCAATAGCTAAAACCTCAACATACGCTCAAAAAACACGATAATTGTTGTATATTACTTCTTCGAGCGTTTTCCCGCCAAAATAAAAACATTTATCACTAAGTGTCTACTAAATGTTCATATTTTCATCCCATCTATAATTTTCGTGAACAAGGTTTTTTCAAAAAACGAAAAAAAAAGTTTTTGCTTCCCCCCGCTTCCCCCCAATTGGTTACTTCCCTCTTGATCCTACCACTATATATATATATATATATATATATATATATATATATATATATATATATATATATATATATATATAACTTGATAAAATGGTAATTAAGTATCTCATTAAGTATATTAACAATGAATTATATACATAAAATGAGACTACTAACTTAAGGGTTTCGAAACGATATATAGATGTAACGTTTAACGATGAAATAACTCCTAAGTTAAAATATATATATATATATATATATATATATATATATATATATATATATATATATATATATATATATATATATGGGCAGGATCAATGGGGAAGTAACCAATCGGGGGGAAGCAATTTTTTTTCATTTTTTTGGAATTTTTTTTTCCGGCATCAAGATCACACGAAAATATGAACATTTAGAAGAGACACTTCGTGATGAATGTTATTATTTAGGCGGGAAAATGATCGACAAAAATAACATTCAAGATAATATTGTTCGTGAAGAATATGAACGTTTTTTTTTATGTTTTGTGAAGTAAAATTTAGCACGATTTAGAGTTTAGGGTTTAGGGTTTAGGGTTTAGGGTTTGGTGTTTTAGGTTTATTCCATAAACCCAAAACACCAAACCCTAAACCCTAAACCCTAAAACCTAAACTCTAAACCGTTCGTGTTAAAAACTCAATCTAAATCCTAAATCTAAACCCTAAATCTAAACCCTAAACCCTAAATTTCTAAACCCTAATATCTAAACCCTATAAACCCTAATATCTAAACCCCAATAGCTAAAACGTCAACATACGCTCGAAAAACACGATAATTGTTATATATTACTTCTTCGAGTGTTTTCCCGCAAAAATAAAAACATTTATCACAAAGTGTCTCTAATAAATGTTCATATTTTCATCCCATCTATAATGTTCGTGAACAAAGTTTTTTCAAAATACGAAAACAAAAGTTTTTGCTTCCCCCCGCTTCCCCCCAATTGGTTACTTCCCTCTTGATCCTACCACTATATATATATATATATATATATATATATATATATATATATATATATATATATATATATATATATATATATATATATATATATATATATATATATATATATGTATCGTATTAAGATATATTAATACACTTTTGAATGACTTAAATACATATGTCAAAATAGTAATACTCAACTAAGATAGCTATACTCATTTTCCCATTCAACTTTCTCAAGAATTCTACTCGTATTCATACGGTATTTGTACCCGTATTATACACATATTCTAGATGTATTTACTATTGACAATACGCATCAAAATCACCACTTGATCAGCCATACTTGACTAAGAAAACATGTATAAACATGTGGGACTCAAGACTTGTCATTTACCTTGATATTTATGCAAGAAACAAACTACAAATTGTCGTGACCCGTCCAAATCCATATGGACGAATACATCAACATATGGTCCCATTGCGAGGTACTGCCCTCTATATGATATGTTTTACAAATATTGCATTCTTTTAAAAGACACATAGTATATAAATCCAAGGTTTTTGACAACTGATGACTTCTACGTATAGACAATCATCATAATTAACATTTTACAGCATAACAACTGTGATGATTTCTAAATGTGATACACAGTGATGATTTTGAATGCAACGTCTTTTGAAATATGCCATGAACGACTACATGTATTATTCTAAAAATGAGTAAATGCACATCAAAAAATTTCTTTCATACCTGAGAATAAACATGCTTAAAAGTGTCAACCAAAAGGTTGGTGAGTTCATAGGTTTATCATAAATAATGATTTCAATAATTATAATAGACCACAAGATTTCATTTTTATAAATAACATAAAGGAACACCCATCTGTATAAAATCATTCTCTCGATAAGTTTCCTCATAACCGACATTAATAAAAATTCATATATAATATCCCTGACTGGGCGTACATAATTCTCTGACTGGGCGTGTTAGTGCTCATAGATCTATCTTTAAAATTCACGTCAATTAGAGCGTATACTAATTCTTAGGTTACCAAGCTAAAACAGGGATATCCGGTATAACAATTTAGTCGAGGAATGTTTTTAAATACTTGTGTCTATTTCGTCAAACATTTATAAAAGTGCATGTATTCTCAGCCCAAAAAATATATTGCAAAAGCATTTAGTAAAAAGGGAGCAAATAAACTCATGATACGATTTTGTAGTAAAATATGCATACGACGGTACTGAATAAATGCAGGGTTGACCTCGGATTCGCGAACCAATATCAAGTATATATATTAACACATATAATTGTAATTGAGTAAATTTATATATTATTATTAGTACTATAATTGTTATATTTAATAATTAATTATAACTATTTTATATATTTTAAATAAATAATTAATATTTATATATCAGATTCTTATTAAAGTATATAATATATGTTATTTATTATAAATATTATATATTAATGTTTAGAAATATTATATAATGTATTAAAATTAAAATTTATATATATAATCATATTACTATCTATAATATATAATATATTTATATATTATGTATTATTTAATTTTTATTATATAAAAATAATATTTTATTTAAAAATATAATAGTATTTAATATTAGTATAGTTATGATATATGTAATAAATATATTTTTATATAAATATCATTTGTTTGTTAAAATAATAATTATAATAATACTGAAATAATGATAATAATAATAATAATAATAATAATAATAATAATGATGATAATAATAATAATAATAATAATAATAATAATAATAATAATAATAATAATAATAATAATAATAATGAGGATGAAAATAATAATAATAATGATAAAAATAATAATAATACTAATAATAATAATAATGATAATAATAATAATAATAATAATGATAAAAATAATAATAATAATGATAATAATAATAATATTAATAATAATATTAATAACAATAATAATAATAATAATAATAATAATAATGATAAAAATAATAATAATAATGATAATAATAATAATAATAAAAATGATAAAAATTATGATAATAATGATAATAATAATGATAATTCTAATAATAATAATAATAATAATAATAATAATAATAATAATAATAATAATAATAATAATAATAATAATAATAATAATAATAATAATAATAATATTAAAAATAATAATAATAATAATGATAATTTTAATAATAATGATAATTTTAATAATAGTGATAAATTTAATAATAACGATAATTTTAATAATAAATGATAATTTTAATAATAATGATAAATTTAATAATAATGATAATTTTAATAATAATGATAATTTTAATAATGATGATACTTATAATGATGATGATAATAATAATAATAATAATAATAATTATAATAATAATAATAATAATAATAATAATAATAATAATAATAATAATAATAATAATAATAATAATAATAATAATAATGATAATAATAATAATAATAATAATAATAATAATAATAATAATAATAATAATAATAATAATAATAATAATAATAATAATAATAATAATAATAATAATAATAATACTAAAAATTATACCATCATGTTTCATCATCATAATCATGCATCACCATCATCATCTTATCATTATCATGATCATAATATCATCACCATGATCATCATATCCATCATCATCATCCTTCACGTATATCATCATCATACACGATATCAACATCATCATCATGTACATCATTTTGCGAATCATCATCATCATCATCATCATCATCTACATCATTCATGACATCAACATCATCATCACGATTCATTATCATCACTCATCGTTATCATTACACCATAACATCGTCATCTTAATCATCATCATATCCAAATCATTATCATCATAATACCTGTCGTCATCATCATCTTTATAATCATCTACCGCCATCATCTTCCTCGTTTTGTTGTAATCATCTTTTATAATCGTGACATCATATCCCCATCCTCGCGTAACTGTATCATCTTCTTCATCTTGTAGCATCCATCATCACTCTTCATCATCATTGTTCGTGTTTTAATCCTAACAGAAAGATTACAGCTGCCCTCTTCACTGTGTTGGTTGTCGAAGAAAAAGAAATAAAAATATTAAAAGTAGCAGCACAACAGTAAACGTTGCAACTGTAGCAGCGGTGTGGTGGTGGTTATCGTGGCGGTGGTTTTGATGGAGAAGAAGAAAAAGTGAGGTGGTGACGAGTGTGGTGTATGGCGGCGTTTGATGGAAGGTGAAGGTGGTTCATGATGAAAGGTGGTGGCGACGGTTAGTAATGGTGAAGGTGGTTGTTATTCGACTAGAAACAAAAAACAATAAGGAGAGTAGCAGGTGGCGGTTTGTGGTGATGGTTCGATGGGTTTGTGTTGGTGATCACGGCGGTTCAAGATGGTGGCGAGGGTGGTTGATGTAGGTTGTGGTGGGTGGCATGGTGGTGGTGGTGAGGGATTATATGAATGCATGTAAGTATATATGAAGTGTATGTATATATATATATATATATATATATATATATATATATATATATATATATATATATATATATATATATATATATATATATATATATATATATATATATATATATATATATATATATATATATATATATATATGTAACCATAAAAATAATAAATAATAATAATATAATAATAATAGTAATAGTAATCAAATGTGGTTGAATTGAAATAAAACAGTAACCTCAATAGTTAAGCCTCCTAAATTTTGTAATTTATCTGCCGACAATTTTATTATAGGTATCATTTCGTGTTCCGTTGCTAAACAGTGATGGATAAAAGTCTTCAGAAAAATCCCATCTTTTTATATTAAATACATATATTTATTTCGGTCATTAATTGTGTAAAACCTGATAAAAAAAGGTTTATCTATTATTTTTTCAGTTCAAAGTAATATGTAAGGAGTATTCAAATTCAAACCAACAAAGTAAAAATATTTTCAATAAGCCTAAATTTTACATAAGTTAATTATGGACCAACGTTAATTTTTATATTCTCAAAAGTTCGAATTAAACTTATTTAAATAACGATCGAATGACCGGCGTGTTAATTTTATCTAACAATTAAATTCAAAATACATTATATTTATATAAATATGTTTTTTAATAATAGTTTTAATTACATCCTAATGTTATTTTTCATAATAATTAAATCATAGAATAGTTTATTAATATATTTATAATTATTATATATAATTATTTATATATACATATCTATTTACAAATAATTGTTCGTGAATCGTCGAAAATGGTCGAGGTTAAACGAGTGTATGAAAACTTTTCAAAATTTTTGATACTCAGGATAACAGGCTTTGCTTATCATGTCAAAAATATTAATTCATTTAGAGATTTGAATTAAAAATAAGTCAAAATTTCTGGGTCGTCACAATACCTACCCGTTAAAGAAATTTCGTCCCGAAATTTGACAGAGGTCGTCATGGTTGAAAACAAGAATATATTCATGAAGAATACGAGTTGAAAAATAGAGTTTATTACCATCGAGTAATATGAGTAAAACAATTCGATTACGCGAAGAGTATGAGTGAAGCTATCGCAAAAGAGTGAAATGAGGAAATTAAGGTTCGTCTTAACTTTTGACATAGTCATGGTTGATTTCTGGGATTTAAGGAATTTAAAGAAAATCTTCGTAATCTATATAAGATTTGATTCTTCGATAATTAAGGAAATTATGATCCTCTTTAATTAAATGTGGTAATCTGCCTCGATTGCTATGTCTGATATTTCACTATAAATTTACCTCCCCTATTTCCTTATTTTTATCAACTCATTCCTTTTCTTCCTTTATTCTTATTCCAAAGATTGTGAAAATGCTCAATCCAGTTATGATCCTTGATATTTTCTTGACTATTGCATATGTCATTCTTCTTTTTCATCTACCACCAGAGGAATCTATTTACTTCTACTATTACCTTGGGTTTATAGTGTTTTTAATTCTCCCGTGTCTTTATATTGCTATACGCATTGATATACACGGTTTATAATTTCTATATTGTTGTCGTGCTTATATTTTCTCTTATATTTCGAAGCTCCATGCTTTTGTTTTCTCTTCTCGACTTTGAGTAAGTAAAATGTCTCGAATTTGTAGACATGAAATTTTGAATGAACATAACTAATGTTCTATGCAGAAAGAAAATGTAATAGCACGATTATATTAGCAAATTGTTAGAATCACGTTAAGGATAGGACTATCAAGAAAATATTTTCTTGATATTTTCAGAGATTAAGTAGAATGAAAGAGTTATGTAACATGACACATGATGAGGGTATGGTCTGTGAATCTTTACCATCATCATGTTACATTAGAAATTCAGCATGACTTACTGTAATATAACCACGTTGGCCAGGCGTCATTATATTATACTAACTCATGCTTTCCATTCCCAACACTACTCCAAAAACATTCATAATTTAAACTCGAAGATTATAGAAATATAGGAACTAAAATAGTTTCCTTTATGATGTAACATAGATAGCGCAAAGAGATAAATAATTTCGAACAAGAATAGTTATGAAGATATCTTCAAAATTATTGAGGATATTTATACTGAAAGATCCGAATATTTTTCTGGGTTTTATGAATCAAAGTGATGTTTTAGTACAGTTTGAATTCAGAGTATGATTTTGAAAGATGTAGGAATATAAGAGTGATGCTACCTGTTAAATCTTGACTTGGATTCTGATATGTCAAAATCAGAATCTGTAATTGAATTTGTATGAAAATGATTGTTCCTTGGTGAACGGATACATATATATGTGGATGTGAGTAGTATAGTTAATGACCGTTGAATCAGAATTAAATAATGTACAGTGTAACATATTAATGTGAAATTTAAATATTTCTCCTGTATTACCTACCCGTTAATATATTTTTAAAATTAGCAGTTTGTACAAAAGAATTTTTATTACAATCATTATGAAGATATACGTACATATATATCTTCTTCAGATGTAATTATGGATATAATGAATTAATATAATATTAATCTCATCTGATGTACGATTAGAACTATAATGAATAATCTCTAAAACTTTAGAGATTACATAATCGTCGAGGAATATTTCTCTAATCTGAAATGAAGTTATGAATATATACTTCATCATTCATTATTATTGGTATTCCTTAGTGTCTATGGTGCGTGTGATGTTGATGCTCGAGGATTATGATGTTAAGGCTTGTGATGCAGATGTTGTTGTTGGTGGTACTGGTGCTGTTGGTGTTGATGCTGGTGGTGCTGTTGGTGTTGGTGATTGTGACAACCCGAGAATTTCTGAACAAATTTAAACTTAATATTTATATGGTTTCTACAAGATAAGCAAAGTCTGTTAAACCAAGTCTCAAAATGTTGGTACTATTATTCATGAATGCATTGACCTTAACTATTCCCGACGATTCACGAACAATTGTTTGTAAATGGAAAATGTAGATACTATGTAATGATTAATATATAAAATATAATTTCAAGATAGTTATAATATTAATGAATATTACTTTCGGTATTAATATTGATATCAGTATTATTAATATTATTATTTAATACCTAATATATAGATATGAGATTTGATAAGCATAATTTGTTATATCAATATCATTAGTATTACTATCATTATTAGTATTACTAAAAATATTAGTGTTATTAATTGTATTTTTAATATTATAAATTTTTAATATAAATGACATAGGATATGTATAAGTTATTATTAATATTATTATCATTAATAACATTCATATTATTATAAGTAATGTTATTAATAAATTTAATAATAATATTATTGTTATCGTTATTAATATCATTATAACTCATAACAAAATTTCTATTTTTGTTATTATGATTAATATTAGTATTATAAATAGATATTATTATTATCATAATTATTAATAATTATTAGTATTATTATTGTAAATCATTATTATCATTATTATTGTTAATAGAAAATAATACACTTTAATATTAATAAAAGCATTATAATTTTTATTACTATTATTTAGAATTATTATTAATATAATTATTATTATTATTTATATAATTATTAATATTAATTATTTAAAATATAAAACTAAGAATGTCGTACAGTTTTGTTACCAACTGCAATCGAAGCTGTAAACTTTATTTTTGTTTTTGTCTCCAATCAGTATCACAAAACGAATCCTCTCACATGAATTTAAAAAAAGCTGTTAACCATCAAAACCAAAAGTCTATTCTTTTTTCTTCTTCTATTTTTTTTAAACACGTCGACACAACTGGATTTATATAAAATTCGATTCTCAGTATAATTGATGAATTCATTTGTTTTTCTCCATCTTCTATATCAGTTACAAAAATTCTTATACAGAATCAATTTACTAAATTAATCGGAATATTTTTTTATTACCGACACCTCTGTTCTTGTATCACATTTCAAAAACCTTGAATTATTGCTTTATTTTGAAATCTATTAATGGAGCTTTGTTAGAAATCTTTTTGTTAATCTACCTGTGAAATCCCAACTGTTAATTCTTCCTATTGTTTTCAAATTTTGGAGTCAAAGGTTTATGAACAAAAAGTCAAACGTGTGTTCATTGAATAAATTGAAGTTTTTGAAATTGTTTATGTAAAAATTGATGATCCATAGAGCTTCTATGAATCATTTACAACATACTTTATGGTGTAACTATAATTTAAAACAGCCTTAAAATAAAAATACGAATTTAAGTTCTTTTTCTTTTTAAAAAAAAAAATGGGTTACAGCTACTCTTCAATTAACCAATTTCTTTTCTGTTGCTGTTAATTTCAATCACTCAATTGAATCGTTTCTATTGTGTTTATAACTCCAAGAACTAAATTGTTAATTCACTAATTTGAATGGGTGTTGGATTCTGTTGAATCAGATGAAGATGTTGATGAAACAGAAAAGCAAATAAGTTAAAAGTATTTAGGATCTCATTAATTCAGAAAAACCGGCACAGTTATGTGGTTAGGAGTGTGTATGGGTTATCTGGAAATCCCTGGTTCGAGCCTTGTTGTAGCCTAATTTTTTTAGGAATTCGTTTTATAAGGTAGTTCTTATAAATTTCATTATTATTATTATTATTATTATTATTATTATTATTATTATTATTATTATTATTATTATTATTATTATTATTATTATTATTATTATTATTATTATTATATTTATTATTATTATTATTATTATTATTATTATTATTATTATTATTATTATTATTATTATTATTATTTTGATTATCATTTGTATTACCATTATTAATGTTATTACTATGATTATTAGTATTGTTATTGATATTATTGTTATTATTTGTATTATAACACTTATTATTATTACTAACATAGTTATAAGTATTAAAACCATTATTATTAATAATATTACTAAGGTATTTATTATTATAAATTTTGTCATGCAAGTATTAGTTATCATTAGTAATAATACGATTATAGTGATAAATAAGAATATTATTATTATTATTAGTAACATAAGTAGTATTATAATTATTATCATTTTCATTTTTAATATAATCATTGATATTATTATTATTACTAAACTTATTATCAGTATTAACAAAATAGATATTTTTATAATTATTATTATTAAGAACCAAGTATTATTACCAAAAACTAAAATTTCCATGACCATTATTATTAAGTTATTCATCCTATTAAAAACTAACATTTATATTATCATTTATAGAATTATAAATACTATTATCATATTTATTAATATTAGTACTATCATTATTATTATTATCATTTAAAATATTATCTTAAAATACTACTTTAACAAACAAATGATATTTGTATATAACTATATTTAATACATATAACATAACAAAAATTTAATATTTTTATATTCAAAATGAATATATGAAACATATAGTTATTAATATAAAAAGGATATAACTAATAAATTTATATATAAATATATATATTGTTCGATTACAACCATGTATATTAATAAATATACAAATGATATAGGTTCGTAAATTCGAGGCCAACCCTGCATTGTTCAATATCGTCATATGTATTTTTACTACAAAATACAATATTGTGAGTTTCATTACTCCCTTTTTAAATGCTTTTGCAATATATATTTTTGGGACTGAGAAGATGCGCTTTTATAAATGTTTTACGAAATAGACACAAGTAATCGAAACTACATTATATGGTTGAATGATCGAAGCCGAATATGCACCTTTTGCTTGGTAACCTAAGAATTAGTAAACCGATCTACTAATTGACGCGAATCCTAAAGATAGATCTATTGGGCCTAACGAACCCTATCCAAAGTACCGGATGCTTTAGTACTTCGAATTCGTTATTATCATGTCCGAAGGATTTCCTGGAATGATAGGGGATATTCTTATATGCATCTTGTTAATGTCGGTTACCAGGTGTTCACCATATGAATGTTATTTTTGTCTCTATGCATGGGACGTATATTTATGAGAAATGAAAATCTTGTGGTCTATTAAAATGATGAAAATGATTATTTATGTTAAACTAATGAATTCACCAGCCTTTTGGTTGACACTTTAAAGCATGTTTATTCTCAGGTATGAAAGAAATCTTCCGCTGTTCATTTGCTCGTTTTAGGGATATAGTCATTCATGACATATTTCAAAAGACGTTGCATTCGAGTCATTGAGTTCATCAAGATTATTATTAAGTCAATTATAGTTGGACATATTATG
Source organism: Rutidosis leptorrhynchoides (assembly GCF_046630445.1). Taxonomy (NCBI): domain Eukaryota; kingdom Viridiplantae; phylum Streptophyta; class Magnoliopsida; order Asterales; family Asteraceae; genus Rutidosis; species Rutidosis leptorrhynchoides. Next base: position 553,297,834 of record NC_092334.1, read on the forward strand.
AAATGGTATGCTTGTCGTCAACTTTCGATGTAATGAAAGATTGTCTTTTCAAAAACGAATGCAATGTTTGTAAAATGTATCATATAGAGGTCAAGTACCTCGCGATGTAACCAAATGTAATGTATTCGTCCTGATGGATTAGGACGGGTTGTTAGAGTTGGTATCAGAGCGGTGGTCTTAGCGAACCAGGTCTTGCATTAGTGTGTAACTGATAAGTTGTTTAGATGCATTAGTGGGTCTGGACTTCGACCGTGTCTGCATGTCAAAAGTTTTGCTTATCATTTAGTGTCGAAAATTATTTGCTTATCATCCTTAAAGTCTAGACACATCTTACTGCCTGTATTGCCTAGATAGTGTATAGACAAAACTCATATCTTAGCATATCTGCTAATTCATATCTTAGCGTATCTGTTACTGTTACCTTTGCCTGACAGCTTCCGTAGATTCCTCCGTAACTTATGGGATGTTAGTATTATATATGCATATGTAAATTATGTATTGCAGGGTACTAATCTATATCCTATAATCTATTTCTTATCGAAAATCCTTCATCTGATAGTACGATATGAATCCCTCAACCAGTTCGAGTCCCTCAGATTTCGATAGCTATTCCGGTAGTTATTCTGACAGCTATCCCGACATGGATATTCACCTAAGCTCCGAAAGCGGTGTCACCAGAATAAATCAATCAATCAACCATCCCCAATTCATCTGGTGGGTTCGTAGTTGTTAAGACCCATCCTAATCCATCCGGACGAAGTCCATATCGATTATAAACGATTCACAACGGTTGATTACATTGCGAGGTACTTGACCTCTATATGATACATTTTACAAACATTGCATTCGTTTTTGAAAAGACAATCTTTCATTACATCAAAAGTTGACGGCAGACATACCATTTCATAATATATCTAACTATAATTGTCTAAATCATAATCTTGATAAATGCAACGACTCAAATGCAACATCTTTTGAAATATGTCATGAATGACTCCAAGTAATATCTCTAAAATGAGCAAATGCACAGCGGAAGATTTCTTTCATACCTGAGAATAAACATGCTTTCAAGTGTCAACCAAAAGGTTGGTGAGTTCAGTAGTTTAACATAAATAATCATTTCATAATTTTAATAGACCACAAGATTTCATATTTCCATTTCTCATAACATACGTCCCATGCATAGAGACAAAAATATCATTCATATGGATTGAACACCTGGTAACCGACATTCACAATATGCATATAAGAATATCCCCATCATTCCGGGATCCTCCTTCGGACATGATATAAATTTCGAAGTACTAAAGCATCCGGTACTTTGGATGGGGCTTGTTGGGCTTGATAGATCTATCTTTAGGATTTGTGTCAATTAGGGTGTCTGTTCCCTAATTCTTAGATTACCAGACTTAATAAAAAGGGGCATATTCGATTTCGATAATTCAACCATAAAATGTAGTTTCGATTACTTGTGTCTATTTCGTAAAACATTTATAAAAGCAGCGCATGTATTCTCAGTCCCAAAAATATATATTGCAAAAGTATTTAAAAGGGGAATAATGAAACTCACCTAATGTATTTTGTAGTAAAAATACATAGAACGACATTGAACAAGTATAGGGTTGGCCTCGGATTCACGAACCTATATTATTTATATATATATATTAACACATGTGACTGTAATCGAACGAATTTATATTATTAGTAATATACTTGTTATTTTAATAAATAATATGTTATATGTTATAAATATAGTGTTATGTACTAATTGTTATTTGGTAAAATAATACTAATACTAATAATTAAAAAATTGTAGTTTCTTTATAATGATAATAATAATGATATCAATAGTGTCAATTCAAATAAAAATAATAATGATAGTTATAATAATAAAAATGATAATTTTTATAAAAAAAAATCTGATAATAATAATAATAATAATAATGATACTTTTAATATTAATAAAAAGATAAGTTTAATAATAATGATAAATCTAATATTAGCCTTAATGATAATACTACTAATTTTAATGATAATCATAATGATAATCATAATAAGGATAATATCATTCATAATCATTCATAATAATAATGATAATATTAATAATTAGTAATAATAATAATAATAATAATAATAATAATAATAAATAACAATACCAATAACAATAATAATAATAATAATAATAAGAGTAATATTAATAACTACCTCACTAGAGGAAGCTCCAAAAAGAATAACTGCCCATGCCCGGGCTCGAACCCACGACCTCACGCTAAAGCACTAAGACCTCTAACCATGCCACCATTTCTGTTTTTCTGTTAAGATATCACACTCTAATATACATTACCCGTTACTATACAGTTTCCCTTTTTCTTCATCATTTCACTTGGCCCAATAGCAGCTTTCAGCCCAACAGCAGCCCAGTCGAATAAAAAGAATTTTATGACTATCCTAACTTAGGATCGAACCTGAGACCTCTCTGAAATACACACACATTCCAAACCACAGCAATATCGGCTGCTTTTCTGATTTAGCCTATCCCGTATATTTCTTTAACCCAAAATACATATCGTTAATAGTTTCAGCCCAACTGTATTTTAGTTGGGTTTTGGTCCAATACCCAATTTACGGCCCAAGATAAGATAGTAGCCCAATCACGAAGCCCTTTAATCAATAGGATTTAGAATACGTAATCTTATATCTGCGTTTTAACATGAAACCCGAATAGGCATCGTGGGGACAGACAAACTAACATAATTATTCCCTTCTAGTCACGATACGCTTAATTTTGTCAAATAGCAATCATCATAATATATCATGCATTATCATGATTATTACTTTCATATTTTCATCCTCACTTTATCGAAAACAAAACTCATACATATATAAAATAACATGAAAGTTAATGGTGGGACGTGATATGTTCTTGGCCGACACTTCCAAATGGTTTAAATTAGGCACAATTCTTTAATAAGTCATTATTAATCCCACTAATGAATGAAGGATAAGTGGGTATTACTTGCTTTAAAAGTTTTCGAACATACCCTTGCTTAAATATTGAATTCGCATGCTATTTGATATAAGTTGTTACTTCCATGTGTGTTTTGAGTTTATATCAGTTGATAAATCTTTTGATGAGGTGTTCGAATGATGGTTTAAACAAAATATGGAGTTGCGGCAGTTTGGTGGTATAAGGTGGTGAAGTGGGTTTCAATGTGGTGATGGTGTACGGTTGAGTAAGATGGGAAAAGGAAAACAGTTTGTGGCAATATGGGTCTTGGACAGGACCCATTTAACAAAGATATTTGAGTGTCCCATGGTAATTTAAGGTGGTGGTTTTGTTGTGGGTTTAAGAGGAAGACGAAGGTGGTCTCGATCAAATTTAGAAGGGAGAGAGTAGAGTGAGAGTGGCGGGTTGAAGGTGGTTTTATGATGGAAGAGGTGGGTGATCCTGGAAGGTTTAAAGTAGGAGAAGAGTGAATGTTGTTGTAATTGAGATTGATAGTGAAAAGAATTTGAATGCCTGTAATACAACTAAAATTGATAGATTTGTAGTCGACAAAAATCAATCATGATCAGGAATGAAAAGTAGAAGAAGATGGGGAAAAAAATAAAGGGGATAGGGATGGCTAACGGATTTTGTGTTTACTCGGTTGTCTCATTGCTTTGAAGATTCTCTTTAATTAGTTAACAGACGGAAACAATCTGATATTTATGTACAACTATATTTCATCAAACATTATCATTCTCATAATTAATTAAAAGTAATAATAAATATATTAATAATAATAATAATATTGATAAATACAACAAATTAATATTATCACATAATTATTTACATACAATGATATATTATAAGTTTCTATAGTATTTATAAATTACCTATATTACAATATTCATATAAATAATTATGTATAAAATTTATATATTACATATATATATATTTATCTATTTAAGTATATGTGTATCTATTTACAAATAGTTGTTCGTGAATCATCAGGATTAGTCAAAGGTCAATTGAACATGTGAACATAGTTTCAAAATTTTCGAGACTCAACATCACATACTTTGCTTATCATGTCGGAAACATATAAAGATTAAGTTTAAATTTGGTGGAAATTCCCGGGTCACTACGATACCTACCCGTTAAAGAAATTTCGTCCCGAAATTTGAGTGAGGTGGTCATGGTCAATAATAAAATTGTTTTCATGACGAATATGAGTTGATAAATAGAGTTTTATGATCATTGAGTTTTGTGGATAAAACAATTCGATTATTCGAAGAGTACGAATAAAGTTATTCACAAAAGAATGAAATGAGAAGCAAAGATTTGTTTTTAACTTTTGGACGTAATCAAGTTTGAATTCCGGAATTCAAGGGATTTAAAAGAAAATCTTGAAGATTTATAAGATCTGATTCTTCGGGATTTACGGAAATTAAGATCTCTTTAATTAAATACGATGATCTGCCCCGATTACTACGTCTGATATTTCCTTTATAAATTTACCTTTTCCGTTCCATTTGTTTACACCACTTCTATACTCAATTCCCAAATTCAAAAGATTTATGAAAATGCTTAACCCTGTTCTGATCCTTGTTCTTATTCTAACTATCGCAATGATCATTCTTCTTTTCCAACTCCCACCTGAAGAATCTGTTTATTTCTATTATGCTCTAGGGATTATTATGTTTATAATCCTCCCGTGTCTTTATATTGCTATACGTACTAATATCCACGGTTTGTAATTTCTGGATTGTTGTTAAGTTTTATGTCTTCCCTTTTATTTCAATGTCCCTGCTTCTGTCTCCTATAATCATTGTCATCCATAGTTAATGCCCTCTCTTATTTGCTGCTATTTATACCCCTTTTCTATTTCGGAGCTTCATGCTTTTGTTTACTTTACGTAAGTAGCGGTCCAGAATTCATAGGTATGGAGTTTCGAATTATCATGATATACAAGGTAGAAAGGAAAGGTAGTAGCACGATTTGTTTTGTCAAATTACCTGAATCACTGAGAATAGAACTATCAAGAATATATTTTCTTGATATGTTCAGGAGTTAAGCACAATGAAAGAGTTATGTAACATGGCACATGATGATGTTATAATCTATGAATCATCGCGTCCCATGAGAAACTCAGCATGACATACTGTAATATAATCACGTTGATCAAGTGTCATTATATTATACTAACTCATGCATCAGTTCCCAACATTACTTCAATAACATTCATATTTTAAGCTCGAAAGTTTACAGAATATAGAAACTAACAGTTTCTATATGATGTAACACTGATAGCATGAAGAGATTAATGATTTCAGATAAGTATAGTTATGAAAATATCTTCAGAAATATGGAGGATATTGATAATGAAAGATAAGATAATATCTTTGAATATCTAATATCAGAGGATGATAGAAACTATTGTCTACAAGGGTTTAGAGTAAGGAGCAAGACATTCACTAAAGACTTTAGCAGACATTGAATCATTTAGATTCTTTGAAGTCAAACTTATTCTTTGTGATTTGTCCACGGCTTTCTTCATAGTTTTGCATAATCTGCTTTTCGGTACTAAATTTTCTATTGAATGTTTCCAATATAATGATACACAGGAAGCACGAAGAGGTATATAATCTCGGACGAGAATATTTATGAAAATATCCTTAGAAATATCGAAGATATTGATGATGATATTTTTGGGATTTCTAAGTTCGATGGTTGATGGAGAAAGATTTTTCGTAAGATTTTAATATGACTTCGGAGCAAGATATTCTCTAAAGATTTCAACGGATCCAGAATTTTCTGGATTCTTTGAATATAGGGTATGGTCCTTGTATTTGTCCTTGGTCTCCTTCATGGTTAACTCTATCCGTTTTCTAGTTCCAACGTTTCTGAGCTTTTCCAACATATTATTCTTTATTATCAAACTTTCGATGATTAAGGTCGTTTACGGTTGTCTACAGTTTCTGCTGCTTCGTTCAGCTTTTTCAACATTCAAAGTATTGATTTTGTAGCCTGAGTGCTTTTCAAAATTTCAGAATGAAAGACCATAATTCTAAAAGATACATGTTATACATATAACTGTTGATGTAGATATGATGTGAGTTTTCAAAGTACCAATTGCTGATTCCCGATATTTGGTATGACAGTTCTCGTTACAAGATGCGGATGAGAATATGATGAGACTTCAATAGATAAATGTAGTGATTTGTCACAGGGATTTAAGCCCAAAGAGCAACGAGGTTGCTGGTACGTCTGCTGGTAATAAGATGAAATATAAAAGGTTCTCCGGTAACAATAAAAGAGCATGCATATAAATCAAGGTGATAATAAGGTTGTTTCGAATGAAAAGTCGAAGTTGACTTGCTGGAGCTGTGACAAAATTTGATACTTTGAAAGGAATTACCAAGTTATTTTGGGTAATAATAACACTAAAGGAATTAGCACAGATACGTGTTAAACGTTTACTCAGGTTCTGAGTGTTTTCAGGTGCATAACTATATGCATCAATCTTTTCTTCCGTAGATGAAGTGCGGTTGGTTCATCCTCTCGATTGAGGTGTTTTCAAGAATCATGAAAGGTTTAAACGCAGATTGTAATCGTCAAGATACAAACGAGGTTTAAGATGAAATCAAGTGGCAACCTTGAAGAGATATTTAGTTTCATATGTTATAATCAATATTTTAATTTATTTTAATTGTCCAATGCTATTAGTCCACAGTCGATAGTCCACCGTTAGCAATTCAATAATTCATATATAGTTTAATATATAATATTCAAATTAATTAATACGTGTCGTGACCCGTATACGTCTCAGACTCGATCACAACTCAAACTATATATATTATTGTAGAATCAACCTCAACCCTGTATAAAGAACTCGATCATTACTGCATATAGAGTGTCTATGGTGATTCCAAATAATATATATAGATGCATCGATATGATATGTCAAAACCTTGTATACGTGTCCCGATACTTAAAGTGCGTGAAATAAATAACAGAATTTAAATGACGATAAATAAAATTGCGAGAATGTAAATTGCGATAATTAAATTGCGAAAAATAAAATGTAACTAGTTAGCTAGGAACAGTTAGCGTGAGTTCTTAACAAAATTCTTCTCATAATTAATTTGTTTGTTTCTATCAAATTTTATTTTGTAAAAAGTTTTCTTCATTATGCCACTTGTCGGATTCTGATAGGTCAAAATCCAATTACGAAATTGAATGAAGATGGTTATTCTGCGGTGAACAGATACATATATCGGTGGATGTAAGTAGGATAATAAATGACCGTTGAATTAGATTCAAAGAATGTACAGTGTAACTTATTAATGTGAAATCTAAATATTCCTCGGGTATTACCTACCCGTTAAAATATTTTCACCATTAATAGTTTGTACAAAAGAATTTTTAATTACAATCTTTATGAAAACATACTTAAATATATATTTTCTTCAGATGTAATTATAGATTTAATGAGTCGATATGATATTAAACTCATTTGATTTACCGTTTGAACAAGAATATATAATCTCTAAAACATTAGAGTTTACATAATCATTATGTCGAACGTAGATAAATGATGTAGAACGTCATGTGGAACGATGATTATACTCGAGGTATAGAATGAGATGTCGAAGCTGGTGATGTGGATGTTGTTATTGGTGGTACTAGTGCTGTTGGTGCTAAGGTTGGTGATGTGACTGGTGTTGGTGATATTGCTGGTGTTTGCAAACTGTGTACCGTGCTCTCTAAAGTTAACACTCGAGCTCGGAGTTCTTTAACTTCTTATACTAACCCTGGTTGGTAATCATTGTGGGGTAGAGATTGGATATCTTCTCTAGTTCCGTTAATGGTAGTCTCAAGATGAAAAATTCTGGCAAAAAGGGTATAAACAGTGTTGCAAACAGGTTCGCCGGTGAGCGGGTCGAGTACTCCAAGGTTAGGGGGTAGATTCGATTCATGATATAGAGTACCTTCTTCCCTTCTCCATAAGGTGAGTATGTCGCGAACCCACCCCCATTTTCTCCAGTAATCACGATAGTTGATTGATTGGTGTGTTCCTGTCACGCTGTCTTCGGAGTCAGAGGAACTTGGTCGATTCGTAGAGGCCATCTTACGTGATCTCAGGAAAGATTTGTGATATGAAGAGTTTAGTGACAGTAATTGATAGTTGGATGGTATTCTCAATGCATAATTTACATAGCTATATATAGTACCAGGATCCCGTAAATTAAGGAGAAATTTACGAGAGATATCAGGCAAGGTCTACAGTAACAGATACGCTAAGATATGAATTGTCAGATACGCTAAGATATGAATTGTCAGATACGCTAAGATATGAATTATCAGATACGCTAAGATATGAATTTTTGTCTATACACTATTCATGCAGTCAATGCAGTAAAACGTGTCTAGACTAAGAATAATGAGCATGTAATTTCCTAAGGATGATAAGCAGATGATTTCCGACAAAAATGATAAGCAAAACTTTTGACATGCAGACACGGTCGAAGTCCAGACTCACTAATGCATCTTAACGACTATCAGTTAGACACACTAATGCAAGACCCGGTTCACTAAGACCACCGCTCTGATACTAACTGTGAAGACCCGTCCTAATCCATCCGGACGAAGTCCATATCGATTATAAACGATTCACAACGGTTGATTACATCACGAGCTACTTGACCTCTATATGATACATTTTACAAACATTGCATTCGTTTTTGAAAAGACAATCTTTCATTACATCAAAATTTGATGGCAGGCATACCATTTCATAATATATCTAACTATAATTGTCTTAATCATAATCTTGATAAACGCGACGACTCAAATGCAACGTCTTTTGAAATATGTCATGAATGACTCCAAGTAATATCTCTAAAATGAGCAAATGCACAGCGGAAGATTTCTTTCATACCTGAGAATAAACATGCTTTCAAGTGTCAACCAAAAGGTTGGTGAGTTCAGTAGTTTAACATAAATAATCATTTCATAATTTTAATAGACCACAAGATTTCATATTTCCATTTCTCATAACATACGTCCCATGCATAGAAACAAAAATATCATTCATATGGATTGAACACCTGGTAACCGACATTCACAATATGCATATAAGAATATCCCCATCATTCCGGTATCCTCCTTCGGACATGATATAAATTTCGAAGCACTAAAGCATCCGGTACTTTGGATGGGGCTTGTTGGGCCCGATAGATCTATCTTTAGGATTCTCGTCAATTAGGGTGTCTGTTCCCTAATTCTTAGATTACCAGACTTAATAAAAAGGGGCATATTCAATTTCGATAATTCAACCATATAATGTAGTTTCGATTACTTGTGTCTATTTCGTAAAACATTTATAAAATCAGCGCATGTATTCTCAGTCCTAAAAATATATATTGCAAAAGTATTTAAAAAGGGAATAATGAAACTTACCTAAAGTAAAAATACATAGAACGACATTGAACAAGTATAGGGTTGGCCTCGGATTCACGAACCTATATTATTTATATATATATTAACACATGTGATTGTAATCGAATGAATTTATATTATTAGTAATATACTTGTTATTTTAATAAATAATATGTTATATGTTTTAAATATAGTGTTATGTACTAATTGTTATTTGGTAAAATAATACTAATACTAATAATTAAAAAATTGTAGTTTCTTTATAATGATAATAATAATGATATCAATAGTGTCAATTCAAATAAAAATAATAATGATAGTTATAATAATAAAAATGATAATTTTTATAAAAAAAATCTGATAATAATAATAATAATAATAATAATAATAATAATAATAATAATAATAATAATAATAATAATAATAATGATACTTTTAATTTTAATAAAAAGATAAGTTTAATAATAATGATAAATCTAATATTAGCCTTAATGATAATACTACTAATTTTAATGATAAGAGTCATTATGATAATCATAATAAGGATAATATCATTCATAATAATAATGATAATATTAATAATTAGTAATAATAATAATAATAATAAATAACAATAACAATAACAATAATAATAATAATAATAATAATAATAATAATAATAATAATAATAATAATAATAATAATAATAATAATAATAATAATAATAATAATAAGAGTAATATTAATAACTACCTCACTAGAGGAAGCTCCAAAAAGAATAACTGCCCATGCCCGGGCTCGAACCCACGACCTCACGCTAAAGCACTAAGACCTCTAACCATGCCACCATTTCTGTTTTTCTGTTAAGATATCACACTCTAATATACATTACCCGTTACTATACAGTTTCCCTTTTTCTTCATCATTTCACATGGCCCAACAGCAGCTTTCAGCCCAACAGCAGCCCAGTCGAATAAAAAGAATTTTATGATTATCCTAACTTAGGATCGAACCTGAGACCTCTCTGAAATACACACACATTCCAAACCACAGCAATATCGGCTGCTTTTCTGATTTAGCCTATCCCGTATATTTCTTTAACCCAAAATACATATCGTTAATAGTTTCAGCCCAACTGTATTTTAGTTGGGTTTTGGTCCAATACCCAATTTACGGCCCAAGAGAAGATAGTAGCCCAATCACGAAGCCCTTTAATCAATAGGATTTAGAATACGTAAACTTATATCTGCGTTTTAACATGAAACCCGAATAGGCATCGTGGGGACAGACAAACTAACATAATTATTCCCTTCTAGTCACGATACCCTTAATTTTGTCAAATAGCAATCATCATAATATATCATGCATTATCATGATTATTACTTTCATATTTTCATCCTCACTTTATCGAAAACAAAACTCATACATATATAAAATAACATGAAAGTTAATGGTGGGACGTGATATGTTCTTGGCCGACACTTCCAAATGGTTTAAATTAGGCACAATTCTTTAATAAGTCATTATTAATCCCACTAATGAATGAAGGATAAGTGGGTATTACTTGCTTTAAAAGTTGTCGAACATACCCTTGCTTAAATATTGAATTCGCATGCTATTTGATATAAGTTGTTACTTCCATGTGTGTTTTGAGTTTATATTAGTTGATAAATCTTTTGATGAGGTGTTCGAATGATGGTTTAAACAAAACATGGAGCAGCGGCAGTTTGGTGGTATAAGGTGGTGAAGTGGGTTTCAATGTGGTGATGGTGTACGGTTGAGTAAGATGGGAAAAGGAAAACAGTTTGTGGCGATATGGGTCTTGGACAGGACCCATTTAACAAAGATATTTGAGTGTCCCATGGTAATTTAAGGTGGTGGTTTTGTTATGGGTTTAAGAGGAAGACGAAGGTGGTCTCGATCAAATTTAGAAGGGAGAGAGTAGAGTGAGAGTGGCGGGTTGAAGGTGGTTTTATGATGGAAGAGGTGGGTGATCCTGGAAGGTTTAAAGTAGGAGAAGAGTGAATGTTGTTGTAATTGAGATTGATAGTGAAAAGAATTTGAATGCCTGTAATACCACTAAAATTGATAGATTTGTAGTCGACAAAAATCAATCATGATCAGGAATGAAAAGTAGAAGAAGATGGGAAAAAAAATAAAGGGGATATGGATGGCTAACGGATTTTGTGTTTATTCAGTTGTCTCATTGCTGTGAAGATTCTCTTTAATTAGTTAACAGACGGAAACAATCTGATATTTATGTACAACTATATTTCATCAAACATTATCATTCTCATAATTAATTAAAAGTAATAATAAATATATTAATAATAATAATAATATTGATAAATACAACAAATTAATATTATCACATAATTATTTACATACAATGATATATTATAGGTTTCTATAGTATTTATAAATTACCTATATTACAATATTCATATAAATAATTATGTATAAAATTTATATATTACATATATATATTTATCTATTTAAGTATATGTGTATCTATTTACAAATAGTTGTTCGTGAATCATCGGGATTAGTCAAAGGTCAAATGAACATGTGAACATAGTTTCAAAATTTTCGAGACTCAACATCACATACTTTGATTATCATGTCAGAAACATATAAAGATTAAGTTTAAATTTGGTCGGAAATTCCCGGGTCACTACAGTAGTCGACCTAATCAATGAAGACGCGAAGAAGGCGATCCCTTCCACCAACCAAATTTCCCTCTTGACGAAGAACCTAAAGCACTTACTGGCGAACCTGCTCGTAATACCATTTTCTCTCTCATTTCCAGAGTACCTCGTCATGATTATATACTATCTTGAATTCTATATTTTATTCATCCGCTCATTCCGACCGACAATCATCCCGGAATAATAGAAGAAGTCAACGAACTTCGCGCTCGAGTAATCAATTTGGAGAATATGGTACAAAATTTACCAGCTTCAGCAACATCACCGGTACCAACAGTACCATCAATAACAGCACCAGTACCATCAACAATCCATGCCTCAACATCTCATTCTATACCTCGAGTATAATCATCGTTCTATGTATCGTTCTACATCATTTATCTTCGTTCGACATGGCGATTATGTAATCTCTAATGTTTTAGAGATTATATATTCTTGTTCCAATGGTAAATCAAATGAGTTTAATATCATATTGACTCATTAAATCCATAGTTACATCTGAAGAAAATATATATGTAAGTATATTTTCATAAAGATTGTAATTAAAAATTCTTTTGTACAAACTGTTAATGATGACAATATTTTAACGGGTAGGTAATACCTGAGGAATATTTAGATTTTACATTAATAAGTTACACTGTACATTCTTCGAATCCGATTCAACAGTCATTTACTATCCTACTTACATCCATCGATATACGTATTCGTTCACCACAAAATAACCATTTTCATTCAATTTCATATTTGGATTTTGATTTATCAGAATCCAACAAGTGGCATAATGAAGAAAATATTTGACAAAATAAAATTTGTTAGAAACAAACAAATTAACTATGAGGAATTTTGTTAAGAATCCACGCTAACTATTCCTAGCTAATTGTTCCTAGCTAACTGATTACATTTTATTTATCGCAATTTACATTCTCGCAATTTTATTTATCGTCATTTAATTTCTGTTATTTACTTTATGCACTTTATCTATCATCATTTAATTTCTGTTATTTATTTTACGCACTTTATTTATCATCATTTAATTTCTGTTATTTATTTTACGTACTTTAAATATCGGGACACGTATACAAGGTTTTGACATATCATATCGACGCATCTATATATATTATTTGGAATAACCATAGACACTCTATATGCAGTAATGCGAGAGTTAGCTATACAGGGTTGAGGTTGATTCTACAATAATATATATAGTTTGAGTAGTGATCGAGTCTGAGACATGTACACGGGTCACGATACGTATTAATTAATTCGAATATTATATATGAATTATTGAATTGTTAACTATGGACTATCGACCGTGGACTACCAACATTGGACAATTAAAATGAATTAAAATATTGATTATAACATGTGAAACTAAACAATTCTTCAAGTTTGCCACTTGAGTTCATCTTAAACCTCGTTTGTATCTTGACGATTCCAATCTGCGTACAAACCTTTCATGATTCTTGAAAACATCTCAATCGAGAGGATGAACCAACCGCACTTCATCTACGGAAGAAAATATTGATGCATATAGTTATGCACTTGAAAACACTCGAAACCTGAGTAAACGTTTAACACGTATCTGTGCTAATTCCTTTAGTGTTATTATTACCCAAAATAACTTGGTGATTCCTTTCAAAGTAGCAAATTTTGTCACAGCTCTAGCAAATCAACTTCGACTTTCATTCGGATTAGCCTTATTATAACTTTGATATATAAGTTGCCTTTCGTCGTCGTTATCGAGGAACCGTTTATATTTCACCACATTAGCAGTAAACTTACCAACAACTTCAATGAATTTGGACTTTCCGAAAAATCATTATATTCATTTAAACCCCATCGTGTATTCATCTACACCCTGTAACAATAATTGCCATACCAATTAACAAGAATCAGCAATCAGTATTTCGAATCTCGTAGCATTTATACATCAATAGTTATATGTATACATATAACAACTATCTCCTAGAATTACGATCTTCAATTCTGAAAGTTTGAAAAGCACTCAGCCTACGAATTAATACATTGAACTTTGAAAAAGCTAAATGAAGCAACAAAAACTGTAGGCAACCGTAAACGACCTTAGTCGTCGGAAGTTTGATGATAAAGAATAGTATGTTGGAAAAGCTCAGAAACGTTGGAACTGGAAAATGGATTGAGCTAACCATGAAGGAGACCAAGGACAAATACAAGGACCATACCCTATATTCAAAGAATCCAGATAATTCTGGATCCGTTGAAATCTTTAGAGAATATCTTGCTCTGAAGTCATGTTAAAATCTTGCGAAAAATCTTTCTCCATCAACCATTGAACTTAGAAATTCCAAAATATCATCATCAATATCTTCGATATTTCTGAGGATATTTTCATAAATATTCTCGTCCGAAATTATATATCTCTTCATGCTTCCTGTGTTTCATTATATTGGAAACTTCTGGAAAAAAAAATCTAAGTTTAATTTATCAATAAATCATGGAGAAATGTAAAGAAATTGATGCATGAATTAGTATAATATAATGACACTTGATCAACGTGATTATATTACAGTAAGTCATGTTGAGTTTCTAATGGGACGTGATGATTCACAGATCATAACGTCATCACGTGCCATGTTACATAACTCTTTCATTCTGCTTAACTTCTGAACATATCAAGAAAATATATTCTTCATAATTCTGTTCTCAGTGATTCTGGTAATTTGACAAATCAAATCGTGCTACTACCTTTTCTTTCTACCTTGTATATCATGCTAATTTGAAACTCCATACCTATGAATTATGGACTATTACTTGCGAAAAGAAAACAAAAGCATGAAGTTCCGAAATAGAAAGGGGGTATAAATCACAGCAAATAAGAGAGAGCATTAACTGTGGATGACAATGATTATAGGAGTCAGACGCAGGTACATCGAAATATAAGGGAAGATATAAAATCCAACAATAACGCAGAAATTGCAAACCGTGGATATTAATACGAACAGCAATATAAAAATACGGTATAATTAAGAATAGTATCACCCCAAGGTAATAGTAGAAGTAAACAGATTCTTCTGGTGTAAGATTGAAAAGAAGGATGACGGAAATGAAAATTAGGAAAATATCAAGGATTAGGACTGGATTAAGCATTTTCACAATCTTTTGGAGGTAAGAATTAAGAAAGAAAGTATCGGAATGGTAAAAGTAATGGAACGGGAGAAGTTAATTTATAGTAAAATGTCTGATAGAGGAAGCATGAAAGATCTCCGCATTTAATTAGAGAGATCCTAATTTCCTTATTCACCGAAGAATCAAATCTTTTAGATTTCAAAGACTTTCTTTAAATCCCTTGAATTTCGGAATTCAACCCTGACTCTGTCAAAAGTTAAAATGAATCTTTACTTTCCTATTTCACTCTTTGGTGATAGCTTCATTCATACGCTTCGATTAATCGAATCATTTTATCCATATTACTCAATGATGATAAAACTCTATTTATCAACTCATATTCGTCATGAAAACATTTTTATTATTAACCATGACCACCTCACTCAAATTTCGGGACGAAATTTCTTTAACGGGTAGGTACTGTGACGACCCGGGAATTTCCGATCAAATTTAAACTTAATCTTTATATGGTTTTGACAAGATAAGCAAAGTCTGTTAAACCAAGTCTCAAAATGTTGGAACTATTATTCATGAATGCATTGACCTTGACTATTCCCGACGATTCACGAACAATTGTTTGTAAATAAAAAATGTAGATACTATGTAATGATTAATATATAAAATATAATTTCAAGTTAGTTATAATATTAATGAATATTACTTTCGGTATTAATATTGATATCAGTATTATTAATATTATTAATTTAATACCTAATATATAGATATGAGATTTGATAAGCATAATTTGTTATATCAATATCATTAGTATTACTATCATTATTAGTATTACTAAAAATATTAGTGTTATTAATTGTATTTTTAATATTCTAAATTTTAATATAAATGACATAGGATATGTATAAGTTATTATTAATATTATTATCATTAATAACATTCATATTATTATAAGTAATGTTATTAATAAATTTAATAATAATATTATTGTTATCGTTATTAATATCATCATAACTCATAACAAAAATTCTAATTTTTGTTATTATGATTAATATTAGTATTATAAATAGATATTATTATTATTATTATTATCATAATTATTAATAATTATTAGTATTATTATTATAAATCATTATTATCATTATTATTGTTAATAGAAAATAATACACTTTAATATTAATAAAAACATTATAATTTTTATTACTATTATTTAGAATTATTATTAATATAATTATTATTATTATTTATATAATTATTAAATTATTAATATTAATTATTTAAAATATAAAACTAAGAATGTCGTACAGTTTTGTTACCAACTGCAATCGAAGCTGTAATCTTTATTTTTATTTTTGTCTCCAATCAGTATCACAAAACGAATCCTCTCACAGGAATTTAACAAAAGCTGTTAACCATCAAAACCAAAAATCTATTCTTTTTTCTTCTTCTATTTTTTTTAAACACGTCGACACAACTGAATTTATATAAAATTTGATTCTCAGTATAATTGATGAATTCATTTGTTTTTCTCCATCTCCTATATCAGTTACAAAAATTCTTAAACAGAATCAATTTACTAAATTAATCAGAATATTTTTTTTTATTACCGACACCTCTGTTCTTGTATCACATTTCAAAAACCTTGAATTATTGCTTTATTCTGAAATCTATTAATGGAGCTTTGTTAGAAATCTTTTTGTTAATCTACCTGTGAAATCCCAGCCGTTAATTCTTCTTATTGTTTTCAAATTTTGGAGTCAAAGGTTTATGAACAAAAAGTCAAACGTGTGTTCATCGAACAAATTGAAGTTTTTGAAATCGTTTCTGTGAAAATTGATGATCCATAGAGCTTCTATGAATCATTTACAACATACTTTATGTTGTAACTATAATTTAAAACCGCCTTAAAATAAAAATACGAATTTAAGTTCTTTTTCTTTTTTTAAAAAAAAAACGGGTTACAACTACTCTTCAATTAACCAATTTCTTTTCTGTTGCTGTTAATTTCAATCACTCAATTGAATCGTTTCTGTTTTGTTTATAACTCCAAGAACTAAATTGTTAATTCACTAATTTGAATGGGTGTTGGATTCTGTTGAATTAGATGAAGATGTTGATGAAAAAGAAAAGCAAATAAGTTAAAAGTATTTAGGATCTCTTTAATTCAGAAAAACGGGCACAGCTAGGTGGTTAGGAGTGTGTATGGGTTATCTGGAGATCCCTGGTTCGAGCCTTGCCGTGGCCTAATTTTTTTAGGAATTCGTTTTATAAGGTAGTTCTTATAACTTTCAGTATTATTATTATTATTATTATTATTATTATTATTATTATTATTATTATTATTATTATTATTATTATTATTATTATTATTATTATTATTAATTATTATTATTATTATTATTATTATTATTATTATTATTATTATTATTATTATTATTATTATTATTATTATTATTATTATTATTATTATTATTATTATTATTTTGATTATCATTTGTATTATCATTATTAATGTTATTACTATGATTATTAGTATTGTTATTGATATTATTGTTATAATTAGTATTATAACACTTATTATTATTACTAACATAGTTATAAGTATTAAAACCATTATTATTAATAATATTACTAAGGTATTTATTATTATAAATTTTGTCATGCAAGTATTAGTTATCATTAGTAATAATACGATTATAGTGATAAATAAGAATATTGTTATTATTATTAGTAACGTAAGTAGTATTATAATTATTATCATTTTCATTATTAATATAATCATTGATATTATTATTATTACTAAACTTATTATCAGTATTAACAAAATAGATATTTTTATAATTATTATTATTAAGAACCAAGTATTATTACCAAAAACTAAAATTTCCGTGACCATTATTGTTAAGTTATTCATCCTATTAAAAACTAACATTTATATTATCATTTATAGAATTATAAATAATATTATCATATTTATTAATATTAGTACTATCATTATTATTATTATCATTTAAAATATTATCTTAAAATACTACTTTAACAAACAAATGATATTTGTATATAACTATATTTAATACATATAACATAACAAAAATTTAATATTTTTATATTCAAAATGAATATATGAAACATATAATTATTAATATAAAAAGGATATAACTAATAAATTTATATATAAATATATATATTGTTAGATTACAACCATGTATATTAATAAATTTACAAATGATATAGGTTCGTGAATCCGAGGCCAACCCTGCATTGTTCAATATCGTCATATATATTTTTATTACAAAATACAATATTGTGAGTTTCATTACTCCCTTTTTAAATGATTTTGCAATATATATTTTTGGGACTGAGAATACATGCGCTTTTATAAATGTTTTACGAAATAGACACAAGTAATCGAAACTACATTATATGGTTGAATGATCGAAGCCGAATATGCCCCTTTTGCTTGGTAACCTAAGAATTAGTAAACCGATCTACTAATTGACGCGAATCCTAAAGATAGATCTATTGGGCCTAACGAACCCCATCCAAAGTACCGGATGCTTTAGTACTTCGAATTCGTTATTATCATGTCCGACGAATTTCCCGGAATGATAGGGGATATTCTTATATGCATCTTGTTAGTGTCAGTTACCAGGTGTTCACCATATGAATGATTATTTTTGTCTCTATGCATGGGACGTATATTTATGAGAAATGAAAATCTTGTGGTCTATTAAAATGATGAAAATGATTATTTATGTTAAACTAATGAATTCACCAGCCTTTTGGTTGACACTTTAATGCATGTTTATTCTCAGGTATGAAAGAAATCTTCCGCTGTTCATTTGCTCATTTTAGGGATATTACTTGGAGTCATTCATTACATATTTCAAAAGACGTTGCATTCGAGTCGTTGAGTTCATCAAGATTATTATTAAGTCAATTATAGTTGGACATATTACGAAATGGTATGCTTGTCGTCAACTTTCGATGTAATGAAAGATTGTATTTTCAAAAATGAATGCAATGTTTATAAAATGTATCATATAGAGGTCAAGTACCTCGCGATGTAACCAAATGTAATGTATTCGTCCTGATGGATTAGGACGGGTTATTAGAGTGATGCTTGCAAATTGTTCATCATATTTTCTAAAGCCACTACTCGAGCACGAAGCTCGTTGACTTCTTACATTACTTCGGGATGATTGGCGATTGGAACAGGGAATGAATAAGATTTAGAATTTTAGCTATTATATAATCATGGCGAGATATCATGGAAATAAGGGTGAAAATGGTGTTTCGGACTGGTTCGCCGGTAAGTGCTTCAGTTTCTTTGCCAATAGGGCAATTTGGTTGATGGACAGGATCACCTTCTTCTCGTCTCCAATGATTAAGTCGACTACGAACCCATCCCCAATTCATCCAAAATTGATGATGACTAATTGGTTGATCCATTCCGGTTACACTGCTTTCGGAGCTCAAATGAATATCTATATCTGAATAGCTGTCAGAATCCAAGGAACTCGAACTAGTTGCAGGATTCATCTTATACAATCAGGGAAATTATTTTTGAAATGAAATAAATTATAGGACTTAGATTGATATTCTTCAATACATAATTTACATATGTATATATAATACCAAAATCCCATAAGTTACGGAGGAATTTACAGAAGATGTCAGGCAAAGTTTACTGTAATAGATATGGTAAGATATGAATTTGTCTATACACTATCTATGCAATAAATGCAGTAAGACGTGTCTAGACTAAGAATGATAAATGGGTAATTTTCGACAAAAAATGATAAGCAAAACTTTTAACATGTAGACACGGTCAAAGTTCAGACTCACTAGTGCCTCCTAGCAAAGACCAGTCAGACACATTAATGCAAAATCTGGTTCACTAAAACCAACGCTCTGATACTAACTGTCGTGACCCGTTGAAATCCATATGGATGAATACATCAACATCTGGTCCCATTACGAGGTACTGCCCTGTATATGATACGTTTTACAAACATTGCATTCTTTTTTTAAAGGCAAGTTGTTGGCATCGAATACTCTCATTTTCCATGCACGCACGCGCTTTTGGGTAGGAAACCTGATAATGCTAAAAACGAACATATATTTCATAGCATTATTCCTCAAGAAATACAAGCTTTTAGTTGCAATTGTTCTATTTACAAGTGATATTTGTTTAAATAATAAAAGGTGAAGACAAAAGACAGATTCGACGAATTGAAGACGCAAACGATCAAAAAGCTCAAAAGTACAAAAGACAATCAAAGAGGTTCCAATTATTGATAAGAAACGTCTCGAAATTACAAGAGTACAAGATTTAAAATGCAAAGTACAAGATATTAAATTGTACGCAAGGACGTTCAAAAATCCGGAACCGGGACTAGAGTCAACTCTCAACGCTCGATGCAACGGACTAAAAATTACAAGTCAACTATTCACATAAATATAATATAATATTTAAATAATTCTTATAATTATTTATATATTATATAAATATTTAAAACCGTCGGTAAACAAATAGCCAAACTTGTGTGATCCGCGACTCGCGGAGTTTGAAGGCAAAAAATGGCGCGAGTCGCGGAGCCCCAAACTCTGAAACTCCCTATAAAGCAAACCGAATTCTGATCATTTTTAACATTCCTATTCTATCTCTCTTTCAATATATACGTAAAAATATATATATAATTTATATTTTAATTTTAATTTTAATTTTAAATCCTAATAATAAGGGTATGTTAGCGAATATTGTAAGGGTGTAAGTCGAAATTCTGTCCGTGTAATGCTACGCTATTTTTAATCATTGTAAGTTATGTTCAACCTTTTTAATTTAATGTCTCGTAGCTAAGTTATTATTATGCTTATTTAATCCGAAGTAATCATGATGTTGGGCTAATTACTAAAATTGGGTAATTGGGCTTTATACCATAATTGGGGTTTGGACAAAAGAACGACACTTGTGGAAATTAGACTATGGGCTATTAATGGGATTTATATTTGTTTAACTAAATGATAGTTTGTTAATGTTAATATAAAGATTTACAATTGGGCGTCCCTATAAATTACCATATACACTCAATCGGACACGATGGGCGGGGTATTTATATGTACGAATAATCGTTCATTTAACCGGACACGGGAATGGATTAATAGCCACTAGAATAATTAAAACAGGGGTGAAATTATGTACAAGGACACTTGGTATAATTGATAACAAAATATTAAAACCTTGGATTACACTCAGTTGACATCCTGGTGTAATTATTAAACAAAGTATTAAAATCTTGTTACAGTTTAAGTCCCCAATTAGTTGGAATATTTAACTTCGGGTATAAGGATAATTTGACGAGGATACTCGCACTTTATATTTATGACTAATGGACTGTTATGGACAAAAACCAGACGGACATATTAAATAATCCAGGACAAAGGACAATTAACCCATGGGCATAAAACTAAAATCAACACGTCAAACATCATGATTACGGAAGTTTAAATAAGCATAATTCTTTTATTTCATATTTAATTTCCTTTATTTTATATTTAATTGCACTTCTAATTATCGCATTTTTATTGTTATTTTATTTAATTGCACTTTTAATTATCGTACTTTTTAATTATCGCAAGTTTATTTTATCGCACTTTTATTATTCGCAATTTCATTATCGTTATTTACTTTACGCTTTAATTTAAGTCTTGTATTTATTTTTAATATTTTACATTTGGTTTTAACTGTGATTAAAGTTTTAAAATCGACAAACCGATCATTAAACGGTAAAAACCCCCTTATTATAATAATAATATTACTTATATATATATATATATATATATATATATATATATATATATATATATATATATATATATATATATATTTGTATTTTTATAAAAGTAAACTAATATAGCGTTAAGCTTTGTTTAAAAAGATTCCCTGTGGAACGAACCGGACTTACTAAAAACTACACTACTGTACGATTAGGTACACTTCCTATAGTGTTGTAGCAAGGTTTAGGTATATCCCATTTGTAAATAAATAAATATCTTGTGTAAAATTTTATCGTATTTAATAGTATTTTCTGCTAAAATTAATAGCTATTTTATATATACCTCGCACGACATCAAGTATATTTTTGGCGCCGCTGCCGGGGAATCTCTTAAAAGCCGAAAGCGCAACGCTAATATAAAAAAAACCGTCAAATTTAAACTGTTCCAGAGTTGAAAACTGGAACCCCGCGACTCGCGGGGTTTGCAGCTTCGATAACCGCGACTCGCGGAGCCACTCTGACACGGGTACACAGAACCCTAATCAAGCATTAATTACGGGTAATTATTATAATTATTAAAATAAAATCCTAATTAGGTTTTAATTAAATATTTATTTTAGTTTTTATTAATATTTTGTTAAATTAGTTTAATTAAATTGTAAAATTAATAGTTTTAATAAATAAATAATATAAAAATAATATTTTTATAAAAATTGTACTTTTTACAACTTTTTGTATATTTTTATATTTTATCCCTTTTTAATCGTTTTAGCATAATATTTGTATTTTTCGCTCATATTTAGTTTTAAACTTAGTTTTTGCCATAGTTATTTTTACTTCTAGATTTTTAGGCTTTGCTGTAGAATTCCCTAAGTGCTTTTTCTTTAGACTAAGATTTAGGTGCTTTAGAATTTTGCGACGCCTTTTTAAGTTTTAGTTTCTTTTTAAGTTATTTCCATTTGGGATATAGTTTTTCCTGTAAGCTTTAGTATTTTTAGACACCTTTTACCTATGTATCAATTATCATTCCAATTAGTAATCTCAATTTGCGATTATAATTTTAAGTTAGTTGTAGTAATAAGGTTAGGTTAGTCAAGTATTTTTAAGTTTTATAAGTTTCTTTTATTTTTCCGTCACCTTTTATTTTTCAACCATTTTTCTTTTTCGACCTTTTTCGACGAACTCTTTTTCTTTCTTATTTCTCGCTATTCTAGTTTTAGGACATAGATTTTTATTCTACTTCTTATCTAAATTTCTTAAAATTACGAAAATTTATTTTAAGTGGTTAAATTGATAGACATCAAAATTTTCTAGTTCGTAGTAATAGTTGGATTTGTATGTGGACCGGGTTATTGGAGCCAAACAGTCCTCAATTATATTGAGACCAAACGAATCCTGCCCCTCTGCTGCATCTTTTGGCTATTCGAAACGTGGGCAAAATCAGAAAAGTCTATTGATTGGATAACTTATTATAATTTTTCTTTCCTTTTAAAAACTAATAGGATATTCAGTGAATGCACCGAGCAAGACGTTCACCACCTTTTGTACGTTCACCACCTGTAACTAGATCAAGACATTTAGCAAATATTACTGCCGTTGATTTTTCTTTAGAATCGTCATCCAGTCGACCAAGTACTCCAGTTCAAATTTCCGATAATCTATTTTTTGAACCCGACCTCACAATTGAGAATCCGGAGAATATTCAGGAACGATTCGTAGATCCTGAACCACTAAACTTTCCTCCGGAACCACCAATCATTCAAACAGAGATTGTTGAGGAACGAACCATTAAATCAGAATCCTCTAGTGATTCCGATTCAACAAATTCAATTATGGAGAATCTGGAACCTTTAAGTATGGAAGACCGAATGAGAGCTAAACGCACTGGCCAAGGTCACGCAATTACTCATCCAGACATTAATGCGCCAGATTATGAAATCAAAGGACAAATTCTACATATGGTGACTAATCAATGCCAATTTAGTGGTGCGCCGAAGGAAGATCCAAATGAACATTTACGTACCTTTAATAGGATCTGCACACTATTTAAAATCCGAGAAGTGGAGGATGAACAGATATATCTCATGTTATTTCCCTGGACTTTAAAGGGAGAAGCCAAAGATTGGTTGGAATCGTTACCTGAAGGGGCGATTGATACATGGGACGTTTTAGTTGAAAAATTTCTTAAACAATTCTTTCCTGCATCTAAAGCCGTAAGACTTCAAGCAGAAATTGTTACGTTTACACAGAAGCCAAATGAAACTCTATATGAGGCGTGGACAAGATATGGAAAGTTATTAAGAGGATGTCCGCAACATGGTTTAGACACCTGTCAAATAGTACAAATATTCTACCAAGGATGCGACATCACTACAAGGAAAGACATAGATATAGCAGCTGGTGGTTCTATTATGAAGAAAACCGAAACTGATGCTTACAAAATTATTGATAACACTGCTTCCCACTCACATGAGTGGCATCAAGAAAAAGATATCGTTAGATCATCTAAAGCAGCTAGAGCCGATTCTAGCCATGACTTAGATTCCATTTCCGCAAAGATAGATGCTGTCGAGAGACGAATGGAAAAGATGACTAAGGATATTCACTCAATACGAATTAGTTGTGAGCAGTGTGGAGGACCACATTTGAAAAAAGATTGTCTCAGTATTGAATTAACAATGGAACAAAGAGAGAATATTTCATACATAAACCAAAGGCCTGGAAATAATTATCAGAATAATTATCAACCGCCAAGACCAATTTACAATCAAAACCAGAACTATAACCGAAATATTCCATACAACAACCAACAAGGTCCTAGCAATCAACAAGTATCCAATAATACTTACAATCAGCAAAGACCTAATTTTCAAAACAAACCACCACAACAAACCGATGATAAAAAGCCGAATTTAGAAGATATGATGATGAAGCTAGTTGAAACTCAAACGCAGTTTTTCACATCTCAAAAACAAACTAATGAACAAAATGCTCAAGCATTTAGAAATCAACAAGCTTCTATTCAAAATCTGGAACAAGAAGTAAGTAACCTAGCAAGGTTAATAGGTGAAAGAAAACCGAGAAGTCTACCTAGTGATACAAATGCTAACCCCCGGAATGAAACAGCTAAAGCCATTACCACAAGAAGTGGTACAACGCTTAAACCACCTGAAATACCTGTAACTTCTGATGAAGCTATTCCTACTCCACAAGAACCACAACCTGATCAAGATAAGGAAAAAGAACCGGTAGTTGAAAAGGTTAATGAAGATAACACAGCTAAGGATAAACCTTATGTTAAACCATACCAACCACCACTTCCTTACCCGAGTAAAATGAAGAAAGAGAAACTTGAAGCCGAGCAATCCAAATTCTTGGATATGTTTAAACAGATAAATATAAATCTTCCTTTCATTGATGTGATTTCAGGAATTCCTAGATATGCTAAATTCTTGAAAGATTTAATCTCAAATAGAAAGAAAATGGAAGAACTCTCGGCTGTTACTATGAATGCTAATTGTTCGGCAGTGCTGTTGAATAAGATACCAGAAAAATTATCTGATCCAGGAAGTTTCACAATTCCATGTTTTCTGGGTAGTCTTAGTTCAATAGAAGCATTGGCAGACTTAGGTGCTAGTATAAATCTAATGCCGTATTCACTATACGCTAAACTAGACCTTGGAGAATTGAAACCAACCAGAATAAGCATACAACTAGCCGATAGATCAATAAAATATCCTAGAGGGATAATGGAGAACATGCTAGTTAAAGTTGGTACTTTAGTATTTCCAGTAGATTTTGTTGTTTTGGACATGGAAGAAGATTCTCAAGTTCCTCTCATATTAGGAAGACCATTCTTAAACACGGCTAAAGCAATGATAGACGTGTTCGGTAAGAAACTGACCCTAAGTATAGAGGACGAGAGTGTTACCTTTTCAGTTGATAGAGCAATGCAACAACCACAATCTGCAGATGATACATGTTATTATATTCAAACTATAGATGCACATGCAGAATTATTAGAAGAATTTCTAGAATTACAAGGAACAGGAGAATGTTCTTTAGGAGAAGGTAATGAACCAATTGATGAAGCTGAAATGTTAGCTACACTTATAGCTAATGGATATGAACCAACAACAGAAGAAATTCAAATGCTAAAAGAAGAAGACAGATATCGATATAAATCATCGATAGAAGAACCTCCGAAATTAGAGTTAAAGCCACTTCCAAACCATTTGGAATACGCTTATTTACATGGTGAATCTGAATTACCTGTAATAATATCGTCTTCTCTTATTGAAAATGAGAAATCACAACTCATTTTTGTGTTGAAAGCTCATAAACCAGCCATTGCATGGAAGATTCATGATATTAAAGGAATAAGTCCTTCGTATTGCACACATAAAATCTTTATGGAAGAAGGTCATAAAACGTATGTGCAACGCCAACGAAGACTAAATCCTAATATGCAAGATGTAGTTAAGAAAGAAATTATTAAACTGCTAGACGCAGGTCTAATTTATCCAATTTCTGATAGTCCATGGGTAAGCCCAGTTCAATGCGTGCCTAAGAAGGGTGGGATGACTGTCATTACAAATGAAAAAAATGAGCTTATTCATACTAGAACTGTAACAGGATGGCGTGTATGTATTGATTATAGAAAATTAAATGACGCCACCAGAAAAGATCACTTTCCCTTACCTTTCATAGATCAAATATTGGAAAGATTAGCCGGGAATAGTTACTATTGTTTTCTAGATGGATTTTCCGGATATTTTCAAATTCCAATAGCACCCGAAGATCAAGAGAAAACCACATTCACGTGCCCTTATGGTACTTTTGCTTACAAACGCATGCCATTTGGACTTTGTAACGCCCCTGCAACCTTTCAAAGGTGTATGATGGCGATTTTTCATGACATGATATAAGAATGCATGGAAGTTTTCATGGATGACTTTTCAGTCTTCGGTGATACATTTGAATCATGTCTAGCTAATCTGGAACGAATGCTTATTAGATGCGAACAATCAAATCTAGTACTTAATTGGGAGAAATGCCATTTCATGGTTAAAGAAGGCATCGTTCTTGGACATAAAATTTCAAAAGAAGGAATTGAAGTGGATAGAGCTAAAGTAGATGTAATTGCTAAACTTCCACATCCCACCAATGTTAGAGGAGTTAGGAGTTTTCTAGGGCATGCCAGTTTTTACCGACGTTTCATAAAAGATTTTTCTAAAATTGCCACTCCTATGAATAAACTCCTAGAAAAGGATGCTCCATTCATCTTTTCAGATGAGTGTATCAAATCTTTTAATATTCTTAAAGAGAAACTCACTAATGCGCCGATCATGATAACACCAAATTGGAATCTACCATTTGAACTAATGTGCGATGCAAGTGATTTTGCAATGGGAGCCGTTTTAGGACAAAGGATTGAAAAATGATTTCAACCTATATATTATGCTAGTAAGACATTACAAGGAGCACAAACGAACTATACAACTACTGAAAAAGAACTCCTTGCTATTGTCTTTGCTTTTGACAAATTTCGTTCATATCTCGTTCTAGCAAAAACGGTGGTCTATACCGACCATTCTGCTCTTAGATACCTATTTTCAAAACAAGATGCTAAACCAAGATTAATCCGTTGGATCTTACTCTTACAAGAGTTTGATATTGAAATCCGAGATAAAAGAGGAGCAGAAAATCTCGCCGCTGATCATCTTTCTCATCTTGAAAATCCCGAATTAGAAGTTCTAAATGAATCGGCCATACAAGACAACTTTCCTGATGAATATCTATTGAAGATAGATTATAAAGAAATTCCATGGTTTGCAGACTATGCAAACTACTTAGTTTGTGGGTTCCTTGAAAAAGGATTATCGTACCAAAAACGAAAGAAATTCTTCAGTGATATAAAACACTATTTTTGGGAAGATCCACATTTGTTTAAAAGTTGTCCCGATGGAATAATACGCCGATGTGTATTTGGAGATGAAGCTAGTAAAATTTTAAACCATTGTCACACAGGACCAACAGAAGGGCATTATGGGCCTCAACTAATAGCAAGAAAAGTTTATGATGCTGGATTCTATTGGCCTACAATTTACAAAGACGCACACCTTCTTTGCAAATCCTGTGATGCATGTCAAAGGGCCGGAAAAATAAGTCAACGTGATGAAATGCCACAAAATGTCATCCAAGTATGTGAAGTATTTGACATTTGGGGTATTGACTTTATGGGTCCATTTCCAAAATCTCATAATAATCTATATATACTCGTAGCCATTGATTATGTATCTAAATGGGCGGAAGCACAAGCTCTCCCAACTAACGATGCACGAGTTGTAGTCAATTTTTTAAAATGTCTTTTTGCAAGGTTTGGAACACCGAAAGCTTTAATAAGTGATCGGGGTACTCATTTCTGTAATAATCAACTTGAGAAAGTTCTTAAAAGATATGGAGTAACTCATAAAATCTCCACCGCATATCATCCACAAACAAGTGGACAAGTTGAAAATACCAACCGAGCTTTAAAACGTATTCTAGAGAAAACCGTAGGATCAAATCCGAAGGAATGGTCCATTAAATTGGAGGATGCACTCTGGGCTTTTAGAACAGCCTACAAAACTCCAATTGGAACCACACCTTTTAGACTTGTTTATGGAAAAGCATGTCATCTTCCAGTAGAAATTGAATATAAAGCATTTTGGGCTTTGAAGATATGTAATCTTGATTTACATGAAGCCGGACGTCTACGATTAAGTCAACTAAACGAATTAGAAGAATTAAGACATGAAGCATACGATAATTCGTTAATCTATAAGGAAAGAACAAAGAAATGGCATGATAAAAGAATCAAAAGTTTAAAAGAATTTAAAGAAGGAGACAGAGTTCTTCTTTTCAATTCACGATTCAAGCTATTTCCTGGAAAATTGAAATCAAGATGGTCTGGACCATTCATAGTCAAAAGAGTTTTCCCATACGGAACAGTAGAATTGATAAATTCAAATGGGATTGAATTTAAAGTTAATGGTCATAGAGTTAAACACTACATAGATAGTCCGATGGAAGTCGACAACGAAGTTAATCACAATTTCGACACCACAGCTAACTAAGTGTGGGGAGAATTAAGTCTTTAAAGGATAATATGTATTTCTGTTAGAGTTAGATTGTCTGTTTTCGTGTAGTTCTCGAAAATGAAACCCGAATGGTCTTTCCCTAGCAGACCCTAAAGAACTAGTCTTCTCCCCCCATTCTGAATTTTTATTTTTTTTAGGTTTTTACAAAATGAAGACTGCCTGTGAACGAAATCATGGTCTAATGCTACACGCTTTGATCACTAAACGAAATAATGACACACTTCCGAGTGAAATAGTATCAGTAATCAGAGAAAGAATGGACGGAGTTAGAAAAGAATCCAGATGCGAAGATAATAAGTTACAATTTGGTAAAGGAAAATCAAAATCCGCAGCAAAAAGAAGAGCACGACACCTAGAAAGATGTCACAAATGCGGAAAATGGTCACATGGAGGTAAATGTTCAAATAATCAAACCTATTCAAACACCGAATTTGTTACTTTATGCAGAGACGGACCGTTCATATGTTTAGAAGAAAAGACACTGAATGCTCGAGGTTACGCCTATGTAGCTATGGAAAACCAATTAAACCGACTATCTTATGAATGGGATAGATCATATAACTAAGAATACTATCTCACAGGTAAGTCTGTACAGTCTTTATTTTTATTTTTATTTTTAACCTTTTGATAATAAACGCTAATTTGTTCGCTATAAAGTATTAAATTGGTATTGAATAAAATTAGGTTTGACGACCGAAATTATTGATATCATTCAAAAATTTATTACATCACTGCGAAATTTAACGTTTATTCTTAAGGTATAAATATCTTTAATCAATCAACCCAAAATATTTCAAAAATTCATCATGAGTTAAATTAGGTCTTGGAACCGAAATTACTTTACCGAAAAGGGGCGCATATTTTTGATAATATTTGATTGATAAAAGTCGGATAAAAAGCCAAAAAGATTTTTAATTTTATTTTTACCATGTTTTTAAAATTAATATATAAATCTTAAATTAATATTGTAAACTTTGTAAAAACAATATATTTAAAATTGTAAATATTTGAAAAATTAATATAAGTTTGGTGTGAATTTATAATATGAATTTTTAAATTAAGTTAGGTGTGAATTTTTTATTTATTTTTAAAATATGAATTTTTAATTTTATGCATTTCAAATTTTATAAGTTTGGTGTGAATTTTTAATATTAATTTTGAATTTTATATTTAAATTGTGTGAATTTAAAAAAAAAAATTTACTTTATCTCATTAAGTTAAAAATATGATTTTTAAAATTCGTCGTAAGTTGAAGACTAGGTCGTTGAACCGAAATTGCTTTACCCAAGGAAGGGACGAGAATTTTTATTATCATTATTTTTAATCTTATTGAATTAAAGTATGCCAAAAACATTAAAAAAACCCAAAAATCTTAGCTTTTAAAACAATAGCTACAAAAAGACAAATTTTAAAATTTTGTCGAAGGACGGACTAGGACATCGATCCGAAACGACCTCGTCCTAAATAACAAGGGAAATAAAATTTTAAAATTAATTACTTAATTGTTTTAATTAGTATAAGATGTAAAAAAACAAAAAAAAAAAAAAAACAAACTCCGCGAGTCGCGGAGTTTGAAGGGTCCAAACACCGCGACTCGCGGGAGGACCGAAATACAGAAAAAAATATAACGCAAAGAACTGATCAGTCCACACACCACAAAACACAAAACTGCCGAAAATACTGCGAAAATACACCCCCAAAATCACAATTTTTAACCGTTAATCATCAAATATTTTACTAAAATCATGTTGAGAAGGATGCTATCAAGGAATTACTCAAGAAAAACGGTAAATTTCTACACCTAAACACCATTTAATCCGAAAATTGTATTCTTGAGCAATTTTTCCCCAATTTGATTTTGATGCTTTTTAGTGTAATTATGCTTAAATTGTTTATGTATTATGCTTGTATAACCTAGATTGATGCTATTTAACATGATTAGAAGCCTTAAACTTCAAATTTAGAGTAATCTAGGGTTTGTGTTCTTGAGCAAATTTGGGGCTTTTTGATATAAATAGGTTATGGCCGATTTTTGTCATGAATTGTTGCTAAATTAAGTAGTGTAACATGTTTAGGTAGTTAAATGATCCAAACTTTGAGCCTAAACATGATTTTGAGAATTAAAGTGGACTTTTTCAAGTTTAAAAATTCATGAACTTGATTTTTGAGAGATAATGCCATTTGAAACTTGTTTAATTGCTAGTAATGATTATTTTGACATGTTATTTGAGTTGAATGCTTATGAACTTGGCGAACATTTTCGTATATGCTTATTTGAAAAAGTGTAGATTTGATGAA
Organism: Rutidosis leptorrhynchoides; assembly: GCF_046630445.1. Classification (NCBI taxonomy): domain Eukaryota; kingdom Viridiplantae; phylum Streptophyta; class Magnoliopsida; order Asterales; family Asteraceae; genus Rutidosis; species Rutidosis leptorrhynchoides. Next base: position 553,329,266 of record NC_092334.1, read on the forward strand.
AATGTGAAAATGAGCTTAAGTTTGATATAAATTGATCATGTCATTGTAATTATTTTGATTGATGATTTTGCTGACACTAATGCATGTTTGGATGCACAAAAATTGTGTTTGATGTGTTTTGCAGACTGAAAGGGGTGAATCTTCATCCCAAGCTCGCAATGCTCCTGCTGAGAATGCGGAACAACAGGAGGTGGATAACTACTACAAGCAGGATATACCTCATCCAGTCATGACATTTTCTGATATGCACTTGGAAGATTTGCACCCGAACCTGAGATTTGACAGTCTTTGGATAGATTATCCAAAATACCAAAGGGGTTTGCATACTCTTCATTCTAAAGTTGTTGAGGTACCTAGGGTCATAGAATGGGGACCATTAGAAGCTGTAGAATTGGCCGGACCAATTAGGGAATTACTTGTACAGAGGTATGGTAATTCTACTTTTAATGACTGGGTACGTTTATTCACCATGCGTAGACCTGTATATAAAGTATGGTGTGAAGAATTGTTGTGTAGTATAGAATTAAATGATCGGGTAGCTAGCTTAACCGATCGATCCTTTATTAGATTTTTGTTAGGAGGTTCGATGCGCCACATGTCTTTACTAGACATGGCTCAGGCTTTACGTATATATACGCCTGAGGAGTTAGCATCTGCTGATTGTAGAGGGTTGATACTAAATGGTAGAAAGATAGATGAAAATTTTGATACACACGGTGTATGGAGTCAAATGACAAGCCATCACCTATTCAAAGGGGGAAATTACTCTTATTTGGATATAGATAGAGCTGAATTAAGAGTAATTCATAGGTTTTTAGCTAATTCGATTACACAAAGAGGTAAGAACAAGGAAAAGGTAAATGAACAGGATTTGTTTTACCATATGTGTATTCGAGACCCACAAAGCACTGTAAGTATACCTTATTGTGTGGGTTATTATTTATCAGCTATGGTTAGGGGATGAGACCGCATAGCATAATAGGAGGTTGTATTTTTATTACTTTGATTGCTGAATATCTCGATGTGGATATAAGTCGGGGGGATTATTAGTCGAAGAACCAGAACCCCGCGATACTGTAGGTTTAAATGTATACCATGGTGCGAAAGTTTTGAAGAGGCGAAATAACGCCGCAGTACAATACCATGGTAGACATCCACAGGTTGAGAGAAACCAACAGCAAGGTAATGTAGGAGGGGGAAATGAAATGCAAGAAATGCAAAGGTTTATAGCTTCACAGGAGTACGAAAATGCTAGACAGAGAGCATTTGAAGATTGGTAAGTTCATCAAAACCAAATCATAGTTCATTGCCAACATATAGGTAGAAACTATATTCCTACTCTGAAACCCATATTCCCTCCCTGGTCTATAGAGATGCAACCACCGTATCCTACGTATAACCCTGCCGAAGCATTTTATAGCACATATGGTTATGCATGGAACCCCTATTGGTACCAGTATCATCCCTAGTCTACTTAGTTTTATTTATTTTGTAATTTGTAATATTGATACGTTTAATACTTATGTTAATATTGTAATAGTTTTTATAATTTTCTAACTTTTATTCTTAGATTTTAATAATTTTTGAATGTGGGGTAATATACCAAACTTCAAAAATATGTCTATATGTTTGCAGTTTATCTTATGTACACAACAGGGTAAAACAACGCATTTTCAAAGACTGGCATTAAGTTCAGCAAAAGCAACTAATTTTGACGACAAGATGCAAAATATATATGAAATAACAACAAGACGGAATGAACAAATGATGTGCACCATTTATCATTCAGCAAACAAACGCCAATATATTTGGAAACTTTGGTAAAAATTTAATCATTTTCACACAAATCACCCTCAATAATTTAAATTGTTACTGATTTCTTGCAAATGAGGGCATTGCAAGATCTTAAGTGTGTGAAGGGGTTAAATTCTTTCGAATTTTAAAATTTTTACTTTATACACTTAGTTACCATTAAAAATACTAGTAAAGCAGTAGTTGTATTAGAATCTAGTGCTCTTTGATAATAAAGAACAGCCCTAGTCTTATATACTGACTACCCAATTCTAGTAAAATTTTAGAAAATTTTCAATTAAATGAACTCAAAATCATGTTTATATATATTTATGAACGATAAAACTAGGTTTTAACACCGAAATTATTGTAACCTCGGAAAGGACATAAATTGAGAAACAAACCAAAATGTTAAAATTCATTTAAAATGGAATAGAGGACGATAAAAAGGAAAATAAAAGCCAAGTGCGGGAAAATTTACCAAGTTATCTTAAACATATGTCACATATATCTGTAACAAATAACTGAAAATACTTTTGCTTTGGACTAAACTAAACTGTTTTACCCGATGAAAGAAAAGAAGAGATGGATCTACACGATGAATCAATTCCATCATTGAAAGGAAGTAAAGTCTTCCGAAAAAGACACGCGCTTCTTGATTTAAGTCAGGAAGTTGTCGTCCAGACCAGCTGTAGGTTGACGAAAAATCCAGAAAAGTCATCACTAAAATCAGCAAGAAATCCATGGACCTCAGCATTAAACAGGGTTGCCAAGTGGTCAGATTTATCCTAACCATGAGAAGGATTTATCTCGTAAAATGGGGGGCACCATGCAAATTAGCTGGATAAGACTAATAAATTAGATCCCCAGAAAGGATAATCTCCTTAAAAGATCAAAAATCAGCTTTTAAGCCTGATATTACTCAATCCTTGAGATTGACCTTAAAGAATGAGAATTACAAACTCATGGAATTCAATGATATCTAAACTCGAGCTTGAACGAGAAAATATTTTGATCAAAATTACAAACCGATTTGTTTTCTGAAAACCCTATTTTCAATGCGTTCATTGCCATTGAACGTAAAATCCTAGGAATTCACCTGGAATTCATTAGGTCACCTGAACTAAATCGGGTGTCAACCGTAAGAACGGTGATTGCATAGCATGGTCAAAGACAGAACCTTGTGCCAGACCGAAAAATTATAAGGGTGAGCTTTACTATTGCTCCTACCAAGGATAATAATTGCGTCCGACACATTATAGACCATAATCAAATGCATGTCATTAGACATTGCCTCAACAGTTGCTTGTTCAACGCTTTCCTTTACAACCGGACGGTAGTTTACCGAAAGGTAATATACGGGACAAGTAAACTGGATGTGTTGCTTTCCAAATACAAGGTTAGCAAGTGGGTGACACAAAACCATAAGTTTTGAGCTAAAATTCTCAAATCTGAAACCCACCAAACCCACAAAAATATTTTGCAAACACCAGTAAAGGGTTATTCCGGAAAACTTATCTAGGGTAAAAACTAGATTTAATTTTCAAAAGATCAAATGTTTTCATAAAGATCCAATTTCCTTAATGGATCTAAATTTTTATAGTCATGTGGGACTGTAAACCATATCGTTACTACCATTGTTTATACCGCCGTATAGAAATCACTGATGTACAAAGTGTGAAGAATAAAGAAGTGATTCTAGTATTTCAAAACGATATTGCTTGAGGACAAGCAACGCTTAAGTGTGGGAATATTTGATAATGCTAAAAACGAACATATATTTCATAGCATTATTCCTCAAGAAAGACAAGCTTTTAGTTGCAATTGTTCTATTTACAAGTGATATTCGTTTAAATAATAAAAGGTGAAGACAAAAGACAGATTCGACGAATTGAAGACGCAAACGACCAAAAAGCTCAAAAGTACAAAAGACAATCAAAGAGGTTCCAATTATCGATAAGAAACGTCTCGAAATTACAAGAGTACAAGATTCAAAACGCAAAGTACAAGATATTAAATTGTACGCAAGGACGTTCAAAAATCCGGAACCGGGACCAGAGTCAACTCTCAACGCTCGATGCAACGGACTAAAAATTACAAGTCAACTATTCACATAAATATAATATAATATTTAAATAATTCTTATAATTATTTATATATTATATAAATATTTAAAACCGTCGGTAAACAAAGAGCTAAACTTGTGTGAGCTGTAAAAGCAAACTCCGCGACTCGCGGAGTTTGAAGGCAAAAAATGCCGCGAGTCACGGAGCCCCAAACTCTGAAACTCCCTATAAAGTAAACCGAATTCTGATCATTTTTAACATTCCTAATCTATCTCTCTTTCAATATATACGTAAAAATATATATATAATTTATATTTTAATTTTAATTTTAATTTTAAATCCTAATAATAAGGGTATGTTAGCGAATATTGTAAGGGTGTAAGTCGAAATTCTGTCCGTGTAACGCTACGCTATTTTTAATCATTGTAAGTTATATTCAACCTTTTTAATTTAATGTCTCATAGCTAAGTTATTATTATGCTTATTTAATCCGAAGTAATCATGATGTTGGTCTAATTACTAAAATTGGGTAATTGGGCTTTATACCATAATTGGGGTTTGGACAAAAGAACGACACTTGTGGAAATTAGACTATGGGCTATTAATGGGCTTTATATTTGTTTAACTAAATGATAGTTTGTTAATGTTAATATAAAGATTTACAATTGGGCGTCCCTATAAATTACCATATACACTCAATCGGACACGATGGGCGGGGTATTTATATGTACGAATAATCGTTCATTTAACCGGACACGGGAATGGATTAATAGCCTCTAGAATAATTAAAACAGGGGTGAAATTATGTACAAGGACACTTGGTATAATTGATAACAAAATATTAAAACCTTGGATTACACTCAGTCGACATCCTGGTGTAATTATTAAACAAAGTATTAAAATCTTGTTACAGTTTAAGTCCCCAATTAGTTGGAATATTTAACTTCGGGTATAAGGATAATTTGACGAGGATACTCGCACTTTATATTTATGACTAATGGACTGTTATGGACAAAAACCAGACGGACATATTAAATAATCCAGGACAAAGGACAATTAACCCATGGGCATAAAACTAAAATCAACACGTCAAACATCATGATTACGGAAGTTTAAATAAGCATAATTCTTTTATTTCATATTTAATTTCCTTTATTTTATATTTAATTGCACTTCTAATTATCGCATTTTTATTGTTATTTTATTTAATTGCACTTTTAATTATCGTACTTTTTAATTATCGCAAGTTTATTTTATCGCACTTTTATTATTCGCAATTTCATTATCGTTATTTACTTTACGCTTTAATTTAAGTCTTGTATTTATTTTTAATATTTTACATTTGGTTTTAACTGTGATTAAAGTTTTAAAATCGACAAACCGGTCATTAAACGGTAAAAACCCCCCTTATTATAATAATAATATTACTTATATATATATTTGTATTTTTATAAAAGTAAACTAATATAGCGTTAAGCTTTGTTTAAAAAGATTCCCTGTGGAACGAACCGGACGTACTAAAAACTACACTACTGTACGATTAGGTACACTGCCTATAGTGTTGTAGCAAGGTTTAGGTATATACCATTTGTAAATAAATAAATATCTTGTGTAAAATTGTATCGTATTTAATAGTATTTTGTGCTAAAATTAATAGCTATTTTATATATACCTCGCACGACATCAAAACCCGAACCACATTACAAGGATCCGAACCTTATACCATCCCGAGAGGCAGGAAGTCGGATCTGAGTTCTGAATACGGGTCGGTAAAACCTTCCCCGGGGTAATTCGGCTTTCAGGAAATAAATCCCACGAATATTTTTAAGGGGAGAGACTCGAACTTGAGACCTCCCCACCCCCATCCCAATGCACAAGTGCAAAGGGGTGAATCACTGGACCACAAGGGTGGGTTCCATTACATTCTTTTAAAAGACACATTGTATATAAATCCAAGGTTTTTGACAAGTGATTACTTCTACGTATAGACAATCATCATAGATAACATTTTACAGCATAACAACTGTGATGATTTCCAAATGTGATACACAGTGATGATTTTGAATGCAACGTATTTTGAAATATGCTATGAACAACTCCATGTATTATCTTTAAAATGAGCAAATGCACAGTGGAAGATTTCTTTCATACCTGAGAATAAACATGCTTAAAAGTGTCAACTAAAAGGTTGGTGAGTTCATAGGTTTATCATAAACAATGATTTCAATAATTTTAATAGACCACAAGACTTCATTTTTATAAACAACATACATGAACACCCATCTGTATAAGATCATTCTCTCGATAAGTTGCCTGTTAACTGACATTAACAAAAATGCATATAGAATATCCCCAAACGTACAAAATTTTCCTTCTGTATAATAATCGAAGTATTAAAGCAGTTCAAATTATCTAACTGGGGCGTATTAGTGCCCATGGATCTATCTTTAGGATTCACGTCAATTAGAGCGTATACTAATTCTTTGGTTACCAAGCTAAAACAGGGATATCCGGTATAACAATTTAGCTGAGGAATGTTTTTAAGTACTTGTGTCTACTTCGTTAAACATTAATAAAAGCGGATGTATTCTCAGCTCAAAAATATATATTGCAAAAGCATTTAGTAAAAAGGGAGTAAATAAACTCGCGATACGATTTTGTAGTAAAATATGCATACGAAGGTACTGAACAAATGCATGGTTGACCTCGGATTCATGAACTTATATCAAGTATATATATTAACACATATAATTTTAATTGAGTAAATTTATATATTATTATTAGTAATATAATTGTTATATTTAATAATTAGTTATAACTATTTTATATATTTTAAATAAATAATTAATATATACATATATATATATATATATATATATATATATATATATATATATATATATATATATATATATATATATATATATATATATATATATATATATATATATATATATATATATATATATATATATATATATATCTGATTCTTATTAAAGTATATAATATATGTTATTTTTTATAAATATTATATATTAATGTTTAGAAATATTATATAATGTATTAAAATTAATATTTATATATATAATCATATTACTATCTATAATATATAATATATTTATATATTGTGTATTACTTAATTTTTATTATATAAAAATAACATTTTATTTAAAAATAAAATAGTATGTAATATTAGTATAGTTATGATATATGTAATAAATATATTTTTATATAAATATTATTTATTTTTTAAAATAATAATTATAATAATAATATAATAATAATAATAATAATAATAATAATAATAATAATAATGATAATAATAATAATAATAATAATAATAATAATAATAATAATAATAATAATGATAAAAATAATAATAATAATAATAATAATAATGATAAAATTAATAATAATACTAATTATTACATATTACATATATATACTAAAAGTGGTGGGGTTTGTGGTCGTTTTGGCCACCCCCACCACATGAAACGACGACAGTTCAAACCCAATCCCAAAAAACCCAAAACACCCCCCTCAACTTTTGGCCACTTACAAAAAAAACCCTGTACTTCAGGGGAGTAAACTGTGAATTCTGAAACTTAAAATAAAAACTTCCCCCAACGCCTTCGACAGCCCGTATCTTCCTCCTCGCTCCGATTTAAATTTCACCGAGCACTCCGTTAAACTCGAAATATTCTCGCGAACAAAACGAGACTAACTACGTTCAAAACGGACACTTTTTCAAAAACACTAAATACAATGACAGCCCGTATCTTCCCGCTCGCCGCGAGTTAAATTTTACCGACAGCAGCGTCAGACTCGAAATAATTTTATGAACAAAATGATACTACCAATGTTCAAAACGGAAACTTTTTAAAAAACGCTAAACACAACGACAGCCCGTATTTTCTTGCTCGCCGCGAGTTAAATTTTTTCGCCAGCACCGTCACGCTCGAAATAATTTTATCAACAAAAATAAACTAACTATGTTTAAACCGAACATATTTTAAAAAACACTAAAGACGACGACTCTAACAATAACGCATAACACACGGGCCGTTTTTCCTTCTGTCAATAGAACTGCGTTAAATATGAATACGCGGACCGAAATACCCCGCCGCATCGCGCGGGCTAAACCGAACTAGTTATAATAATAATTATAACAATAATAATAATAATGATAAAAATAATAATAATAATAATAATAATAATAATAATAATAATAATAATAATAATAATAATAATAATAATAATAATAATAATAATAATAATAATAATACTAATAATATTAATAATAATAATAATAATAATAAAAATAATAATTATAATGATAATTATAATAATGATAAAAATAATAATAATAATGACAATAATAATAATAAAAATGATAATAATAATAATAATAATAATGATAATAATAATAATAATAATAATAATAATAATAATAATAATAATAATAATAATAGTTTTAATAATAATGATAAAGTTAATAATATTGATAATTTTAATAATAAATGATAATTTTAATAATAATGATAAATTTAATAATAATGTTAATTTTAATAATAATGATAATTTTAATAATGATGATAATTATAATGAAACTAATAATAATACTAATAATAATAATAATGATATTAATGATATTATTGATAATAATAATAATAATAATAATAATAATAATAATAATAATAATAATAATAATAATAATAATAATAATTAATAATAATAATACTAAAAATTATACCATACCCGACGGGTCCCCATTTATTTACTAACTATCAGATTCGAGTTTCTTCACGGGTATTCGGGTCCCCATTTATTTACCAACAATCGAGTATCGAGATTACCCACTGGTATTCGAGTCTCTATTTATAGCAAATATAAATATATAAATAAATGATATATATATATATATATATATATATATATATACACACACACACACATATATATATATATATATATATATATATATATATATATATATATATATATATATATATATATATATATATATATATATATATTACAAAGTAATATACTACATCTATTAATGAAATTTAAATTACTAGGTATATTCTTGGAATACATGACAAAAGCAATTGTAATGGTTAGAGTGATGGGCTAAATTTTCCCTGTTAGTGCCTTAGATTAAGTTTATGAGACAAATATGTGACAAAATAGTGTTGGGTAACCGTTTGTACAATTCTTGGCAAGCCTTATCGAAGAGATGAATATACCAATGTAAGATCACATAAATTGTTAAATACGGGTGAATTGACGATAAGTCTCTCTTCGTTGGCAATTCCCCAAAAGTTGCGAGTGTGTGAACCGCTTTACGCCACCGAAAGAGAGTTAGAGTTGTTAATGTGTGACATTCGATTGATGAATCTGCCTTGAATGTTTCATTTAGTGTTTCTATTTTTAGGGGGAGTTTTCTCTTCCTTTGAGGTTGCTAGTTCCCAATGCAACTTGGAAGCACTAGTTGAATTTCTTTTTTCAGCTTCTTACAAAGTAAAAGCTTTACTATCTTCTTTCTATCTTTGTATAGTTGACCCGCCGATCTAATGTAGGAATACTGTAGTTGACTCTTATTAGTTTGAGGTTCGGTGCTTGAAATTTCGATGCCACCGCTTCGCTATGGATTGGCTTCGCATATTCCCTTCGTTTCTTTCTTCGTATATCTTTACTTCGTGCTCTGTGGGGCACACTATCAAGCCCCCAAGTTTAAGTTGATGAAGCATTTCTTGAAGGTTCGTGAAGTTAAAATCTCATGGTACTTTGTGCTGATTTAACGTCTAAAATGACTTTCTTCTATTTTTAATTACCGCTTTGCCCCTCTTACTCTTATTATTCTCCTCTTATTTTTTGGGGGTACGATTGTCTTTTTAGCATGTTTTTGCGGTTACCGAGGGGTTTCTGAATTGATTTGACATCAATTCAGCTGTGTTATAAGTGGTATCTCGCTCTCAATTTATCATTGCTTCTTCTTCTTATTCTGATTATCATCTTCCACCATTGTTACTCAAGGTATTTTTTCTTCCTTTCTTCTTTTTTAATTTCTCTTGCAGTTATGGGTCCAAAATCAGGTATTGATGTTTTTACTAGTAACGTTACTTCCCGCTATTTATTCGAACTGACTGCAACCCTAGGTTTATCCGAGGGAGATATGATAATTCCTGGTAAAGATCAAACTATTCTTCAATTTCTCGACGATCGTGTCGGCGTTTATACTCAGATCTTCTCTGAGTATAACATTAGGGTTCCTGTGTCTGAGTTTTATTGAGCGTTTTGAACCACTTCTCTGTTCATGTCACTTTGTTACATCCGTTAGCTACGAAAAAGATAATGTCTTTTGAAGTTATGTGTCGAGCGTATGGGGGCGAACCTTCCGTCGATTTGTTCCGTTGTTTCTTTCAAACCAGCGATGCTGGTTAATGGGTAACTGTAGCAAAGCGTAAGAAGAGAAAGGGGGTTTCTCAAAACCCTCCTATGTGTTTTTTACCCCACAGCCCAGATGTCTGTTGAAATGCACCGTTCATATCGATTATAAACGTTTCATATTAATTGGTGTCATTGCGAGGTTTTGACCTCTATATGAGACATTTTTCAAAGCCTGCATTCGTTTTTAAAACAAACCATGACCTTTATTTATTTGATATAAGTTTAAAAGACACAATGTTGATTATCAATCATTGGTAATCTAAAATACTAAGTTTACACACACGACCATTACATAATGATTAACAATAATATGTTACAATAAAGTGTTTCTGAATGCAGTTTTTAAACATTATCATACAAGCATGCTGACTCCAAATCTTGTCTTTAAATAGCATGCAACAGCGGAAGTCTTTAATAATCACCTGAGAATAAACATGCTTAAAACGTCAACAAAAATGTTGGTGAGTCATAGGTTTAACCTATATAATAATTCGTAATAATAGACCATAAGATTTCATTTTCATAAACAATATACAGAAGTTCTCAACTGTAATAAAAATCATTCATATGGTGAACACCTGGTAACCGACATTAACAAGATGCATATAGAATATCCCCAAAACAGAATCCTTCCGTCTGTATAATAACTCGAAGTACTAAAGCATCCATAACCTGGATGAAATTTGTCAGGCCCAATAGATCTATCTTTAGGATTGGCGTCAATTATGGGTCATTTCCCTAATTCTTAGGCTACCAAGCTAAAAGGGTAATATTCGGTATTCGTAATCCAGCCATAGAATGTAGTCTCATATATTTGTGTCTATTTTTTAAAACAATTACAAAGCTTCATGTATTCTCATCCCAAAAATATGATATAGTAAAAATGGGACTATAACTCACTTGAATAGATTTTCAAATCATTGAAAATCGGACTTGGCCTTGAATCGATTCACAAACCTATAACAATTATATATATATATATATATATATATATATATATATATATATATATATATATCAAAATATAACTCAATTACATTCATTTTATATTTTCAATTACGTGTTGATGAATTAAGTTGTCAAGTTAGCAGTCCAACGTTAGTAGTCCAATGTTAGTAGTCCGAATATAGTCCATTAATCCAATAATTCAATATATCACCTTGGAATTTAATCAAGATGTATTGTATACGTATCGTACAAGACTCAATCATGACCATTGAACACGTATTGTCTTATAATTAACCCAGGCATATTGTGTACATGTGTCTTTCGATCTATCCGACGTATTGTATAACTATTGTCTTAATTAATCAAGGTTATATTATATTGTCTCGGACTTAACCAAGACTAGTATATTACAAGGAAATACTCATGACATGTATAAATACATGTAGGATATATGAAAAGTTAGCTAGGATATGGTTTGTATAGATTTTGTTCAATAAATCCCATAGTCATTTTAGCCATTTCTAACCAATATTGTTTTGAGTGAATCAAGTTGCTATGGTTTTGTAATGAACTCAAATTTCAAAAACTAAACTAAAAAAGTGGTGGTTTATAGTCGGAGTTACAGGTTACAAGTCTATTTTAAAAGAGGTGGTCATATCTGCAAAATAACGACACCTTGATGACCATTTTGAAAAGCATACTTCTACTTTGAGTTTAACCACCATTTTTAGATATATTATCATGTTCATATGAAATATAATTTTCCCAAAAAACAAACTCTAAATTCAAAGTTTATGATAGCTTTTAATTATCCAACCCAAAACAGCCCCCGATTTCACTACGACGGTGTATGTTCAGTTTTACGGTGTTCTTCGTGTTTTCCAATTTTAAATCCTTAAATTAGCATATCATATAGATATAGTACATGTGTTAAGTTGTTTTTAAAAGTCATGTTAGAAGGATTAACTTTGTTTGCTAACAAGTTTAGAATTAACTAAACTATGTTCTAGTGATTACAAGTTATATTCTTCGAATAAGATAGTTATATAAGTATGAATTGAACGAGGTTATGAACATCGTTACTACCTTAAGTATAGTAGGTAAACCTACTGGAAATAACAAGAATTGATCTTGAGCTTCAAAGGATCTTTGATGGCTTGGAAGTTCTTGAAGTAGAATCATGACACGAAAACAAGTTCAAGTAAGATTACTACTTGATTTAAGATAGTTATGTTTATAGAATTTAATCAAAGCTTAAATATAAATATTACCTTGATTTTGAATGAACACCTACTGATATAAATGAAGATTTCTTGAGGTTGGATGATCACTTGAAATGAATTTGCAAGATTGAAAGTAATCTAGCAAACTTCAAAGTGTTCTTGAAGTATTCTTGAGTAGTTGTTTTGTATGATAATTAAAGGTTGGATTTTTGAGCTAGATTGAGCTAGATTTTGATGAAGATGATGAAGAACACTTACAACATAATCATAGAACAAGAGAGAGATCAAAAGGATGGAAGAAAGTTGGAAAATGAAGTGTATGTGTGTGTGTGTGTGTTCACGTGAAGAATGGCTAGCATATATGCAAGTTGTAATTTGATTTTTAGTGTAATAATTCTAGCTAGATGTCAAATGGTTGGTTCCACATGTTTGTTGACTAACTAAGGCTGCTAAGGAGCAGATTTTTATTGGTATATGTAACCACCCAACCCGTATTTAACCCGAACAAATCTTTTTTTTTAATAATGAACCAATAACACGCCACATCAATTGGTTATAAGACGTCAACCATTTCATACAAGTGTTTAAACGTTTAACATGTTTAAAGTTTACATCATGGGCACGAAGGCCCTTAATCAAATGTATCATAAGTTTGACCCATAAATGATAGTTTTAAACCAAACGACACTCGAGCATGGTTTGGGGCTAAACTACCCAAAACACTAGGCCAACTTCCAAAAGCTCCAACTAAGCAACCAACTTGGGATTATCTAATGCCCAACAACCCCTTTTCCTTTCTCCATACTTGTACCTAAAAAGTAAACAACGAGAGGGGTAACCAAAGCTTAGTAAGTGCAATAGTTATACATATACATATATAACCTACTTACTTGCAATCACAACACAAAACCTCAAACACGCTAGCAAACTAAATAGCATACCACCGCAAAGTATAATGCTAAATTCCTGAACCACAAGCTAGCACAAATAATAGCATATATATATATATATATATATATATATATATATATATATATATATATATATATATATATATATATATATATATATATATATATATATATATATATATATTATGCTACACGACACATAACCATGGTTAACCAATCATACAAGGAGATGGTGCTTGCAAAAGACCATCGGAGTTCGCAACATCTATTAGTGTACTTAACACCACGTATCACTAACTCCCGGGTGGTATTTTAACACCGCAACTAATCCACCCTTTATGACAGTGTGGTGTCTTAACACCGCGACTAACCCACATGTCATTAAATCCTAGAGTGGTGTCTTAACACCGCGACTAACCCACTCATCACGTATTATGTAGTGTCTTAACAGCGCGACTACCCCACATTTCATTAATTTCCGGAGTGGTGTCTTAACACCGCGACTAACCCACTCCTTACGTATTATGTGGTGTCTTAACACCGCGACTACCCGACATTTCATTAATTTCGGGAGTGGTTCCTTAACACCGCGACTAATCCACTCGTTATGTATTATGTGGTGTCTTAACACCGCGACTACCCCACATTTCAAGCCACACAAATAAATACATTATATACCTACATGCATAATTATTCCACTCACTTTAACGCCTTTGGTGAAATAGAAATCAAGCTTGCAACCTTCAATGTAACGTACCTATTACATTATGCATATAATTAACACACAACTCGTTGGACTAAACACACACACAATTTACTCATGTGCATTTAATGGCTTACTTGCATTAAATGACTCATTTATATCAAAACTGCCCCTTTAAGGTCAAGACCACCCTTAATCACTAAAAGCCAGTGATTAAGGTCTTACAACACCAATTAACCCAAACTTAGGGTATTTCACACCCACCTTGTCTAACTAGGTCAATCATTACCCATTTGACCCATTTCAAAGTCAAGACCCGCCATTTGGTCAAACTTGAACTCTTTTAATAAACTTTCACTAACACATAAATGTATTAATGGTTTAACAACAAAATTAACTCTACAATCATCAAAACACATGACCAAACCCTAGATTATAACCTTAGGGTTTTCCACACATCAATTTAACCCAAGTTCACCCATTTAACCCCCAAATGGGTCTTACAAGTCTCAAATGAACAAACCCTAGCCTTAAATCAAATTAAACTCAAAACACAAAGTTAAGACTTAACAACACTATCAAATTGTAGCTAGAGACGTATGGAACAACTTTAAAACTTGGACTCGGGTGGGATTTGGTCTTCTTCTTCTCCAAGTGAGCTCTCTCTCACTAAAACTCAAACTCTCTCTCTAAATTGAATGTGTGTAGGTGTAAAAGTGTTAAATGAGTTTAGGATAAGATTTGACCAGTTTTCAAGCTCTCCAAACCGTCCACAATGTGAATAGACCAAAACACCCCAAAAGATCCCATTAAAAACGGGTCAATTTTGTCAATTCAGTGACCGGGTCGCGTTTTGCGACTATGTGTTGCGGTTCGCGACAGTCAAAATGCGACAGGGACTGCCCAGACGCGACAGGTTGATCAGGTGGGGTGGTTTTAAACCGTCGCGTATCAACCATCTTTGTCGCGGATCGCGATAAGCCAACTCGTGACATACCAAGTGAAACGACCCGTCCATATTACTATAAACACAGTACGTTCTCATTGGTCCCATAGCGAGGTATTTGACCTCTATATGATACGTTTTAGAAAATATTGCATTCGTTTCATAAAAAGCACATCATGATTATACATAATGCATGTTTTAAACAAGTGGGCGATTATTTAAGAAATAATCCCCAAAATACATCGGTTTCCAAATACTACACACGTGACGTAACAGTCGAATATAATACATGACAAAGGTTTTATTGAATGCAACACTTTATTTAAATAAAAATATGAGACTCCATGCACAACTTGCTCAGATAATGCAACATCGGAAGACTTTCTTAAGGACCTGAGAATAAACATGCGTAAACAGTCAACACAAAGGTTGGTAAGATATATAGGTTTATCATTGATATAAATATAGACCACAAGATTTCATAGTTATAAATATATGTACACTCGTAAGTGTATAAAAGTATTCTATAAGTTGTTGAGCGCTTCGGTAACCATACTTAACCATTAATGTGGCATATTCCCTTTATTAAGAAATCTCCCTACACTGTATGTGACGACCCGGAAATTTTCGATCAAATTTAAACTTTAATCTTTATATGATTTCGACATGATGAGCAAAGTCTGTTAAACCGTGTTTTAAAATTTTTGAATAGTTTACATGGATTCAGTTAACCTTTGGCAATACCTGACGATTCATGAACAATGGTGTGTAATTAATATGTAGTATATGTATCTATATATAATAGGATATGTATAAGTTATTATATCATTGTTATTGATATTATTATTATTATTATCATAAATAATATTAATGTAACTAATATTATTTAGTATCACCACAAATATTATTATTATCATAGTTTTATGATTATTATGGTTATTACTCTTGTTAATATTATTATTGGTATTATTATTAAATTATCTAATTATTAATTATTAATTACTAGAATTAATGATATTATTACCATTATTATTAATTTTATGATTATTATTTATAAACTTATTATTAGTATTAATATTATTATTAATACAAAGATATATTTATTAATACAGGTCGTATTCAGATACATATACATATACTGAATACAGTACGTACATGTTCAATTACATGTATAGATATATATATATATATATAACTACAATAAAAATATATATAAATATTGATAAATACGTAATTATACTGAAGAAAGTCAAATTCAGTTTACAATCCTTTTCAAACTTTATGTAAATTGATTTTCATGTCTTCTGATCGTACCAAATAGAGATTCAAACACAAGAACACAGATAAAATCTGTTAACCATCGATTTCTCATTTTAATTTTTTTATATTTCTGTACCCGATAAGAATAATTCTTGTCGACTGAATTATTACATAATGCTTGATCAATTCGAGTTATAAAGCATTCATTCCAACTTCTTTTCATTATCCACATAAATTATCAATGATATCTATCTTCATCCATCATCGAGCCACCAAGAAACACCACATCATCAACAACACCATGATCTTCAAATACCAACACACCTTCGATCAACAAAACCCACAATGCACCTGCTCTTTAATTTCTGTTTCGTTGTAAACCATCTATCCACTCGCCATCACTACGAATACTAACCTGCTACAACTTTTCATCGGCCACCACAACACACCACTTGTAACCACCTTGCTACTGCAGTTTATTGTTTCTGCTATACGTACGTCCCTACTTCTGTTTAACCTTGAAACCACCTTTCAATCACCACTTGATCGATGTATATGATACTGTTTCTTCTTTAGAACAGCTCGACAACAAACATGATATTTTTATTGTTGTTTGTTGCTGATCTTCGACAAAGTAAACAACCCACAACCACCATCATCCACCCATTTCAATAACAATTTTTTTCTCTGCTGTTACACGCTGCTACTATATTTTTTCTTCTGAAATTATTTACAGTCGATGTGTCACTGGTTGTTCTTCTTTCACCAAGAAATTTATGAAGATAGGTTTAATGAATGAAGGATGTTTATGATATAATGACCACCACTTGTAAATAAAGGTGTCCATTTTAAAAAGGCATTATAAAAGTTCAAGACACATATGAATGTGGGACAAATCTCTAGCATCTTGGCCGACAACAAAGGAGTCAATTTAGGGGACGTTTCTTGTTTTTTTTTTGTTAAAAGCATATTATCATGATATTAATCAATGATGAGGGATTTATAATATTACTCCTATTAACGAATGAAGATAAAAAATTTATGAGATGATGATGCACAATGAATGATGCTAGTGATAAAAGGAATAACAATAATGATCATGGAAAGTGATAAAAAGGATGAGCTGTTTGGGCTCCATTTTGATTAATGCCGAGATTTACTTTGTTATGTGGGTCGTAAGCTTTTAAACAAGGTGATGGGTCGATATCAATTTTAATGCAAGAAGGTTAGTGAGCTTGATTGTGACAAGTGGGATTATTATCATCATTTACATATTTATACAATTGTGTTAAAATGATCCTAGTGATGATGATTGGTAAGCGTTGAAAGCGATGAATGAATGATATGAAGATGATTATGATTAAAATGATACGGGTTAGGATAGTGATGATCATGATGATTCATGATATATGTAAGGTTAGTTGATGAAGAAGAAGAAGACTATCGCATACGGGTTAAATAGATTTAATGTATGAATTAAATCAGAAATAAACTAATAGAGAGGGATGGTTTGGGAGTGGGTTAGAGGAGCGAGAGGTCATGGGTTTGAGCCCGGGTTGGGGCATTTCTTTTTAGAAAAAAAGAAGGAGAAGAAGAAGGAAACAGGGTTTTATAGCTTAAAAGGTTTAATGGGCGATTTATGTCAGGAAATAAATAAATAGAGGAATGGTTAAGGATATTATTGGGTTAGCGGGACGTCGCGGGTTCAAACCCGAACTTGGGCATTTTTTTAAGGGCTACTCCTTTGAGGTAGTTTACTTACTATTCATTATTATTATTATATTATTATTATTACTATTATTATTATTATTATTATTATTATTATTATTATTATTATTATTATTTATTTTTTTATTTTTTTGAAAGGCATTATTATTATTATTATTATTATTATTATTATTATTATTATTATTATTATTATTATTTATTTATTATTTACATTATTTGATACATATTATTATTATTATTATTATTATTATTATTATTATTATTATTATTTACATTATTTTATCAAATAAATATTTGATACATAAAAATATATATTTGATACATAATATAATTATATTAGTATTACATAAGATTATAGAATGAAAATAATGACATTAATTAGATAAATATTACCTATAACAAATTACTGATTTTTGATATAATACCAACTACTTGTATACATATGTTAATATAACTATAAATATTAGTTATTTTACAAAATAAATATATGTAACACATAATTGAAGATATAATATATATATCTTAAATAGAATTGAGTATGATTATTATTTAATTAAAATACTTAAATAAATAGCACATAATTAATAAATGGAATTATGTGATTATATATTTAATATATATTACTGATATAGGTTCGTGAATCTGAGGCCAACCCTGCATTGTTCAAAATCGTCATATGTATTTTTACTACAAAATACAGTATTGTGAGTTTCATTACTCCCTTTTTAAATGCTTTTGCAATATATATTTTTGGGACTGGGAATACATGCGTTGCTTTTATAAATGCATTACGAAATAGACACAAGTGATCGAAACTACATTCTATGGTTGGATTATCAAATCGAATATGCCCCTTTTTAGCTTGGTAGCCTAATAATTAGGGAACATCACCAATTTTGAGAATTAGTGCACCCCTAATTGACGCGAATCCTAAAGGTAGATCTACGGTAACTAACAACCCCCATTCCGGAATTTGGAATGCTTTAGTACTTCGATTTTATCATGTCCGATGGGTGTCTCGGAATGATGGGGATATTCTATATGCATCTTGTTAATGTAGGTTACCAGGTGTTCACCATATGAATGATTTTTATCTCTATGCAGTTTACGAAATGCCTGATATGAGATGTATGTTTATGAAAATGAAAATAAAATCTTGTGGTCTATTAAAAATATGGAAATGATTATTATGATAAACCTATGAACTCAACAACCTTTTGGTTGATACTTTAAAGCATGTTTATTCTCAGGTATGAAAGAAATCTTCCGCTGTGCATTTGCTCATTTTAGAGATATTACTTGGAGTCATTCATGAAATATTTCAAAAGACGTTGCATTCGAGTTGTTGAGTTCATCAAGATTATTATTGAAATGTCCCGTTCTTATTGATTAAAAACGTTCCATATTATTTGATTTCGTTGCCAGGTTTTGACCTCTATATGAGACGTTTTTCAAAGACTGCATTCATTTTAAAACAAACCATAACCTTTATTTCATCAATAAAGGTTTAAAAAGCTTTACGTAGATTATCAAATAATGATAATCTAAAATATCCTGTTTACACACAACCATTACATAATGGTTTACAATACAAATATGTTACAACAAAATAACTTTCTTGAATGCAGTTTTTACACAATATCATACAAGCATGGACTCCAAATCTCGTCCTTATTTAAGTATGCGACAGCGGAAGCTCTTAATAATCACCTGAGAATAAACATGCTTAAAACGTCAACAAAAATGTTGGTGAGTTATAGGTTTAACCTATATATATCAAATCATAATAATAGACCACAAGATTTCATATTTCAATACACATCCCATACATAGAGATAAAAATCATTCATATGGTGAACACCTGGTAACCGACATTAACAAGATGCATATATAAGAATATCCCCATCATTCCGGGACACCCTTCGGATATGATATAAATTTCGAAGTACTAAAGCATCCGGTACTTTGGATGGGGTTTGTTAAGCCCAATAGATCTATCTTTAGGATTCGGATCAATTAGGGTGTCTGTTCCCTAATTCTTAGATTACCAGACTTAATAAAAAGGGGCATATTCGATTTCGATAATTCAACCATAGAATGTAGTTTCACGTACTTGTGTCTATTTTGTAAATCATTTATAAAACCTGCATGTATTCTCATCCCAAAAATATTAGATTTTAAAAGTGGGACTATAACTCACTTTCACAGATTTTTTACTTCGTCGGGAAGTAAGACTTGGCCACTGGTTGATTCACGAACCTATAACAATATATACATATATATCAAAGTATGTTCAAAATATATTTACAACACTTTTAATATATTTTGATGTTTTAAGTTTATTAAGTCAGCTGTCCTCGTTAGTAACCTACAACTAGTTGTCCACAGTTAGATGTACAGAAATAAATCGATAAATATTATCTTGAATCAATCCACGACCCAGTGTATACGTATCTCAGTATTGATCACAACTCAAACTATATATATTTTGGAATCAACCTCAACCCTGTATAGCTAACTCCAACATTCACATATAGAGTGTCTATGGTTGTTCCGAAATATATATAGATGTGTCGACATGATAGGTCGAAACATTGTATACGTGTCTATGGTATCTCAAGATTACATAATATACAATACAAGTTGATTAAGTTATGGTTGGAATAGATTTGTTACCAATTTTCACGTAACTAAAATGAGAAAAATTATCCAATCTTGTTTTACCCATAACTTCTTCATTTTAACTAAACTTTGTTCTAGTGATTACAAGTTTAAACCTTCGAATAAGATAGCTTTATATGTATGAATCGAATGATGTTATGAACATCATTACTACCTTAAGTTCCTTGGATAAACCTACTGAAAAAGAGAAAAATGGATCTAGCTTCAACGGATCCTTGGATGGCTCGAAGTTCTTGAAGCAGAATCATGACACGAAAACAAGTTCAAGTAAGATCATCACTTGAAATAAGATTGTTATAGTTATAGAAATTGAACCAAAGTTTGAATATGATTATTACCTTGTATTAGAATGATAACCTACTGTAAGAAACAAAGATTTCTTGAGGTTGGATGATCACCTTACAAGATTGGAAGTGAGCTAGCAAACTTGAAAGTATTCTTGATTTTATGTAACTAGAACTTGTAGAATATATGAAGAACACTTAGAACTTGAAGATAGAACTTGAGAGAGATCAATTAGATGAAGAAAATTGAAGAATGAAAGTGTTTGTAGGTGTTTTTGGTCGTTGGTGTATGGATTAGATATAAAGGATATGTAATTTTGTTTTCATGTAAATAAGTCATGAATGATTACTCATATTTTTGTAATTTTATGAGATATTTCATGCTAGTTGCCAAATGATGGTTCCCACATGTGTTAGGTGACTCACATGGGCTGCTAAGAGCTGATCATTGGAGTGTATATACCAATAGTACATACATCTAAAAGTTGTGTATTGTACGAGTACGAATACGGGTGCATACGAGTAGAATTGTTGATGAAACTGAATGAGGATGTAATTGTAAGCATTTTTGTTAAGTAGAAGTATTTTGATAAGTGTATTGAAGTCTTTCAAAAGTGTATAAATACATATTAAAACACTACATGTATATACATTTTAACTGAGTCGTTAAGTCATCGTTAGTCGTTACATGTAAGTGTTGTTTTGAAACCTTTAGGTTAACGATCTTGTTAAATGTTGTTAACCCAATGTTTATAATATCAAATGAGATTTTAAATTATTAAATTATCATGATATTATCATGTATGAATATCTCTTAATATGATATATATCCATTAAATGTCTTTACAACGATAATCGTTACATATATGTCTCGTTTAAAAAATCATTAAGTTAGTAGTCTTGTTTTTACATATGTAGTTCATTGTTAATATACTTAATGATATGTTTACTTATCATAGTATCATGTTAACTATATATATATCCATATATATGTCATCATATAGTTTTTACAAGTTTTAACGTTCGTGAATCACCGGTCAACTTGGGTGGTCAATTGTCTATATGAAACATATTTCAATTAATCAAGTCTTAACAAGTTTGATTGCTTAACATGTTGGAAACATTTAATCATGTAAATATCAATCTCAATTAATATATATAAACATGGAAAAGTTCGGGTCACTACAGTACCTACCCGTTAAAAAAATTTCGTCCCGAAATTTTAAGCTGTTGAAGGTGTTGACGAATCTTCTGGAAATAGATGCGGGTATTTCTTCTTCATCTGATCTTCACGCTCCCAGGTGAACTCGGGTCCTCTACGAGCATTCCATCGAACCTTAACAATTGGTATCTTGTTTTGCTTAAGTCTTTTAACCTCACGATCCATTATTTCGACGGGTTCTTCGATGAATTGAAGTTTTTCGTTGATTTGGATTTCATCTAACGGAATAGTGAGATCTTCTTTAGCAAAATATTTCTTCAAATTCGAGATGTGGAAAGTGATATGTACAGCCGTGAGTTGTTGAGGTAACTCAAGTCGGTAAGCTACTGGTCCGACACGATCAATAATCTTGAATGGTCCAATATACCTTGGATTTAATTTCCCTCATTTACCAAATCGAACAACGCCTTTCCAAGGTGCAACTTTAAGCATGACCATCTCTCCTATTTCAAATTCTATATCTTTTCTTTTAATGTCAGCGTAGCTCTTTTGTCGACTTTGGGCGGTTTTCAACCTTTGTTGAATTTGGATGATCTTCTCGGTAGTTTCTTGTATAATCTCCGAACCCGTAATCTGTCTATCCTCCACTTCACTCCAACAAATCGGAGATCTGCACTTTCTACCATAAAGTGCTTCAAACGGCGCCATCTCAATGCTTGAATGGTAGCTGTTGTTGTAGGAAAATTCTGCTAATGGTAGATGTCGATCCCAACTGTTTCCGAAATCAATAACACATGCTCGTAGCATGTCTTCAAGTGTTTGTATCGTCCTTTCGCTCTGCCCATCAGTTTGTGGATGATAGGCAGTACTCATGTCTAGACGAGTTCCTAATGCTTGCTGTAATGTCTGCCAGAATCTTGAAATAAATCTGCCATCCCTATCAGAGATAATAGAGATTGGTAATCCATGTCTGGAGACGACTTCCTTCAAATACAGTCGTGCTAACTTCTCCATCTTGTCATCTTCTCTTATTGGCAGGAAGTGTGCTGATTTGGTGAGACGATCAACTATTACCCAAATAGTATCAAAACCACTTGCAGTCCTTGGTAATTTAGTGATGAAATCCATGGTAATGTTTTCCCATTTCCATTCCGGGATTTCGGGTTGTTGAAGTAGACCTGATGGTTTCTGATGCTCAGCTTTGACCTTAGAACACGTCAAACATTCTCCTACGTATTTAGCAACATTGGCTTTCATACCCGGCCACCAAAAATGTTTCTTGAGATCCTTATACATCTTCCCCTTTCCAGGATGTATTGAGTATCTGGTTTTATGAGCTTCTCTAAGTACCATTTCTCTCATATCTCCAAATTTTGGTACCCAAATCCTTTCAGCCCTATACCGGGTTCCGTCTTCTCGAATATTAAGATGCTTCTCCGATCCTTTGGGTATTTCATCTTTTAAATTTCCCTCTTTTAAAACTCCTTGTTGAGCCTCCTTTATTTGAGTAGTAAGGTTATTATGAATCATTATATTCATAGATTTTACTCGAATGGGTTCTCTGTCCTTCCTACTCAAGGCATCGGCTACCACATTTGCCTTCCCCGGGTGGTAACGAATCTCAAAGTCGTAATCATTCAACAATTCAATCCACCTACGCTGCCTCATATTCAGTTGTTTCTGATTAAATATGTGTTGAAGACTTTTGTGGTCGGTATATATAATACTTTTGACCCCATATAAGTAGTGCCTCCAAGTCTTTAATGCAAAAACAACCGCGCCTAATTCCAAATCATGCGTCGTATAATTTTGTTCGTGAATCTTCAATTGTCTAGACGCATAAGCAATCACCTTCATTCGTTGCATTAATACACAACCGAGACCTTGCTTTGATGCGTCACAATAAATCACAAAATCATCATTCCCTTCAGGCAATGACAATATAGGTGTCGTAGTTAGCTTTTTCTTCAATAACTGAAACGCTTTCTCTTGTTCACCATTCCATTCAAATTTCTTCCCTTTATGCGTTAATGCAGTCAAGGGTTTTGCTATTCTGGAAAAGTCTTGGATGAACCTTATGTAGTAACCGGCTAGTCCTAAAAACTGGCGTATGTATTTAGGAGTTTTCGGGGTTTCTCACTTTTCAACAGTTTCTATCTTTGCTGGATCCACCTTAATACCTTCTTTGTTCACTATGTGACCGAGGAATTGAACTTCTTCCAACCAAAATGCACACTTTGAAAACTTAGCGTACAATTCTTCCTTCCTCAATACTTCTAACACCTTTCTCAAATGTTCACCGTGTTCTTGGTCATTCTTTGAGTAAATAAGTATGTCATCAATGAAAACAATGACAAACTTGTCAAGGTATGGTCCACACACTCGGTTCATAAGGTCCATGAACACAGCTGGTGCATTAGTTAAACCAAACGGCATGACCATAAACTCGTAATGACCGTAACGTGTTCTGAAAGCAGTCTTTGGAATATCATCTTCTTTTACCCGCATTTGATGATACCCGGAACGTAAGTCAATCTTTGAATAAATAGATGAGCCTTCTAGTTGATCAAATAAGTCGTCGATTCTCGGTAGTGGGTAGCGGTTCTTGATGGTAAGTTTGTTCAACTATCGGTAGTCGATACACAACCTGAATGTACCATCTTTCTTCTTGACAAACAAAACAGGAGCTCCCCACGGTGATGTGCTTGGTCGAATGAAACCACGCTCTAAAAGTTCTTGTAATTGGCTTTGCAGTTCTTTCATCTCGCTGGGTGCGAGTCTGTAAGGAGCACGAGCTATTGGTGCAGCTCCTGGTACAAGATCTATTTGAAATTCAACGGATCGATGTGGGGGTAATCCCGGTAATTCTTTCGGAAATACATCGGGAAATTCTTTTGCAATGGGAACATCATTGATGCTCTTTTCTTCAGTTTGTACTTTCTCGACGTGTGCTAGAACAGCATAGCAACCTTTTCTTATTAGTTTTTGTGCCTTCAAATTACTAATAAGATGTAGCTTCGTGTTGCCCTTTTCTCCGTACACCATTAAGGGTTTTCCTTTTTCTCGTATAATGCGAATTGCATTTTTGTAACAAACGATCTCTGCTTTCACTTCTTTCAACCAGTCCATACCGATTATCACATCAAAACTCCCTAACTCTACTGGTATCAAATCAATCTTAAATGTTTCGCTAACCAGTTTAATTTCTCGTTTCCGACATATATTATCTGCTGAAATTAATTTACCATTTGCTAATTCGAGTAAAAATTTACTATCCAAAGGCGTCAATGGACAACTTAATTTAGTACAAAAATCTCTACTCATATAGCTTCTATCCGCACCCGAATCAAATAAAACGTAAGCAGGTTTATTGTCAATAAGAAACGTACCCGTAACAAGCTCCGGGTCTTCCTGTGCCTCTGCCGCATTAATATTGAAAACTCTTCCGCGGCCTTGTCCATTTGTGTTCTCCTGGTTCGGGCAATTTCTAATAATGTGGCCCTGTTTTCCACATTTATAACAAACTACATTGGCATAACTTGCTCCGACACTACTTGCTCCGCCATTACTCGTTCCGACACCATTTGTTCCTTTCGTTCTATTAACCCCTGGTCCGTAGACCTCACACTTCACCGCGCTATGACCATTTCTTTTACACTTGTTGCAAAATTTGGTGCAGAACCCCGAGTGATACTTTTCACACCTTTGGCATAGCTGCTTCTGATTGTTGTTGTTGTTGCGATTATTATTGTTATTGGGATGATTGTTGTAGTTGTTGTTGTTGTTGTTGTTGTTGTTGGGCCGTTTGTTGTAGTTGCGATTGATGTTGCGATTTTTGGGATAATTGTTGCGATTATTGTTGTAATTGCTGTTGTTGTTGTATTGGTGATTCTTATCACCGTTTTCCTCCCACTTTCTTTTGACTTGCTTCACATTGGCCTCTTCAGCAGTCTGTTCTTTAATTCTTTCTTCAATCTGGTTCACTAGTTTGTGAGCCATTCTACATGCCTGTTGTATGGAGGCGGGCTCGTGTGAACTTATATCTTCTTGGATTCAGTCCGGTAATCCTTTCACAAACGCGTCGATCTTCTCTTCCTCGTCTTCGAATGCTCCCGAACACAATAGGCACAATTCTGTGAATTGTCTTTCGTACGTGGTAATATCAAATCCTTGGGTTCGTAACCCTCTAAGTTCTGTCTTGAGCTTATTGACCTCGGTTCTGGGACGGTACTTCTCGTTCATCAAGTGCTTGAATGCTGACCACGGTAGTGCGTACGGATCGTCTTGTCCCACTTGCTCTAGATAGGTATTCCACCATGTTAATGCAGAACCTGTGAAGGTATGCATAGCGTACTTTACTTTGTCCTCTTCAGTACACTTACTTATGGCAAACACCGATTCGACCTTCTCGGTCCACCGTTTCAATCCGATCGGTCCTTCGGTTCCATCAAATTCCAAAGGTTTGCAGGCAGTGAATTCTTTGTAGGTGCATCCTACACGATTTCCTGTACTGCTAGATCCAAGGTTATTGTTGGTATGTAGTGCAGCCTGTACTGCGGCTATGTTTGAAGCTATAAAAGTACGGAATTCCTCTTCATTCATATTCACGGTGTGTCGAGTAGTCGGTGCCATTTCCTTCAAAATAGTCAAATGGAACAAGTTAATCATACAGAATATTAAGAGTAGTTAATAGTATTTCGTAGCATAATATGAACTCATTTATAAAAGCTTTTTCTTCATATTAGCGTTTTATAAGTTTAAATTCGGGTAGTACCTACCCGTTAAGTTCATACTTAGTAGCTAATATACAATTCAACTACTACAATTCTATATGAAAAACTGATTATAATAATATTTCGCGTTCAAACTTTTACACAATATTTTATAAACTTACAATGCCGCTTATTTTACATATAGCATGAAATATAGCACACAATAAATTTGAAACAAGATGGTTGTGAAGATAATTCTAGCTAGTACACAAGTCGTTCAGCAAAGGCAATAAAGACACGTAATTCATATGTCCAGAAACAAGTCATGCATTCTGGTTTTACTAGGATTACTTCCCATCCTTGGTCTTGTGGAACATAACCGTTATGGCAGTTGATAAGACAGCGTGTTGTAACGTCGTCAAAGGGACGAGGGTTACGTAATGTCCAACAGTCCCGTAACAATCTAAAAACCTCATTTCTTACCCCAATTACCGACTCCGTCACTTGTGGGAACGTTTTGTTTAAAAGTTGTAGCCCGATGTTCTTGTTCTCACTTTGGTGAGAAGCGAACATTACTAATCCGTAAGCATAACATGCTTCTTTATGTTGCATGTTAGCCACTTTTTCTAAATCACGAAGTCCAATATTCGGATATATTGAGTCAAAATAATTTCTTAACCCATTGCGTAAAATAGCATTTGGGTTCCCCGCAATATATGCGTCAAAATAAACACATCGTAACTTATGGATTTCTCAATGTGATATCCCCCATCTTTTGAACGAAAGCCTTTTATAACCAAGGCATTCTTGGAACGTTCTTCGAATGTCTTACAAACTGTTCTCGCCTTAAATATATGTGCCGAAGAATTCTGACCGACTCTAGACAAGATTTCATCAATCATGTCTCCGGGTATGTCTCTTAAAATATTGGGTTGTCTATCCATTTTGTGTTTTTATACTGTAAAATAGACAAGAGTTAGATTCATAAAAAAAATACTTATTAATACAAGCAATTTTTACATATATCATAAAGCATAAGCACGCTATATTACATATATTACACCACACGAATACAACTATCTTATTCCGACTCGCTTGTTTCTTCTTCTTCGGTTTTGGTTCGTTTTGCCAAGTTTCTAGGGATATATGATGTTCCCCTAATACGAGCCGTCGTTTTCCACATTGGTGTAGAAAGACCTGGTGGTTTAGAGGTTCCCGGGTCATTGTTACAACTTAAGGACTTCGGGGGTTGACGATACATATAAAGTTCATCGGGGTTGGAATTAGATTTCTCTATTTTTATGCCCTTTCCCTTATTATTTTCTTTTGTGTTTTTAAATTCAGTTGAGGTAATTTCTATAACATCATCGGAATTCTCGTCGGAATCCGATTCATCGGAGAATTGGTAATCCTCCCAATATTTTGCTTCCTTGGCGGAAACACCATTGACCATAATTAACCTTGGTCGGTTGGTTGAGGATTTTCTTTTACTTAACCGTTTTATTATTTCCCCCACCGGTTCTATTTCTTCATCCGGTTCTGATTCTTCTTCCGGTTCCGATTCTTCTTCCGGTTCCGATTCTTCTTCCGGTTCCGACTCTTCTTCCGGTTCCTCTTCGGGAACTTGTGAATCAGTCCACGAATCATTCCAATTTACATTTGACTCTTCATTATTATTAGGTGAGTCAATGGGACTTGTTCTAGAGGTAGACATCTATCACATAATATCAAACGCGTTAAGAGATTAATATATCACATAATATTCACATGTTAAAAATATATAGTTTCCAACAAAATTTGTTAAGCAATCATTTTTCAAGTAAACACGGTCGAAGTCCAGA
This sequence comes from Rutidosis leptorrhynchoides, assembly GCF_046630445.1. NCBI lineage: Eukaryota > Viridiplantae > Streptophyta > Magnoliopsida > Asterales > Asteraceae > Rutidosis > Rutidosis leptorrhynchoides. The sequence goes on from NC_092334.1 coordinate 553,357,976, forward strand.
CTCACTAATGCATCCTAACAAACTCGATAAGACACACTAATGCAAAATTCTGGTTCTCTAAGACCAACGCTCGGATACCAACTGAAATGTCCCGTTCTTATTGATTAAAAACGTTCCATATTAATTGATTTCGTTGCGAGGTTTTGACCTCTATATGAGACGTTTTTTAAAGACTGCATTCATTTTAAAACAAACCATAACCTTTATTTCATTAATAAAGGTTTAAAAAGCTTTACGTAGATTATCAAATAATGATAATCTAAAATATCCTGTTTACACACAACCATTACATAATGGTTTACAATACAAATATGTTACAACAAAATAACTTTCTTGAATGCAGTTTTTGCACAATATCATACAAGCATGGACTCCAAATCTCGTCCTTATTTAAGTATGCGACAGCGGAAGCTCTTAATAATCACCTGAGAATAAACATGCTTAAAACGTCAACAAAAATGTTGGTGAGTTATAGGTTTAACCTATATATATCAAATCATAATAATAGACCACAAGATTTCATATTTCAATACACATCCCATACATAGAGATAAAAATCATTCATATGGTGAACACCTGGTAACCGACATTAACAAGATGCATATATAAGAATATCCCCATCATTCCGGGACACCCTTCGGATATGATATAAATTTCGAAGTACTAAAGCATCCGGTACTTTGGATGGGGTTTGTTAAGCCCAATAGATCTATCTTTAGGATTCGCGTCAATTAGGGTGTCTGTTCCCTAATTCTTAGATTACCAGACTTAATAAAAAGGGGCATATTCGATTTCGATAATTCAACCATAGAATGTAGTTTCACGTACTTGTGTCTATTTTGTAAATCATTTATAAAACCTGCATGTATTCTCATCCCAAAAATATTAGATTTTAAAAGTGGGACTATAACTCACTTTCACATATTTTTTACTTCGTCGGGAAGTAAGACTTGGCCACTGGTTGATTCACGAACCTATAACAATATATACATATATATCAAAGTATGTTCAAAATATATTTACAACACTTTTAATATATTTTGATGTTTTAAGTTTATTAAGTCAGCTGTCCTCGTTAGTAACCTACAACTAGTTGTTCACAGTTAGATGTACAGAAATAAATCGATAAATATTATCTTGAATCAATCCACGACCCAGTGTATACGTATCTCAGTATTGATCACAACTCAAACTATATATATTTTGGAATCAACCTCAACCCTGTATAGCTAACTCCAACATTCACATATAGAGTGTCTATGGTTGTTCCAAAATATATATAGATGTGTCGACATGATAGGTCGAAACATTGTATACATGTCTATGGTATCTCAAGATTACATAATATACAATACAAGTTGATTAAGTTATGGTTGGAATAGATTTGTTACCAATTTTCACGTAACTAAAATGAGAAAAATTATCCAATCTTGTTTTACCCATAACTTCTTCATTTTAAATCCGTTTTGAGTGAATCAAATTGCTATGGTTTCATATTGAACTCTATTTTATGAATCTAAACAGAAAAAGTATATGTTTATAGTCGGAAAAATAAGTTACAAGTCATTTTTGTAAAGGTAGTCATTTCAGTCGAAAGAACGACGTCTAGATGACCATTTTAGAAAACATACTTCCACTTTCAGTTTAACCATAATTTTTGGATATAGTTTCATGTTCATAATAAAAATCATTTTCTCAGAATAACAACTTTTAAATCAAAGTTTATCATAGTTTTTAATTAACTAACCCAAAACAGCCCGCGGTGTTACTACGACGGCGTAAATCCGGTTTTACGGTGTTTTTCGTGTTTCCAGGTTTTAAATCATTAAGTTAGCATATCATATAGATATAGAACATGTGTTTAGTTGATTTTAAAAGTCAAGTTAGAAGGATTAACTTTTGTTTGCGAACAAGTTTAGAATTAACTAAACTTTGTTCTAGTGATTACAAGTTTAAACCTTCGAATAAGATAGCTTTATATGTATGAATCGAATGATGTTATGAACATCATTACTACCTTAAGTTCCTTGGATAAACCTACTGGAAAAGAGAAAAATGGATCTAGCTTCAACGGATCCTTGGATGGCTCGAAGTTCTTGAAGCAGAATCATGACACGAAAACAAGTTCAAGTAAGATCATCACTTGAAATAAGATTGTTATAGTTATATAAATTGAACCAAAGTTTGAATATGATTATTACCTTGTATTAGAATGATAACCTACTGTAAGAAACAAAGATTTCTTGAGGTTGGATGATCACCTTACAAGATTGGAAGTGAGCCAGCAAACTTGAAAGTATTCTTGATTTTATGTAACTAGAACTTGTAGAATATATGAAGAACACTTAGAACTTGAAGATAGAACTTGAGAGAGATCAATTAGATGAAGAAAATTGAAGAATGAAAGTGTTTGTAGGTGTTTTTGGTCGTTGGTGTATGGATTAGATATAAAGGATATGTAATTTTGTTTTCATGTAAATAAGTCATGAATGATTACTCATATTTTTGTAATTTTATGAGATATTTCATGCTAGTTGCCAAATGATGGTTCCCACATGTGTTAGGTGACTCACATGGGCTGCTAAGAGCTGATCATTGGAGTGTATATACCAATAGTACATACATCTAAAAGTTGTGTATTGTACGAGTACGAATACGGGTGCATACGAGTAGAATTGTTGATGAAACTGAACGAGGATGTAATTGTAAGCATTTTTGTTAAGTAGAAGTATTTTTGATAAGTGTATTGTAAGTGTTGTTTTGAAACCTTTAGGTTAACGATCTTGTTAAATGTTGTTAACCCAATGTTTATAATATTAAATGAGATTTTAATTTATTATATTATCATGATATTATCATGTATGAATATCTCTTAATATGATATATATCCATTAAATGTCTTTACAACGATAATCGTTACATATATGTCTCGTTTAAAAAATCATTAAGTTAGTAGTCTTGTTTTTACATATGTAGTTCATTGTTAATATACTTAATGATATGTTTACTTATCATAGTATCATGTTAACTATATATATATCCATATATATGTCATCATATAGTTTTTACAAGTTTTAACGTTCGTGAATCACCGGTCAACTTGGGTGGTCAATTGTCTATATGAAACATATTTCAATTAATCAAGTCTTAACAAGTTTGATTGCTTAACATGTTGGAAACATTTAATCATGTAAATATCAATGTCAATTAATATATATAAACATGGAAAAGTTCGGGTCACTACAATTATTAAGTCAATAATAGTTGGATATATTATGAAATGGTATGCATGCCGTCAACTTTCAATGTAATGAAAGTTTATCTTTTTAAAAATGAATGCAATGTTTGTAAAATGTATCATATAGAGGTCAAGTACCTCGCGATGAAATCAACTATTGTAAATCGTTTATAATGTATATGAATGGGTCGCTTCAATTGGTATCAGAGCGGCGGTCTTAGCGAACCAGGTCTTGCATTAGTGTGTCTAACTGATAGATGTTTAGATGCATTAGTGGGTATGGACTTCGACCGTGTCTGCATGTCAAAAGTTTTGCTTATCATTTAGTGTCGAAAATTATTTTCTTATCATCCTTAAAGTCTAGACACGTCTTACTGCCTCTATTACATAGACAGTGTATAGTTAAATTCATATCTTAGCATATCTGTTATTGTTACCTTTGCCTGATAGCTTCCGTAGATTTCTCCGTAACTTATGGGATTTTAGTATTATATATGCATATGTAAATTATGTATTGCAGGGTACTAATCTACATCCTATAATCTAATTCTTATCAAAAAATCCTTTACTAAATCGTACGAAATGGAGCTCGTCACTAGTTCAAGTTCTTCGGAACCCGACAGCTATTCCGACATGGATGTTCACCTAAACTCCAGAAGCAACATCACCAGAATGAATCAGCCATCCCCAATTCATCTGTTGAGTTCGTAGTCGACTTAATCAATGGAGACAAGAAGAAGGCGATCATTTCCACTAACCGAATTCACCTCTTGGTAAAGAACCTGAAACACTTACCGGCGAACCTATCCGAAACACCATTTTTAGTCTCATTTCCAGAGTAGCTCGACACGATTATATTCTATCCATAATTCTAAACCTTATTCATCCGCTCGTTCCAACCGACTATCATCCCGGAATGATGGAAGAAGTCAACGAGCTTCGCGCCCGAGTTGTAGCCTTGGAAAATATAGTGCAAAACATACCAGCTTTGGCAACATCATCGGCACCAATAGTACCATCAGTAACAGCACTCGTACCATCAACAATCCATGCATCAACATCTCATTCGGTACCTCGAACATAATCATCGTTCTACATCATTTATCTTCGTTCGACATGGCGGTTATGTAATCTCTAATGTTTTAGAGATTATATATTCTTGTTCTAACGGTAAATTAAATGAGTCTAATATCATATTGACTCATTAAATCCATGATTACATTTGAAGAAAATATATATGTAAGTATATTTTCATAAAGATTGTATTTGAAAAATTGTACAAACTATTAATGGTGAAAATATTTTAACGGGTAGGCAATACCCGAGAAATATTTAGATTTCACATTAATAAGTTACACTGTACATTCTTCAAATATGATTCAACAGTTATTTACTATCCTACTTACATCCACCGATATACGTATTCGTTCACCGCAGAATAACCATTTTCATTCAATTTCATATTTGGATTTTGACCTATCAGAATCCAACAAGTGGCATATTGAAGAAAACATTGGACAAAAAAATAAAATTTGTTAGAAACAAACAAATTAACTATGAGAAATTTTGTTAAGAATCCATGCTAACTGTTCCTTGCTAACTGTTCCTAGCTAACTGATTACATTTTATTTATCGCTATTTAATTATCGCAATTTATATTCTCGTAATTTTATTTATCGTCATTTAATTTCTTGTATTTATTTTACGCACTTTATCGGAACACGTATACAATGTTTTGACATATCATATCGACGTCATCTATATATTTTATTTGGAATAACCATAGACACTCTATATGCTGTAATGATCGAGTTCGCTATACAGGGTTGAGGTTGATTCTCAATTAATATATACTTTGAGTTATGATCGAGTCTGAGACATGTATATAACGGGTCACGACACGTATTAATATTATATATTAAATTATATATGAATTATTGAATTACAAATTGTGGACTGCTAACTGTGGACTGCCAACATTGGACAATTAAAATGAATTAAAATATTGATTTTAACATATAAAACTAAATAATTCTTCAAGTTTGCCACTTGATTTCATCTTAAACCTCATTTATATCTTGACGATTACAATCTGCGTTCAAACCTTTTATGATTCTTGAAAATACCTCAACCGAGAGGATGAATCAACCGCACTTCATCTACGGAAGAAGAGATTGACGCATATAGTTATGTACCTGAAAACACTCGGAACTTGAGTAAACATTTAAAACGTATATGTGCTAGCTCCTTTGGCGTTGTTTTCACAGCTCCAGCAAGTCAACTTCGATTTTCATTCGGATTAGCCTTATTATAATCTTGATATATATGCGTGCTCTTTTGTTGTTACCGGAGAACCTTTTATATCCCACTATATTATCAGTAGACGTACCAGCAACCTCGTTGCTCCTTGGCTTAAATCTCTCCGATAAATCACTATATTTATCTATTGAAGTCTTATCATATACTCATCCGCATCCTGTAACAAGAATTGCCATACCAATTACAGGAAATCAGCAATCAGTATTTTGAATCTCATAGCATTTCTACATCAACAGTGATATGTATACATATAACATTTATCTCATAGAATTATGAACTTTCATTCTGAAATTCTGAAAAGCACTCTAGCTTACGAATCATATCTCTGAGTTCTGAAAAATGAATCGAGCAAACCATGAAGGAGACCAAGGACAAATACAAGGACCAGACCCTGTATTTAAAGAATCCTGATGATTCTGTTTCTGATGAAATCTTTAGCGAATACCTTACTCCTTAACCGTTCTAAATCATCGTGAATGAATTTCTTCATCACAATTTGGTTCTAACATTCCAAGATATTATAGTATCTTTCATTGTAAATATCCTCAATATTTCTGAAGATATCTTCATAAATATTCTCGTCCGATATTAATTATCTCTCCGCACTATCTGTGTTATCTCATAAAAGAAAACTGTTTTAGTTTCTATATTCTATAAATCTTTGAATTTAAATTAAGAATGTTTTTGAAGTAGTGTTGGGAACTGATACATGAGTTAGTATAATATAATGACACTTGATCAACGTGATTATATTACAGTAAGTCATGCTGAGTTTCTAAATGGAACGTGATGATTCACAGATCATAATGTCATCATGTGCCACGTTACACGACTCTTGCATTCTATTTAACCTCTAAAAATATCAAGAAAATATTTTTCTTGATGATTCGGTCTTTTCCGAGGTATTCTAGTAATTTGACAAATCAAATCGTGTGGTTACATTCTTTCTTGTTTAGAACATTAAGTTCATTCGAAGTTCCATACTTACGAATTCTGGACCGTTACTCGCTTGACTAGAGATCGAGAAGATAATAAAAAGGCGAAGAGCTCCAAAATATAAGAGAAAATATAAAGCCCAATAACAACACGGAAGTTACAAACCGTAGATATACGAATAGCAATATAAAGACACGGTAGAATTAAGAATAGTGTCACCCCAAGGTAATAGTAGAAGTGAACAGATTTTTCTGGTGGAAGATTGAAAAGAAGGATAACAGAAATGATAATGAGGAAAATATCAAGGATTAGAACTGGATTAAGCATTTTCACAATCTTTTGGATGTATGAACTAAGAAAGAAAGTATAGGAATTGTGAAAATAATGGAATGGAAAAAGTTTAATTTATAATGGAAATATCAGACAGAGTAATCGAGGCAGATCACCGTATTTAATTATAGAGATCTTAACTTCTTTATTCGCTGAAGAATCAAATCTTTTAGATTTCGAAGATTTCCTCTAAATCACTTAAACTCCAAAAATCAACTCTATCTGCGTCAAAAGATATGACGAAACTTGATTTCTCTCATTTCACTCTTTTGTGATAGCTTCACTCGTACGTTTCGAGTAATCGAATTGTCTTATTTACATTACTCAACGGCGATAAAACTCTATTTATCAACTCAGATTCGTCATGAAAACATTTTTATTGTTAGCCATGACCACCTCACTCAAATTTCGGGACAAAATTTCTTTAACGGGTAGGTACTGTGACGACCCGGAAATTTCCGATCAAATTTAAACTTTAATCTTTATGTGATTTTGACATGATGAGCAAAGTCTGTTAAACCGTGTTTCAAATTTTTTGAATAGTTTACATGGATTCAGTTAACCTTTGGCAATACCCGACGATTCACGAACAATAGTGTGTAATTAATATGTAGTATATGTATCTATATATAATAGGATATGTATAAGTTATTATATCATTGTTATTGATATTATTATTATTATTATCATAAATAATATTAATGTAACTAATATTATTTAGTATCACCACAAATATTATTATTATCATAGTTTTATGATTATTATGGTTATTACTCTTGTTAATATTATTATTGGTATTATTATTAAATTATCTAATTATTAATTATTAATTACTAGAATTAATGATATTATTATCATTATTATTAATTTTATGATTATTATTTATAAACTTATTATTAGTATTAATATTATTATTAATACAAGGATATATTTATTAATACAGGTCGTATTCAGATACATATACATATACTGAATACAGTACGTACATGTTCAATTACATGTATATATATATATATACATATATATATATACATACATATATAACTGCAATAAAAATATATATAAATATTGATAAATACGTAATTATACTGAAGAAAGTCAAATTCAGTTTGCAATCCTTTTGAAACTTTATGTAAATTGATTTCCCTATCTTCCGATCGTACCAATTAGAGATTCAAACACAAGAACACAGACAAAATTTGTTAACCATCGATTTCTCATTCTAATTTTTTTTTATATTTCTGTACACGATAAGAATAATTCTTGTCGACTGAATTATTACATAATGCTTGATCAATTCGAGTTATAAAGCATTCATTCCAACTTCTTTTCATTATCCACATAAATTATCAATGATATCTATCTTCATCCATCATCGAGCCACCAAGAAACACCACATCATCAACAACACCATGATCTTCAAATACCAACACACCTTCGATCAACAAAACCCACAATGCACCTGCTCTTTAATTTCTGTTTCGTTGTAAACCATCTATCCACTTGCCATCACTACGAATACTAACCTGCTACAACTTGTCATCGGCCACCACAACACACCACTTGTAACCACCTTGCTACTGCAGTTTATTATTTCTGCTATACGTACTTCCCTACTTCTGTTTAACCTTGAAACCACCTTTCAATCACCACTTGATCGATGTATATGATACTGTTTCTTCTTTAGAACAGCTCGACAACAAACATGATATTTTTATTGTTGTTTGTTGCTGATCTTCGATGAAGTAAACAACCCACAACCACCATCATCCACCCATTTCAATAACAATTTTTTTTCTCTGCTGTTACACGCTGCTACTATTTTTTTTCTTCTGAAATTGTTTACAGTCGATGTGTCACTGGTTGCTCTTCTTTCACCACGAAATTTATGAAGATAGGTTTAATGAATGAAGGATGTTTATGATATAATGACCACCACTTGTAAATAAAGGTGTCCATTTTAAAAAGGCATTATAAAAGTTCAAGACACATGTAAATGTGGGACAAATCTCTAGCATCTTGGCCGACAACAAAGGAGTAAATTTAGGGGACGTTTTTTTTTTTTTTTTTTTTTTTTTGCTAAAAGCATATTATCATGATATTAATCAATGATGGGGGATTTATAATATTACTCCTGTTAACGAATGAAGATAAAGAATTTATGGGATGATGATTCACAATGAATGATGATAGTGATAAAAGGAATAACAATAATGATCATGGAAAGTGATAAAAAGGATGAGCGGTTAGGATAATTTGTCGAGCACTATTTTTTTTAAACACATGTCACGGCTGACCACTAAAATACATATAAACTAGTGCTCTAATAGGCTATTTGGGCTCCATTTTGATTAATGTCGAGATTTACTTTGTTATGTGGGCTGTAAGCTTTTAAACAAGGTGATGGGTCGATATCAATTTTAATGCAAGAAGGTTAGTGAGGTTGATTGTGACAAGTGGGATTATTATCATCATTTACATATTTATACAATTGTGTTAAAATGATCCTAGTGATGATGATTGGTAAGCGTTGAAAGCGATGAATGAATGATATGAAGATGATTATGATTAAAATGATACGGGTTAGGATAGTGATGATCATGATGATTCATGATATATGTAAGGTTAGTTGATGAAGAAGAAGAAGACTATCGCATACGGGTTAAATAGATTTAATGTATGAATTAAATCATAAATAAACTAATAGAGAGGGATGGTTTGGGAGTGGGTTAGAGGAGCGAGAGGTCATGGGTTCGAGCCCGGGCTGGGGCATTTATTTTTAGAAAAAAAGAAGGAGAAGAAGAAGGAAACAGGGTTTTATGGCTTAAAAGGTTTAATGGGCGATTTATGTCAGGAAATAAATAAATAGAGGAATGGTTAAGGATATTATTCGATTAGCGGGACGTCGCGGGTTCAAACCCGGACTTGGGCATTTTTTTTTAAGGGCTACTCATTTGAGGTAGTTTACTTACTACTCATTATTATTATTATTATTATTATTATTATTATTATTATTATTATTATTATTATTATTATTATTATTATTATTATTATTATTATTATTATTTACATTATTTTATCAAATATATATTTGATACATAATATAATTATATTAGTATTACATAAGATTATAGAATGAAAATAATGACATTAATTAGATAAATATTACCTATAACAAATTACTGATTTTTGATATAATACCAACTACATGTATACATATGTTAATATAACTATAAATATTAATTATTTTACAAAATAAATATATGTAACACATAATTGAAGATATAATATATATATCTTAAATAGAATTGAGTATGATTACTATATAATTAAAATACTTAAATAAATAGCACATAATTAATAAATGGAATTATGTGATTATATATTTAATATATATTACCGATATAGGTTCGTGAATCCGAGGTCAACCCTGCATTGTTCAAAATTGTCATAAGTATTTTTACTACAAAATACAGTATTGTGAGTTTCATTACTCCCTTTTTAAATGCTTTTGCAATATATATTTTTGAGACTGAGAATACATGCGCTGCTTTAATAAATGCTTTACGAAATAGACACAAGTGATCGAAACTACATTCTATGGTTGGATTATCAAACCGAATATGCCCCTTTTTAGCTTGGTAGCCTAAGAATTAGGGAACATCACTAATTTTGAGAATTAGTGCACCCCTAATTGACGCGAATCCTAAAGGTAGATCTACAGGAACTAACAACTCCCATTCTGGAATTTGGAATGCTTTAGTACTTCGATTTTATCATGTTCGATGGGTGTCCCGGAATGATGGGGATATTCTATATGCATCTTGTTAATGTCGGTTACCAGGTGTTCACCATATGAATGATTTTTATCTCTATACTGTTTGCGAAATGCCTGATATGAGATGTATGTTTATGAAAATGAAAATAAAATCTTGTGGTCTATTAAAAATATGGAAATGATTATTATGATAAACCTATGAACTCACCAACCTTTTGGTTGACACTTTAAAGCATGTTTATTCTCAGGTATAAAAGAAATCTTCCGCTGTGCATTTGCTCATTTTAGAGATATTACTTGGAGTCATTCATGACATATTTCAAAAGACGTTGCATTCGAGTTATTGAGTTCATCAAGATTATTATTAAGTCAATTATAGTTGGATATATTATGAAATGGTATGCATGCCGTCAACTTTCAATGTAATGAAAGTTTATCTTTTTAAAAACGAATGCAATGTTTGTAAAATGTATCATATAGAGGTCAAGTACCTCGCAATGAAATCAACTATTGTGAATCGTTTATAATGTATATGAACGGGTCGCTTCATAGTAAAAATGAAGTACTATGTAACTGTTTACGATACTAGAGCGACTAGCCCGGTTTGGCTTGTCAAACCCTATAGATCTATCAATAGGATTCGCGTATACATGTTCTTACAACATGTAAATATTAGTTACAATGCTATTAGGGAAGATATGCAATGTGATATAACTCAACGTAGAATATATTTTAAGTACTTGTGTCCATGGCGTAAAACATAAACTGCATGTATTCTCATCCCAAAATATTTGTAGAGTTTAAAAATGGGACTATATACTCGCAGTAGTAAATGTATATTAATAATAAGTTTTCAACTTATTAAAAATATGACCGTCGTCCTTGGATTCACGAACCTATAATAATAATAATGATTCAGATAATAATACGACATATGAATAAAATAAAGCAAGTTCATAGAATACTTATATAATAATTTTTAACATTTTATGTTAGTAGTCCATTGTTAGTAGTCCTTTGTTAGTAGTCCAAAATAGTCCGAAAAGTCCACCAGTCCAATAATCGGTATATATATATATATATATATATATATATATATATATAATCTTAGAATTACCCCACGACGTATTGTATACGTATTGTCTTTGCATCAACCCAGAGACGTATTGTATACGTATTGTCTTAGAATTAACTAAGACGTATTGTGTACGTATTGTCTTAGGATTTATCAAAAAGTATTGTATACTTATTGTGTTAGGACGTACCAAGAATATTATTATACATATATACAATCACAGAATTAACCAAGATTATAATATTTTGTTATACTACTGATAACATGTCCAAATATATATAAGATATAGGAAAAGTTAACAAGAATATGGTTAGTATAGTTTTTATAATATAAATTTCGTCTATACAATGTTAATTTTAGCAGATTTTGTTTTGTCGCCAAATATTCATTAAAACTCCGTTTAAAGTGAATCAAATTGCTATTTATTCATTAAGAAGTAAATTTTACAAAACCAATTTGAAAAGTTCATCCCAAGTAGTAATTTTTAGAGCTTTACCCTCTTTTTGTGTCGGTGGACAGATTTGAAAAAATCCCGGCATCCACCCAATATATGATTTTTGATAAAATACTTCCACTTTGTCTAAAATCATGAAAAAATACTGGAAGTCTTATTTACATATATTAACATATTTCCAAAGTCTTAGCCTCGAACTCAAAGTCTAAGATAGGTTTTTAATTCCCAACTCAAAATAGCCCGCTTTTTACCGAATGGAGATTAAATGATATATGTTAAGTTTCAAGGTGTTCTTCATATGTACAAGTTATAAGTTCTTATATTAACTTAATATAATATCATAATACATATAAATAAGTGTTATTAGAGTTAAGTTAGAAAGATTAGATTAGTTTTTCAAACAAGCTTGGTGTTCACCAAAACAAGTTCTAGTTTTTACAAGTTTTATAAGTATAATAAGATAGCAACTATACAAGGAATTGGACAAGGATTTTTAGAAGTATTTTACCTTGATTATGAAGAGGAAAGTTGCTGAGATTAAAGTATGATATGAGAGCATTCAAGTGTGTGTTTTTAGTTTAAGAAAATGTGGAGTAAAAATGAGTTAAAATGGTCCTTATTTATAAGCTTATAATTTTGGCTTTTAGTAAAAATATCTAAGATAAGTTACATTGTATTAATTCATGCATGATATATTAAATTGATTAGGTCATGGATGACGTATTACACAAATAATTGCAGATTTCTATTGGTATATACCAATAGTAAATATTTCTAGAAGCTGTGTATAATATGGGTAAAAATACCGTATGAATGCGAGTAGAATTCTTGAGGAAATTGAATGGAAATACGAGTATAGCTATAGATATGTATTAGCATATTATAAAGTGTATTCAATACTTGTAAGGATGTATTTACACTCGTAATACATTATATGTAAATACATTTTAACATAAGTTAATTATGTCATTTAAATAGTAACATATATATATATTGTTTGAAAACTCTTTAAATTAGTAGTATGTAAATATATATATATATATATATATATATATATATATATATATATATATATATATATATATATATATATATATATATATATATAATACTTTGTTAATATACTTAATGAGATATTTAATTATCATATTTTCAAGTTAAATATATATAAATCCATATATATACACAATAATTAAATAATTAAATAATTAAATCAAGTTATGATGTTCGTGAATCGTCGGAATAAAAGGGTGACCAAAAGCTTGTGTAAAACTATTTCTGGAGGTTCAAGATTTATTAAAATTCATTGCTTATCAAGTCAGAATTATATAAAGATTAAGTTTAAATTTGGTCGGAAATTTCCGGGTCGTCACACCAAGCTTAAACGCGACAATTGGACAGGAGGGAGGGCTCTCGAACCATCGTGTCCCAATATGTTCTGTCGCGTATCGCGACGTGCCAAGACCCGACACACCGCCTCAATACGCGACAAAAGGCCTGATCCCTAATTTTCTAACATTTAACTATAAACAAACGCTCGCGGTTAAAATTAAACGTTTACAATGTGAAATACGTACCTTTAACCCATGTATGAGGAAAACGGGGTGTTACAGTATAGATCAATAGTATATACATCTAGAAGCTGCGTATAATACGGGTACAAATACCGTATGAATACGAGTACAGTTCTTGAGAAAATCGAATGTGAATACGAGTATAGTTATCTTTGTTGAGTATAAGTATTTTAATATATGTAATTAAATCTTTCAAAAGTATATTAATACATCATAATATGATACATATGTATTCATTTTGATTTAGGATTTATTTCGTCATTAATCGATACATATATGTATTGTTTCGAACCTTTAAGTTAATAGTATTGTTTTATGTATTTAACCCCGTTGTAAAAATACTTAATAAGGTACTTAATTATCACTTTATCATCTTAAACATAGTGTATTAATATATCTCAATACGATACATATGTATTTATTTTAATTAAGACGTTATTACGTCGATAATCGTTACATATACATATCGTTTCAAAATCCATAATTTAGTAGTCTCATTTTATGTATCTAACCCATTGTTAATATACTTAAGGAGATACTTAATTATCACGTTAATATGTTATATATATATATATATATATATATATATATATATATATATATATATATATATATATATATATATATATATATATATATATATATATATATATATATATATATATATATATATATATATATATATCATGTCATTTTTACAAGTTTTAACGTTCGTGAATCGTCGGACAAACTGGGTGGTCAAACGTTTACATAAAATCCATTTCAATTAATCAATTCTTAACAAGTTTGATTGCTTAACATGTTGGAAATATTTATTCATGTAAATATTAATCTCATATAATATATTCATGGAAAAATTTGGGTCATTACATCACTGATTGGAAATCTTCTTTTGTTTATATGAAAAAGTCTTTCTATCAACCCTCCAAATTCCCTTCTGTATGTGATAAAGAGAATGCGAAAGTGCCTCATGGGTTTAGGGACCCTATTCTTGATGGATTTACCAGTGATTCTTTGTTTATGAGGATATGCAATCATCATATTCTTACTTATTCATATCCCGATGCCATCTTGTTTAAACTTGGAATTGCACCGAGTTGGGAGCAAGGGCAAAAGAATCCTATGTGTTTTTGTGGGGAGATGGGTATGTGTTGTTACCCTACCATAGTTGATGTTTATTTTTCTGTTTTCTGATTTTCATGTTTTTTTATTGTCGAGATGTCTTTAAAAAACGCTGTTAAATCTCACGGTCTCAAGGAAATCACCGTTGCTGCCCAAACTATTTCTCAGGTTGCAAAGGATGTTGGATCCCCTACTTGTTCGGGTTTTATGGAGGTTCCTAGTAAACCCAAGGTTGAAACTAGTGATGCTGCTTCCTCGAAGCCAATGGCCAAAAGTAAGGGTGTTTTGAGATTGAGTACTACTGGTTCTAGTGCTCCAGGTGAGGGTTTGTTGAGTTATGTTGCTTGAAGGGTGTTGGGGCTAGGGTTTCTAGTATAAAAAAAGCTGGTGTTAGTGTGAAAAAGGAGGTCGTTCCATATATCTCTACTGCGAAGAAATTGAAGCTGGATTCTGGTTCGGCGGATCAAAATGTTGACGAGGGACTTATTGAAGTTGCTGATTCTAGTAAGGGTACTGCTGATACTGCCCATCTAGGTTCTCCTTGTAAACCATTTTTTTACTTTCTTTCTGCTTTCTTATTTACTTTTAGAGACTTATTTATATGCTTCTCTATCCCTTTTTGATATTTGTAGATAACTCCCTTTTTTCCTGATGTACCTTCATCTTTGAATTATCTGGACCTTGTTGGTATACTTGTTCCAGATAAGTGGGGAATTATCTTTGATGGTGACATGAAAAAATATCTTGATGCTCATGCTTTTTTGGAGTATCAGTCCTTAGCTTTAAACAATTTGGTGGCTAATTAGCTTAGGAAGTACATTGTTCAGAATGACGTGTTAAAGCGTATTGGTGCTTTGCAGGCTGCTCGTGTGAAACAATTAGAGGAGGAGTTATCATTATCCCCCTCTTATCAACAGGAATTAAAGTCTACTAGGGAGGAAGTTTTAATCCTTCAGAATCAGTTAAATACTAGAGCTGGCGAGTTGGATACTTTAGGTGATTAAAATTCAGCTCTTCATGGTAAGGTTGATAGTCCGACTGCTAGTGGTTCGAAGGTGATGGACAAGATGAAAGAGTTGGAGTCGGACTATTCTCAGCTGATTTCTCAAGTTATCCCTCATGTATGCAGCCAGTTGATCAAGAATGCGGACTTGACTTCCCTTCTTTTTGATGTTGTTTTGGCTGCCAAGGTTGATGAGCGAAGGAAGTTGTTGAAGGAGCTATCGGTCCAAGGGAAGGTGAACTTGGAGGATTATCCCGAGTATACTGAGTTTGGTGGTGCTCTCTTGGGAGAAGCTTGTGACAAACTGGAGCAAGCCGAGCTGCCCTTTGTTCAGAAGGTTGATCGGGTCTTAAACGCTGATCATTATTGATGTTAAGGGTTGAATCTTAAGTGTATATTTGAGGTTTTAAATTCTTTTTCATGAGGTTTTTATAACGGGTAATGATTCGAGACGAAAACGAGAAAAAATTATTTAAAACGAGAAAAAGTCGAAAAAAGAAGGCCAATCGCAAATTGCGGCGAGGAGGCGCAAATTGTGCCTAGGACAGGTGCAAAAACATCATCAGGTTAAAAGTGGAGCATTTTGGCGCCTAGTTTTTGCGACTGGCCGCAAATTGCGGCCGTTGGGTGCAATTTGCGGCTGCAAGTATTTATAGGTAAATTTTGAGGCCGAATTTGAGGGATTTGCTACTTGGGAAACACTTTACTTGATCCCTATAAATATGAAACCCTAGGCTATAAATTATGAATCATTCACATCAGTTCTTAGAGCCCTAAAAACACCAAATCACATCACAAAACATCATTATTCAAGATTCAAGTCAAGATTAAGGAGGTGTTCTTCGTGCAACTATAAGAAATCATCATGTTCATCACCTTCAACATGAGTGGCTAGTTTTTTTTTTTTTTTTTTTTTTTTATCTTTGTTCCTTCCATGAACAATTGATGTATGTGTTTTTCATTCAAGTTTATGTGGTTTGTAATGTTATAAAACATATGTCATTTGGATTATGATGCTATAAACCGATTGTTTATTGATCAATGCAAGTATTATTGATTTTGATTACTGCAAGTTGAGTTATAGTGATTTAACATTGTGTTTTTGATCCAACTTAGTGTTAATTAGATTAAGGATAAAGACATAGTGTCTAGGTTGCATAGTTCAATCTCAAAATAGTTAGAATTAATAGACCTAAAAAATCTTGTCTATGAGATTTAATCAATACTTGATGAACATAATACTTGTTTGAATGAATGCATGCTAGATTGGGATTGTGAAGGGATAAAGGCCTTTAATCTTATTGTTTACATTTTAATCTTTCAATTGTGCTCTTAGTTTAAGTATTCAAGTTTTAAATTAGTTGGTTAATCTTAGTTACTTAGTAGATAAACAAATAACCAAAATCCTGAAAATTGCTTGTGCTCAACCATTATTTCCCGTGGAACGAATTCTACTTACCCTAGCTAATCTAGAGTATTTAGTCCATTTTTGACCGGTCCTTCAACACCGATCAAATTTTGGCGCCGTTGCCGGGGAAGGGTGTGCTTGATTGCAAGCTCTTATTTTATTTTCTTTCTTGTTAAATTAAAAATCCTAAAAATTATAAAACCCAAAAATATTTTTTTTTTATTTTTAATTTGTTTTTGTCAAGTTTTACGCTTGGTATTCTTGTTTTTGTGAAGTACAGGTTAGTGTATGCAAACTCAGAAGTCGGGAAATTAGAATCTTGAGCCTTATAATCCGAAAATCGAGAAATCTACAAGAGCTAATCGAAAAGCTACTAGGATTTCGAAAAGTTTGACGGTGGCTTCGACATCAACACAACCACCACTTGAGTTGTAACGACCCGAATTTTTCCATGAATATATTATATGAGATTAATATTTACATGATTAAATGTTTCCAACATGTTAAGCAATCAAACTTGTTAAGACTTGATTAATTGAAATTAATTTTATGTAAACGTTTGACCACCCAGTTTGTCCGACGATTCACGAACGTTAAAACTTGTAAAAATGACATGATGACATATATATGAATATGTGTATATTTAAAATGATAATGTGATAATTAAGTATCTCATTAAGTATATTAACAATGGGTTAGATACTTAAAATGAGACTACTAAGTTAAGAATTTCAAAACGATATATATATAAATATATATATATATATATATATATATATATATATATATATATATATATATATATATATATATATATATATATATATGTAACGATTAACGACATAATATCGTCTTAACTAAAATAAATACATATGTATTGTATTAAGATATATTAATACACTATGTTTAACATGATAATATGATAATTAAGTATATCATTAAGTGTATTAACAATGAACTATATACATAAAACAAGACTACAAACTTAAGAGTTTCGAATCAATACAAACATGTAACGATTAACGACGAAATAACAACTTAATTAAAATGTATATATATATATATATATATATATATATATATATATATATATATATATATATATATATATATATTATGTATTAAGATGTATTCATACACATTTGAAAGACCTAAAGACATATATCAAAATACGTATACTTAACAAAGATAGTTATAATCATATTCCCATTTGTATTAATCAAGAATTCTACTCGTATTCATATGGTATTTTCACCTGTATAATACCCAGCTTCTAGACGTATATACTAATAGTAAAAATACACAATGATCAGCTCTTAGCTGCCCTTGATGAGTCAACAAACATATGGGAACCATAGCATCAAATAATTAGCAAGATTACAAACTAATGGAGCCTATATGGACTCCCCCATATTCACGTGAACTTCACCATCCACAAACTCATTCTCATTTCAACTTTCATGCACCAAATTGATCTCTCTCTTTTTCTCTCATTATGTTCTAAGTGTTCTTCATCATCTTCATTGAAATCTAGCTCAATCTAGCTCAAAAATCCAAACATAAATCAACATACAAAACAATCTTTTAAGAACACTTCAAGAATCATTTCAACTTTGCAAGACTACTTCCAAGCTTTCAAATCCATTCCAAGTAATCATCTAAGATTAAGAAACCTTTGTTATTTACAATAATTCAAGGTAATATTCATATTCAAACTTTGATTCGATTTCTTTAACTATAACTATCTTAAATCAAGTAGTAATCTTACTTGAACTTGTTTTCGTGTCATGATTCTACTTCAAGAACTTCCAAGCCATCAAAGATACTTTGAAGCTCAAGTTTATTTCTCATCATTTTCAATAGGTTTACCTACTCTATTTGAGGTAGTAATGATTTTTGTAACATCGTTCGATTCATATTTATATAACTATCTTATTCGAAGAAAATAACTTGTAATCACTAGAACATAGTTTAGTTTAAGGATTTATATAACTATCCTTCTAACTAGACTTTTAAAAAAAACTTCACACATGTATTATATCTATATGATATGCTAATTTAAGGATTTAAAACTTGAAAACACGAAGAACACTGTAAAACTGGATATACGCCGTCGTAGTAAAACCAGGGGCTGTTTCTGGTTGGATAATTAAAAACTATCTTAATCTTTGAATTTAAAGTTGATTTTCTGGAAAAATAACATTTCATATGAACATGATAATATATCTAAAAATGGTGATTAAACTCAAAGTAGAAACATGTTTTTCAAAATGGTCATCAAGGTGTCGTTTTTTCGACAGATATGACTACCTCTTTCAAAAAGGACTTGTAACCTGTAAATCCGACTATAAACCACTACTTTTTCAATTTAGTTTTAGAAAGAAGAGTTCATTATAAAATCATAGCAATTTGATTCACTCAAAACCGATTTGTAACGAAGAAGATTTGGGCAAAACAATATTGGTTAAAAATGGCTAAAATGAATTCGGGATTGTTTTTACAAAATCTATACTAACCATATCCTAGCTAACTTTTCATGTATTATACATGTATTTAAACATGTCATGACTATTTCCTTATAATATACTAGTCTTGGTTAAGTCCGAGACAATATAATATAATCTTGATTAGTTAAGACAATAGTTATACAATACGTCGGATAAATCAAAAGACACCATGTACACAATACGTCTAGATTAATTCTAAGATAATAGTTGTACCTTGGGTCATGATTGAGTCTTGTACAATACATATACAATACGTCTTGATTATTCTAGGGTGATATTTTGAACTATATATACGGACTACTAACATTGGACTGCTAACATTGGACTACTAATGTTGAACTTCTAACTTGACAACTTAAAACATAAACACGTAAATAAAAATATGATGTGAATGTATTTCTATCATACTTTGATATATATGTATATATTTGTTATAGGTTCGTGAATTGATCCGTGGCCAAGATTGATTTTCGACGAATTGAAAATCTGTGAAAGTGAGTTATAGTCCCATTTTTACTATCTAATATTTTTGGGATGAGAATACATGCAGTTTATAAATGTTTTACAAAATAGGCACAAGTAATGAAACTATATTCTGTGATGAATTTGTTATACCGATATACCTATATTTATTTTGCTTGGTAACTTAATAATTAGTGTATGCACTAATTGGCGCGAATCCTAAAGATAGATCTATGGGTACTAACAACCTCCATTCTGGAAAATGGAATGTTTTAGTACTTCGAGTTATTAGTATACAGAGTGCGGCCTATATGCTAGGGGATATTACTTTGACATTTTGTTAATGTTGATTACCAGGCAATTAATCACATGAATGATTTTTACAGACGGAATACCTGTATGTTTATGAAATGAAATCTTGTGGCCTATTATTACAATTTGTTATGTAGGTTAAACCTATGACTCACCAACATTTTTGTTGACGTTTAAAGCAAGTTTATTCTCAGGTGATTATTAGAGAATTCCGCTGTTGCGTGCTAATTAAAGATAAGACTTGGAGTCGGCATGTTTATATGATGTTATTTAAAAACTGCATTCGGATGTCTATGATTGTAATATATTGTAATGGTTGTGTAAAAACTTGTTATTTTTAGATTATCGCTGGTTGATAATCTAGGTTATGTCTTTTAAACCTTTGTCGATAAAATAAAGGTTATGGTTTGTTCTTAAAACGAATGCAGGCTTTGAAACACGTCTCATATAGAGGTCAAAACCTCACAATGATACCAATTTATATGAAACGTTTATAATCAATATGAACAGGGCATTTCATGAGTCACATCCAATAGTTCCACCGAAATCTCCTAAATCAGACTCCGAAGTCGAGGAGGAAGTTTTTGTTCAACAAACCGAAATGGCCAAACGTGAAAGAGGGGTAGATTCATACTACCAACCATCTGAATATGCAGATCATTCAACCATCGTTTTTCCCGCCCAAGCAGGGGGAAACACTCGAAGATTTGAGGTTTGACCTCAACTTATCTTTATTTTTCCAACCTACTAAGGTATGGCAAATGAAGAACCGTATGATCACATCATCGAGTTCAACGAAATTTATGCTACTAAAAAGGTATATGGGTTTACTGACAATGAGGTACGACTTCGTTTATTCCCTCATTCATTAAAAGACAAGGCAAAATGTTGTTTCATATCCTTACCCTCTCGGAGTATTAATACTTGGGCGGAAATGAAAAAATGGTTTTTAGAAAAGTTTTACCCGATAAGTAAGACCTCGGATATACGTACGCAAATAAAATCTTTTAGGCAATTGCCTGGTGAACTATTTCATGAAGCATACGAGCATCTCAAGGAATTACTTTGGGCATGTCTACACCACGAGATACCAAAATGGAAATTAGTCAAAGTTTTCTATGATAGTTTGGATTCTCATAATAGACAATTCCTTTTGGCAGCCAATGGTGGGGTATTCCTAACCCGAACTAGTGATGATGAGTGGACCTTCTTTAAAAAATTAGGCAAGAGTTTGAAAACCCATGCTTCGGTCAATAGGAAGCAACCTAGTACGTCTCGAGTTAATCATGTGTCCGACTCAGGCAGTTCATCAAGGAACCTTGAGCAAGAATTAGATGTTTTGAAAATGCTTATATTTAACAACCCAAACCAGGGTGTTGCTTGTAATGTTTAGCATGTTCAGGAAGTTTGTGAGATTTGTGGAGATCCTTGTCATTTTGCACATGGATGTAGGAATGGGATTCCATCGGTAAATTAACAGATGATGGAAGAACATGTTAATGAGGTCCAAGGAAGGAGATATGATCCATTCTCAAACACTTACAATTCGGGTTAGAGAAACCATCCGAACTTTAGTTGGAGCAACAACAATGCTCTAAATTCTAATAACCAAGGAACCCAACCAAGACCTTAAAATAACTTCCAAAACCAGGGGAACTTTCAAAATGAAAGAAACTACCAAAGAAACTACCAAAACCCCTATCCCAATAATCGCAACCAAAATTAAAATAATTACCAAAACCAAAATCAAAACCAAAACCAAAACAATGCTCCACCAAATCAACCATCAAGTTCGGATGCAAAGATGGATGCGTTTATTTTCGAAATGCAAAAAATAGTGGAGGTTCAAAATAAGTCCATTGGTGCATTGGCTAAAGAAATTGGTAATGTAGCGGAAAGTAAGGGAACATGGGAACCGGGTACTATTCCAAGTTATACAGTGTTAAACCCAAATCAAAAGGACCCGAGAAAAGGACATAGTATAAACATGGTAGGCACCTTGCATAATGGAAAGAAGTATGACAACAAAGTTAGTGAGAAAGAGGAAGTTCAACGTGACTCGAGTAAGTCTCCTATCATTATTGATGAGGAAGACGAGGTAATTGGAAGTGATGACCATGGGAATGAGGTAGAAACTAGAGCAACAACCCTTGATGAAATTGGGAAAATGGAAACGGGACCAAAAAGCGTTCCATTTCCCAAGGCCTTAGAGCCCCCAAATCAATTCCCTTATGGGAAAATGGGACCACAACCGGAGGATATGTCGGAAATGTTTAAGGAAGTTAAGATTAATTTGCCCCTTCTTGATGCCATTAAGCAAGTCCCCTCCTATGCTAAGTTTTTGAAAGACCTTTGCACACAAAAGAGGAAGCAAAGGGCGTCTTTACCCAAAAAGGTAGAGTTAACCGAGCACCTAAGTGCGGTTGTTTTCGGTACACTTCCACCTAAGTTTAAGGACCCATGGACCCCATTGATAGTGGTGACTGTAGGTATTGTGAATGTGAAAAATGCATTGTTGGACCTAGGAGCGAGCATTAATATCCTACCTTTTTGTCTAGTTGACCGTTTTGAATTAGGTTTGATGAAAAGAACCGATATAATCATTCAACTAGCAGACCAATCGATTAAAATGCCTAGAGGAAAATTAGAAGATGTGATTGTTAAAGTGGAGGATTTCTGTTACCCTGTTGATTTTGTTGTGATGGATATCGAGTCTAGGAATAGAGATGCCTAACCCACTATAATCTTGGGGCTCCCGTTTTTGGCCACAATAAATGCCCATAAAAATTGTAGAATGGGTGCCATGGACATATCATTTGGGAACCGAAAAATGTGGATTAATATCTTTAATTCTCTTCATGCCCCATGTGTCCATGAATGCTACCAAGTAGACATAACTAATGAACAAGTTGAGAAACATGCTTCCCATTTGATAACAAATGATTTAGTGGAAGTGTTTTGTTTAGGTGATGAGGAAGATATAGAGTGTGAGGAAGTCAAGGCAGTTGAGTTGGCTTTAACAAGTACAATGGACTCTAGGTTACCACCGTGGACTCATAAATATGAACCACTACCTAAGTCCATAGATACGAACACAAAGCCTTCATTAGAATCACCACCGACCCTTGAGCTTAAGCCATTAGCATCTCATTTAAAGTATACATTTTTGGGTACTAATGGCACCTTGCCAGTTATTAATGTATTAAATTTGACAGGTTTGCAGGAACAAGCTTTAATGGAGGTGTATAATAAGTACAAGGCTGCTGTGGGATGGACAATAGCGGATTTGAAAGGGATAAGTCCCTTTGTTTGTATGCATCGTATTGTTACAGATCCTGAGGTTAAACCTGCTCGTGACACTCAACGAAGTTTAACCTGAATATTTAAGAGGTGGTAAAGAAAGAGGTTTTAAAGTGGTTGGATGCAGGGATCATTTTCCCTATTTCAGATAGTCAGTGGGTGAGCCTCACTCAAACAGTGCCAAAGAAAGATGGAATCACGGTTATGGAAATAGAGGAAGGAGAAAAGATTACAACTCGTCCCGTGATGGGTTGGCGGGTATGTATTGATTATAGAAAGTTAAATGCTGCAACTTCAAAAGACCATTTTCCTTTGCCTTTTATTGACCAAATTATTGAAAATTTGTCGGGTCAAAAGTTTTATTGTTTCTTGGATGGGTATTCGGGATACAACCAAATACATATCCATCTTAACGACCAAGAAAAAACAACTTTCACTTCTCCATATGGAACTTATGATTTTAGACGAATGCCTTTTGGTTTATGTAACATATCTGCTACTTTTCAAAGGTGTATGATGAGTATTTTTTTGGAATTGATAGACGAGTCGTTAGAAATTTTTATGGATGATTTTTCAATTTTTGGCAAGTCTTTTGAGTCATGTCTTAACATGTTGGAAGAAGTTTTAAAACAGTGTATCGAGACTAACCTTGTGCTTAGTTGGGAAAAGAGTCATTTCATGGTAAGGGAAGGGGTGGTTTTAGGTCACGTCGTGTCTGAAAGGGGATTTGAAGTGGATAGGGCTAAGGTGCAGCTTACTTCAACGTTGCCACCACCGACCAATGTTAAGGGGGTGAGATCATTTTTGGGTAATGCTGGTTTCTATCGTAGGTTTATTAAAGACTTTAGTGTTATCTCTAAACCATTATGCAATTTATTGTTAAAAGATGCACCATTTTACTTTGATGACCAATGTATGGAAGCTTTTAGTACCCTTAAGCCTAAGTTGACAGTGGCACCTATTTTTCAATCACTCGATTGGACCAAACCCTTTGTGATTATGTGTGATGCAAGTGACTTTGAGATTATGTGTGATGCAAGTGACTTTCAAATTATGTGTGATGCAAGTGACTATGCAGCTAGGGCTGTTTTGGGATAAAGGGTAGACAAGAAGCCGGTAGTCATATACTATGCTAGTTAGATCTTATGGGAAAAGGGACCACAACCGAGAAGGAGTTATTAGCGGTAGTATTTGCCTTAGATAAGTGTAGATCATATTTGTGGGGATCTAAAGTAGTTGTTTTCTCGGACCATAGCGACTTAAGGCACTTTCTAGAGAAAAAGGAGACCAAGCCTAGTTTGATTAGGTAGATTTTGTTGTTACAAGAGTATGACTTGGAGATAAGGGATAAGAAAGGGGTAGAGAATGTAGTAGCGGACCATTTATCTAGGATACTTCCACCACCTTTTAAACCTGCTAAACCGATCCAGGGAAATTTCCCGAACGAGTGTTTGTTTAGTATTGTGCAGGTACCGTGGTTTGCACATATTGTTAATTACTTTGTGACTAACAAAATACCGAAACATTGGAACAAGCACAAGAGGGATTATTTTTTCTCACATGTTAAGCATTATATTTGGGAGGATCCGGTTCTTTACCGAATTGGACCCGACCAAATCATATGGAGATGTGTAGCTGAAAACGAGAATAATGATATACTAGCTCATTGTCATACTTTCACATGTGGAGGACACTATGGAATAAAGAAAATCGGGTACAAAGTACTCGACTCAGGTTTCTTTTGGCCTTCTATTTTCAATGATGCGTGTGAGTATGTTAAAAATTGTGCTAGGTGTCTGTAGTGACCCGAACTTTTCCATGTTTATATATATTAAATGAAATTGATTTTTACATAATTTAGTGTTTCCAACATGTTAAGCAATCAAACTTGTTAAGACTTGATTATTTGAAATGAGTTTAATGTAGACAATTGACCACCCAAGTTGACCGACGATTTACGAACGTTAAAACGATATATATAGATATACATATAGTTAACCTGAGATTATGATAAGTAAGTATCTCCATAAGTATATTAACAATGAGTTATATACATAAAAATGAGACTACTAAGTTAAGAAAGTCGAAACGATATATATAACGATTATCGTTATTACAACGTCTTACTAAATACATATGTATCATATTAAGATATTGTTACACTATATTTAACATGATAAAATGATAATTATATTTATTAACAATGAACTACATATGTAAAAACAAGACCACTAACTTAAGGATTTCGAAACGAGACATATATGTAACGATTATCGTTGTAACGACATTTAAATGTATATATATCATATTAAGATATAATAATATATCATAATATCATGATAATATAATAATTTAACATCTCATTAGATATAATAAACAATGGGTTAACAACATTAAATGAGATCGTTAACTTAAAGGTTTCAAAACAACACTTACATGTAACGACTAACGATGACTTAACGACTCAATTAAAATGTATATACATGTAGTGTATTTAGATGTATTAATATACTTTTGGAAGACTTCAAGACATATATCAAAACACTCATACTTAACAAAAATGGGTACAGTTACATTCCCATTCTTTTTTTTATCAAGAATTCTAGTCGTATTCATACGCGTATTATACACAGCTTCTAGACGTACTTACTATGGGTATATACCAATAGGAACTAGCATGGGATTCCACTCTTGATTATGTCATGTATGACTAATCAATTTTAACTTCTACCGTGAACTAGTCAACTAACTAGAACTCATTTTAACCCCACTCACCACTCACCACTTACCACTCATCATTTACTCCATTTCACTACCAATTCTCTTTCTAATTCTCTCTCAACACACACACACACTTATGAACGAATTTTTCCAGTAGGTAAACATCATCTTCATCAAAAATTACTTCAAGAATCAAGCTATAATCATCTTAGGAAGAACACTTCAAGAACACTTCGAAAATCCTTTCAAGTTTACTAGTTTACATCCAAGCTTTCTAATCCATTCCAAGTAATCATCTAAGATCAAGAAACCTTTGTTATTTACAGTAGGTTATCTTTCTTATTCAAGGTAATAATCATATTCAAACTTTGATTCAATTTCTATAACTATAAACTATCTTAATTCGAGTAAAAATCTTACTTGAACTTGTTTTTGTGTCATGATCCTACTTCAAGAACTTTCAAGCCATCCAAGATCCTTTGAAGCTAGATCATTTCTTGTCACTTCCAGTAGGTTTACCTACTAAACTTGAGGTAGTAATGATGTTCATAACATCATTCGATTCATACATATAAAACTATCTTATTCGAAGATTTAAACTTGTAATCACTAGAACATAGTTTAGTTAATTCTAAACTTGTTCGCAAATAAAGTTAATCCTTCTAACTTGACTTTTAAAATCAACTAAACACATGTTCTATATCTATATGATATGCTAACTTAATGATTTAAAACCTGGAAACACGAAAAATACCGTAAAACCGGACATACGCCGTCGTAGTAACACCGCGGGCTGTTTTTGGTTTGATACTTAAAAACTATGGTAAACTTTGATTTAAAAGTTGTTCTTCTGGGAAAATGATTTTTCTTATGAACATGAAACTATATTCAAAAATCATGGTTAAACTCAAAGTGGAAGTATGTTTTTCAAAATGGTCATCAAGACGTCGTTCTTTCGACTGAAATGACTATCTCTTACAAAAATGACTTGTAACTTTTATTTCTGACTATAAACCTATACTTTTTCTGTTTAGATTTATAAAATAGAGTTCAATATGAAACCATAGCAATTTGATTCACTCAAAACGGATTTAAAACGAAGAAGTTATGGGTAAAACAAGATTGGATATTTTTTTTGATTGTTGTAGCTACGGGAAATATTGTAACAATTCTATACAAATCATAACTTAACAAACTTATATTGTATTATTCATGTATTCTAATATATATTATGTAATCTTGGGATACCATAGACACGTATACAATGTTTTGACATATCATATCGACCCATCTATATAATATATTTTGGAACAACCATAGACACTCTATATGCAGTAATGTTGGAGTTAGCTATACAGGATTGAGGTTGATTCCAAAATAATATATATAGTTTGAGTTGTGATCTAGCCTGAGGCTTGTATACACTGGGTCATGGATTGATCCAAGATAATTTATATTGATTTATTTCTGTACATCTAATTGTGGACAACTAGTTGTAGGTTACTAACGAAGACAGCTGACTTAATAAACTTAAAACATTAAAACGTATTAAAAATGTTGTAAATATATTTTGAACATACTTTGATATATATGTACATATTTGTTATAGGTTCATGAATCGACAAGTGGCCAAGTCTTACTTCCCGACGAAGTAAAAATCTGTGAAAGTGAGTTGTAGTCCCACTTTTAAAATCTAATATTTTTGGATGAGAATACATGCAATTTTATAAATGTTTTACGAAATAGACACAAGTAAATGAAACTACATTATATGGGTGAATGATCGAAGCCGAATATGCCCCTTTTGCTTGGTAGCCTAAGAATTAGTAAACCGATCTACTAATTGACGCGAATCCTAAAGATAGATCTATTGGGCCTAATGAACCCCATCCAAAGTACCGGATGCTTTAGTACTTCGATGTACCGGATGCTTTAGTACTTCGATGTTGTTTTTATCATGTCCGAAGGATTTCCCGGAATGATAGGGGATATTCTTATATGCATCTTGTTAATGTCGGTTACCAGGTGTTCACCATATGAATGATTTTTATCTCTATGTATGGGATGTATATTGAAAGATGAAATCTTGTAGTCTATTATTATGATTTGATAATATATATGTTAAACCTATAACTCACCAACATTTTTGTTGACGTTTTAAGCATGTTTATTCTCAGGTGATTATTAAGATCTTCCGCTCTTGCATACTAAAATAAGGACAAGATTTGGAGTCCATGCTTGTATGATATTATGTAAAAACTGCATTCAAGAAACTTATTTTTTGATGTAATATATTCTTATTGTAAACCATTATGTAATGGTCATGTGTAAACGGTATATTTTAGATTATCATTATTTGATAATCTACGTAATGCTTTTTAAACCTTTATAGATAAAATAAAGGTTATGGTTGTTTTAAAAATGAATGCAGTCTTTGAAAAACGTCTCATATAGAGGTCAAAACCTCGCGACGAAATCAATTAATATGGAACGTTTATAATCAATATGAACGGAACATTTCAGTGTCAACTGATGGGGGGAGGAGGATTTATAGGCGTAATGAAATACCCATGAATCGAATTTTGGTTTGTGAAATTTTCAACGTTTGGGGCATAGACTTTATGGGAGCTTTCCCACCGTCCTTCGTGTTTGAGTACATATTAGTGGCCGTTGATTATGTCTCCAAATGGGTGGAGGTTGAGGCCACTCGAACCAATGACTACAAAGTTGTTCTTAGAAAAATATTGTATGTCGTCATGGTATCCCAAGGGATATAATTAGTGATGGGGGTTCACACTTTAAGAACTCCCATCTCGCTAAACTTTTGAGGGATTATAGGGTAAATCACCGTATTGCTATGCCTTACCATCCCCAAAAAAGTGGGCAAGTAGAGGTATCTAATAGGGAACTCAAATTTTTTTTTAGAAAACACCGTGAATCCTAATCGCAAATATTGGTCTTTAAGACTGGACAATGCGCTTTGGACCTATCAGACGCCATATAAAACCCCTATTGGTACTTCACATTACCGACTTGTATATGGGAAGACATGTCACCTACTTGTTGAAATTGAGCATCGTGCAGAGTGGGCTATTAAATAGGTGAACATGAACATGAATGAGGCAGGAAATTCAAGGAAGTTAGAACTGTCAGAGTTAGAGGAGTTGAGACGCAATGCTTATGAAAGCTCAAAAATTTACAAGGAGAAAACAAAAGCATTTCATGATAAGCAAATCATAAGGCAGACGTTTGTGGTAGGACAAAGTGTGTGGTTATTTAATTCGAGGTTGAAGTTATTTGCAGAAAAATTGAGAAGTAAATGGGACGGGCCATATGTTTTCACTAAGGTTACTCCGCACTGGGCAATTGAAATACAAGATCCATAGGGTGGAGAACCATTTCTGGTTAACGGGAAACAATTAAAAATTGCTCCGAATTCATCACTTGAAGACACTAAAGTGGTCAAAACAGTTCACTTTGAGCCAATGGAAGTTCATTAACTTAGAACGATTCATGTCAAAGAACCAAATAAGTGTGTTAGTAAAGGGAGCATTGATGCACGGCTTGATCAAAATGTTACTATTAGTCATGTGCCCAGTTATGATACTTGGGATTATGAAGGGCGATTTGATGATGCACCCGATGATGCACCCAATGATGCGGTATCCGAGGTTATTTCAGATGAGTGTTTTGACGAATTTCATGAAGATTCGTCATTGGAAGAAGATGCTAGAGGAAGACCGGTGATTCTTTGTCAAGAAGAAGATTCGGGTGAGGTATTGTTTGAATTAAGCTTCATCAGGGTATTACCCTATTTTGCTAATGATCATCCTGAATTCAAAGTGATAGCCAATTCTAGATCTTCGATTAATATCATGTCATATGAGATGTACAAGAGATTGTTTCATGACAGGTGTTCTCTATGTTCGTTGAGTAAGTCAAATTAGGTAATTACACTTGGCAACAACACAAAGTGTAAGGCATACGTGGTACTTCATAATGTAATGGTTAGTGTTAAGGGAGTTTATCTTGAAGTGCTTTTCACCATTTTTGACATTCCAACGGATGAAGAAGTCCCTTTGTTAGCGGGACGTGGTTTTATTGCGACCGCGGGTGGTAACCTAGACCGGACGGCGGGTGCTATTACTTTTGAAGGAGGAAATGGAATTTTCAGATTTTGTAACTCATAGAACATGAGATTTCCTTCGGTATATAGTTGAATGGGAGTTCATTGATGATTATACTATGATGCTCGGGGTGCAAGATGTAACGACCCAACTTCATTTTACTAAAAACACGACCCAAAAAAAAAATTGTAGGACAGTTCATCTGGACGGCGTCCAGATTTCTGGACGGCGTCCACTAGTGAAGGCCAGGACGGTGTCCAGCATATTGGGACGACATCCTGATGATCTGCTAGGGGCTGTCCCAAGGCCCCATTTCACGTTAACGAAAATCTCGCTTCCCGACACTTTTAGACAAAACAAAACATCACAATACTTCATAATAAGTAAAAATATTAATTTCCCACGATAAAACGAGTTTTACAACATCGGGCCCACATCGACCAGATTTACAAATTTCGTACAAAATACAAGTTACCACCACAAGAGTTTAAATTCCAAACAACACCTAGAGCATGGTGTTTGGGGGTTAAACTACCCAATCTTAGTCAAACTTCAAAAGCTAATCACCCAAAAGTGAAGCGACTCGTCCTAATCCATAAGGACGACTACGATAACATATGGTTCCATTGCGAGGTATTTAACCTCTATATGATACATTTTACAAACATTGCATTCGTTTTTAAAAGACAAACTTTCTTTACAATGAAAGTTGATAGGCATGCATACCATTTCATAATATCCAACTATAAATGACCTAATCTGTCATTTACTTAATAATAATCTTTATTAAACTCAACAACTTGAATGCAACCTCTTTTGAAATATGCCATGAATGACTCCAAGTAATATCTTTAACATGAGTAAATGCACAGCGGAAGATTTCTTTCAAACCTGAGAATAAACATGCTTAAAAGTGTCAACTAAAAGGTTGGTGAGTTCATTAGTTTATCGTAATCATTGATTTCCATCATTTTAATAGACCACAAGATTTCAGATATTTAATTGTACACGTAACCCGAGTACAAAATAATAGGCATAACCTGCGAATTAAAAATCATTCATATGGTGAACGCTTGATAACCGAACTAACAAGATGCATATAGAATATCCCCATCATTTCGGGACTCTCATCGGATATGAAAATCAAAGTACTAAAGCATTCGTACCCCGAATGGGACTTGTCAAAGTCCATAGATCTATCTTTAGGATTCGCGTCAATTGGTGGCAATTATAATAAACACCAATTCTTAGGCTACAAAGCTAAAAAGGGCCATATTCGATTCGATAATCCAACCATAGAATGTAGTTTCAATTACTTGTGTCTATTTCGTAAAACATTTATAAATGCAGCGCATGTATTCTCAGTCCCAAAAATATATATTGCAAAAGCATTTAAAAAGGGAGCAAATGAAACTCACAATACTGTATTTCGTAGCAATTATGCATATGATTTCATGACACGTATTAATCCTTCTGGACGAAGTCCATATCGATTATAAACAATTCACAATAGTTGATTACATCGCGAGGTACTTGACCTCTATATGACACATTTTACAAACATTGCATTCGTTTTTAAAAGACAAACTTGCCTTACATCGAAAGTTGACGACATGCATACCATTTCATAATATATCCATCTATAATTGACTTAGTAATAATTTTGATGAACTCGATGACTCGAATGCAACGTCTTTTGAAATATGTCATGAATGACCCAAAGTAATATCTCTGAAATGAGCAAATGCACAGCAGAAGATTTCTTTCATACCTGAGAATAAACATGCTTTAAAGTGTCAACTAAAAAGTTGGTGAGTTCATTAGTTTAACATAAATAATCATTTCCATCATTTTAATAGACCACAAGATTTTCATTTTCAGTTCTCATAAATATACGTCCCATGCATAGAGACAAAAATATCATTAATATGGATTGAACACCTGGTAACCGACATTAACAAGATGTATATAAGAATATCCCCTATCATTCCGGGAAATCCTTCGGACATGATAAAAACGATTTCGAAGTACTAAAGCATCCGGTACTTTGGATGGGGTTCGTTAGGCCCAATAGATCTATCTTTAGGATTCGCGTCAATTAGTAGATCGGTTTACTAATTCTTAGGTAACCAAGCAAAAGGGGCATATTCGGCTTCGATCATTCAACCATATAATGTAGTTTCAATTACTTGTTTCTATTTCGTAAAACATTTATAAAAATTGCGCATGTATTCTCAGCCCAAAAATATAAAGGGTAAAAAGGCAAATGAAACTCACTGTACTGTATTTTGTAGTAAAAATACATATGATGACATTTGAACAATGCAGGGTTGGCCTCGGATTCACGAACCTATATCATTTGTGGATATATTAACATACATATTCGTAATCGGTCAGTTATTTATATACTCTTGTTATTAATAATATAATTGTTATAATATATGTTATTTATATAAATTTAATATATTTAGTTTATGTGTTTTATATAATTATATATTAAGGTTTAGTATATATCTATATATTAATTGATATAGTTAAACTAATATCTTTTTGATAATAAAAGTATAGCGTAATGTATTTTTATATAAAAGTATCTATTTATGATAATATTGATAGTTTTAGTGATAACAAAGTAATAATTTTATAAGAATGCTAATAATGATAATAAGTTTAATAATAATAATAATACTAATGATTATATTAATAATAATAACGATAATATTTATAATACTACTTATTTACTAATAATAATAATATTCTTATTTATAACTATAATCATAATAATAATAATGATAACTAGTACTTGTATGACAAAATTTATAATAATAAATACATTAGTAATGTTAATAATAATAATAATAATAATAATGGTTTTAATATTTATAACTATGATAATTATAATAATAAGTGTTATAATACTAATAATAACAATAATGATACTTTTGATACTAATAATAATTTTAAATACAGAAAATGTAAGTTTAATCAAAATGATAATTTTTTCAATAAAAATAATTTTACTAATTATAATTCGATAGTACATATGATTATCATTATCAAAATTTATATTTAATCATGATATCAACATTTTCATTACTTGATAATTCTATAACCTTTTTAGTGATCACCTAAAGTAAATTTTAATTTTTATAATCATATTACTATAACAACTTTTCATTTTATTCATAAACTTGATCATCTTTTTATAGCTATAATTTTAATATTTAGCATATCGACTTCAAATTCAACAATATATCTAGCTTTTATATCATACCATAATAATAACAATATTAATAATAATAATAATAATAATAATAATAATAATAATAATAATAATAATAATAATAATAATAATAATAATAATAATAATAATAATAATAATAATAATAATAATAATAAAATTAAAAGAGTTATACACTTAAAAGCTTCAAGTAAAAAGAAATGCTCGAGACAGGACTCGAACCCGCAACCTCCCGCTAACACACAAATCCTCTTAACCATTCCACCAATCCGGTTTTTCTGTTATACAACTAAACCTATTTATATTTAACTTATTTGTTTTCTGTGTCATCATCTTCTCCTTCTCCAAAATCCATTGATCCGTTAAATTAATCTCCAACAAATTAAGTTATCCAAAATTATTTAGGCTTTAAAACAGCAGGTTTAGAGTACATTTATATTAAAATGAAAGCAAGAAAAGAGAAAAAAAAAATCATCACAGCAAAACTGCTGCTGCTGTTCATCGTATAAACAAAGAAAAAAAAATTTGATTTTGCGATTTAGAACGTTTTACACAAAGCTTATAACACGAAGTAAGTTTCAAATCATTCCTAATATCTTTCTCAATCATCAATTTGATAGGACACGTTGAAACGATTACGAATTTCGCGATGAACACAAAATTTGACTTTTTAACAAATAACTTTGACTTCGAAAATTAACAATCAATAACATGAATTAAGACTTGAAAATTTACAGAGAGTTCGAGTACGAGATTCCTAATGCAGTTGCAATTATATTTTTTGAAGATTGATTCGGTATTTGAGTTAAAAAAATAACACGAACAGACATTCTTTCTCTCGATTCCTGTTTAGATCATGAATAGCAGCAATTAAATAAGGTGTGAAAGTGAATGATTGATGCACAATCAAGAATTGATATAAGCTGTTTTGTGTGAAGGTGGAACTCGACAGAAAAATCGTGAGCAGATAAGGGAGATGTCGACACTATATCCACTATATCACAGGTGAGAGCAAAAAAGGCAGAAGAAAAAGAAACAGATAAAGAAAATAATGAAACTGATAATTGAATTGAATAAATACGCGTAATATCCTGTGTTTAAATAAATATCAATACCTATATCTATGTTTATATATATAAAGTTGTATCTATTTATATATATATATGTATAAAATCGTATTTTATATGTATATCCGATTTTGATATATCTATTTATACATATGTGTTTATATATACATATGTAATTCATAAGCTTTTGATATTTAGCAAATAATATTACTAATAATTAATAATTTTACTAAATATACTAGTATTATTGTTAATAGTTTAGTATAATAAATGATAAATAAAAATATGAAATTGAAAATTTTAATAATTTTAGTTAATGATAATAATAATAAAATAACAATAATAACCTTATTAATGATGCTAATAATAATACTAGTTATAATAATTTTAATATTATTAATGATAATAATAAGATTAATAGTAATAATAATAATACAACTTAAATATATCAAATTTTTATACACATCATTTATATTGGAAGTAGTAATATTATTTATATAAATATTAATATTAACAGCAATAAAAGTAATGATAATAATATTAACATATAAATTTTATTCAACCTGTAATTTAATATAATACTATATTATTATTTAGGTAATATTATGTTATATAATATGACATTTATTGAATAGTTAATATTTGTATGTTATATATATTTATTTACTTATTTTAACACACAATTTTGTTCGTGAATCGTCGGGCATAGGTCAAAAGGGTAAATGCATTCATGTAATTGTTCCAAAGTTTTCGAGACTCAGCATTACAGACTTTGCTTATCGTGTCGAAATCTTATAAAGATTAAGTTTAAATTTGGTCGAAAATTTCTGGGTCGTCACAGTACCTACCCGTTAAAGAAATTTCGTCCTGAAATTTGAGTGAGATGGTCATGGCTAACAATAAAAATATTTTCATGACGAATATGAGTTGATAAAGTAGAATTTTATCATTAGTGAGTAATATGGATAAAATAATCCGTTTACTCGAAGCTTATGGTTGAAGCTATTATAACATAGTGAAATGAGGGAATATGAATTCATTTTAACCGGTGACGTAGTCACGGTTGGTTTTAGAAAATAAGGTGTGTCTTAATTTTTGACGTTGTCTTGGTTGAATTCCGGAATTCAAGGGATTTAAAGAAATCTTCGAAATCTAAAAGATTTGATTCTCCGGCGAGTAAGGAAATTAAAATCTCTATAATTAAGTACGGTGATCTACCTCGATTACTCTGTCTGATATCTCCATTATAAATCAAGCTCTTCCGTTACATTATCCTCACCATTCCTATATTGTCTTCCTTAGTCCATACATCCAAAAGATTGTGAAAATGCTTAATTCAGTTCTAATCCTTGATATTTTCTTAATTATCATTTCTGTCATCCTTCTTTTGATATTCCACCAGAAAAATCTATTTACTTCTACTATTATCTTGGGGTGATACTATTCTTAATTATACCGTGTCTTTATAATGCTATTCATATTAATATCCACGGTTTGTAATTTATTTGTTGTTGTTGTTGGATTTTATATCTTCTCTTATATTTCAATGTCCCTGCTTCTGTCTCCTATAATTATTATCATCCACAGTTAATGCGCTCTCTTATTTGCTGCGATTTATACCCCCTTTCTATTTCGGAGCTTCATGCTTTTGTTTACTTTTTGCAAGTAATGGTCCAGAATTCATAGGTATAGTGTTTCGAATTATCATAATATACAAGGTAGAAAGGAAAGGTAGTAGCACGATTTGTTTTGTCAAATTACCTGAATTACTGAGAATAGAACTATCAAGAATATTTTTTTTTTGATATGTTCAGAAGTTAAGCAGAATGAAAGAGTTATGTAACATGGCACATGATGACGTTATGATCTGTGAATCATCACGTCCCATTAGAAACTCAGCATGACTTACTGTAATATAATCACGTTGATCAAGTGTCATTATATTATACTAACTCATGCATCAGTTCCCAACACTACTTCAAAAACATTCATATTTTAAATTCAAAAGTTTACAGAGTATAGAAACTAACAGTTTCTATATGATATAACACTGATATCACGAAGAGATTAATGATTTCAGATAAGAATAGTTATAAAAATATCTTCAGAAATATGGAGGATATTTATAATGAAAGATACGATGATATCTTGGAATTTCTAATATCTAAGGATGGTGAAGAAAATTTGTCCGTAAGAGTTTGGAGTCAGAAGCAAGGTATTTGCTAAAGATTTCATCAGAAACAGAATCATCAGGATTCTTAATGTACAAGTTTAGTCCTTGTGATTTGTTCAGAGACTCCTTCGTAGTTAGCTCAATCCGTTTTCCAGTTCCAACTTTTTTGAGCTTTTCCAACATACTATTCTTTATCATCAAACTTTCGACGATTAAGATCGTTTACGGTTGTCTACAGTTTCTGCTGCTTCATTCAGCTTTTTCAAAGTTCCATGTATTGATTCGTAGGCTGGGTACTTTTCAAAATTTCAAAATGGAAGGTCATAATCCTAAGAGATAAATTTTATATGTATATAATTGTTGATGTAGTAACGCTGCGAGATTTCAAAATACTGATGGCTAATTCTCGGTAAATGGTAGGGCAGTTATTGTTACAAGATGCGGATGAGTGTATGATAGGGTTTTAATGAATATAATGATTTTTCGGAAAATCGGAGATCAATGAAGTTGTTGATACATCTGCTGGTAATATCACAGAATATAAAAGGTTCTCCGGTAACAATAAAGGAGCACGCATATATCTCGGGGTTATAATGAGGTTATTTCGAACGAAAAGTCAAAGTTGGCTTGCTGGAGCTGTGACAAAATTTACTACCTTGAAAAAGGAATTGTAAAGTTATTTGGATAATAATAATGCTAAAGGATCTACCACAGATTCATGTTAAATGTTTACACAGGTTCCGAGTGTTTTCAGGTACATGACTATATGCATCAATCTTTTCTTCCGTGGATGAAGTGCGATTGGTTCATCCTCTCGATTGAGGTGTTTTCAAGAATCATGAAAGGTTTGTACGTAGATTGTAATCGTCAAGATACAAATGAGGTTAAGATGAAATCAAGTGGCAAACTTGAAGAATTATTTAGTTTCATATGTTATAATCAATATTTTAATTCATTTTAATTGTCCAATGTCGGCAGTCCACAGTTGATAGTCCACAGTTGACAGTCCAATATTTCATATATAGCTTAATATATAATATTCGAATTAATTAATATGTATCGTGACCCGTGTACATGTCTCAGACTCGATCACAACTCAAAGTATATATATTATTTGAGAATCAACCTCAACCCTGTATAGAGAACTCAATCATTACTGCATATAGAGTGTCTATGGTTATTCTAAATAATATATATATATATATATATATATATATATATATATATGCGTCGATATGATATGTCAAAACCTTGTATACGTGTCCCGATATTTAAAGTGCGTAAAAATAAATAACAGAAATTAAATGACGATAAATAAAATTGCGAGAATGTAAATTGCGATAATTAAATTGCGATAAATAAAATGTAATCAGTTAGCTAGGAACAATTAGCTAGGAACAGTTAGCGTGGATTCTTAACAAAATTTCTCATAGCTAATTTTTTTGTTTCTAATAAATTTTATTTTATCAAATGTTTTCTTCACTATGCCACTTGTTGGATTCTGATAGATCAAAATCCAAATATGAAATTGAATGAAAATGGCTATTATGAAGTAAACGGATACGTATATATGTGGATGTAAGTAGGATAGTAAATGACTGTTGAATCAGATTCGAAGAATGTACAGTATAACTTATTAATGTGAAATCTAAATATTTCTCGGGTATTACCTACCCGTTAAAATATTTTCACCATTAACAGTTTGTACACAAGAATTTTTAATTACAATCCTTATGAAAACATATATACATATATATTTTTTTCAGATGTAATCATGGATTTAATGAGTTGATATAATATTAATCTCATCTGATTTTCGGTTGGAACTGGAATGAATAATCTCCAAAACTTTAGAGATTACATAATCGCCATGTCGAACGAGGATAAATGATGTAGAACGATACGTAGAACGATGATTACACTTGAGGTATAGAATGAGACATCGAGGCATGGATTGTTGATGGTACTGGTGCTGTTATTGATGGTACTGTTGGTGCCGGTGATGTTGCTGAAGCTGGTAAATTTTGCACCATATTCTCCAAATTGATTATTCGAGCGCGAAGTACGTTGACTTCTTCCATTATTCCGTGATGATTGTCGGTCGAAACGAGCGGATGAATAAGGTTTAGAATTTGAGATAGTATATAATCATGGCGAGATATTCAGGAAATGATGGTGAAAATGGTGTTTCGGATTGGTTTTCCGGTAAGTGTTTCAGATTCTTTGTCAAGAGGGCAATTCGGTTGGTGGAAAGGATCGCCTTCTTCGTATCTCCGTTGGTTAAGTCGACTACGAATCCCATCAGATGAATTGGGGATGGTTGATTGGTTGATTCATTCTGGTGATGCTGCTTTCGGAGCTTAGGTCAAACTCCATATCGGAATAGCTGTCGGAATCCGAGGAATTCGAACTGGTTGAGGGATTCATCTTGTATGATCAGATGAAGGATTTTCGATAAGAAATAGATTATAGGATGTAGATTAGTACCCTGCAATACATAATTTACATATGCATATATAATACTAAAATCCCATAAGTTACTGAGGAATCTACGGAAGACAATCAGGCAAAGATAACAATAACAGATACGCTAAGATATGAATTAACAGATATACTAAGATATGAATTTTGTCTATACACTAATCATGCAATCAATGTAATAAGATGTGTCTAGACTAAGGATGATAAGTAAGTGATTCTCTGAGAATGATAAGCAGGAAATTTTTTATTTTTTTTTGACACGAAATGATAAGCAAAACTTTTGACATGCAGACACGGTCAAAGTCCAGACTCACTAATGCATCTTAGCAACTATCATTTAGACACACTAATGCAAGACCTGGTTCGCTAAGACCACTGCTCTGATACCAACTTTCATGACCCGTCCTAATCCATCTGGACGAAGTCCATATCGATTATAAACGATTCACAATAATTGATTACATCGCGAGGTACTTGACCTCTATATGATATATTTTACAAACATTGCATTCGTTTTTAAAAGACAAACTTTCCTTACATCGAAAGTTGACGACATGCATACCATTTCATAATATATCCAACTATAATTGACTTAGTAATAATCTCGATGAACTCGATGACTCGAATGCAACGTCTTTTGAAATATGTCATGAATGACCCAAAGTAATATCTCTGAAATGAGCAAATGTACAGCGGAAGATTTCTTTCATACCTGAGAATAAACATGCTTTAAAGTGTCAACCAAAAAGTTGGTGAGTTCATTAGTTTAACATAAATAATCATTTCCATCATTTTAATAGACCACAAGATTTTCATTTTCAGTTCTCATAAATATACGTCCAATGCATAGAGACAAAAATATCATTCATATGGATTGAATACCTGGTACCCGACATTAACAAGATGCATATAAGAATATCCCCTATCATTCCGGGAAATCCTTTAGACATGATAAAAATGATTTCGAAGTACTAAGCATCCGGTACTTTGGATGGGGTTCGTTACGCCCAATAGATCTATCTTTATTATTCGCGTCAATTAGTAGATCGGTTTACTAATTCTTAGGTTACCAAGCAAAAGGGGCATATTCGGCTTCGATCATTCAACCATATAATGTAGTTTCGATTACTTGTGTCTATTTCATAAAACATTTATAAAAATTGCGCATGTATTCTCAGCCCAAAAATATAAAGGGTAAAAAGGCAAATGAAACTCACTGTACTGTATTTTATAGTAAAAATACATATGACGACATTTGAACAATGCAGGGTTGGCCTCGGATTCACGAATCTATATCATTTGTGGATATATTAACACACATATTCGTAATCGATCAGTTATTTATATACTCTTGTTATTAATAATATAATTGTTATAATATATGTTATTTATATAAATTTAATATATTTAGTTTATATGTTTTATATAATTATATATTAAGGTTTAGTATATATCTATATATTAATTGATATAGTTAAACTAATATCTTTTTGATAATAAAAGTATAGCGTAATGTATTATTATATAAAAGCATCTATTTATGATAATATTGATAGTTTTAGTGATAACAAAGTAATAATTTTATAAGAATGCTAATAATGATAATAAGTTTAATAATAATAATAATACTAATGATTATATTAATAATAATAACTATAATATTTATAATACTACTTATTTACTAATAATAATAATATTCTTATTTATAACTATAACCATAATAATAATAATGATGACTAATACTTGCATGACAAAATTTATAATAATAAATACATTAGTAATGTTAATAATAATAATAATGGTTTTAATATTTATAACTATGATAATAATAATAATAATAATAATAATAATAATAATAATAATAATAATAATAATAATAATAATAATAATAATAATAATAAGTGTTATAATAATAATAATAACAATAATGATACTTTTGATACTAATAATAATTTTAAATACAGAAAATGTAAGTTTAATCAAGATGATAATTTTTTCAATAAAAATAATTTTACTAATTATAGTTCGATAGTACATATGATTATCATTATCAAAATTTATATTTAATCATGATATCAACATTTTCATTACTTGATAATTCTATAACCTTTTTAGGGATCACCTAAAGTAAATTTTAATTTTTATAATCATATTACTATAACAACTTTTCATTTTATTCATAAACTTGATCATCTTTTTATAGCTATAATTTTAATATTTAGTATATCAACTTCAATTTCAACAATATATCTAGCTTTTATATCATACCATAATAATAACAATATTAATAATAATAATAATAAAAATAAAAAAAAAATTAAAAGAGTTATACCCTTAAATGCTTCAAGTAAAAAGAAATGCTAGAGACAGGACTCGAACCCGCGACCTCTCGCTAACACACAAACCCTCTTAACCATTCCTCCAATCCGGTTTATCTGTTATACAACTAAACCCATTTATATTTAACTTATTTGTTTTCTGTGTCATCATCTTCTCCTTCTCCAAAATCCATTGATCTGTTAAATTAATCTCCAACAAATTAAGTTATCCAAAATTATTTAGGATTTAAAACAGGAAGGTTTAGAGTACATTTAGATTAAAATGAAAGCAAGAAAAGAGAAAAAAAATCATCACAGCAAAACTGCTGCTGCTGTTCATCGTATAAACAAGGAAAAAAAAATTAATTTTGCGATTTAGAACGTTTTACACAAAGCTTATAACACGAAGTAAGTTTCAAATCATTCCTAATATCTTTCTCAATCATCAATTTGACAGGACACGTTGAAACGATTACGAATTTCGCGATGAACACAAAATTTGACTTTTTAACAAATAACTTTGACTTCGAAAATTAACAATCAATAACATGAATTGAGACTTGAAAATGTAC
Source organism: Rutidosis leptorrhynchoides (assembly GCF_046630445.1). Lineage (NCBI taxonomy): Eukaryota > Viridiplantae > Streptophyta > Magnoliopsida > Asterales > Asteraceae > Rutidosis > Rutidosis leptorrhynchoides. The sequence continues at coordinate 553,400,494 of NC_092334.1, forward strand.
AGAGAGTTCGAGTACGAGATTCCTAATGCAACTGCAATTATAGTTTTTGAAGATTGATTCGGTATTTGAGTTAAAAAAAAACGAACAGACATTCTTGTTCTCGGTTCCTGTTTAGATCATGAATAGCAGCAATTAATTAAGGTGTGAAAGTGAATGATTGATGCACAATCAAGAATTGATATAAGCTGTTTTGTGTGAAGGTGGAACTCGACAGAAAAATCGTGAGCAGATAAGGGAGATGTCGACACTATATCCACTATATCACGGGTGAGAGCAAAAAAGGCAGAAGAGAAAGAAACAGATAAAGAAAATAATGAAACTGATAATTGAATTGAATAAATACGCGTAATATCCTGTGTTTAAATAAATATCAATATCTGTATCTATGTTTATATATATAAAGTTGTATCTATATATATATATATATATATATATATATATATATATATATATATATATATATATATATATATATATATATATATATATATATATATATATATATATGTATAAAATCGTATTTTATATGTATATCCGATTTTGATATATCTATTTATACATATGTGTTTATATATACATATGTAATTCATAAGCTTTTGATATTTAGCAAATAATATTACTAATAATTAATAATTTTACTAAATATAATAGTATTATTGTTAATAGTCTAGTATAATAAATGATAAATAAAAATATGAAATTGAAAATTTTAATAATTTTATTTAATGATAATAATAATAAAATAACAATAATAACCTTATTAATGATGCTAATAATTATACTAGTTATAATAATTTTAATATTATTAATGATAATAATAAGATTAATAGTAATAATAATAATAATACAACTTAAATATATACATTTATATTGGAAGTAGTAATATTATTTATATAAATATTAATATTAACAGCAATAAAAGTAATGATAATAATATTAACATATAAATTTTATTCAACTTGTAATTTAATATAATACTATATTATTATTTAGGTAATATTATGTTATATAATATGACATTTATTGAATAGTTAATATTTGTATGTTATATATATTTATTTACTTATTTTAACAGACAATTTTGTTCGTGAATCGTCGGGCATAGGTCAAAAGGGTAAATGCATTCATGTAACTGTTCCAAAGTTTTCGAGACTCAACATTACAGACTTTGCTTATCGTGTCAAAATCATATAAAGATTAAGTTTAAATTTGGTCGAAAATTTCCGAGTCGTCACATATGACGGCACTGAACAAGTGCAGGGTTGGCCTCGGATTCACGAACCTATATTAAGTATATATATTTATATGTTGGTCAATATCTGTCTAACAATTTAGGCCAAGTCGTAGTGTATCACAATCCTAATGCTCGAGATTATCATGCAAAAGTCAACAAAAGTCATCTAATCCAAAAATGACTTTCAAAATCTATACATGTTTATTATATAATTATATTATCAACGTATAAGTCTTGATAGTTGAATGAATTGATAATTTACCAAACTCAAATTATCACATAACTGACTAAATTGTCATATTCGGAAATTTTAGATAAATCAATGTAACTAGTTTATATATATCTATTTGTAATCTATACGTTATTTTACTAGATTATACGTTATTTTAATAATTAAATAACTTAGATTTATTCTACATATTTTAAGTAATTTAATATTTATATAGTAAATATTCTTAAATTATTTCATCATTTATTATAATGTATTAACGATGAAGAGATATGATAAAAATTTATTTTTATATATTAAGTATTATAATTTGTATAACGTTTACATAATATCATTTTAATGATAAAAATATAGTGATATGTATTATTAATATAACTGTATTACATGTAATAAATATATATATGTATCAAATATTTATTCTATTAAATAATATAATATTGATAATAATAATAATGAACCAAAAGATGTATTATTTTATAATAATAATAATAATATTAATTATTTTAATAGTAATAATAATAATATTATTATTAATGATGATGATAATAATAACTATAAATTTATAACGATAATATTATTAATAAAAATAATATCAATTATAATAATACTAATATTATTAATGTTAATAATAATAATAATATTATTAATAATAATACTATAACAATTTATATATATATCAATTTCATATCTATATGTTATATATTGAAAATAATAATATTAATAATAATGATTTTAATTTTAATATTAATATTGATAATAATAATTTTGATAATAAATAATAATCTTTTGTAGTAATACTAACGTCATAATAATAATAATATTACTAATAATGATAAAAATAATGAAAACAATATTTTTATTTAAATCATAATCTTAACAATATTTTAGCTGAATCATGATACTTATACTCATTAGTTCCTAATTGACTTGTTTAATATCTTTTAGTCCTATTTTATATCATATTCATAATAATGATAATAATAGTAATCATAATAATTAGATGATATTAATATAAGTTTTAATGATAATGATATTAATAATAATAAATATTATAATAATATTAATGGTAATACTAATAATAATAATAATAATAATAATAATAATAATAATAATAATAATAATAATAATAATAATAATAATAATAATAATAATAATAATAATAATAATAACAATAATAATAATAATAATAATAATAATAATAATAATAATAATAATAATAATAATAATAATAATAATAATAATAATAATAATAATAATATTAATAATAACCTTAATGATAATAACGATGGTAATAATAATAACAATAACAAATTTTAATGATAACACTTATATTAATAATGATAATGATAATAATAATAATAATAATAATATTTATTAGATAATAATAATAATAATGACGATAATAACGACGATAGTAATAATAATCATTTTAATAATATTACTAAAATTAATGATAATTCAGTTGACTATATCTTTTAATCCGTTCATCGAAACCATACGTTTTCTAAATGAAAAGTTATTAATTTTTCGCCAGCATTCCAACGACATGCATATCATATACCTTATCTCAGTAGCATATGTATTAAATTCATGATTTATCATAAACTATTTAACGATGAAATTAAGCATACAAGCATGCATAATCATATATACTCGAGCAATAATCAGGGATACACTATTAATATATAAAAAATAAGATATGAATACTCACGTATCAATATTGTGATTCAATATTGCAGGAAAGTATGTAGACGTAACGGAAATGATAAACGCTAGGTTGACCTCATGAGCTATACCCCTGAACCATACCCATAACCTCTATAGCTATATCCCATAATTTTCTTAGCTCTATCCTGCTCGAAAAACTCATTTTTTTTATTTGAAAATAACTCGCTCATGACTTCGTCATAGTATTTTATGTGTAATATTACTCACACTTATTAATAATACACTCACTAATACTAATACTAAATATTAGTATTAATAATAAAATTAATAATATATATATATATATATATATTTGTTTACACTGAGTGTATGATGAAATGAAAATGAATTCTCACAAACCGAAATCGTTTGATTTATAGGATTGTTGCCTCCACCTACCCCTCATGCGATCGCATGAGGTTGAGAGGAGAGACTCATGCGATCACATGAGCCTTGTTTACAGCACACCATTGTCCAATGATTCTTACCGACACTTATATATATATATATATATATATATATATATATATATATATATATATATATATATATATATATATATATATATATATATATATATATATATATATATTATTTAATATATAATATATTTAATCTTTAGAATTAATTAAATATTATATTATATTCTCGTGCATAGTTGATTTGTAATTTTTGCACCGATGATTTGTACGTTGACGCTCGACTTACGTACCGGTTTCGGTTTTTCGAACGTCCTTTCGTACGCTTAGAAAACTTGTACTTTACGTTTCGCGACACGTACCTTTATCAATAATTAGACTTACTTCACCAATAATTATACTAATTGAAATGTAACTTATTCATTTGAGTGTTTTGGTCAGTTGCTTCTTTAAATCATCGCCTCGTTATTCACTAATATATATGATAATAATATTTAATCGAATCGTCTTATGACTAAGTATTTATTCTATTTTATCACCTTGTAAAATATATATTCATTTAAAAATATAATTTTGTATATACTATATATAATTGAAATATTTATCTAATAATATAATATTTAGTTTTTCCGAAACTAATTATATTCCAAAGTTCATTTAAAATCATTTAGAGATTATTATTTCGTATCACATTTACCTTTTTGAAACGATATAAATATATTTTCAAAATACAAAGCTTTGGTTATGTTCTTCTAATTTTTATATACATAATTAAATTACCTTATAAAACGTTTTAATAATAAAGTTCTTTTTAAAACAGAAAACATTTTATTACGTTTGAAACTAATCGAATAAATATTATAATTTTGTTTTCCAAAATTAATTATATTTAAGAACCATTTTGTTAAAAGTTTAAAATAATGAAAATTGTTATATCATAACATGTTTTAGAAAAGTAAATCATATATGACACATAACATGTTTTCAAGTTTCTAAATCATCGTTTGTTGGTGAGGCATAGGATAAAGTCCAATGGTTAATTAAATGTATGAAATCATTTAATGTAAAACGTTGATTTACTTAACTTGTCGGTATCCAATATCTAAGTTATTTACACTACACGTTCTTACTTTCACATTAAACAAAATGAAAGTTATTATCTTATCAAAGTCACGGGGAAAATATTGTAAAACATGAATTAAAAATCAAACAAGAATCTCCACTAACTTTTATCTAACCTTCGTTAATTGACACATTTGTTCTTACTTGTAAATCACTTTATCATTTATTCCGAATACCGTTAAAAAGGAACGATTTCTCAAATCAACGTGGACCTCACAACAGAGACCCATAAAAATATCATATCCTTAAGGGACTTGATAATTATCTTTTAATTCAACCGTTTGACATTATCTTTTAACTTTGATATTTCACTATATCACATAGATATGGAAACCAATCAGTTTAATGTACGATATCATACACGTAATACTTTGTTAATGTTTTCAATTAGTATTTATATATACATATAATTATATATGCATATCAAGTTAAATATAATTGTTCGTGAATCTTTGGGAATAGTCGAAGGGTAATTGAATATATGAACATAGTTAAAAAAAATTCGAGACTCAACATTACAGACCTTGCTTATCGTGTCGGAAACATCAAATCATTTAAAAATAAAGTTTAAATTTGGTCAGAAATTTCTGGGTCGTCACAGTACCTACCAGTTAAAGAAATTTCATCCCGAAATTTGATTGGGATGGTCATGGCTGACAATAAGTATGTTTTCATGACTCATATGAGTTGAAAATTAGAGTTTTATCGTCATTAAGTAATATGGATAAAACAACACGATTATGTGAAGAGTACGAGTGAGCTATCGCCAAAAGAGTGAAATGAGAAAATAAAGTTTCGTCATATCTTTTGACGTAGATAGGATCAATTTTTGGAGTTCAAGGGATTTAGAGAAAATCTTTGTAATAAGATTTGATTCTTTGGTAATTAAGGAAATTAGAATCCTCTTTGTTTAAATGCGATAATCTGTCTCGATTGTCTGATAATTCACTATAAATCCACTCCCTTCGTTTATTTATTTTTCATATCTCACACCTTCAATTCTTTCTCCCTAATTCATACTTTAAAGCATTCGTCAATATGCTCCATCCAGTTCTGATTCTTGATATACTCCTAACTTTCATATCTGTCATTCTTCTTTTTCATCTGCCGCTGGAAGAATCTATTCACTTCTACTATACTCTTGGCTTTATAGTGTTTTTGGTCCTCCCGTGTCTTTATATTGCTATATGCATCGATATATACAGTTTATAATTTTTGGGTTGTTGTTGGGTTTTATATCTTTCCTTATATTTCTATGTCTCTGCTTCTGTCTTTCTATAATCATTGTCATCCACGGTTAATGCTCTCTCCTATTTGCTACGATTTATACTCCCATTTCTATTTCGGAGCTTCATGCTTTTGTTTTCTCATCGCAAGTAATGGTCCAGAATTCGTAGGTATGGAGTTTCGAATGAGCATGACTAATGTTCTAAGAGAGAAATTGTAATAGTACGATCTTGATTGATTAAATTACCAGAAAGATAGAAAAATCAAGAAATTATGTTCTTGATATGTTTGGAGATTAGGTAGAATGTAAGAGTCGTGTAACATAGCACATGATGACGTTATGCTCTGTGAATCATCACGTTTCAGTAGAAACTCAGCATGACTTACTATAATATAATCATGTTGATCATGTGTCATTATATTATACTAACTCATGCTTCAGATCCCAACACTTCTTCAAAACATTCATATTTTAATTCGAATTTTTCAGAATTTCGAAACTAAAATAGTTTCCTTTATGATGTAACGCAGATATCGCAAAGAGATAAATGATTCCAGATAAGAATAGTTATGAAAATATCTTCAGAAATATCGAGGATATTTATAAGGAAAGATACGATGATATCTTAGAATTTCTAATATCGAAGGATGAAGAAGAAGATTTATCCGTAAAGGTTTATAGTCAGGAGCAAGATATTCGCTAATGACTTCAGCAGAAACTGAATCATTTGGATTCTTTGAAGGCAGGTTTAGTCTTTGTGATTTGTCCACAGCCTTCTTCATAGTTTGCTCAATCCGTTTTCCAGTTCTAAACCTTTTTTCTGAGCTTTGCCAACACACTATTGTTTATCATCAAACTTTTGGCTGTTAAGTTCGTTTACAATTTTTGCTGCTTCATCTGCATTTTTCAAAAATTTTGAGAACTGCTTCGTAAATTGAAGTGCTTATTTAAAATTTCAGAATGGAAGATCATAGTTCTAAGAGATAAATATTATATGTATACATATAACTGTTGATGTAGAAACGCTGCGAGATTCGAAATACTGATTGCTAATTCTCGGTAGTTGGTATGGTAATTATTGTTACAAAATGTAGATGAGTACATGATAGGGTTTCAATGAATATAATAATTTTTCGGAAAGTCAAAGATCAATGAAGTTATTGGTAAGTTTACTGCTAATGTGGTGGGATATAAACGGTTCCCCGGTAACGATGACGAAAAGGGTAACCGTATATATTAAGGTTATGATAAGGTTAATTCGAATGAAAAGTCAAAATCAGCTTGTTGAAGCTGTGACAAAATTTGCTACTTTGAAAAGGGATTGCAAAGTTATTTTTGGTAATAAATGCCAAAGGATCTGACACATATATGTGTTAAACTTTTGCTTAGGTTTCGAGAGTTTTCTAGGTGCATAACTGTGGATAACATGTGGTTGGATCATCATCTCGATTGTTTCTTAATTGAGGGGTTTTAAGAATCATGAAGGGTTTGAACGCAGATTGTCATCATCAATATACATATGATGTTCTAGAATTTTAAACGACATGAATATTTTTCTGAGTTTTATGAATAGAAGTGATGTTCTAGCACAGTTTTGAAGTCAAAGTATAGCTTTGAAAGCTGTAGAGATCTAAGAGTGATGATATCGGTTATATCTCGAATTAAATTCTGATATGTTAAAATCAGAATATGTAATTGGATTTGAATGAGTATGGTTATTTTGATTTCTATGAAAGAATGTATATTGTTATGGAAGTAGTGAGTATAGTTGATGATTGCTGAATCAGATTAGAAGAATGTAACATATTAATTGTGAATTTATATATCTCTCGGGTATTACCTACCCGTTAAAAGTTTCACAAGTAATATTTCGTACAAGAGAATTTTTATTACAGTCTTTATGAAAATATATGTATATTTTCTTTAGATGTAATACAGAGTTAATGAGTTAATATTCTATTAAACTCGTTTGATTTTTGGCTGGAACTATAAATGAATAATCACTAAAACATTAGAGATTACATAATCTTCGCGGAGTATTTCGCTAATGTATTCAATACTTCATTATTCATTTTTATTGATATTTCCTCAGTTGATGATATTGGTGTTCGTGGAATTCTTGTGAACTTCGCCAGGTACGAATGATGTTTTCTTAGAAAGTTTTGAGTACATCGCAGATGAAAGTGTAAAATCAAACATATAATTGAATAATATACTTGGTTTATTATGAAATGGAATTCATTGAATTGAAACAAAGCTTGTAGTTAATGATGGTTAAGTTGTTAACGAAGGATGTACATCATAGCATATTAGTAATATGAATTTAACCGAGTAGTATCTACCCTTTTCCATTTCATACATAATAGCTTAGTACAAAAAGATTTATTTTGATCTCAAAATTTATATATATATAAAATATACATAAAATTTCTTCTGGGGGAATGAGTTAATACTTCATAAATCGTTGATACAATATACTCGTTGTTGATTAGTGACGATGTCGGTGGTTATGGAACTGGCGGAGCTTTTGATGTTATAGGTGCTGCTGGTGCTGATGATGCTGTCGATACTGCTGGTGCTGCTTGTATAACAAGTCTATTTTGTAACGCACGCACCATTCCTGTCAGGGTTTCTATTCTTCCCTATATCATCTCTATCCATCCACTCATCTTGGTTTACAGTTATGATTAGAATAAATAATCTCTAAAACTTTAGAGATAACCTAATTACCGTAGAATATTTCTCCGATGAAGTTATGAATCAATACTTCATCGTTTATTGTTGTTGGTATTCCTTGGTAACTATGGTGCGTATGAAGTGGATGCTCATGGGACATTTTGTGATGTTGAAGCATGGGATGTGGATGTTTTTAGTGGTGGTAATGGTACTGTTGGTGTTGATGATGGTGGTATTGTTGATGCCGGTTGTCACGACCCTACTTTTTTCTGTTATCTTTTACCGTTTATAATTTAACGTTCGTTAATTGTTATTCGTGCCACGTAATTTCTATGATCTATATTATTATTTTTGTAATAATATGTTAATTATTATGTGTTATGTGAATATTTTTATTCATATTTTAAATTGTACGTTTCTACGTGTCGTGGATTTCTATCCGGCGAATCTTTTCGGTTTTCAAACCAACGGTCAGACTTTTGAGATATTTGAATCCCAATTATTTTAAATATGATATTTTTATGTCATATGTTTATATATAGTGTTTATATATTTTATTTATCGCGTATGCGTTATCTCTCCAAATATTTAATCGCGTAGCGGTGTTTTCGCGTTTCGGGTTTTGTTCGGGCATTTGGGCCACAAGACTTCCTTCCATTGATCAAGTGGGCCATGTGGGGCCCACCCCTCTAAAAATTTCGGCCAAACTCCCCCTACACCCCATTTTCATTTTTAATTTTTCATTTCATGTTATTTTCTCATTTCCTTTTTCCTAAACCTAAATCTAGCAAGTATTTTCTCTCATCTTCTTCCATTTTCTTTTTTTTCGCCACTTCTCACCATCATCATCATCATTTGATCATCATCAAGAGCTTGGATTAAGGGGCTTTTAACATCAACGGATTTCTCTCGTTCTCCTCTACGCGTCCATATAAATCATTTCTTGATTAGGGTATAAACCCTCACCCTAGCTTTTTGATTTTTGTTTAATTTTTCTGTTTTTGATGATTATTATGATAGTATAGTGCTTGTGTGTTGTTGAATTAATGATTGTATGCATAGAATCACTCGTTATTACATGTTTTCGGTTTGATTGATTGTGGACAGCAAACTAACAGTCCGTTTCAGTGAACTTAACTAATGTTTTTGTTAAATTAAAGTGTTTAGATGTGTTCCTCTCATCAATACATTGATTTTAGACTCCGGATTCATGTTATTTCGATTTCTGGAACTTAAATTATGATTAAAATGGTGTTTTCATGAAATCAAAACATAAAAACGAATGTGTTCAGGTTTGGTCTGACTTTATGACCATTTTTGGAGTCTCTAGGGTGTAATAGTGTATTAGGATTGATGATTGGATGAACATTCATGTTCAGGTCGTCGAAATCCGAGTCACGGATCACCCGTTATGACTAAAACAAGTTTTTGATCGGATTAAAGTCCCAAATTGAATTAGGGCTGATGGTCACGACTTGGTGGCTGTTCTTGGGGTATTATTGAGTGCACTAATGTGTTAGGTGGTTTGGTTAGGCGGAGATATATATCAGACTCGCCGAAAATCGACTCCCGGGACTCATGTTATGACCCGATGAACTTTTAATTAAAACTTATGGTTATAACATCTAACTTATGATATAAATAATGATTTTCATTATCATTAAATTACTTATGATATAAAAGTGATTAATTTAATTTAAGACTTAGGATATACATATTTATTATATCATTTATTAATTACATTTTGATTAATGAAACTTTCATTAAACTAATGATTAATAATACTTTTATTATTAATACAAAATACTTATAGTAAGTATTAAACTTATGTTATGAGATTATTATAATAAGACTTATAATAAGGATTAATTAATTATTTAATTATTATAAGGCTTAGTTATTTTTTAATTATAATTTAATTATTAAATACTCATGATTTAATAATTTTAATTAAAACTTATGATATGATTAATAATTCATTATTAATTAATAATACTTATTATATGATTAAAACTTATTATTAATTAATAATACTTATATTATGATTAATATTTAATTAATTTATTAAATACTTATGTAATATTAATTATATCATTTAAACTTATGTTAATTTTAATGATTCATTTTAATTTAATTAAACTTATGTTATGACATAATTATACACATTTGACTTTAATTGACATTATAACTTATATTATTAATATAACTTATACTTTAAAATTCAATGTTGACAATGTTTGACCAAGGTTGACTTTTGAGTTGACTTTCGGTTGACATTGACTTTTAGTTGACTTTTGTTGACTTTCTAATTAAGGAAACTATCCTAACTTGTAAACTTTCCAAAAATAGCAACTTTCTAAATATGGAAAATTTCCAAAAATAGAAACTTTCTAAAAATAAAAACTTTCTAAAAATAGAAACTTTCCAAAAACAGAAACTTTCTAAAAATAGAAACTTTTCAAAAATAGAAAATTTCCTAAAATAGAAACTTTTCAAAAATGGAAACCTGCTAAAATTTGAAACTTTCTAAAAATAGAAAGTACGTGTCCTTACGCTGTTCTGATCAAACCGAAGCATACTGAGTGTTGGAAATTTGTAAATCTTCCCAAATTATATTCGACTCTTCATTATTATTATGTGAGTCGATGAGATTTGTACTAGAGGTAGACATCTATCACACAATATCAAACATGTTAAGAGATTAATATATCACATAATATTTACATGTTAATAATATATAGTTTCCAATAAAAAATGTTAAGCAATCATTTTTGAAGAAAAACACGGTCGAAGTCCAGACTCACTAATGCATCCTAACAAACTCAGTAAGACACACTAATGCAAAAATTCTGGTTCTCTAAGACCAACGCTCAGATACCAACTGAAATGTCCCATTCATATTGATTATAAATGTTCCATATTAATTGATTTCTTTGCGAGGTTTTAACCTCTATATGAGACATTTTTCAAAGACTGCATTCGTTTTTAAAACAAACCATAACCTTTATTTTATCGACAAGGTTAAAAAGTCACCACCTAGATTATCCAGAAATGATAATCTAAAATATCACACTTACACACTACAATACATATTGGTTTACAATATTAATATGTTACAACAAAGTAAATCTCGAATGCAGTTTTAAAAAATATTATACAAGCACGCTGTAACGACCCGGAAATTTCCGATCAAATTTAAACCCTAATCTCTATATGTTTCCGACACGATAAGCAAAAACCCTAATGTTGCGTCTAGAAAGTTTGAAATCTATATTCGGATGATCAGTTACCCTTTGACTAGGCCTGACGATTCACGAACAATTTTGTGTAAATAGATATGTATGAATATATATGATTGTTAATTTGTGAAATATTAACAACACATTAAACGGTATGATTAATATACTAGGAAATCTATTTTACGATTTATAAACGTTAGCAGAATATTAAAATTTACATAAGTAATTATTTTTTTTATACAAAATTGTTGAAGTAATATTATTACTTTTACTATATTATTAAAATACATAACAATATTAATAATATGATGACATAAATATAAAATTTGACATATACATATTGTTATATTATTATTATCATATTAATACTATTATAACTAATAATAGTATTAATACTAATGGCATTAGTGTTATAAATCTTATGATTATCATTATCAGAAATATTATTTGTTATTTATAAAATTTCTATTAATATAATCAGTGTTATTAATATACTGAATTATTAGTTATTGATTATTAAATACTAGAATTAAGAATATTATTAGTATTATTATTAATTATTATTAATATAAAATTTTAAGTTTTATAGTTATTATTATTAATAATTTAATTAATTATATCTTTATTATTATTAAGATCATTAATATTATTATTGTTATTATAGTATTATTTGTATTATACATTTATTATTAACAATGTTAATAATATTATATTTATAAACATGTTTATTATTATTAATTATTCTGAAAAAAAAAAGAAAAGAAAAGACAGATAAAAACACGTTTATATATATCCCCTCAGTCTCTTTTTCTTTATATCTGTTTCTTTTTACTCTTCTTTCTAATATATCTGTACACATGTGAGCTAAGGTCGACTGAATCCAAAACATTAACAATCATCCATCAATTCTTATCACTGCACAAATCACTCTAATCACATACATAAATTTTGTGTTCTGTAAATCCAAATCAACGAAGCAGATTTTTGTTTTTTTTTAAAAAACCGTCGGAGTTCTTGAAAAATTTTAGCCAAAACTCGATTTTCATGTGTTTTACAAAATCCTTAAATGCAATCATGTTAGGAAACCCTTGTTCAAACTATATGTAAGTGTTCAAGCTTCAATTCCTTTTCTTGAATTCTAATTCTGAAGTTAAAGTTTATAAATCAAAAAGTCAAAAATTGGTTCTTTGATGAAATTCGAATTATTTGTTTTAATTGAAGTCAAATTGATAATTTATAATGATTATAGGAACTATTTGTAACACAATCTATGTTATGATCTTTTTTCTGAAACGATCTAGAACTCGAAAACAATTTTTTTTTTCCTTTTGTGCATTCGTCGAGCAGCAGCAGCAGCTCCTGCTGCCTTTTTTTTTTTATTTTTTTTTTTATATATATTTTCTGTAATCCAAACCATTATATCTGAATTCTTCTGTTTATTTTAAGCATTCAAAATTTGCTTGTTGTTAAGATAAATGACGGATCTGTTATGGAATTATGAAGGAGATGATTATACTTATAACACGTACAGGTTTAAGTATATTTGAGTTGAGGTTTAATCAGAAAAACAGTTATGGTGTATTGGTTAGAGGGTGGTGTTGATGACCGGGAGGTTGTGAGTTCGAGCCCCACCGTGGGCAAAATATTTTTTTTATGGAACTTAATAAAGGTATAATTTTTTTTTTAAAATTATTAATTGTCATTCTTAATATCATTATCATTATTCATATTCTAATTAATGTAATTATTAATAAATATCAATTTTTACAAAGTATTATAACTATTATTAAAATTACTATCAAACAATAAGTATTAAATTTATTATCATTATCATTAGGATTATGATTAGTATTACTATCATTATGTGATATCAATATAAACAAATAAAATTTATATTACTGTTATTAATATTATTTTACAAAATAAATATTATGTATACATAAAACTATACTTATGAATGTTACTATATATAAGTGTGTATTAATTATATTAAAATTTTATATGAATATTCATAAATAACCAATTAGGTATTTTTTTTAATATATATATATATATATATATATATATATATATATATATATATATATATATATATATATATATTTATACATATATATGTATAATAAATAAAAATTATTTTCAAATGTATAAACATATATAAATTTAATATATAATATATTAATTTGTAATCCATGAAACTGTTTGATTCCGAGTAAATGTTAATATATATTTAAATGACATAGGTTCGTGAATCGAAGGCCAACCTTATAAGTTACCAATGGTGTTAGATGTATTTTTACTACAAAATACATAAGGTGAGTATATAGATCCCTTTTTGAACTTTAAATATTTTTGGGATGAGAATACATGTGCTGTTTTATAAATGATTTACGTTATGGACACAAGTAACTGAAAAATATATTCTACGTTGAGTTGTACCACTGGCATACTTCCCTGTAGCTTGGTAACTATTATTTACAGCGGTATTGTAAACGCGAATCCTGTTGATAGATCTATCGGGCCTGACAACCCCAACCGGACTGGACGATCAGTATTCAACGGTTGCACAGTACTTCGTTTCGTGACTACATTTGGTACGATGTAGTAAGATTTCATAATAAAGGGAATATGCGACGTGATTAAATGTTAAGTATGGTTACCAAGTGCTCAACCACTTAGAATATTTTTATTAAAAGGTTTAAATATGAAATCTTGTGGTCCATAGTTATAACGCTGCTAGCATCAAACCTATATATCTCACCAACTTTATGTTGACTTTTTAAAGCATGTTTATTCTCAGGTACGAATTAAGTCTTCCGCTGTACATATGCTTATTTAAAGGACATTATGTGGAGTCGATCATCGCAATGGAATCAAATGTTGAAGATTTCGTCCAGATGGATTAGGACGGGTTTTTACATTTGGTATCAGAGCGTTGGTCTTAGCGAACCAGGTCTCCCATTAGTGTGTCTAGCTGGTAGACGTTAGGATACATTAGTGAGTCTGGACTTTGACCGTGTCTGCCTGTCAAAAGTTTTGCTTATCATATCTTGTCGGAAAACATCTACTTATCATCCTTAGGGAATTGCCTGCTTATCATTCTTAAGTCTAGACACGTCTTGCTGCAATTAGTGCATCGATAGTGTATAGACAAAAATCATATCTTAGTGTACCTGATAATTCATATCTTAACGCATCTGTAGACTTGCCTGACATATGCTGTAAATTCATCCGTAGTCTACAAAATCTTTAGTATTATATACATAGATATTCTATGAAACTAGAATATCATATTATATTCGAAAATCATTTCACATCGAAGATCTCTTCCATCCACCAAATTGCCCTTTTCAACCTGAAGCGCTTACCGGCGAATCTGTTCGAGAAACCATTTTCTCTCCCCTTAATCTGAGTATTTCATCACCATTACATACTATCCCGTATTTCGAATTTTATTCATTCGCTCGCTTCAACCGGCAATCATCCCGTAGTACTAGAAGAAGTTAACGAACTACGCGCTCGTGTGACGACTTTGGAGAACCTGGTGTGAAGGTTACGAGCACCAGCAGCATAATCAGTACCACCATCATCGACGTCGACAGTACCCAAGGAATATTTAAAATTCACATTAACAAGTTAAACTGTACATTCTTCGAATCTGATTCAACGATCATTTACTATACTACTTACAACTACCGATATACGTATCCGTTCACCACAGAATAACCATTTCTATTCAAATTTCATATTTGGATTTTGACCTATCAGAATCCAACAAGTGGCATAATGAAGAAAAACATTGGACAAAAATAAAAAGTGTTAGAAACAAACGAATTAATTAATTGAAATATTGTTAGGATTCCACGCTAACTGTTCCGGCTAACTGTTCCCCAGCTAACTGATTAACATTTAATTTATCGCAATTTACATTCTCGCAATCTACATTCTCGCAATTTTATTTATCGTCATTTAATTTCTGTCATTTATTTTACGCAATTTATTTAACGTCATTCTGTTATTTACGCATTCTAAATATCGGGACACGTATACAATGTTTTGACATATCATATCGACCCATCTATATATATATAGTTTGAGTTGTGATCGAGTCTGAGACATGTACACGGGTCACGATACGTATTAATTCGAATATTATATATTAAATTTATATGAATTATTGGACTGTTAACTGTGGACTATCGACTGTGGACTAATAATATTGGACAATTAAAATGAATTAAAATATTGATTATAACATATGAAACTAAACATTTCTTCAAGTTTGCCACTTGATTTCATTTGTACCTCGACAAATACAATCCATATTCAAACCAATCATGATTCTTGAAAACACCTCGATCGAGAAGTTGAAACCGCCGCACCTCGTCTACGGAAGAAAGATTTATGTATACAGTTATACACCTGAAAAACTCTCGAACCTAAATTCATAGTTTAACACGTACCTGTATTAATTCCTTTACCATTTATTAACAAAAACAACCTTATGATTCCTTTTCAAAGTAGCCAATTTTGTCACAGCTCCAGCAAGTTAACCTCGATTTTACATCAAGACTAGTCCTATTATAACCTCGACATACATACCTTGTCCTTTCGCCGTCGTTACCGGAGAACCTTTTATATTTCACAACATCAGCAGCAGATGTACCAGCAACTCGTTATCTTTCTGGTGAAATCCGCAACCACTATTTTGGAAATCTCGTAGAAATTCTCCCATTTATATCAAAAACGTTTACCCCTAAGAATTTTATATTTCGAATGTGAAGTTTCTGAAAAACGCCCTAAACTATGAAGTAGTTCTTGAAATGCTGATAAAGCAGCAAAAACTGTAAACAACTTTAACAATCAAAAGATTGATGATATAGAATGGTATGGTGGTAAAGCTAAGAAAAGAGAAGGATTGAAACCGGAAGACGGATTGAGCAAAGTATGAAAGAGGCTGTGGATAAATCACAAAGACTGAACCTGCTTTCAAAGAATTCAAACGATTTAGTGCCTGCTAAAATTGTTAGTAAGAACTCTATTCCTCATTATGAACTCTCACAGACAAATCTTCCCCGTTATCCATCGATATCATTGTGCCCTTCATTATAAATATCCTCAATATTTCTGAAGATATATTCACAACTTATCTGAGATCATTTATCCTTCCGTAACTTCTGCGTTACAATACCAAGGAAACCGTGTTAGTCTCTAAGTTCTAAAACCTTCGAGTTTAAAATAGGAATGTTCTGAAGCAGTGTTGGGAACTGATGCATGAATTAGTATAATATAATGAAACTTGATCAACTTCATTATATTATAATAAGCCATGTTAAGTTCCTAATGGAATGTGATGATTCACAGTACCGTCATCATGTGCCATGTTACACGACTCTTACATTTTATTCAATTTTCAAACATATCGAGAACATATCTTCCTGATAGTTCTAATTTCACTTCGGAATTATGATAATTTGATAAATTGAAATCGAGCCATTACCATTTCTTTCTTAGAGCATTAGCTAAGTTCATTCCGAATTTCATACCTACGAATTCCGGACCATTGTTCGCTTGACTCGAGGACGGGAAGATATAAAACCCAGCAATTACCCAGAAACTACAAACCGTGTATATCAATACGTATTGCAACGTAAAGACACGGGAGAATTAGAAACATTATAATTACAAGGAAATCATAAATGTAAATAGATCCTTCTGGCGGCAAATGAAAGAGAAGAATGAAAGATATGAAAGTTAGAAGTATAGTAAGAATCAGGATTAAATAGAGCATATTAAGGAATGAGTAAAGGAAGAAAGAATAGAAAGTGCGGAGAATAAGGAAACAAAGGGAGTGGATTTATATCAATATATCCGACAGAGAAATCGGAACAGATTATTGCATTAATCAAAGAAGATTTTGATTTCCTAAATCGCCGCATAACTAAATCTTATTACGAAGATTTTCTTTTCGTAAATTCCAGAAATTAATCATAACACCGTCATCGGTTAAAACAATTTCATATTACTCATTTCACTCATTTGTGATAGCTTCACTCGTACGCTTCCTATGATCGAATCGTTTTATCTATATCTTTCAATAATGATAAAACTCTATTATTATCCCATATTCGTCATGAAAACATTTCTATTGTTATTTATGACAACCTCTACCAAATTTCGGGGACGAAATTTCTTTAACAGGTGGGTACTGTAACGACCCGGAAATTTCCGATCAAATTTAAACCCTAATCTCTATATGTTTCCGACACGATAAGCAAAAACCCTAATGTTGCGTCTAGAAAGTTTGAAATCTATATTCGGATGATCAGTTACCCTTTGACTAGGCCTGACGATTCACGAACAATTTTGTGTAAATAGATATGTATGAATATATATAATTGTTAATTTGTGAAATATTAACAACACATTAAACGGTATGATTAATATACTAGGAAATCTATTTTACGATTTATAAACGTTAGCAGAATATTAAAATTTACATAAGTAATTATTTTTTTTATACAAAATTGTTGAAGTAATATTATTACTTTTACTATATTATTAAAATACATAACAATATTAATAATATGATGACATAAATATAAAATTTGACATATACATATTGTTATATTATTATTATCATATTAATACTATTATAACTAATAATAGTATTAATACTAATGGCATTAGTGTTATAAATCTTATGATTATCATTATCAGAAATATTATTTGTTATTTATAAAATTTCTATTAATATAATCAGTGTTATTAATATACTGAATTATTAGTTATTGATTATTAAATACTAGAATTAAGAATATTATTAGTATTATTATTAATTATTATTAATATAATATTTTAAGTTTTATAGTTATTATTATTAATAATTTAATTAATTATATCTTTATTATTATTAAGATCATTAATATTATTATTGTTATTATAGTATTATTTGTATTATACATTTATTATTAACAAGGTTAATAATATTATATTTATAAACATGTTTATTATTATTAATTATTCTGAAAAAAAAAGAAAAGAAAAGACAGATAAAAACACGTTTATATATATCCCCTCAGTCTCTTTTTCTTTATATCTGTTTCTTTTTACTCTTCTTTCTAATATATCTGTACACATGTGAGCTAAGGTCGACTGAATCCAAAACATTAACAATCATCCATCAATTCTTATCACTGCACAAATCACTCTAATCACATACATAAATTTCGTGTTCTGTAAATCCAAATCAACGAAGCAGATTTTTGTTTTTTTTTAAAAAACCGTCGGAGTTCTTGAACAATTTTAGCCAAAACTCGATTTTCATGTGTTTTACAAAATCCTTAAATGCAATCATGTTAGGAAACCCTTGTTCAAACTATATGTAAGTGTTCAAGCTTCAATTCCTTTTCTTGAATTCTAATTCTGAAGTTAAAGTTTATAAATCAAAAAGTCAAAAATTGGTTCTTTGATGAAATTCGAATTATTTGTTTTAATTGAAGTCAAATTGATAATTTATAATGATTATAGGAACTATTTGTAACACAATCTATGTTATGATCTTTTTCTGAAACGATCTAGAACTCGAAAACAATTTTTTTTTCTTTTGTGCATTCGTCGAGCAGCAGCAGCAGCTCCTGCTGCCTTTTTTTTTTATTTTTATTTTTTATATATATTTTCTGTAATCCAAACCATTATATCTGAATTCTTCTGTTTATTTTAAGCATTCAAAATTTGCTTGTTGTTAAGATAAATGACGGATCTGTTATGGAATTATGAAGGAGATGATTATACTTATAACACGTACAGGTTTAAGTATATTTGAGTTGAGGTTTAATCAGAAAAACAGTTATGGTGTATTGGTTAGAGGGTGGTGTTGATGACCGGGAGGTTGTGAGTTCGAGCCCCACCGTGGGCAAAATATTTTTTTTATGGAACTTAATAAAGGTATAATTTTTTTTTTAAAATTATTAATTGTCATTCTTAATATCATTATCATTATTCATATTCTAATTAATGTAATTATTAATAAATATCAATTTTTACAAAGTATTATAACTATTATTAAAATTACTATCAAACAATAAGTATTAAATTTATTATCATTATCATTAGGATTATGATTAGTATTACTATCATTATGTGATATCAATATAAACAAATAAAATTTATATTACTGTTATTAATATTATTTTACAAAATAAATATTATGTATACATAAAACTATACTTATGAATGTTACTATATATAAGTGTGTATTAATTATATTAAAATTTTATATGAATATTCATAAATAACCAATTAGGTATTTTTTTTAAATATATATATATATATATATATATATATATATATATATATATATATATATTTATACATATATATGTATAATAAATAAAAATTATTTTCAAATGTATAAACATATATAAATTTAATATATAATATATTAATTTGTAATCCATGAAACTGTTTGATTCCGAGTAAATGTTAATATATATTTAAATGACATAGGTTCGTGAATCGAAGGCCAACCTTATAAGTTACCAATGGTGTTAGATGTATTTTTACTACAAAATACATTAGGTGAGTATATAGATCCCTTTTTGAACTTTAAATATTTTTGGGATGAGAATACATGCGCTGTTTTATAAATGATTTACGTTATGGACACAAGTAACTGAAAAATATATTCTACGTTGAGTTGTACCACTGGCATACTTCCCTGTAGCTTGGTAACTATTATTTACAGCGGTATTGTAAACGCGAATCCTGTTGATAGATCTATCGGGCCTGACAACCCCAACCGGACTGGACGACCAGTATTCAGCGGTTGCACAGTACTTCGTTTCGTGACTACATTTGGTACGATGTAGTAAGATTTCATAATAAAGGGAATATGCGACGTGATTAAATGTTAAGTATGGTTACCAAGTGCTCAACCACTTAGAATATTTTTATTAAAAGGTTTAAATATGAAATCTTGTGGTCCATAGTTATAACGCTGCTAGCATCAAACCTATATATCTCACCAACTTTATGTTGACTTTTTAAAGCATGTTTATTCTCAGGTACGAATTAAGTCTTCCGCTGTACATATGCTTATTTAAAGGACATTATGTGGAGTCGATCATCGCAATGGAATCAAATGTTGAAGATTTCGTCCAGATGGATTAGGACGGGTTTTTACACACGCTGACACCAAATCTTGTCCATATTTTAGCATACAACAGCGGAAGCTCTTAATAATCACCTGAGAATAAACATGCTTTAAATGTCAACAAAAATGTTGGTGAGTTATAGGTTTAACCTATATATTTATCAAATTGTAATAATAGACCAAAATATTTCATATTTCAATATACATCCCATACATAGCGATAAAAATCATTCATATGGTGAACACCTGGTAACCGACCTTAACAAGATGCATATAGAATATCCCCTATCATTCCGGGACTCCCTTCGGACATGATGAATTCGAAGTACTAAAGCATCCGGTACTTTAGATGGGGCTCGTTGGGCCCAATAGATCTATCTTTAGAATTCGCGTCGATTAGGGTGTCTGTTCCCTAATTCTTAGATTTCCAGACTAAAAAGGGGCATATTCGATTTAATAATCCAGCCATAGAATGTAGTTTCATTTACTTGTGTCTATTTCGTAAAACATTTATAAAACTGCATGTATTCTCATCCCAAAATATTAGATTTTAAAAGTGGGACTATAACTCACTTTCACAGATTTTTACTTCCTCGGGAAGTAAGACTTGGCCACTGGTCGATTCACGAACCTATAACAAATATGTACATATATATCAAAGTATGTTCAAAATATATTTACAACATTTTTAATACGTTTTAATGTTTTAAGTGTATTAAGTCAGCTGTCCTCGTTAGTAACCTACAACTAGTTGTCCACAGTTAGATGTACAGAAAAATAAAGCAATATATATTATCTCGAATCAATCCACGACCTCGTGTATACAAGCCTCAGGCTAGATTACAACTTAAAGTATATATAATATTTTGGAATCAACCTCAACCCTGTATAGCTAACTCCAACATTACTGCATATAGAGTGTCTATGGTTGTTCCGAAATATATATATATATATATGGGTCGATATGATATGTCAAAAAATTGTATTCGTGTCTATGGTATCCCAAGTTTACATAATATATTAGAATACATGTATAATACAATATGAGTTAGCTAGGATATGATTAATATAGATTTGTTACCAATTTTCACGTAGCTACAACAAGAAAAATTATTCAATTTTGTTTTACCCATAAGTTCTTCGTTTTAAATCTGTTTTGAGTGATTCAAGTTGCTATGGTTTCATATTGAACTTAAGTTTATGAATCTAAATAGAAAAAGTATAAGTTTATCTTCATAAATACAGATTACAAGTCATTTTTGTAAAGGTAGTCATTTCAGTCGAAAGAACGACGTCTAGATGACCATTTTGGAAAACATACTTCCACTTTGAATTTAACCCTAATTTTTGGATATAGTTTCATGTTCATAAGAAAAATCATTTTCCCATAAGAATAAATTTTAAATCAAAGTTTATCATAGTGTTTAATTAACTAACCCAAAACAGCCCGCCGTGTTACTACGACGGCGTATATCCGGTTTTACGGTGTTTTTCATGTTTTCAGGTTTTAAATCATTAAGTTAGCATATCATATAGATATAGAACATGTGTTTAGTTGATTTTTAAAGTCAATTTAGAAGGATTAACTTTGTTTGCGAGCAAGTTTAGAATTAACTAAACTATGTTCTAGTGATTACATGTTTAAATCTTCGAATAAGATAGTTATACATATATGAATCGAATGATGTCATGATATCATTACTACCTCAAGTTTAGTAGGTAAACCTACTGGAAATGATGAAAAAATAACTTGAGCTTCAAAGGATCTTTGATGGCTTGGAAGTTCTTGAAATAGAATCATGACACAAAAACAAGTTCAAGTAAGATTATTACTCGAATTAAGATAGTTATAGTTATAGAAATTGAATCAAAGCTTGAATATGAATATTACCTTGATTTAAAAAGATAACCTACTATAAATAACAAAGGTTTCTTGATCTTAGATGATTGCTTGGAATGGATTAGGAAACTTGGAAGTAAACTTGTAAACTTGGAAGTGTTTTTGATGTGTTCTTGAGTAATTGTTTTTATGATGATTATAGGTAATAAATAAAGCTTGTATTTGATAATTTTTGCTAGAAAAATATTAACTTAGATGTTCATGGAAGAGTGTGTGTATTTTGAGAGAGAATTGGGAAGAAAATTGGAAGTGAAATGGAGTAGGTGGTGAGTGGTGAAGGTGAGTAGGGTTAAAAGGAGTTCTTATTTTTGTTTTCTTGCTCATAAGTCATGCTAGTTGTCTAATTGTTGGTTCCACATGTTTGTTGACTATCTAGGGCTTCTAAGAGCTGAATTATTATGTGTATATACCAATAGTATATACGTCTCGGAGCTGGGTATTGTACGAGTACGAATACGGTTGCATACGAGTAGAATTGTTGATGAAATTGAACGAGAATTTAATTGTAAGCATTTTTGTTAAATAGAAGTACTTTGATATGTTTCTTGAAGTCTTCCAAAAGTGTATTATTACAACATAATACACTACATGTATATACATTTAACTGAGTCGTTAAGTCATCGTTAGTCGTTACATGTAAGTGTTGTTTTGAAACCTTTAAGTTAACGATCTTCTTAAATGTTGTTAACCCATTGTTTATAATATCTAATGAGATGTTAAATTATTACATTATCATGATATTATGATGTATTAATATATCTTAATATGATATATATACATTTAAATGTCGTTACAATGATAATCGTTACATATATGACTCGTTTCAAAATCCTTAAGTTAGTAGTCTTGTTTTTACAAGTTTTAACGTTCGTGAATCACCGGTCAACTTAGGTGGTCAATTGTCTATATGAAACCTATTTCAATTAATCAAGTCTTAACAAGTTTGATTGCTTAAAATGTTGGAAACACTTAATCATATAAATATCAATTTCATTTAATGTATATAAACATGGAAAAGTTCGGGTCACTACACTGATGTTAATATTAATATTAATATTAATGTTAGTAATACTAATGAAAGTAATAATAATAACATCTTATATTATAACTTGTAATTAAATTTAATATATTAATATTATATAATATTAATTATATATCATTTAATAACAACATATAATATTTTGACCTTTAATGTATAATCCAATAAATATAATAATTATTTATATAATTCATACACATTTATATATAGCTTTATTTTAATAATCAAATTATTATCTTGTACATTATTTTACATACTTAATCTTAATGATCTATTGTATTTTATTATTTCAAATTATTATATATACTTACATTATATATATATATATATATATATATATATATATATATATATATATATATATATATATATATATATATATATATATATATATATATATATACAAACAATTGTTCGTGAATTTTCGGGAAAAGTCAAAGGGTAAAAGGTTTCATGAAAGAGTTCAAAAATTTTGAGACTCAGTTTAACAGACTTTGCTTATCGTGTCGATTTCATATAAAAATAAAGTTTAAATTTGGTCGAAAATTTCCGAGTCGTCACAGTACCTACCCGTTAAAGAAAATTTCATCCCAAAATTTGATTGGGATGGTCATGGCTGACAATAAATATGTCTTCATGATGTGTACGAGCTGAAAATTAGATTTTTACGATCATCGATTAATATAGACAAAACAAATTTGATTTTGTGAAGAGTACAAGGGAAGCTATCACCAAAGAGTGACATGAGTAAATGCAGATTTGACTTAACCGGTGACTTAGTCACGGTTGATTTTCGGATTTCAAGGGATTTAGAGAAAATCTTCGTAATAAGATTTGGTTCTTCGATAATTAAGGAAATTAAGATCTTCTTTGGTTAAATGCGGTGATCTGTCTCGATTGCTCTGTCTGCTATTTCAATATAAATCCACTCCCTTCATTTCCTTATTTCCACCACTCACACCTTCTATTATTTCTCCCTCAACTCATATTTTAAAGCATTCGTCAATATGCTCCATCCCGTTCTGATTCTTGATATACTCCTAACTTTCATATCTGTCATTCTCCTTTTTCATCTGTTATCGGAAGAATCTATTTACTTCTACTATATTCTTGGTTTTATAGTGTTTTTAGTTCTCCCGTGTCTTTATATTGCTATATGCATCGATATATATGGTTTGTAATTTCTGGGTTATTGTTGGGCTTTATTTCTTCCCTTATATTTTAAAGTCCCTATTTCTGTCTTCTATAATCATTGTCATCCACAGTTAATGCTCCCTTCTATTTGCTGCGATTTATACTCCCATTTCTATTTCGGAGCTTCATTCTTTCGTTTCCTCTTCTTGCGATTAAACACCGCTTGTAATGGTCCAGAATTCGCAGATATGAATTTCAGAATGAACATAGTTAAAGTTCTAAGAAGGAAGTTATAATGGCACGATCTTGATTTGTCAAATTACCAGAATATTCGAAAAAGACCGAATAATCAAGAAATATTTTCTTGATATTTTAGAGGTTAAATAGAATACAAGAGTCGTATAACATGGCACATGATGACGGTATGTTCTGTGAATTGTCATGTCCCATTAGAAACTCAACATGACTTACTGTAATATAATCACGTTGATCAAGTGTCATTATATTATACTAACTCATACTTCAGTTCCCAGCACTACTTCAAAAATATTCATATTTCAAACTCGAAGGTTTCAGAATTTAGAAACTAACATAGTTTCTTTTATGATGTAACACAGATAGCGCGATGAGGTAAATGATTTCAGATAAGAATGGTTATGAAAATATCTTCAAAAATATGGAGGATATTAAAATGGAAGATACGATGATATCTTAGAATATTTAAGATAAGAGGATGATGAAGAATATTGTCCGTAAGGATTTTAGAGTAAGGAGTAAGGTATTTGCTAAGGATTTCAGCAGACACTGAATCATTTGGATTCTTTGGAGAAAGGTTTAGTCTTTGTGATTTGTCCTCAGCCTCCTTCATACTTTGCTCAATCCGTTTTTCCGTACCAAATCTTCTCTTTTTCTGAGCTTTACCAACACACTATTCTTTATCATCAATCTTTTTACTGTCAAGGTCATTTACAGTTTTTGCTGCTTCATCAGCATTTTTCAAAATTTCGAGAACTAGTTCGCAGTTTAGGGTGTTTTTCAGAGACTTCACATTCGAAGTATGTAAATCCAGGAGATAGACGCTATATGTATATATATCACTGTTGAAGTAGAAACGGCCAAAGAGTGACGAAGTTGCTGGTACATCTGCTGATAATGTGGTGGAATATAAAAGATTCCCCGGTAACGATGGCAACGTATATATCGAGGTTATAATAAGTTTAGTCCGACTGAAAAGTTGAAGTTGACTTGCTGGAGCTGTGGCAAAATTTGCTACTTTGAAAAGGAATCGTAAAGTTATCTTTGCTAATAAATGCCAAAGGATCTGAAGTGGGTACGTGTTAAACTATGACTTGGATTTATGATCTGTTCAAGATCAGAATACGTAATCAAATTTGGATGAGAATGGTTGTTTTGATTTCTATAAAAGAATGTATATTGTTGTGAAAGTAGTGAATATAGTTGGTGATTTCTGAATCAGATTCAAAGAATGTAACATATTAATTGTGAATTTATATATCTCTCGGGTATTACCTACCCGTTAAAAAAAAAATTTCACAAGTAATACCATTATAAATATTATTATTTTTATTAGTATTAATACCATTTCATAATTATTAGAATTATTATTTATATTACAAACATAAGTATCATTATAAATATTAACATTTTTATTATTAATATAATTACCACTATTAGTATTGCTATTAATAAAAATTTTAATTATTATTAACAAACATCATGTTATTATCATTAAAGCTATCAGTATTATTATCATTAGTATTATCATTATTATTAACATTAAAATTATTATGAAAGTAAAAAGTTTTAAAGATATTATTAAGGTTATAAGTATGTACTAATCATATTAACAATTTTATATAAATATTCATAAATAACAAATTAAGTATTTTTAATATATTACAAATCAGATATATATATATTAATATAACTATATGGATATTAATAATTTTGAATATATACACAAATTAAATATATAATATCTAAATTAAGATATAATAAATAAAGTTGTTCGATTACGATTATGTGTATTTATAAATATACAAATGATATAGGTTCGTGAATCCGAGGCCAACCCTTCATTGTTCAATATCGTCATATGTATTTTTACTACAAAATACATTATTGTGAGTTCATTTGATTCCCTTTTACTCTTTACATTTTTGGGACTGAGAATACATGCGCTATTTTTATAACTGCTTTATTAAATGCTTTTGAAATATATTTTGAACTGCGAATACATGAAATGCTTTTATAAATGTTTGATGAGATAGACACAAGCAAAACATTCCTCGAATGAATTATTATGCAGATAGAAGTTCTGTGGATTATTATTGAATTAGTTGGACGTGATAATTGCCACTAATTATTGTGAATATTTTTCCCCTGATTATTATTGCTTAGTAACCTAAGAATTAGAATCGGGTATGGCCTTAATTCACGCGAATCCTAAAGGTAGCTACCGGGTTTAACACCCCCACCCAGAATGTTTACTTGACAGAAGGGCTAGTGGGAGTGGTGTTTAGTACTTCGAAGTTTATATGATTATTATACAGACGATGTTCTGTTTTGGGATATTATTATGCGCATTATATGTTACGGTCAGTTACCAAGCCAAGCAAAGAATGAAAAGTGAATGTTATGTATCGAGAGAATGATTTTATACACAGGTTATGTGTATGATATTTTTGTACACGAGATATGTGTACGGTTACTAAGATTTATGAAAAAAGGATTTCGTACACGAGAAAGGTGTACTGTATTTAAAAGATATCGCATGTACATTACAGGTGGGTGTAGGATTCGGGCCCATTTGTACCATGCAGCATTTAAATCTTGTGGTCTATCAAAATGATGACTTTTATTGTTTTATGGTAAACCTATGAACTCACCAACCTTTTGGTTGACACTTTAAAGCATGTTTATTCTCATGTATTAAAGAAATCTTCCGCTGTGTATTTGCTCATTTTAAAGATATTACTTGGAGTCATTCATGGCATATATTTCGAAAGACGTTGCATTCGCGTCATTGAGTTCATCAAGATTATTATTAATTCAATTATAGTTGGATAGTGGATATTATAAAATGGTATGCATGCCTGTCAATTTTCGATGTAAAGAAAGTTTATCCTTTAAAAACGAATGCAATGTTTGTAAAATGTATCATATAAAGGTCAAATACCTCACGATGTAATCAACTATTGTGAATCATTTATAATGTATATGAACGGGTAGGATTTCAGTTCATACCAACGCTCTGATATAGAGGTCAGATACCAACGCTCTGATACATATGTATTTTTACTTCCATAATATATTTACAAGTTTGTAAAATGTATCAACTTTTAAAAACGAATGCAATGTTTGTAAAATGTATCATATAGAGGTCAAGTACCTCGCGAGGTCAAGTACCTCGCAATGTAACCAATTCTAAAATATTCGGTTGTCTACCCTTAACGTCCATTTTATTTTTATACTGTAAAATAGACAAGGATTAGATTCGTAAAAGATAATTAACAAACAATACAAGCAATTTTTACATAGAACATAAAAGTACAAGTACACTACAATACATATAATACACAACATGATTACAACCCTCTAATCTGAATAACTGGTTTCTTTTTCTTCGGACTTGGTTCGTTTTCCTAATTTTCTAGGAATATATGGTGTTCCTCTAATACGAGCCGTCGTTTTCCACAATGGTTTAGAAAAACCTGGTGGTTTAGAGGTTCCTGGGTCATTGTTACATTTTAGGAAATACAGATGTTGCCGATACATATAAAGTTCATCGGGGTTGGAATCGGGTTTCTCTATTTTTATACCTTTTCCCTTATTATTTTCTTTCGCTTTATTAAATTGGGTAGAGGTAATTTCTATAACATCATCGGAATCCTCATCGGGATCCGATTCATCGGAAAATTGATAATCTTCCCAATATTTTGCTTCCTCAGCGGAAACACCATTGACCATTATTAACTTTGGTCCGTTGGTTGAGGATTTTCTTTTATTTAATCGATTTACTATAGGTATCAATATTTCTTCCTCCGGAACCTCTTCTTCTTCCGGTTCCTCTTCTTTCGGTTCCTCCTTTTCCGGTTCCTCCTCTTCCGGTTCATCCTCTTCCGGTTCCTCTTCTTCCGGTTCCTCCTCTTCCGGTTCCTCTTCTTCCGGATCCTCTTCAGGAATTTGTGAATCTTCCCAAAATATATTCGACTCTTCATTACTATTAGGTGAATCGATGGGATTTGTACTAGTGGTAGACATCTATCACACAATATCAAACACATTAAGAGGTTAATATATCACATAATATTTACATGTTAATAATATATAGTTTCCAACAAAAGTGTTAAGCAATCGTTTTTAAAGAAAACACGGTCGAAGTCCAGACTCACTAATGTATCCTAACAAACTCGATAAGACACACTAATGTAAATTTCTGGTTCTCTAAGACTAACGCTCGGATACCAACTGAAATGTCCCGTTCATATTGATTATAAACGTTCCATATTAATTGATTTCGTTGCGAGGTTTTGACCTCTATATGAGATGTTTTTCAAAGACTGCATTCATTTTTAAAACAACCATAACCTTTATTTTATCTATAAAGGTTTAAAAAACATTACGTAGATTATCAAATAATGATAATCTAAAATATACCGTTTACACACGACCATTACATAATGGTTTACAATAAGAATATATTACATCAAAAATAAGTTTTTTGAATGCAGTTTGTACATAATATCATACAAGCATGGACTCCAAATCTTGTCCTTATTTTAGTATGCAACAGCGGAAGCTCTTAATAATCACCTGAGAATAAACATGCTTAAAACGTCAACAAAAATGTTGGTGAGTTATAGGTTTAACCTATATATTATCAAATCATAATAATAGACCACAAGATTTCATATTTCAATATACATCCCATCCATAGAGATAAAAATCATTCATATGGTGAACACCTGGTAACCGACATTAAAAAGATGCATATAAGAATATCCCCTATCATTCCGAAAAATCCTTCGGACATGATAAAAACGAATTCGAAGTAGCAAAGCATCCGGTGCTTTGGATGGGGTTCGTTAGGCCCAATAGATCTATCTTTAGGATTCGCGTCAATTAGGGTGTCTGTTCCCTAATTCTTAGATTACCAGACTAAAAAGGGGCATATTCGATTCGATAATTCAACCATAGAATGTAGTTTCGATTACTTGTGTCTATTTTGTAAAACAGTTATAAAAGCAGCACATGTATTCTCAGTCCCAAAAATATATATTGCAAAAGCATTTAAAAAGGGAGCAAATGAAACTCACTTTCACAGATTTTTACTTCGTCGGGAGTAAGACTTGGCCACTGGTCGATTCACGAACCTATAACAAATATATACATATATACATCAAATTATGTTCAAAATATATTTACAACATTTTTAATACATTTTGATGTTTTAAGTTTATTTAGTCAGCTGTCCTCGTTAGTAACCTACAACTAGTTGTCCATAGTTAGATGTACAGAAATAAATTGATATATATTATCTTGAATCAATCCACGACCCAATGTATACACGTCTCAGGCTAGACCACAACTCAAAGTATATATATTTTTGGAATTAACCTCAACCCTGTATAGCTAACTCAAACATTACTGCATATAGAGTGTCTATGGTTGTTCCAAATAATATATACATGGGTCGATATGATATGTCAAAACATTTGAATACGTGTCTATGGTATCCCAAGATTATATAATATATTAAAATACATGTATAATACAATATAAGTTAGGTAGGATATGATTTGTATAGAATTGTTACAATATTTCCCGTAGCTACGACAATCAAAAAATATCCAATCTTGTTTTACCCATAACTTCTTCGTTTTAAATCCGTTTTGAGTGAATCAAATTGCTATGGTTTCATATTGAACTCTATTTTATGAATATAAACAGAAAAAGTATAGATTTATAGTCAGAAATATAAGTTACAAGTCATTTTTGTAAGAGGTAGTCATTTCAGTCGAAACAACGACGTCTTGATGGCCATTTTGAAAAACATACTTCCACTTTGAGTTTAACCATGATTTTTGGATATAGTTTCATGTTCATAAGAAAAATAATTTTTCCAGAAGAACAATTTTTAAATCAAAGTTTATCATAGTTTTTAATTATCAAACCCAAAACAGCCCGCGGTGTTACTACGACGGCGTATGTCCGGTTTTACAGTGTTTTTCGTGTTTCCAGGTTTTAAATCATTAAGTTAGAATATCATATAGATATAGAACATGTGTTTAGTTGATTTTAAAAGTTAAGTTAGAAGGATTAACTTTTGTTTGCAAACAAGTTTAGAATTAACTAAACTATGTTCTAGTGATTTCAAGTTTAAACCTTCGAATAAGGTAGTTTTATATATATGAATCGAATGATGTTATGAACATCATTACTACCTCAGGTTTTATGGATAAACCTACTAGAAATGAGAAAAATAGATCTAGCTTCAAAGGATCCTTGGATGGCTTGAAAGTTCTTGAAGCAGAATCATGACACGAAAACAAGTTCAAGTAAGATTTCCACTCGAAATAAGATTGTTATAGTTATAGAAATTGAATCAAAGTTTGAATATGAGTATTACCTTGTATTAGAAAGATATCTTACTCTAAATAAGAAAGATTTCTTGAGGTTGGATGATCCCTTTACAAGATTAGAAGCAAGCTAGCAAACTTGGAAGTATTCTTGATTTTGTGAAACTAGAACTTATAGAATTTATGAAGAACACTTAGAACTTGAAGATAGAACTTGAGAGATATCAATTAGATGAAGAAAATTGAAGAATGAAAGTATTTGTAGGTGTTTTTGGTCGTTGGTATATGGATTAGATATAAAGGATGTGTAATTTTGTTTACATGTAAATAAGTCATGAATGATTACTAATATTTTTGTAATTTTATGAGATATTTCATGCTAGTTGCCAAATGATGGTTCCCACATGTGTTAGGTGACTCACATGGTCTGCTAAGAACTGATCATTGGAGTGTATATACTAATAGTACATACATCTAAAAGATGTGTATTGTACGAGTACGAATACGGGTGCATACAAGTAGAATTGTTGATGAAACTGAACGAGGATGTAATTGTAAGCATTTTTGTTAAGTAGAAGTATTTTGATAAGTGTCTTGAAGTCTTTCAACAGTGTATGTATACATATTAAAACACTACATGTATATACATTTTAACTGAGTCTTTAAGTCATCGTTAGTCGTTACATGTAAATGTTGTTTTGAAACCTTTAAGTTAACGATCTCGTTAAATGTTGTTAACCCATTGTTTATTATATCTAAAGAGATGTTAAATTATTACATTATCATGATATTATGATATATTAATATATCTTAGTATGATATATATATACAGTTAAATGTTGTTACAACGATAATCGTTACATATATGTCTCGTTTCGAAATCATTAAGTTAGTAGTCTTGTTTTTACATATGTAGTTCATTGTTAATACCCTTAATTACATGTTTACTTATCATTTATAATGATTAAACATAGTGTATCAATATCTTAATATGATTCATATGTATTTAGTAAGACGTTGTTATAACGATAATCGTTATATATATCGTTTCGAGTTTCTTAATTCAATAAACTCAATTTTATGTATATAACTCATTGTTAAAATACCCAATGAGATACTTACTTATCATAATATCATGTTAACTATATATATAATCATATATATGTCATCATATAGTTTTTACAAGTTTTAACGTTCGTGAATCACCGGTCAACTTGGGTGGTCAATTGTCTATATGAAACCGATTTAAATTAATCAAGTCTTAACAAGTTTGATTGCTTAACATGTTGGAAACACTTAATCATGTAAATAACAATTTCATTTAATATATATAAACATGGAAAAGTTCGGGTCACTACAGTACCTACCCGATAAATAAATTTCGTCCCGAAATTTTAAGCAGTTGGAGGTGTTGACGTATCTTCTGGAAATAAGTGCGGGTATTTCTTCTTCATCTGATCTTCTCATTCCCAGGTGAACTCGGGTCCTCTACGAGCATTCTATCGAACTTTAACAATTGGTATCTTGTTTTGCTTAAGTCTTTTAACCTCACGATCCATTATTTTGACGGGTTCTTTGACGAATTGAAATTTTTCATTGATTTGGATTTCGTCTAACGGAATAGTGAGATCTTCTTTAGCAAAATATTTCTTCAAATTTAAGACGTGGAAAGTGTTATGTACAGCCGCTAGTTGTTGTGGTAATTCAAGTCGGTAAGCTACTGGTCCGACACGATCAATAATCTTGAATGGTCCTATATACCTTGGATTTAATTTCCCTCGTCTACCAAATCGAACAACGCCTTTCCAAGGTGCAACCTTAAGCATGACCATCTCTCCAACAAATTGGAGACCTGCACTTTCTACCATAAAGTGCTTCAAATTCTACAATAAAGTGCTTCAAACGGCGCCATCTCAATGCTTGAATGGTAGCTGTTGTTGTATGAAAATTCTGCTAACGGTAGATGTCGATCCCAACTATTTCCGAAATCAATAACACATGCTCATAGCATGTCTTCAAGCGTTTGTATCGTCCTTTTGCTCTGCCCATCAGTTTGTGGATGATAGGAAGTACTCATGTCTAGACGAGTTCCTAATGCTTGCTGTAATGTCTGCCAGAATCTTGAAATAAATCTGCCATCCCTATCAGAGATAATAGAGATTGGTATTCCATGTCTGGAGACGACTTCCTTCAAATACAGTCGTGCTAACTTCTCTATCTTGTCATCTTCTCTTATTGGCAGGAAGTGTGCTGATTTGGTGAGACGATCAACTATTACCCAAATAGTATCAAAACCACTTGCAGTTCTTGGCAATTTAGTGATGAAATCCATGGTAATGTTTTCTCATTTCCATTCCAGGATTTCGGATTGTTGAAGTAGACCTGATGGTTTCTGATGCTCAGCTTTGACCTTAGAATACGTCAAACATTCTCCTACATATTTAGCAACATCGGCTTTCATACCTGGCCACCAAAAATGTTTCTTGAGATCCTTGTACATCTTCCCCGTTCCAGGATGTATTGAGTATCTGGTTTTATGAGCTTCTCTAAGTACCATTTCTCTCATATCTCCAAATTTTGGTACCCAAATCCTTTCAGCCCTATACCGGGTTCCGTCTTCCCGAATATTAAGATTCTTCTTCGATCCTTTGGGTATTTCATCCTTTAAATTTCTCTCTTTTAAAACTCCTTATTGCGCATCCTTTATTTGAGTAGTAAGGTTAGTATGAATGGGTTCTCTGTCCTTTCTGCTCAAGGCGTCGGCTACCACATTTACCTTCCCCGGGTGATAACGAATCTCAAAGTCGTAATCATTCAATAATTCAATCCATCTGCGCTGCCTCATGTTCAGTTGTTTCTGATTAAATATGTGTTGAAGACTTTTGTGGTCGGTATATATAATACTTTTGACCCCATATAAGTAGTGCCTCCAAGTCTTTAATGCAAAAACAACCGCGCCTAATTCCAAATCATGTGTCGTATAATTCTGCTCGTGAATCTTCAATTGTCTAGACGCATAAGCAATTACTTTTGTTCGTTGCATTAATACACAACCGAGACCTTACTTTGAGGCATCACAATATATCACAAAATCATCATTCCCTTCAGGTAATGACAATATAGGTGCCGTAGTTAACTTTTTTTTCAACAATTGAAACGGTTTTTCTTGTTCATCCTTCTATTCAAATTTACTCCCTTTATGCGTTAATGCAGTCAAAGGTTTTGCTATTTTGGAAAAATCTTGGATGAATCTCCTATAATAACCAGCTAGCCCTAAAAATTGGCGTATGTGTTTCGGAGTTTTCGGGGTTTCCCACTTTTCAACTGTTTCAATCTTTGCTGGATCCACCTGAATACCTTCTTTGTTCACTATATGACCGAGGAATTGAACTTCTTCCAACCAAAATGCACACTTTGAAAACTTAGCGTACAGTTTTTATTTTCTCAGCAACTCTAGCACTTTTCTCAAATGTTCTTCGTGCTCTTGATCATTCTTCGAGTAAATAAGTATGTCATCGGATGAAAACAATGACAAACTTGTCAAGATATGGCCCACACACTCAGTTCATGAGGTCCATGAACACAGCTGGTGCGTTAGTAAATCCAAACGGCATAACCATAAACTCGTAATGACCGTAATGCGTCCTAAAAGCAGTCTTCGGAATGTCATCCTCTTTTACCCGCATTTGGTGATATCCAGAACGTTAATCGATCTTCGAATAAACCGACGAGCCTTGTAGTTGATCAAATAAGTCATCGATTCTCGGTAATAGGTAACGGTTCTTGATGATAAGTTTGTTCAACTCTCGGTAGTCGATACACAACCTGAATGTACCATCTTTTTTCTTGACAAATAGAACAGGAGCTCCCCATGGTGATGTACTTGGTCGAATGAAACCAAGCTCTAAAAGTTCCAGTAACTGACTTTGTAATTCTTTCATTTCGCTGGGTGCGAGTCTGTATGGAGCACGAGCTATTGGTGCAGCTCCTGGTACAAGGTCTATTTGAAATTCAATGGATCGATGTGGGGGTAATCCCGGAAATTTTTTCGAAAATACATCGGAAAATTCTTTTGTGACGGGAACATCACTGATGTTCTTTTCTTCAGGTTTAACTTCCTTGATGTGTGCTAGAATGATGTAACAACCTTTTCTTATTAGTTTTTGTGCCTTCAAACTACTAATAAGATTTAACTTCGCGTTGTTCTTTTCTCCGTACACCATTAAAGGTTTTCCTTTTTCACGCATAATGCGAATCGCATTTTTGTAACAAACGACCTCTGCTCTTACCTTCTTCAACCAGTCCATGCCAATTATTACATCAAAACTCCCTAACTCGACTGGTATTAAATCAATCTTAAATGTTTCATTATCCAGTTTAATTTTTCTATCCCGACATATATTATCTGCTGAAATTAATTTACCATTTGCTAATTCGAGTAAAAATTTATTATCCAAAGGCGTCAATGGGCAACTTAATTTAGCACAAAATTCTCTACTCATATAGCTTCTATCCGCACCCGAATCAAATAAAACATAAGCAGATTTATCGTCAATAAGAAACGTACCCATAACAAGCTCCGGGTCTTCCTGTGCTTCTGCCGCATTAATATTGAAAACTTTTCCACGGTCCTGCCCATTAGTATTCCCCTGATTTGGGCAATTTCTAATAATGTGGCCTGGTTTTCCACATTTATAACAAACAGCATTGGTATTGCTTGCTCCGACACTATTCGTTCCGGCATTACTTGTTCCGACACTATTTGTTCCTTTAGTTCTGTTAAACTTTGGTCCGTAGACCTCACACTTTGTCGCGTTATGACCATTTCTTTTACACCTGTTGCAAAATGTCGTGCAAAACCCCTGATGATTTTCTTCACACCTATGACATGGCTGTTTTTGGTTTTTGTTACCGTTATTGTTATTGAGGTTGTTGTTGGGATTGTTATTGTTGTTGAAACGATTGTTGTAGTTGTTGTTGTTGTTGGGATGTTTGTTGTAGTTATTGTTAGGATTGCGGTTATTGTTGCGATTGTTGTTGCGGTTGTTGGGATAGTTGTTGCGATTGTGGTTGTAATTGTTATTGTTGTTGTACTTGTGACTCTTATCACCGTTTTCCTCCCACTTCCTCTTGAGTTGTTTCGTGTTGGCTTCTACGGCCGCCTGCTCTTTAATTCTTCCCTCAAGTGGTTCAATTTATTGATAAGAAATGACTCAAAATTACAAGAGTACGAGCCGCGAAACGCAAAGTACAAGATATTAAATAGTACGCAAGGACGTTCGAAAATCCGGAACCGGGACCAGAGTCAACTCTCAACGCGCGACGCAACGGAGCTAAAATTACAAGTCAACTATGCACATGAATATAATATATAAATAATTCTTAAAATTATATATATATTATATTATATAATAAAACGTCGGCAAATAAGAAAACAAAAATATGTGAGCTGTCCCAGGCGGCCATGCGATCGCATGGCCAGAAGGCACAAAATCCATGCGATCGCATGGGCATTAGAATCTGGCCACATCTATAAATTGCAACGTTTTTCAGTGAATTATGTACACATCTTTTTCTTTTCCTTCTCTGTAATATATATATATATATATATATATATATATATATATATATATATATATATATATATATATATATATATATATTTATAATTTAAAGTTTAATTTAAGTTTAATAATAATTGGGTTAATGTAAGAAATGTTTTATGGGTTTTAAAGTCGGAACTCTGTCCGTTTAACGCTACGCAATTAATCACCACTGTAAGCTATGTTCTTCCTTTTTAAATTAATGTCTCGTAACTAAGTTATTATTATGCTTATTTGAGCTGAAGTAATCATGATGTTAGACTAAAAATTAAGATTGGGTTATTAGATTTTGTACCATAATTAAGGTTTGGACAAAAGACCGACACTTGTGGACATTGGACTATTGACTATTAATAGATAGGGGGTATTGTCTAATCGAATGACAACTCATTGGAGCCTGTCGAACCTATCTTCAAATTAGTTAATCTAATAATTATTAAAATGATTATGTATGTTCTATTTAGTGACGTTTATACGACATCTTTTACGATCATTTAATTAATTATTCGGGTTGGGTAATTGATTATTCATTCTGATCAAGTGGGTAAATTAATATTCATATCTCATTAAAACAGGGGTGGATTACATACAAGGATAATTGGTGTAATTGTTAACAAAATATTAAAACCTTGAATTACGCGCAGTCGATAACCTGGTGTAATTATTAAACAAAGTATTAAAACCTTGTTACAGTTCGAATCCCTAATTAGTTGGAATATTTAACTTCGGGAATAAGGTTAATTTGACGAGCATTTTATAATTATGACCGATGGACTATTATGGACAAAAACCAGATAGGTATCAAATAAATCCAGGATAAAGGACAATTAATCCAAATAAATAAATTAAGATCAAAACGTCAAACATCATGGTTACGGAAGTTTAAATAAGCATAATTGTTTTATTTCATATTTCATCGTACTTTTATTTACTGTCATTTTATTTACTGCAATTTACTTTATCGCAATTTAAATTCTGTCATTTATATTATCGTCATTTATCTTTACGCTTTATTTAAAATCAACAAACCGGTCATTAAACGGTAAAACCCCCTTTTTATAATAATATTACTATATATAATTATATATATTTTATATAAATATAGTTGTTAAAAATATAGCGTTAAACTCAGCTATCTCCCTGTGGAACGAACTTGACTTACTAAAAACTACACTACTCTACGATTAGGTACACTGCCTATAAGTGTTGTAGTAAGGTTTAGGTATATCCCATCCGTAAATAAATTAAATAAAACTTGTGTAAATCGTATAATATTTCGTAGTAAAAATAATACTATTTTGTACCCCTTCGCTTTAACATCAAGTTTTTGGCGCCGCTGCCGGGGAGCCTAAAACGCCGAAAGCGCAACGCTATAAAATTTTTTTTTTATTAAGTCTTAGTTAATTTTTATAAAAATATACGTTTTAAAAATTAAAATTACAAACATAATATATATATATATATATATATATATATATATATATATATATATATATATATATATATATATATATATATATATATATATATATATATATATATATATATATATATATATATATATATATATATTTAAGAGTTTGTTTAAAATATATAAAATTATAAAGTTTTTATTTTATTTAAAAAATTAAGTTTTTATTTAATTTTTATATATCTTTTATATAAATATAAACCAGAAAAAAATATAAAAGTATTCGGGTCAAGCTACTGTAGCAGCCCACCTTCTGGCCTGAAACCCTAGCCCATGCGATCGCATGAACCCGAAGGCAAAAATCCATGCGACCGCATGAACCTTTTTGACACGCCAGGTTTGACTTCCAACAGCAATAATTACGGTGTATTAATTATTATTATTATTATAAACCCTAATTAGGGTTATTGATTTAATTAATTAAATTTAGTTTTATTTAATTTTGATTTTTAAGTTTTATTTAGTTTTATTAAATATATAAACTTATTACTTTTATAAAATAAATAATATAAAAATAATATTTTTATAAAAATTGTACTTTTTACAACTTTAAGTTTATTTTTATATTTTGTATCTTTTTATTTGTTTTAGCATAATATTTGTATTTTTCGCTCGTGTTTAGTTTTAAGTCATAGTTTTTGCCATAGTTATTTTTATTTCTAGATTTTTAGGCTTTGCCGTAAAATCCCTTAAGTGCTTTTTCTTTAGACTAAGATTTAGGTGCTTTAGAATTTTGCGACGCCGTTTTTTTAGATTTTAATACCTTTTTAAGATATTGCCGTTTTAGATATAGTATTTCTTTTAAACTTTAATACCTTTAGACGTAACTTTTAATTCTTAATTTTTAGACTTTTAAGTTTCGACGCGCTACGTTCTTTTTATTATTTTTTGACCTTTTATTTTTCGACGTTTTCCGACGCGCTCTTTTTCTTTCTTATTTCACGACGCTCTTGTTTTTAGGATATAGAATTTTCTATTTCTTCTCTAAAATTTCTTTAAATTTTGACGAAAAATTATTTTAAGCGGTTAAATTGATAGACATCCAAATTTTCTGGTTCGTAGTAATAGTTGGATTTGTTAGTGGCGAGTTGTGGGCTTCCGATTTAAAGGGTCCTGGCTACCTGCTGCATCTATTGGCTATTCGAAACGTGGGCAAAATCAGAAAAGTCTATTTAATTTGATAACTTATATAATTTTTATTTTTATAACTAATAGGATATTCATTGAATGCACCGAGCAAAACGTTCACCACCTTTTATACGTTCACCACCTGTAACTCGATCAAGACATCTAGCCAATATTGTTGTCGTTGACTTTTCTTTAGAATCGTCATCTAGTCGACCAAGTACTCCAATTCAAATTTCCGATAATCCATTTTTTGAACCCGACCTCACAATTGAGAATTCG
Organism: Rutidosis leptorrhynchoides; assembly: GCF_046630445.1. Classification (NCBI taxonomy): domain Eukaryota; kingdom Viridiplantae; phylum Streptophyta; class Magnoliopsida; order Asterales; family Asteraceae; genus Rutidosis; species Rutidosis leptorrhynchoides. The sequence goes on from NC_092334.1 coordinate 553,440,658, forward strand.
GAGGATATTCAAGGACAATTCAGAGATCCTGAACCACTAATCTTTCCTCCGGAACCACCAATCATTCAAACAGAGATTGTAGAGGAACAAACCGGTAAATCAGACTCCTCTAGTGATTCGTATTCAACAATTTCAATTATGGAAGTAACTGAACCTCTAAGTATGGAAGACCGAATGAGAGCCACACGCACAGGCCAAGGACACGCCATTATTAAGCCAGACATTAATGTGCCAGATTATGAAATCAAAGGACAAATCCTACACATGGTAACTAATCAATGCCAATATAGTGGTACGCCAAAAGAAGATCCAAACGAACATCTTCGTACCTTTAATAGGATCTGTACTTTATTTAAAATCAGAGAAGTTGAGGATGAACAGATCTATCTCATGTTATTTCCCTGGACTTTAAAGGGAGAAGCCAAAGATTGGTTAGAATCGTTACCTGAAGGGGCAATTGATACATGGGATGTCTTAGTTGAAAATTTTCTTAAACAATTCTTTCCGGCATCTAAAGCCATGAGACTTCAAGGAGAAATAGTTACGTTCACGCAAAAGCCAAATGAAACTCTGTATGAGGCATGGACAAGATTTGGAAAGTTGTTGAGAGGATGTCCTCAACATGGTTTAGACACTTATCAAATAGTACAAATATTCTACTAAGGATGCGACATCACTACAAGAAAAGACATCGACATAGCAGCTGGTGGTTCCATTATGAAGAAAACCGCAACTGAAGCTTACAAAATTATTGATAACACCGCCTCCCACTCAAATGAGTGGCATCAAGAAAAAGACATCGTTAGATCATCTAAAGCAGCTAGAGCCAATTCTAGTCATGACTTTAATTCCGTTTCCGCAAAAATAGATGCTTTCGAAAGATGAATGGAAAAGATGAATAAAGATATTCACGCAATACGAATCAGTTGTGAGCAATGCAGTGGATCACACTTAACGAAAGAGTGTCACATCGAGCAAATGATGGAACAACATGAGAATGTTTCCTACATGAACCAAAGGCCGGGAAATAATTATCAACCGCCAAGGCCAAACTTCAATCGAAATCAAAACATTCTTTACAATCCAAATGGGCTAAACACTAACTCGTATAACCAACAAGGTCCGAATAACCTACCAACTCAAAACAACACTTTCAATCAACAAAATACCTATATTGTATAAACCACCACAACAAACCGAAGAGAAAAAGTCAAATCTGGAAGAAATGATGGCAAAGCTAATGGAATCTCAAACACAATTTATTACATCTCAAACCCATACAAATGAGAGGTTTGATCAATCATTAAGAACTCAGCAAACTTCCATTTTGAATCTAGAAAAACACATAGGTACTCTTGCTAGCATGATGAGTGAGAGGGAACAAGAAAAGCTACCAAGTAATACTGAAGTAAATCCTCGGAATGAAAATGTTAATATGGTGTCAACAAATTCTGAAAAACCAGCTCCAGAAGGGAAGGTTTTAGATGTAAGTAACAATGAAGAAGTTACAACACCACCACCCGAGTATGTAAAGCCAGTGGTGGCACCATACAGACCACCCATCCCGTTTCCAAGAAAAGGAGTTGAGTATGAGCAAGTGATAGGTAATAAAGTTTGTGATACCTCTGGAAAGAAGAAGAAGAATAAGAAAGTGCAAGAAACAAAAACCGTAAAAATAAACCCGGTGAAGATAGTTCCACCAAAACCTCCACCCAGGTTGGGTGATCCGGGTGAATTTATTGTTCATTGTCTACTTAGTGATTGTGTCATGTATGATGCACTAGCAGATTTAGGTGCGAGTGTGAGTGTTATGCCTCTTTCATTATATAAGAGATTAGGAGTAGGTGAGTTAAGTCCAACGGATATGAGTGTTTGACTCTTTGATCAAACTATTAGGCACCCAGTTGGAATTGCTGACAACCTACCCGTTCAAGTAGGTAATTTAACCTTTGTAGTTGAATTTATTGTCATTGACATAGAAGAGGACCCAAACATTCCTCTAATTTTAGGTCGACCATTCTTAGCGTCCACTGGGGCGTTATTTGATGTAAGAAAAGGTAGAATGACACTTAGTAATGATGAAAAATCGATCACCTTTATGAGTCGAAAGTCTAAATCTCTACCAACCAAAACCGTTGAACCAACAAAAATGATTGGTAAGAACCATGTTGTTTTACCAACTCCAACGGTAGTGCTTAACAGTAATAAAACGCCTAAGTGTGGGGAAGATGAAGTAACGCCTAATGATGACTTGATAACAAAGAACCCCGTTGTTGGTATGAAATTAAATGATCCCGTTATTAACAGTTCAATGAAGAAACTTATTAAACGGATTCGCGATGCTAGAACCAAGGGGAACTTTAAGTTATGTAACCGGTTAGTATCTAATCTTTCGCCTAAAGAAAAGGCGAAACTAATTGAATTTGTGGATATTACACATGAATTCGACCAATGGCTTAAAGCAAAAGTCACAGATATGCAAGTTGATTATGGTCCAAGAGAAATTGACGATGAAGTTAATCACAAATTCGACACCACAGCTACCTAAGTGTGGGGAGATTCAAATGTTCTAAAAAGAAAATGCTGTCTAGATTTAGTTGTTCTGTTCTCGTGTAGTTCCGAGAATGGAATCCGATTGGTCTTTTCCACTAGCAGACACTAAAGAACTAGTTTTCTTCCTCCATTCTAATTTTTTTTGTTTTATAGGTTTTATATAAAATTTATATGCATTTTTAAATTTAAGTTTTGTGTGATTTTAAAAACAAAAATTACTTTATTTCATTAAGTTTAAAAAATGATTTCTAAAATTCATCGTAAGTTGAAGACTAGGTCATGGAACCGAAATTGCTTTACCCGAAGGCGGGGCGACAAATTTTGTTATCATTATTTTTAATTTTATTGATCTAAAGTATACCAAAAAAATTAAAAAAAAAAAACCCAAAAATCTTTGCTTTTAAAACAATCGCTTTAAAAACGACAAATTTTAAATTTTGTCGAGGGACGAACTAGGTAAACATACCGAAACTACCTAAAGTAAAAGGAAACAAAATTAAAAAAAAATTATTCATTTAAATTGTTTTAATAAATAAAGGTTTTATAAAAAAAATATAATAAAAATACTATGTATGTTTGTAGTTTATCTTATGTACAAAATAGGGTAAAACATCGCACTTTTAAAGACTGGCATTAAGTTCTGCAAAAGCTACTAATTTTAACAACGAGACGTAAAATATCAAATGTGATATAAAATAATATGTTTGCAAACTCGGTATTTTTAATCACTTTTCTACACTAATCACCCTCATGAATTTATAATTATAGTCTGATTTCATGCAAATGAGGGCAATGCATGATCTCAAGTGTGGGGAAGAGTTATAAATTCTCTCGGGTTTACACTTAGTTTAATTGCCAAATTTTGTGAAAATTTGAAAATTTTTTAACTAAATGAATTCAAAATCATGTTTATACATATTTATGAACAATAAAACTAGGTGATAATGCCGAAATTATTGTTACCTCGGAGAGAACATAAATGGAGAAACAACCCAAAACGCTTGAATTCATTTAAAATGGAATAGAAGAGAATAAAAAGGCCAAAAAAAGAATAAATAAAAGCTAAGTGTGGGAAGAATTTACCAAGTTCTTTAAAACATATATCACATATTTTGTACAAGATTATTGCAGGTACTTTTGTTTTGGACGATAATAATCAGTTTTACCCGATTTACTGTAATATATTTAAAAGAAAAATGGATCTACACGATGAATCAATTCCATCATTAAAAGGAAGTAAAGTCTTCCGAAAAAGACACGCGCTTCTTGATTTAGGTCAGGAAGTTGTCATCCAGACCAGCTGTAGGTTGACGAAAAATCTAGAAAAGTCATCTCTAAAATCAGCAGGAAATCCACGGACCTCAGCATCAAACAGGGTCGCCAAGTGGTCAGACTTATCCTAACCATGAGAGGATCTGTCTCGAAAAATGCGGAGGGCGCCATGCAAATTAGCTTGATAAGACTAATGAATCAGACTCTCAGGAAGGATAATCTCCTTAAAGATTAAAAATTAGCTTTTAAGCATGATATTACTCAATCCATGAGATTGACTTTAAAGATTGAGAATTACAAACTCATGGAATTCAATGATATCTAAACTCGAGCTTAAACGAGAAAATATTTTGATCAAATTAAAACCGATTTGTTTTCTGAAAACCTATTTTCAATGCGTTCATTACCATTGAACGTAAAATCCTAGGAATTCACCTAGAATTCATTAGGTCACCTGAACCAAATCGGGTGTCAACCGTAAGAACGGTGGTTACATAGCATGGTCGAAGACAGGACCTTGTGCCAGACCGAAAAACTATAGGGTGATCTTTACTATTGCTCCTACAGAGGATAGTAATTGCATCCGACACGATATAGACCATAATCAAAAGTTTGTCACGGGACATTGCCTTAACAGTTGCTTGTTCAACGCTTTTCTTTGCAACAGGATGGTAGTTTACCGAAAGGTAATATACGGAGCAAGTATACTGGACGTGTTGCTTTCCCAATACAAGGTTAGCAAGTGGGTGACACAAAACCACAAGTTTTTGAGCTAAAATTTTCAAAACTGAAACCCACAAAACCCACAAAAATATTTTGCAAACACCGGTGAAGGGTTATTCCGGAAAACTTATCTAGGGTAAAAGCTAGATTGAATTTTCAAAAGATCAAAAGTTTTCATAAAGATCCAATTTCCTTAAAGGATCTAAATTTTTATAGTCATGTGGGACTGTAAACCACATCGTTACTATCATTGTTCATACCGCCGTATCAAAATCACTGATGTATAAAGTGTGAGAATAAAAAAAGTGATTCGAGTGAAGTGTGATTTAATTTCAAGTTCTGTATTGCTTGAGGACAAGCAAAGCTCAAGTGTGAGGATATTTGATAGTGCTCCAAATGAACATATATTTAGGCACAATATCCTTCCAATATGTAAAGCTTTTAGTTGTAATTGTTCTATTTTTATGTAATATTCATTTAAATAAATAAGTGCGAAGACAAAAGAAGAAAACGACGATTTGAAGACGTAAATGACTAAAAAGCTCAAAAGTACAAAGTACAATCCAAGTGGTTCAATTTATTGATAAGAAACGTCTCAAAATTACAAGAGTACGAGCCGCGAAACGCAAAGTACAAGATATTAAATAGTACGCAAGGACGTTCGAAAATTCAAAACCGGGACCAGAGTCAACTCTCAACGCGCGACGCAATGGAGCTAAAATTACAAGTCAACTATGCACATGAGTATAATATAATATATAAATAATTCTTAAAATTATATATATATATATATTATATTATATAATAAAACGTCGGCAAATAAGAAAACAAAAATATGTGAGCTGTCCCAGGCGGCCATGTGATCTCATGGCCAGAAGGCACAAAATCCATGCGATCGCATGGGCATCAGAATCTGGCCACATCTATAAATTGCAACGTTTTTCAGTGAATTATGTACACATCTTTTTCTTTTTCTTCTCTGCAATAATATATATATATATATTTATAATTTAAAGTTTAATTTAAGTTTAATAATAATTGGGTTAATGTAAGAAATGTTTTACATGTTTTAAAGTCGAAACTCTGTCCGTTTAACGCTACGCGATTAATCACCACTGTAAGCTATGTTCTTCCTTTTTAAATTAATGTCTCGTAACTAAGTTATTATTATGCTTATTTGAGCCGAAGTAATCATGATGTTAGACAAAAAATTAAGATTGGGTTATTAGATTTTGTACCATAATTAAGGTTTGGACAAAAGACCGACACTTGTGGACATTGGACTATTGACTATTAATAGATAGGGGGTATTGTCTAATCGAATGACAACTCATTGGAGCCTGTCGAACCTATCTTCAAATTAGTTAATCTAATAATTATTAAAATGATTATGTATGTTCTATTTAGTGACGTTTATATGACATCTTTTACGATCATTTAATTAATTATTTGGGTTGGGTAATTGATTATTCATTCTGATCAAGTGGGTAAATTAATATTCATATCTCATTAAAACAGGGGTGGATTACATACAAGGATAATTGGTGTAATTGTTAACAGAATATTAAAACCATGAATTACACGCAGTCGATAACCTGGTGTAATTATTAAACAAAGTATTAAAACCTTGTTACAGTTCGAATCCCTAATTAGTTGGAATATTTGACTTCGGGAATAAGGTTAATTTGACGAGCATTTTATAATTATGAACGATGGACTATTATGGACAAAAACCAGATAGGTATCAAATAAATCCAGGACAAAGGACAATTAACCCAGATAAATAAATTAAGATCAAAACGTCAAACATCATGGTTACAGAAGTTTAAATAAGCATAATTGTTTTATTTCATATTTCATCGTACTTTTATTTACTGTCATTTTATTTACTACAATTTACTTTATCGCAATTTAAATTCTGTCATTTATATTATCGTCATTTATCTTTACGCTTTATTTAAAATCGGTAAACCGGTCATTAAATGGTAAAACCCCCTTTTTATAATAATATTACTTTATATAATTATAAATATTTTATATAAATATAGTTGTTAAAAATATAGCGTTAAACTCAGCTAGCTCCCTGTGGAACGAACCGGACTTACTAAAAACTACACTACTCTACGATTAGGTACACTGCCTATAAGTGTTGTAGAAAGGTTTAGGTATATCCCATCCGTAAATAAATTAAATAAAACTTGTGTAAATCGTATAATATTTCGTAGTAAAAATAATACTATTTTGTACCCCTTTGCTTTAACATCAGATATGTTGAGTCAAAATAGGTTCTTAACCCGTAGCGTAAAATTGCATTTGGGTTCCCCGCATTTAATACTTTAAAGAAAACACGGCATAACTTACGGTCTCCCCAATGTGATATACCCCACCTATCAAAGGAAAGTCTTTTATAAACTAAGGCATTTTTGGAAAGTCTTTCAAATGTTTGACAAGTTAATTTTGCCATAATTAATTGTGCTGATGAATTCTGACAGACTCTAGACAAGATTTCCTCAATCATATCCTCTGGTAGATCTTCTAAAATATTCTGTTTTCTACCCTTAACGTCCATTTTGTTTTTATACTGTAAAATAGACAAGGATGGGTTCTCTGTCCTTTCTGCACAAGGCGTCGGCTACCACATTTTCCTTTATTTGAGTAGTAAGGTTAGTGTGAATCATTATATTCATAGCTTTTACTCGAATGGGTTCTCTGTCCTTTCTGCACAAGGCGTCGGCTACCACATTTTCCTTCCCCGGGTGATAACGAATCTCAAAGTCGTAATCATTCAACAATTCAATCCATCTGCGCTGCCTCATGTTCAGTTTTTTCTGATTAAATATGTGTTGAAGACTTTTGTGGTCGGTATATATAATACTTTTAACCCCATATAGGTAGTGCCTTCAAGTGTTTGATGCAAAAACAATCGCGCCTAATTCCGAATCATGCGTCGTATAATTCTGCTCGTGAATCTTCAATTGTCTAGACGCATAAGCAATTACTTTCGTTCGTTGCATTAATACACAACTATGACCTTACTTTGAGGCGTCACAATATATCAAAAAATCATCATTCCCTTCAGGTAATGACAATATAGGTGCCGTAGTCAACTTTTTCTTCAACAATTGAAACGCTTTTTCTTATTCATCCTTCCATTCAAATTTCCTCCCTTTATGCGTTTATGCAGTCAAGGGTTTTGCTATTTTGGAAAAATCTTGGATGAATCTCCTGTAATAACCAGCTAGCCCTAAAAATTGGCGTATGTGTTTCGGAGTTTTCGGGGTTTCCCACTTTTCAACGGTTTCAATCTTTGCTGGATCCACCTGAATACCTTCTTTGTTCACTATATGACCGAGGAATTGAACTTCTTCCAACCAAAATGCACACTTTGAAAACTTAGCGTACAGTTTTTCTTTTCTCAGCAACTCTAGCACTTTTCTCAAATGTTCTTCGTGCTCTTGATCATTCTTCGAGTAAATAAGTATGTCATCGATGAAAACAATGACAAACTTGTTAAGATATGGCCCACACACTCGGTTCATGAGGTCCACGAACACAGCTGGTGTGTTAGTCAATCCAAACGGCATAACCATAAACTCGTAATGACCGTAACGCGTCCTAAAAGCAGTCTTCGGAATGTCATCCTCTTTCACCCGCATTTGGTGATATCCAGAACGTAAATCGATCTTCAAATAAACCGACGAGCCTTGTAGTTGATCAAATAAGTCGTCGATTCTCGGTAATGGGTAACGGTTCTTGATGGTAAGTTTGTTCCACTCTCGGTAGTCGATACACAACCTGAATGTACCATCTTTCTTCTTGACAAACAGAACAGGAGCTCCCCATGGTGATGTACTTGGTCGAATGAAACCACGCTCTAAAAGTTCCTGTAACTGAGTTTGTAATTCTTTCATTTCGCTGGGTCCGAGTCTGTATAGAGCACGAGCTATTGGTGTAGCTCCTGGTACAAGGTCTATTTGAAATTCAACGAATCGATGTGGGGGTAATCCCGGTAATTCTTTCGGAAATACATCGGAAAATTCTTTTGCGACGGGAACATCACTGATGTTCTTTTCTTCAGGTTTAACTTCCTCGATGTGTGCTAGAATGACGTAACAATCTTTTCTTATTAGTTTTTGCGCCTTCAAACTACTAATAAGATTTAACTTCGCGTTGTTCTTTTCTCCGTACACCATTAATGGTTTTCCTTTTTCACGCATAATGCGAATCGCATTTTTGTAACAAACGACCTCTTCTCTTACCTTCTTCAACCAGTCCATGCCAATTATTACATCAAAACTCCCTAACTCGACTGGTATTAAATCAATCTTAAACGTTTCATCACCCAGTTTAATTTCTCTATCCCGACATATATTATCTGCTGAAATTAATTTACCATTTGCTAATTTGAGTAAAAATTTATTATCCAAAGGCGTCAATGGGCAACTTAATTTAGCACAAAATTCTCTACTCATATAGCTTCTATTTGCACCCGAATCAAATAAAACATAAGCAGATTTATCGTCAATGAGAAACGTACCCGTAACATGCTCCGGGTCTTCCTGTGCTTCTGCTGCATTAATATTGAAAACTCTTCCACAGCCCTGCCCATTAGTATTCCCCTGATTCGGGAAATTTCTAATAATGTGGTTTGGTTTTCCACATTTATAACAAACATCGTTGGTATTACTTTCTCCGACACTATTCGTTTCGGCATTACTTGTTCCGACACTATTTGTTCCTTTAGTTCTGTTAAACTTTGGTCCGTAGACCTCACACTTTGTCGCGCTATGACCATTTCTTTTACACCTGTTGCAAAATGTCGTGCAAAACCCCTGATGATTTTCTTCACACCTATGACATGGCTGTTTTGGTTTTTGTTGCCGTTGTTGTTATTGAGGTTGTTGTTGGGATTTTTATTGTTGTTGAAACGGTTGTTATAGTTGTTGTTGTTATTGGGATGTTTGTTGTAGGTATTGTTAGGATTGCGGTTATTGTTGCGATTGTTGTTGCGGTTGTTGGGATAGTTGTTGCGATTGTGGTTGTAATTGTTATTGTTGTTGTACTGGTGACTCTTATCACCATTTTCCTCCCACTTCCTCTTGAGTTGTTTCGTGTTGGCTTCTTCGGCCGCCTGCTCTTTAATTCTTCCCTCAATCTGATTCATGAGTTTATGAGCCATTCGACTTGCCTTTTGTATGGAAGCGGGCTCGTGTGAACTCACATCTTCTTGAATCCTTACTGGTAACCCTTTTACAAACGCGTCGATCTTCTCTTATTCATCTTTGAACGCTCCCGGACGCAATATGCACAACTCTGTGAATCATTGTTCATACGTGGTAATGTCGAACCCTTGTGTTCGTAACTCTCTAAGCTCTACCTTGAGCTTATTGACTTCGTTTCTAGGACGGTACTGCTCGTTCATCCATTGCTTGAATGCCAACCACGGTAGTGCGTAAGCAGCATTTTGTCCTACCTGTTCAAGATAGGTGTTCCACCACATTAACGCAGTACCTGTGAAGGTATGCGTAGCGTACTTAATTTTGTCCTCTTCAGTACACTTACTTATGGCTAACACCAATTCTACTTTCTCGGTCCACCGTTTCAATCCAATTGGTCCTTCGGTTCCATCAAATTCCAAAGGTTTGCAGGCAGTGAATTCTTTGTAGGAGCATCCTACATGATTTCTTCCGCCGTTAGCTGCATTGCTAGATTCAGAGTTATTGTTGGTATGTAGCGCAACCTGTACTGTGGCTATGTTTGCAGCAAGAAAGGTACAAAATTCCTCTTTGCTCATATTCATGGTGTGTCGAGTAGTCGGTGCAATTTCCTTCAAAATAGTCAACTGAATCGAGTTAATCATACAGAATATTAAGAGTAGTCAATAGTATTTCGTAGCATAATATGAACTCATTTATAAAAGCTTTTTCTTCATATTAGCGTTTTGTAAGTTTAAATTTGGGTACTACCTACCCGTTAAGTTTATACTTAGTAGCTAATATACAATTCAACTACTACAATTCCATATGAAAAACTGATTATAATAATATATCACATATAAATATACTTCAAACTTACAACATCGCTATATTACATATAACATGAAATATAGTACACTTTGATACAGCACAGTTTTGAAGACAAATCTAGTTAATACGCAAGTTGTTCAGCAAAGGAAATAAAGACATGTAATTCATAAGTCCAGAAACAAGTCATGCATTCTGGTTTTACTAAGACGACTTCCCATCCTTGGTCTTGTGGAAAATAACCGTTATGACCATTGGCTAGGCAGCATGTTGTAATGTCGTCAAAAGGACGAGGGTTTCGTAATGTCCAACAGCCCCGTAATAATCTAAAAACCTTGTTTCTCACCCCAACTACTGAATCCGTCACTTGTGGGAAGGTTTTATTTAAAAGCTGCAATCCGATGTTCTTTTTCTCACTTTGGTAAGAAGCGAACATCACTAACCCGTAAGCATAACATGCTTCTTTATGTTGCATGTTAGAAGCTCTTTCTAATTCATGAAATCCTATGTTGGGATATGTTGAGTCAAAATAGGTTCTTAACCCGTAGCGTAAAATTGCATTTGGGTTCCCCGCATTTAACGCTTTAAAGAAAACACGGCGTAACTTACGGTCTCCCCAATGTGATATACCCCACCTATCAAAGGAAAGCCTTTTATAAACTAAGGCATTTCTGGAAAGTCTTTCAAATGTTTGACAAGTTAATTTTGCCATAATTAATTGTGCTGATGAATTCTGACCGACTCTAGACAAGATTTCCTCAATCATATCCTCTGGTAGATCTTCTAAAATATTCGGTTGTCTACCCTTAAGGTCCATTTTGTATTTATACTGTAAAATAGACAAGGATTAGATTCGTAAAAGATAATTAACAAACAATACAAGCAATTTTTACATAGAACATAAAAGTACAAGCATACTACAATACATATAATACACAACATGATTACAACCCTCTAATCTGAATCACCAGTTTCTTCTTCTTCGGACTTGGTTTGTTTTCCTAATTTTCTAGGAATATATGGTGTTCATCTAATACGAGCCGTCATTTTCCACAATGGTTTAGAAACACCTGGTGGTTTAGAGGTTCTCGGGTCATTGTTACATTTTAGGAAATACGGATGTTGCCGATACATATAAAGTTCATCAGGGTTGGAATCGGGTTTCTCTATTTTTATACCTTTTCCCTTATTATTTTCTTTCGCTTTATTAAATTGGGTCGAGGTAGTTTCTATAACATCATCGGAATCCTCATCGGGATCCGATTCATCGGATAATTGATAATCTTCCCAATATTTTGCTTCCTTGGCGGAAACACCATTGGACCAAAGTTAATAATGGTCAATGGTGTTTCCGCTGAGGAAGCAAAATATTGGGAAGATTATCAATTTTCCGATGAATCGGATCCCGATGAGGATTCCGATGATGTTATAGAAATTACCTCGACCCAAATTAATAAAGCGAAAGAAAATAATAAGGGAAACGGTATATAAATAGAGAAACCCAATTCCAACCCCGATGAACTTTATATGTATCGGCAACATCCGTATTTCCTAAAATGTAACAAGGACCCGGGAACCTCTAAACTACCAGGTTTTTCTAAACCATTGTGGAAAACGACGGCTCGTATTAGAGGAACACCATATATTCCTAGAAAATTAGGAAAACGAACCAAGTCCGAAGAAGAAGAAACCAGTGATTCAGATTAGAGGGTTGTAATCATGTTGTGTATTATATGTATTGTAGTGTGCTAGTACTTTTATGTTCTATGTAAAAATTGGTTGTATTGTTTGTTAATTATGTTTTACGAATCTAATCCTTGTCTATTTTACAGTATAAAAACAAAATTGATGTTAAGGGTAGACAACCGAATATTTTAGAAGATCTACCAGAGGATATGATTGAGGAAATCTTGTCTAGAGTTGGTCAGAATTCATCAGCACAATTAATTATGGCAAAATTAACTTGTCAAACATTTGAAAGACTTTCCAGAAATGCCTTAGTTTATAAAAGGCTTTCCTTTGATAGGTGGGGTATATCACATTGGGGAAACCGTAAGTTACGCCGTGTTTTCTTTAAAGTGTTAAATGCCTGGAACCCAAATGTGATTTTACGCTACGGGTTAAGAACCTATTTTGATTCAACATATCTCAACGTAGTATTTCATGAATTAGAAAGAGCTTCTAACATGCAACATAAAGAAGCATGTTATGCTTACGGGTTAGTGATGTTCGCTTCTTACCAAAGTGAGAAAAAGAACATCGGATTGCAGCTTTTAAATAAAACCTTCCCACAAGTGACGGATTCAGTAGTTGGGGTGAGAAACAAGGTTTTTAGATTATTACGGGGCTGTTGGACATTACGAAACCCTCGTCCTTTTGACGACATTACAACATGCTGCCTAGCCAATGGTCATAACAGTTATTTTCTACAAGACCAAGGATGGGAAGTCGTCTTAGTAAAACCATAATGCATGACTTGTTTTTGGACTTATGAATTACGTGTCTTTATTTCCTTTGCTGAACAACTTGTGTATTAACTAGATTTATCTTCAAAACTGTCCTGTATCAAAGTGTACTATATTTCATGTTATATGTAATATAGCGATGTTGTAAGTTTGAATAATATATATATGTGATATATTGTTATAATCAGTTTTTCATATGAAATTGTAGTAGTTGAATTGTATATTAGCTACTAAGTATGAACTTAATGGGTAGGTAGTACCCGAATTTAAACTTATAAAACGCTAATATGAAGAAAAAGCTTTTATAAATGAGTTCATATTATGCTACGAAATACTATTGACTACTCTTAATATTCTGTATGATTAACTCGATTCAGTTAGCTATTTTGAAGGAAATGGCATCGACTACTCGACACACCATGAAAATAGCGAAGAGGAATTTCGTACCTTTCTTGCTGCAAACATAGCCGCAGTACAGGCTGCGCTACATACCAACAATAACTCTAAATCTAGCAATGCAGCTAACGGCGCAAAAAATCGTGTAGGATGCTCCTACAAAGATTTCACTGCCTGTAAACCTTTGGAATTTGATGGAACCGAAGGACCAATTGGATTGAAACGGTGGACCAAGAAAGTTGAATCGGTGTTTGCCATAAGTAAGTGTACTGAAGAGGACAAAATTAAGTACGCTACGCATACCTTCACAGGTACTGCGTTAACTTGGTGGAACACCTATCTTGAACAGGTTGGACAAAATGCTACTTACGCACTACTGTGGTCGACATTCAAGCAATTAATGAACGAGCAGTACCGTCCTAGAAACGAAGTTAATAAGCTCAAGGTAGAGCTTAGAGAGTTACGAACACAAGGGTTTGACATTACCACGTATGAACAACGATTCACAGAGTTGTGCCTATTGTGTCCGGGAGTATTCGAAGATGAAGAAGAGAAGATCTACGCGTTTGTAAAAGGGTTACCAGTAAGGATTCAAGAAGATGTGAGTTCACACGAGCCCGCTTCCATACAAAAGGCAAGTCGAATGGCTCATAAACTCATAAATCAGGTTGAGGGAAGAAATAAAGAGCAGGCGGCCGAAGAAGCCAACACGAAATAACTCAAGAGGAAGTGGGAGGAAAATGGTGACAAAAGTCACCAGTACAACAACAATAACAATTACAACCACAATCGCAACAACTATCCCAACAACCGCAACAACAATCGCAACAATAACCGCAATCCTAACAATAACTACAACAAACATCCCAACAACAACAACAACTACAACAACCATTTCAACAACAATAACAATCCCAACAACAACCTCAATAACAACAACGGTAACAAAAACCAAAAATAGCCATGTCATTAGGTGTGAAGAAAATCATCTGGGGTTTTGCACGACATTTTGCAACAGGTGTAAAAGAAATGGTCATAGCGTGACAAAGTGTGAGGTCTACGGACCAAAGTTTAATAGAACTAAAGGAACAAATAGTGTCAGAACAAGTAATGCCGGAACAAATAGTGTCGGAGCAAGTAATACCAACGCTGTTTGTTATAAATGTGGAAAACCAAGCCACATTATTACAAATTTCCCGAATCAGGGGAATACTAATGGGCAGGGCCGTGGAAGAGTTTTCAATATTAATATGGCAGAAGCACAGGAAGACCCGGAGCTTGTTACGGGTACGTTTCTTATTGACGATAAATCTGCTTATGTTTTATTTGATTCGGGTGCGGATAGAAGCTATATGAGTAGAGAATTTTGTGCTAAATTAAGTTGCCCATTGATGCCTTTGGATAATAAATTTTTTCTCGAATTAGCAAATGGTAAATTAATTTTAGCAGATAATATATGTCGGGATAGAGAAATTAAACTGGGTGATGAAACGTTTAAGATTGATTTAATATCAGTCGAGTTAGGGAGTTTTAATGCAATAATTGGCATGTATTGGTTGAAGAAGGTATGAGCAGAGGTCGTTTGTTACAAAAATGCGATTCGCATTATGCATGAAAAAGGAAAACCTTTAATGGTGTACGGAGAAAAGAACAACGCGAAGTTAAATCTTATTAGTAGTTTGAAGGCGCAAAAACTAATAAGAAAAGGTTGTTACGTCATTCTAGCACACATCGAGGAAGTTAAACCTGAAGAAAAGAACATCAGTGATGTTCCCGTCGCAAAAGAATTTTCCGATGTATTTTCGAAAGAATTAACGGGATTACCCCCACATCGATCCGTTGAATTTCAAATAGACCTTGTACCAGGAGCTGCACCAATAGCTCGTGCTCCATACAGACTCGCACCTAGCGAAATGAAAGAATTACAAAGTCAGTTATAGGAACTTTTAGAGCATGGTTTCATTCGACCAAGTACATCACCATGGGGAGCTCCTGTTCTGTTTGTCAAGAAGAAAGATGGTACATTCAAATTGTGTATCGACTACCGAGAGTTGAACAAACTTACCATCAAGAACCGTTACCTATTACCGAGAATCGACGACTTATTTGATCAACTACAAGGCTCGTCGGTTTATTCGAAGAACGATTTACGTTCTGGATATCACCAAATGCCGGTGAAAGAGGATGACATTCCGAAGACTGATTTTAGGACGCGTTACGGTCATTACGAATTTATGGTTATGCCGTTTGGATTGACTAACACACCAGCTGGACCTCATGAACCAAGTGTGTGGGCCATATCTTGACAAGTTTGTCATTGTTTTCATCGATGACATACTTATTTACTTGAAGAATGATCAAGAGCACGAAGAACATTTGAGAAAAGTGATAGAGTTACTGAGAAAAGAAAAACTGTACGCTAAGTTTTCAAAGTGTGCATTTTGGTTGGAAGAAGTTCAATTCCTCGGTCATATAGTGAACAAAGAAGGTATTCAGGTGGATCCAGCAAAGATTGAAACCTTGAAAAGTGGGAAACCCCAAAAACTCCGAAACACATACGCCAATTTTTAGGGCTAGCTGGTTATTACAGGAGATTCATCCAATATTTTTCCAAAATAGTAAAACCCTTGACTGCATTAACGCATAATGGGAGGAAATTTGAATGGAAGGATGAACAAGAAAAAGCGTTTCAATTGTTGAAGAAAAAGTTAACTACGGCACCTATATTGTCATTACCTGAAGGGAATGATGATTTTGTGATATATTGTGACACCTCAAAGCAAGGTCTCGATTGTGTATTAATGAAACGAACAAAAGTAATTGCTTATGCGTCTAGACAATTGAAGATTCACGAGCAGAATTTTACGACACATGATTTGGAATTAGGCGCGGTTGTTTTTGTATTAAAGACTAGGAGGCACTACTTATATGGGGTCAAAAGTATTATATATACCAACCACAAAAGTCTTCAACACATATTTAATCAGAAACAACTGAACATGAGGCAGCGCAGATGGATTGAATTATTGAATGATTATGACTTTGAGATTCGTTATCACTCGAGGAAGGCAAATGTGGTAGCCGACACCTTGAGCAGAAAGGACAGAGAACCCATTCGAGTAAAAGCTATGAATATAATGATTCACACTAACATTACTACTCAAATAAAGGAGGCGCAACAAGGAGTTTTAAAAGAGGGAAATTTAAAGGATGAAATACCCAAAGGATCGGAGAAGCATCTTAATATTCGGGAGGACAGAACCCGGTATAGGGCTGAAAGGATTTGGGTACCAAAATTTGGAGATATGAGAGAAATGGTACTTAGAGAATCTCATAAAACCAGATACTCAATACATCCTGGAACGGGGAAGATGTACAAGGATCTCAAGAAACATTTTTGGTGGCCAGGTATGAAAGCCGATGTTGCTAAATACGTTGGAGAATGTTTGACGTGTTCTAAGGTCAAAGATGAGCATCAGAAACTGTCATAACCCGTCCTTAACCATAAGAACGTGTTAAATAACGTATGATTTCATTGCGAGGTATTGACCTCTATATGCGACATTTTTAAAAGAAAAACTGCATATATTATACATTACAAACCATGATTCTTATTTTTGTTACAAGCTTTGGACAACATAAAAATGATTATCGTTTAGCGATAATCTTCGACTTACAAACTTTACATATAATGATAACAACACGGTTTCTAGCATATTTTACAACACAGATCCTCGGGTATGTAGTTTTATTTTTGACACAAATATGCGTACGCAAGATCCTGCTCAAATTCAACATTATGCAGCGGAAGCTTTAGTAATCTCCTGAGAATAGACATGTTTTAAAAGGTCAACATAAAGTTGGTGAGATATAGGTTTAGTGCCGGCAGCAATATATATATATATAGACCACAAGATTTCGTATATAAACAGTTTAATAAAAATATTCTAAGTGGTTGAGCACTTGGTAACCATACTTAACATTTAATCACGTCGCATATTCCCTTTAATATGAAATCTTACTACACCGTACCAAGTGTAGTCACAAAACGAAGTACTGTGCAACCGTTGAATACTGGTCGTCCAGTCCGGTTGGGGTTGTCAGGCCCGATAGATCTATCAACAGGATTCGCGTTTACAATACCGCTGTAAATATTAGTTACCAAGCTACAGGGAAGTATGCCAGTGGTACAACTCAACGTAGAATATATTTTTCAGTTACTTGTGTCCATAACGTAAAACATAAAATACATGTATTCTCATCCCGAAATATTTAGAGTTTAAAAGTGGGACTATATACTCACGTTCGTCTTGAAGATATATATATTTTTGACTTGGTCTTCCGGTCGATATCACGAACCTATCCATATATAATATATCAATACCTTTTTAAACAAACGTCTCATATATATACTTGTTATACTTTTAATACTTTGAATAATTCCTTAGTCCGTAGTTAGCATTTCGTTGTTAGTAATTCAATTTTAATGGTTCATTTGTAGATGTTTAATATACCCGCAATGAAATAAATAAAACCCCCAACGAAATAAATAAAACCCCATCGTATATGTATTGGTCGAGATTAATCTTGACCCACGGTACCGGTGTTATCAAATGACGTGTTGCGTACATAAAGTACCGGTGTTGTCAAATGACGTGTTGCGTACAAACATGGGATCTTATGATTAATCTTTTCGTATTGTTTATGGGTGATCCTGAACCATATAAAATTGAATTATAAGTACATATATATAAAATATCATGTTATCTTAGAAAGATGTGATTTTATTTAATTTTTCCCAATTAATCCCGAAGTTAAACAAGTCTTGGATAACCAATTTTGTTTCGGTCATAGTTTCTTCGTTACAAATCCGTTTTCGTTGATTCAACTTGCCATCTCCTTGGATCGAGTTCCTCTTTAAGACTATGAACTGAAAATACCTTGGTTTATATTCAAAATCACACGGCATAGGTGAAACTTTAGTGAAACTTATGAAGTTAAACATTTTCCTTTATGTAAACAACCTTAAATGATTATTTTTCTAAAAATACTTATACTTTGAATTAAATCATGAAATTTTTATGTGTTATCATATTCATATTAAAAATCATTTTTCCAGAAGATAGACTTCCAATTCAAAGTTTAAGATGGTTTTTAATTATCCAACCCAAAACAGTCCCCGGTTGCACTCCGACGTCGTAAAAACAGTTTTTAAGGTGTTCTTTGAAAAATCAAGTTATACCTTGTTAAATTAGCATGTAATTAAGTTATATTACAGGTCTTGAAGTATTTTAAAAGTTAAGTTAGAAGGATCTATTTAGTTTGCAAACAAGTTTGAAAACTTTCAAACTATGTTCTTGTTGTTAAAATTTTATACCACAAAATAAGATAGCTATATATATATGAATCGAATAAGGTTATGAACATAGTTACTACCTCAAGTTCCTTGGACAAGGTTGCTGTAAAAGAGGAGTAAGAACCTAGAACTAAAAGGGTGATGGAATTGGATGAAAGATTGGAAGTAAGTTTGTGTTCTTGGAAGGATTCTTGAAGTGTTTTTGTAAGGGTTTTCTTATGGTGATTAAGTGATGTTTTTGAAGCTAAATGATGGGGAAAATGCTTGGAGATGATCAAGTATGAAGTTAAGAGTATTTTGAGAGAGAAATGGGAGTGTAAGTATGAGAAAATGGGGTGAAGAAATGGTGTGCATGCATAAAAACGTTTTTAGGTTATAAAGGAAAAAAAGATACCTAACTTTGTTTTCTTGCTAAATAATTCATGCTACTTGACAAATGGTTGGTTCCACATGTTTCTTAATCATTTAAGGCTGCTAAGGAGCAGATTTTTATTGGTATATACCAATAGTAAATACATCTAGAAGCTGCGTATGATACGGGTACATATACCCTAGATATACGTGTAGAAATCTTTGAGAAAACGGAACGAGGATTCAAATATAGCTATCTTTTGTAAATATACTTATATTGTTTTATGTATGTAAGCCCTTTAAAAGTTATAAAATACATATCTATATGATGCATGTATAAGTATTATAGGTTATAAGTATTTATGTCGAAGAACGTTACGTATAGTTATCGTTTTGAAAACTTAAGTTAGTAGTTTCAAAATATACTTATAACTCATTGTTATTAGTACCCAATGAGATGTTAAACATCCTTAGATCATGTTAAATATATATAAATATATATATATACATAAACGTATAATTATCGTATGTTATATAGTTCGTGATATCATCGGTCAAATTGAACGGTCAAACGTTGTGTAAAACTCTTTTCGAAGACATAAGTCTCAACAATTTGGATTGCTTGTCATGTTGGTAAGGTTTAATTTATGTAAATATTAATCTTATAAATATAGAATGATCGAAAAAGTGCGGGTCATTACAGTACCTACCCGTTAAATAAATTTCGTCCCGAAATTTTAAAATTGTACCTATTTTGCGTCATCGGGAAACAAGTGTGGATACTTTTGTTTCATTTGATCCTCTCGTTCCCAAGTAAACTCGGGACCCCTTCGAGCATTCCAACGAACCTTAACGATCGGTATGTTGCTCTGCTTGAGCCGTTTAACTTCACGATCCATGATTTCGATTGGTTCTTCGATGAATTGTAGTTTCTCGTCGACATGGATTTCTTCAAGAGGAATGGTGAGGTCTTCCTTTGCAAGACACTTCTTAAGGTTCGAGACGTGAAAGGTATTATGTACTCCGGCGAGTTGTTGCGGTAACTCGAGTCGATAAGCTACCGGTCCAATGCGTTCGATGATCTTGAACGGGCCTACATATCTTGGGTTCAGTTTACCTCTTTTACCGAAACGTATTACACCTTTCCAAGGTGACACCTTTAGCATAACCATGTCACCGATCTGAAACTCTAATGGTTTCCTTCGGACATCGGCGTAGCTCTTTTGGCGACTACGGGCTGTTTTCAATCTCTCTTTGATTTGTACTATCTTTTCAGTAGTTTCATGTATGATCTCGGGACCAGTTAATTGTCGATCTCCTACTTCATTCCAACAGATAGGAGATCTACACTTCCTTCCGTACAATGCTTCGAATGGTGCAGCTTTAATGCTCGCATGATAACTATTATTATACGAGAATTCTGCTAATGGTAGATACTTATCCCATCCGTTTCCAAAATCGATCACACATGCCCTGAGCATGTCTTCAAGAGTCTGAATTGTTCTTTCACTCTGCCCGTCCGTTTGCGGATGATATGCGGTACTCATATCCAAACGAGTTCCTAGTGCCTCCTGTAGTGATTGCCAGAACTTTGAGGTAAATCTACTATCACGATCAGATATAATGGAAATAGGTATTCCATGCCTTGAAACTATTTCCTTTATATATAATCGTAATAATTTCTCCATTCTATCTGTTTCCTTTATAGGCAAGAAATGTGCAGATTTGGTAAGACGATCAACAATTACCCAAATGGTGTCGTATCCCCAGGCAGTCTTTGGTAACTTCGTGATGAAATCCATGGTAATACCGTCCCATTTCCATTCTGGAATTTCTGGTTGTTGAAGTAACCCTGACGGCTTCTGGTGTTCTGCTTTGACTTTGGAACAAGTTAAACATTCCCCAACATACGTTGCAACGTCTGTCTTCAAATTAGGCCACCAATAATGCGTCTTAAGATCTTGGTACATCTTTCCAACTCCAGGATGTATCGAATATCTTGTCTTATGTGCCTCGTTCAATATCAACTTCCTTAATCCACCCAACTTCGGTACCCAAATACGATTTGCAAAATATCGAATTCCATCTTCCCGCTTAATGAGTTGCTTCTCATACTTCTTCATTATTTCATTTCCTATATTTTCTTTAGTAAGTGCTTCTCGTTGAACTTCTTTGATTTGTGAGTTGAGATTCATGCGAATTTTTATGTTCATCGCTCGTACTCGAATTAGTTCTCGTTCCTTTCTGCTTAATACGTCAGCCACTACATTCGCTTTCCCGGGATGATAGCGAATCTCACAATCGTAGTCGTTTATCAGCTCGACCCACCTACGTTGCCTCATGTTCAGCTGTTTCTGATCGAAAATATGTTGAAGACTTTTATGATCAGTAAACACAGTGCATCTAACCCCATATAAGTAGTGTCTCCATATCTTTAACGCAAACACGACTGCTCCCAGTTCTAGATCATGCGTCGTATAATTCCGCTCGTGAATCTTCAATTGTCGAGATGCGTATGCAATAACTTTCTTTCGTTGCATAAGAACACAACCAAAACCTTGTCGCGAAGCGTCACAATATATTTCAAAATCATCGTTCCCTTCAGGTAACGATAAAATAGGCGCCGTAGTTAACTTCTTCTTCAGTAATTGAAATGCGTTCTCCTGCTCCGAGGTCCATTCGTATTTCTTCCCTTTTTGCGTTAATGCTGTCAACGGCTTAGCTATTCGGGAAAAATCTTGAATAAACCTTCTATAATAACCGGCTAAACCCAAAAATTGGCGTATCTGCGTTGGTGTCTTAGGAGTCTCCCATTTTTCAATGGCTTCAATTTTTGCTGGATCAACCTGAATTCCTTTGCTACTAACAACGTGGCCAAGAAATTGCACTTCTTTCAACCAGAAAGCACATTTAGAAAATTTAGCATATAGCTGTTCTTTTCTTAACAACTCTAATATCAACCTTACATGCTGCTCATGCTCTTGCTCACTCTTGGAATAGATAAGAATATCATCAATGAAAACGATAACAAACTTATCTAAATATGGACTACAAACTCGATTCATGAGGTCCATGAATACAGCTGGCGCATTCGTTAATCCAAACGGCATAACCAAAAATTCGTAATGACCGTAGCGTGTCCGAAAAGCAGTTTTCGGTATATCTTCTTCTTTGACACGTAATTGATGATAGCCCGATCTTAGGTCAATTTTCGAGTACACACATGATCCTTGGAGTTGATCAAATAAGTCGTCAATTCTCGGTAGTGGATACCGATTCTTGATAGTTAACTTATTTAATTCACGATAATCTATACACATTCGGAAAGATCCGTCTTTCTTCTTGACGAATAAAATTGGAGCTCCCCACGGTGAAGTACTTGGTCGTATGAATCCACGATCCAGTAATTCTTTTAACTGACTCTGAAGTTCTTTTAACTCGGACGGTGCAAGTCTATATGGAGCACGGGCAACCGGTGCAGCTCCTGGTACAAGATCTATTTGAAATTCTACAGATCTAAATGGAGGTAATCCTGGCAACTCTTCCGGAAATACTTCAGGAAAATCTCTTGCCACAGGCACGTCATTGATGCACTTCTCTTTTTCTTTCTTTTCGACTTTATTAACATGTGCTAAGATAGCATAGCACCCTTTCTTCAAGCACTTTTGAGCTTTCAAATAACTAATGAGTTTTAGCTTTGAGTTACCCTTCTCTCCATAAATCATTACTGGCGTTTTATTCTTACGAGGAATGCGAATTGCCTTCTTGGCGCACACAACTTCGGCTCCTATTTTGGACATCCAGTCCATGCCGACTATTACATCAAAACTTCCTAATTCTACGGGTATCAAATCAATCTTAAATGTTTCTCCGGCTAAATTTATTTTACAATCACGGCAAATTTTATCGGCTTTAATTAGTTTACCATTAGCTAACTCAATCATGTACTTAGCATCTAGAGGTAATGATGAACAATTCAATTTAGCGTGAAAGTCTCTACACACGTAACTTCTATCAGCACCAGTATCAAATATAATAGATGCGGATAAGTTATTAATGGTAAACGTACCCGTAACAAGCTCCGGGTCTTCACACGCCTCTCTAGCATTAATAACAAATGCTCTCCCTCGTGCAGGTCCGATATTTTTCTCTGGATTCGGGCACTGGCTCTTATAGTGACCTTGTTTTCCACACCCATAACAAGTAATGGTAGCCAAAGCAGTTCTATTTACATTGGTGGCAGGAGTCTTGGTACCATTTGTATTTATAACGAGAGCCCTACAATCTTCAGCAAGATGACCCTTTCGATTACATTTGTTGCATACCACATTACAGTAACCAGAGTGATGTTTTTGGCATCGGTTGCATAAAGGATTTTGTCCTTTATAACCAAAGCTTAAACCACTACCCGCACCTTGCGTGATTTCTTGTTTCTTAAAAGATTGTTGTTGGTTACCTCGATCATAATTTCCATTCCACTTTCTTTTGTTACCTGATACCTTCACATCAGTATTGGATACTTTCTTATCCATGATGACCTGGTCCATTAGCTCGTTTGCCATGGTTATAGCTTCATGAATTGTCTTAGGTTTCGATGCTGTAACGTTTGCCTTGACCTTTTTGGGCAAACCATCTTTGTACATTTCAATCTTCCGTTCTTCGGTTGGAACCAATTCAGGACATAGCAAAACTAATTCCATGAATCGCTGATTGTAGTTGGTGATTTCAGTACCAACAACCTTCAGACTTCGTAATTCATCTTCCAACTTCCTAACCTCATTCCTTGGACAATATTCGTTGATTAACATTGTTTTGAATTCTTCCCATGGAGTATCATAAGCTATATCTCCTCCTACAGCCTTCACATAATTTTTCCACCACGTGAGTGCACTATCTTGTAAAGTGCATGATGCATACTTGGTCATGTCCTTTTCAACACAACCACTGATTTTAAACACAGTCTCTATCTTTTCTATCCATCGGGTTAAACCGATCGGTCCTTCTGTTCCACTGAATGATGAGGGCTTGCAAGCTTGAAAAGTTTTGTAAGTGCACCCCACACGAGGATTTGGGTTAACTGCAGCACCTCTTGCAGCCTCGACCCATAACATTCTGTCGTTCACTCGTTGATTGATGAGTTCCTGGATTTCTTGTTCCGTCATTCGGTTCAATCGCGCCATATTCTTCTATAAGAATGAAAAGAAAATAATTATTCACATGGAATATTATAGATGTAGTGTATATTTACAGTACATTATAGCTTATTAATAATATGAACCAGGTATTATTATAAAAGCCTTTTCTTCTTATTAGCGTTTTATAATTATATCTAGGGTAGTACCTACCCGTTAATGTCCATACTTAATAGCTTAGTACAGAATCAATTACTACCATCTAAATAATACTTAACCATGGAAAATTATTGCATTTCACACTTCACTATTTTACATATGCTTATCTTACATCGAACATTAAGCAAACCACACTAATAATATTATACAAAACATTATATGATCCCATGGTTTAATACGGCAGCGCATCGTTTGGTCTATTTTCTAGGACGTTTAGGTTCAAAGAATCGCTTAACGCTTATCCTGGCTGTCTGCCTATATTTTGGCTGTGGGACTGAAGAACTGGATGCCGGGATAGAACGAATAGGAATAGCGGAAATAGGGGTGGTAGTGTCTAGTGGAGTTGGTGCCACATCATCCTTATTAAACTCAGGATTTGAATTTTCTAATTCATTAGCCTTTCGTTTCTTTCCTAGTTCGAACTCGTCTTTTATAATTTCCTGTATTTCTTCCTCGGGTTCACTTTCCTCCTCGGGTTCACTTTCCTCCTCGGGTTCACTTTCCTCCTCGGGTTCACTTTCCGGGTTCTCTATAGTTGGTTCATCCGGAATTTGTGAGTCTTCCCCAAAGATATCATTTTCGTCATCGGATAGGTTAATGACTGGAACACCATCTGAAGATTCTGGTTCGGAGTCGCTGAATGTGATAACAAGTTTTGAGCCCGACATCTATCATACAACAACTAACCCATTAGTACTACATAATATTTACATATAAATTTTAACCAACAATGATAAGCAATGGTTTTTAAATCAGACCCGGTCAAAGTCCAGACTTACTAATGTATCCTAACGACTTATCGGTTAGACACACTAATGCAAACCTGGTTCGCTAAGACCACCACTCTGATACCACATGTCATAACCCGTCCTTAACCATAAGAACGTGTTAAATAACGTATGATTTCATTGCGAGGTATTGACCTCTATATGCGACATTTTTAAAAGAAAAACTGCATATATTATACATTATAAACCATGATTCTTATTTTTGTTACAAGCTTTGGACAACATAAAAATGATTATCGTTTAGCGATAATCTTCGACTTACAAACTTTACATATAATGATAACAACACGGTTTCTAGCATATTTTACAACACAGATCCTCGGGTATGCAGTTTTATTTTTGACACAAATATGCGTACGCAAGATCCTGCTCAAATTCAACATTATGCAGCGGAAGCTTTAGTAATCTCCTGAGAATAGACATGTTTTAAAAGGTCAACATAAAGTTGGTGAGATATAGGTTTAGTGCCGGCAGCAATATATATATATATAGACCACAAGATTTCGTATATAAACAGTTTAATAAAAATATTCTAAGTGGTTGAGCACTTGGTAACCATACTTAACATTTAATCACGTCGCATATTCCCTTTAATATGAAATCTTACTACACCGTACCAAGTGTAGTCACAAAATGAAGTACTGTGCAACCGTTGAATACTGGTCGTCCAGTCCGGTTGGGGTTGTCAGGCCCGATAGATCTATCAACAGGATTCGCGTTTACAATACCGCTGTAAATATTAGTTACCAAGCTACAGGGAAGTATGCCAGTGGTACAACTCAACGTAGAATATATTTTTCAGTTACTTGTGTCCATAACGTAAAACATAAAATACATGTATTCTCATCCCGAAATATTTAGAGTTTAAAAGTGGGACTATATACTCACGTTCGTCTTGAAGATATATATATTTTTGACTTGGTCTTCCGGTCGATATCACGAACCTATCCATATATAATATATCAATACCTTTTTAAACAAACGTCTCATATATATACTTGTTATACTTTTAATACTTTGAATAATTCCTTAGTCCGTAGTTAGCATTTCGTTGTTAGTAATTCAATTTTAATGGTTCATTTGTAGATGTTTAATATACCCGCAATGAAATAAATAAAACCCCCAACGAAATAAATAAAACCCCATCGTATATGTATTGGTCGAGATTAATCTTGACCCACGGTACCGGTGTTGTCAAATGACGTGTTGCGTACATAAAGTACCGGTGTTGTCAAATGACGTGTTGCATACAAACATGGGATCTTATGATTAATCTTTTCGTATTGTTTATGGGTGATCCTGAACCATATAAAATTGAATTATAAGTACATATATATAAAATATCATGTTATCTTAGAAAGATGTGATTTTATTTAATTTTTCCCAATTAATCCCGAAGTTAAACAAGTCTTGGATAACCAATTTTGTTTCGGTCATAGTTTCTTCGTTACAAATCCGTTTTCGTTGATTCAACTTGCCATCTCCTTGGATCGAGTTCCTCTTTAAGACTATGAACTGAAAATACCTTGGTTTGTATTCAAAATCACACGGCATAGGTGAAACTTTAGTGAAACTTATGAAGTTAAACATTTTCCTTTATGTAAACAACCTTAAATGATTATTTTTCTAAAAATACTTATACTTTGAATTAAATCATGAAATTTTTATGTGTTATCATATTCATATTAAAAATCATTTTTCCAGAAGATAAACTTCCAATTCAAAGTTTAAGATGGTTTTTAATTATCCAACCCAAAACAGTCCCCGGTTGCACTCCGACGTCGTAAAAACAGTTTTTAAGGTGTTCTTTGAAAAACCAAGTTATACCTTGTTAAATTAGCATGTAATTAAGTTATATTACAGGTCTTGAAGTATTTTAAAAGTTAAGTTAGAAGGATCTATTTAGTTTGCAAACAAGTTTGAAAACTTTCAAACTATGTTCTTGTTGTTAAAATTTTATACCACAAAATAAGATAGCTATATATATATGAATCGAATAAGGTTATGAACATAGTTACTACCTCAAGTTCCTTGGACAAGGTTGCTGTAAAAGAGGAGTAAGAACCTAGAACTAAAAGGGTGATGGAATTGGATGAAAGATTGGAAGTAAGTTTGTGTTCTTGGAAGGATTCTTGAAGTGTTTTTGTAAGGGTTTTCTTATGGTGATTAAGTGATGTTTTTGAAGCTAAATGATGGGGAAAATGCTTGGAGATGATCAAGTATGAAGTTAAGAGTATTTTGAGAGAGAAATGGGAGTGTAAGTATGAGAAAATGGGGTGAAGAAATGGTGTGCATGCATAAAAACGTTTTTAGGTTATAAAGGAAAAAAAAGATACCTAACTTTGTTTTCTTGCTAAATAATTCATGCTACTTGACAAATGGTTGGTTCCACATGTTTCTTAATCATTTAAGGCTGCTAAGGAGCAGATTTTTATTGGTATATACCAATAGTAAATACATCTAGAAGCTGCGTATGATACGGGTACATATACCCTAGATATACGTGTAGAAATCTTTGAGAAAACGGAACGAGGATTCAAATATAGCTATCTTTTGTAAATATACTTATATTGTTTTATGTATGTAAGCCCTTTAAAAGTGATAAAATACATATCTATACGATGCATGTATAAGTATTATAGGTTATAAGTATTTATGTCGAAGAACGTTACGTATAGTTATCGTTTTGAAAACTTAAGTTAGTAGTTTCAAAATATACTTATAACTCATTGTTATTAGTACCCAATGAGATGTTAAACATCCTTAGATCATGTTAAATATATATAAATACATATATACACATAAACGTATAATTATCGTATGTTATATAGTTCGTGATATCATCGGTCAAATTGAACGGTCAAACGTTGTGTAAAACTCTTTTCGAAGACATAAGTCTCAACAATTTGGATTGCTTGTCATGTTGGTAAGGTTTAATTTATGTAAATATTAATCTTATAAATATAGAATGATCGAAAAAGTGCGGGTCATTACAGTACCTACCCGTTAAATAAATTTCGTCCCGAAATTTTAAAATTGTACCTATTTTGCGTCATCGGGAAACAAGTGTGGATACTTTTGTTTCATTTGATCCTCTCGTTCCCAAGTAAACTCGGGACCCCTTCGAGCATTCCAACGAACCTTAACGATCGGTATGTTGCTCTGCTTGAGCCGTTTAACTTCACGATCCATGATTTCGATTGGTTCTTCGATGAATTGTAGTTTCTCGTCGACATGGATTTCTTCAAGAGGAATGGTGAGGTCTTCCTTTGCAAGACACTTCTTAAGGTTCGAGACGTGAAAGGTATTATGTACTCCGGCGAGTTGTTGCGGTAACTCGAGTCGATAAGCTACCGGTCCAATGCGTTCGATGATCTTGAACGGGCCTACATATCTTGGGTTCAGTTTACCTCTTTTACCGAAACGTATTACACCTTTCCAAGGTGACACCTTTAGCATAACCATGTCACCGATCTGAAACTCTAATGGTTTCCTTCGGACATCGGCGTAGCTCTTTTGGCGACTACGGGCTGTTTTCAATCTCTCTTTGATTTGTACTATCTTTTCAGTAGTTTCATGTATGATCTCGGGACCAGTTAATTGTCGATCTCCTACTTCATTCCAACAGATGAAAAGATGGAGAAGTTAGAACGACTGTATTTGAAGGAAGTCATCTCCAGACATGGAATACCAATCTCTATTATCTCTGATAGGGATGGCAGATTTATTTCAAGATTCTAGCAGACATTACAGCAAGCATTAGGAATTCGTCTAGACATGAGTACTGCCTATCATCCACAAACTGATGGGCAGAGCGAAAGGACGATACAAACACTTGAAGACATGATACAAGCATGTGTTATTGATTTCGGAAACAGTTGAGATCGACATCTACTGTTAGCAGAATTTTCCTACAACAACAGCTACCATTCAAGCATTGAGACCGCGCCGTTTGAAGCACTTTATGGTAGAAAGTGCAGGTCTCCAATTTGTTGGAGTGAAGTGGGGGATAGAAATATTACGAGTCCGGAGATAATACAAGAAACTACCGAGAAGATCATCCAAATTCAACAACGGTTGAAAACCGCCCAAAGTCGACAAAAGAGCTAAGCCGACATTAAAAGAAAAGATATAGAATTTGAAATTGGAGAGATGGTCATGCTTAAGGTTGCACCTTGGAAAGGCGTTGTTCAATTTAGTAAACGAGGGAAATTAAATCCAAGGTATATAGGACCATTCAAGATTATTGATCATGTCGGACCAGTAGCTTACCGACTTGAATTACCACAACAACTCGCGGATGTACATAACACTTTCCACGTCTCAAATTTGAAGAAATATTTTGCTAAAGAAGATCTCACTATTCCGTTAGACGAAATCCAAATCAACGAAAAACTTCAATTCGTCGAAGAACCCGTCGAAATAATGGATCGTGAGGTTAAAAGATTTAAGCAAAACAAGATACCAATTGTTAAAGTTCGATGGAATGCTCGTAGAGGACCCGAGTTCAACTGGGAATGAGAAGATCAGATGAAGAAGAAATACCCGCACTTATTTCCAGAAGATACGTCAACACCTCCAACTGCTTAAAATTTCGGGACGAAATTTATTTAACGGGTAGGTACTGTAGTGACCAAACTTTTCCATGTTTATATATATTAAATGAAATTGTTATTTACATTATTAAGTGTTTCTAACATGTTAAGCAATCAAACTTGTTAAGACTTGATTAATTTAAATAGGTTTCATACAGACAATGGACCACCCAAGTTGACAGGTGATTCACGAATGTTAAAACTTGTAAAAACTATATGATGACATATATATGATTATATATATAGTTAACATGACATTATGATAAGTAAGTACCTCATTAGGTATTTTAACAATGAGTTATATACATAAAATTGAGTTTATTGAATTAAGAAACTCGAAACGATATATATAACGATTATCGTTATAATAATGTCTTACTAATTACATATGAATCATATTAAGATATTGATACACTATGTTTAATCATGATAAATGATAAGTAAACATGTAATTAAGGGTATTAACAATGAACTACATATGTAAAAACAAGACTACTAACTTAATGATTTCGAAACGAGACATATATGTAACGATTATCGTTGTAACAACATATAACTGTATATATATCATACTAAGATATATTAATATATCATAATATCATGATAATGTAATAATTTAACATCTCTTTAGATATAATAAACAATGGGTTAACAACATTTAACGAGATCATTAACTTAAAGGTTTCAAAACAACATTTACATGTAACGACTAACGATGACTTAACGACTCAGTTAAAATGTATATACATGTAGTGTTTTAATATGTATCCATACACTTTTGAAAGACTTCAAGACACTTATCAAAATACTTCTACTTAACAAAAATGCTTACAATTACATCCTCGTTCAGTTTCATCAACAATTCTACTCGTATGCACCCGTATTCGTACTCGTACAATACATAGCTTTTAGATGTATGTACTATTGGTATATACACTCCAATGATCAGCTCTTAGCAGCCCATGTGAGTCACCTAACACATGTGGGAACCATCATTTGGCAACTAGCATGAAATATCTCATAAAATTACAAAAATATTAGTAATCATTCATGACTTATTTACATGTAAACAAAATTACACATCCTTTATATCTAATCCATATACCAACGACCAAAAACACATACAAACACTTTCATTCTTCAATATTCTTCATCTAATTGATCTCTCTCAAGTTCTATCTTCAAGTTCTAAGTGTCCTTCATAAATTCTATAAGTTCTAGTTTCATAAAATCAAGAATACTTCCAAGTTTGCTAGCTTACTTCCAATCTTGTAAAGTGATCATCCAACCTCAAGATATCTTTCTAATACAAGGTAGTACTCATATTCAAACTTTAATTCAATTTCTATAACTATAACAATCTTATTTCGAGTGGAAATCTTACTTGAACTTGTTTTCGTGTCATGATTCTACTTCAAGAACATCAAATCGTGAATGAAAAATAAAAAGCGTGAGGAGAATTATCAACTCGATCCTTCCTTTTACTAGTCTTCTCGGCTGGAATCCAAAAAGATTCTTCGAAGCCATCCAAGGATCCTTTGAAGCTAGATGTATTTTAATCATTTCCAATTGGTTTATCCACAAAACCTGAGGTAGTAATGATGTTCATAACATCATTCGATTCATATATATAAAACTACCTTATTCGAAGGTTTAAACTTGAAATCACTATAACATAGTTTAGTTAATTCTAAACTTGTTCACAAACAAAAGTTAATCCTTCTAACTTGACTTTTAAAATCAACTAAACACATGTTCTATATCTATATGATATGCTAACTTAATGATTTAAAATCTGGAAACACAAAAAACACCGTAAAACCGGACATACGCCGTCGTAGTAACACTGCGGTCTGTTTTGGGTTTGATAATTAAAAACTATGATAAAATTTGATTTAAAAGTTTTTCTTCTGGGAAAATTATTTTTCTTATGAACATGAAACTATATCCAAAAATCATGGTTAAACTCAAAGTGGAAGTATGTTTTACAAAATGGTCATCAAGACGTCGTTCTTTCGACTGAAATGACTACCTCTTACAAAAACAACTTGTAACTTATATTTCCGACTATAAACCTATACTTTTTCTGTTTAGATTCATAAAATAGAGTTCAATATGAAACCATAGCAATTTGATTCACTCAAAACGGATTTAAAACGAAGAAGTTATGGGTAAAACAAGATTGGATATTTTTTTATTGTTGTAGCTACAGGAAATATTGTAACAATTCTATACAAATCATATCCTAGCTAACTTATATTGTATTATACATGTATTCTAATATATTATGTAATCTTGGGATACCATAGACACGTATGCAAATGTTTTGACATATCATATCGACCCATGTATATATATTATTTGGAACAACCATAGACACTCTATATGCAGTAATGTTTGAGTTAGCTATACAGGGTTGAGGTTGATTCCAAAAATATATATACTTTGAGTTGTGATCTAGCCTGAGACGTGTATACACTGGGTCGTGGATTGATTCAAGAAAATATATATCAATTTATTTCTGTACATCTAACTATGGACAACTAGTTGTAGGTTACTAACGAGGACAGCTGACTTAATAAACTTAAAACATCAAAATGTATTAAAAATGTTGTAAATATATTTTGAACATACTTTGATATATATATGTATATATTTGTTATAGGTTCGTGAATCGGCCAGTGGCCAAGTCTTACTCCCGACGAAGTAAAAATCTGTGAAAGTGAGTTATAGTCCCACTTTTAAAATCTAATATTTTGGGATGAGAATACAAGCAGTTTTATAAATATTTTACGAAATAGACACAAGTAAATGAAACTATATTATATGGGTGAATGATCGAAGCCGAATATGCCACTTTTGCTTGGTAGCCTAAGAATTAGTAAACCGATCTACTAATTGACGCGAATCCTAAAGATAGATCTATTGAGCCTAACGAACCCTATCCAAAGTACCGGATGCTTTAGTACTTCGAATTCGTTTTTATCATGTCCGAAGGATTTCCCGGAATGATAGGGGATATTCTTATATGCATCTTGTTAATGTCGGTTACCAGGTGTTCACCATATGAATGATTTTTATCTCTATGTATGGGATGTATATTGAAATATGAAATCTTGTGGTCTATTATTATGATTTGATAATATATAGATTAAACCTATAACTCACCAACATTTTTGTTAACGTTTTAAGCATGTTTATTCTCGGGTGATTATTAAGAGCTTCCGCTGTTGCATACTAAAATAAGGACAAGATTTAGAGTCCATGCTTGTATGATATTATGTAAAAACTGCATTCAAAAAACTAATTTTTGATGTAATATATTCTTATTGTAAACCATTATGTAATGGTCATGTGTAAACGGTATATTTTAGATTATCATTATTTGATAATCTACGTAATGCTTTTTAAACCTTTATAGATAAAATAAAGTGAAAGGACCCGTTCATATACATTATAAACGATTCACAATAGTTGATTAAATCGCGAGGTATTTGACCTCTATATGATACGTTTTACAAACATTGCATTCATTTTTAAAAGACAAACTTTCTTTACATCTAAAATTGACGGCATGCATACCATTTCTTATTACATCCAACTATAATTGACTTAATATTAATCTTGATGAACTCAACGACTCGAATGCAACGTCTTTCAAAGTATGTCATGAATGACTCCAAATAATATCCTTAAAATGAGCTAATGCACAGCGGAAGATTTCTTTAATACCTGAGAATAAACATGCTTTAAAGTGTCAACCAAAAGGTTGGTGAGTTCATTAGTTTATCATAATCAATCATTTCCGTAATAGTAATAGACCACAAGATTTCTGTTTATAAATATATGTACACTCGCAAGTGTATAAAAGTATTCTATAAGTTGTAGGCACCCGGTAACAAGCCTTAACGCTCATGTTTTACCCTCTGAAGTACACCAGATCAGGTGTGTTTAATATAACCTCGAAGTACTAAAGCATCCCATAGTCAGGATGGGGTTTGTCAGGCCCAATAGATCTATCTTTAGGATTCGCGCCTACCGTACATAGACAAGTAGCTTAATGTTACCAAGCTAAGGGTATATTTCTGGTTTAAACCCACGTAAAATTAGTTTTAGTACTTGTGTCTATTTCGTAAAACATTTATAAAACAGCGCATGTATTCTCAGCCTAAAAATATATATTGCAAAAGCAATTAAAAAGGGAGCAAATGAAACTCACAATACTGTATTTCGTACCAATTATGTATATGACGGCACTGAACAAGTGCAGGGTTTGTCTTGGATTCACGAACCTATATTAAGTATATATATTTATATGTTGGTCAATATCCGTCTAACAATTTAGGTCAAGTCGTAGTTTATCACAATCCTAATGCTCGAGACCGACATGCAAAAGTCAACAAAAGTCAACTTGACCCAAAATGACTTCCAAAATCTATACATGTTTATTATATAACTTATATATAGTCATTTTATATATTTAAATATATTTATCAGATCTTATTATACTAAATAATACAAGTCATTTATTAATAAATAAAAATTTATATTTAAATTCATATATGATAAAAATATACTTTTATATATCTCAAGTAATAAAATTTATAAAATTCACTTAATATCATAAAAATATAGTGGTATGTATTATTAATATAATTATATTACGTGTGGTAAAAATATCTTTATACGCATATTTATTTGATTAAATAATATTTATAATAATAATAATGATAAAAATAATAAAATGATAGTTTCAATAAAAATATTAATTTTTAGTAATAAATATTAAAATTAATAATAATTCATTTGACCATATCTTTTAATCCGTTCATTGAACCCACACGATTTCTAAATGAAAAGTTATTAATTTTTCTTTAGCTTTTCAACGACATGCATATCATATACCTTATCTCAGTAGCATATGTATCAAATTTGTGATTTATCATAAACTATTTAATGACGAAACTAAGCATACAAACATGCATAATCATATATACTCGAGCACTAGTCAGGGATACACTATTAATATATAAAAGATAAGATATGAATGCTCACGTATCAATATTGTGATTCAATATTGCAGAAAAGTACGTAGACGCAACGAAAATGATAAACGTTAGGTTGACCTCACGAGCAATACCCTTGAACAATACCCATAACCTCCATAGCTATAACCCATAATTTCCTTAGCTCTATCCCGTTTGAAAACTTATTTTGAAATCGTCTGAATATAACTCTGTCGTAGTATTTTATGTATACTAATAATATCTTGAAATAATACTAAGTAAATATATATATGTAATTCGATTGAGAGAGTTTAAAGAAATATATTTTCAAGTTTCTATGAAATAATGAAACCTATTGAATTCTATTTATAATAGATTTTTTAATTATTAAAGTGAATTATTAAAGTATGAATTATTAAAGTGAATTATTAAAGTATGAATTATTAAAGTGAATTATTAAAGTATGAATTATTAAAGTGAATTATTAAAGTATGAATTATTAAAGTGAATTATTAAAGTATGAATTATTAAAGTATGAATTATTAAAGTTAAAGTAAAGTAAAAGTAAAGTAAAAGTAAAGTAAAGGTAAAGTTAAAGTATAGTAAAAGTATAAAACTATGTACGTATAATACGTGTATAAATATATTTAATATTAATTTAAATCGTTATATCATAAAACATTTTAGAAAAGTAGAATTATATATATTCATAATAGGTTTCAAGTTTTTAAATTACAGTCTGTTGGTGAAGCATGGGATAAAGTCCAAAGGTTTAATAAACGTATGAAATCATCTTAATAAAAAATGTCGAGTTACTTAACTTGTCGATATCCAACACCTAAGTTATTTACACTCCACGTTCTTACTTATAGATCACTTTACCATTTTCCGAATATTGTCAAAAAGAATAGATTTCTTAAATCACAGTGGACCTCATAACATTGGCCCGTAATCATATCATAATGTATCTGATAATTCAATCATTTGATATTATCTCTTAATTCTGTTGATAAATATATCGAAACAAATACATTCATGTAAAGTATCATATATATCAAATACTTTGTTAATGTTTTCAGTTATTATATATTATATATACATATCTATATACACATAATTGTTCGTGAATCGTCGAACACGTTCAAAGGGTAATTGATTACATGAATGTAGTTCCAAACTTTTTGAGATTCAACATTACAAATTCTGCTTATCGTGTTGGAAACATATAAAAGTTAGGTTTAAATTTGGTCAGAAATTTCCGGGTCGTCACAGTACCTACCCGTTAAAGAAATTTCGTCCCGAAATTTGATCGAGGTCATCATGGCTAACTTTAAAAATGTTTTCATGACGAATATGAGTTTATAAATAGAGTTTTATCATCATTGAGTAATATAGATAAAACGATTTGATTACGCGAAGAGTATAAGTGAAGCTATCGCAAGAGAGTGAAATGAGTAAAAGTATATTCGTTTTAACCGATGACGTAGTTATGATTGATTTCTGGAATTCATGGAATTTAAAGAAAATCTTTGCAATAAGATTTGGTTCTTGGGCGATTAAGGAAATCAGGATCTTATTTGATTAAATGCGATAATCTGTCTCGATTTCTCTGTCTGATATTTTACTATAAATCCACCCCCTTCGTTTCTTTATTTCCACAGCTCACACCTTCTAGTCTTTCTCCCCAATTCATACTTTAAAGCATTCATTAATATGCTTCATCCAGTATTGATTCTTGATATACTCTTAACTTTCATATCTGTCATTCTTCTTTTTCATCTACCACCGGAGGAAGTTATTTTCTTCTACCATTACCTTGGGGTTATTGTGTTTTTCATTCTCCCGTATCTTTACATTGCTATACGCATTTATATACTAGGTTTGTAATTTTGGGGTTGTTATCGGGCTTTATATTCTCCATTATATTTCGGAGCTTCATGCTTTCGTTTTCTCTTCCCGACCTTAAGTTAAGCGGATAATGGTCCAGAATTTGTAGATATGAATTTTTGGATGAACATAGTTAATGTTCCAAGAAGAAAATCGTAATGGCACGATCTTGATTTGGCAAATTACCGAAATATCTGAAAATATAGAGCTATCAAGATGATATGTTCTTAATATGTTTGGAAATTGGGTAGAATGTAAGAGTCGTGTAAATAGTACATGATGACGGTATGTTCTGTGAATCATCACGTTCCATTAGAAACTCAGTATGACTTACTGTAATATAATCACATTGATCAAGTGTCATTATATTATACTAACTCATGCTTCAGTTCCCAACACTACTTCAAAAACATTCCTATTTTAAATTCAAATTTTTTTTTTCTTCAGAATTTAGAAACTAACACAGTTTCTTTTTATGTTGTAACGCAGATATTGCGAATAGATAGAAGATTTCGGATAAGAATAGTTGTGAAAATATCTTCAGGAATATCGAAGATATTTATAATAAAAGATACGACGATATCTTAGAATTCTTAACATAGATGGATGATGAAGAAGATTTGTCTGTGAAGGTTTAGAATAAGAAGTAAGGTGTTTGCTAACGATTTCAGTAGACACTGAATCATTTAGATCCTTTGAAGGCAGGTTTAGTCTTTATGATTTATCCACAGCCTCCTTCATGGTCTGCTCAATCCGTTTTCCAGTTTCAAACCTTCTCTTTTTCTCAGCTTTACCACCATACTGTTCTTTATCATCAAACTTTTGACTGTTAAAGTCGTTTACAGTTTTTGCTGCTTCATCAGCATTTTTCCAATTTCGGAGAACTAGTTCATAGTTTGGGATGTTTTTCAGAAAATTCACATTCGAAGTATGTAAGTCTAGGAGATAGACGTTATATGTATACATATAACTTTTGACGTAAAATTGTTGCGAAATTCAAAATACTGATTGCTAATTCCCAGTAGTTGGTGTGACAATTATTGTTGCAGGATGTAGGTGAGTACATGATGGGGTTTTAATGAATAAGTATAGTGGCTTTTCGGAGAGGCTTAAGTCGAAGGTTAATGAAGTTGTTGATAAGTTTACTGCTAATGTGGCGAGATATGAGAGGTTCCCGGTAACAATGATGAAGGGGTAATTGTTATAATAAGGTTTATTCGTATAAACAAATGAAGGTGATTTGTTGAAGCTATGACAAAACTGTCTATTTTGGAAAGAGATTGAAACATTATATTTGGTAATAAATATCAAAGGATCTGACACGGATACGTGTTAAACTATAATTTTTGTTTCGAGAGCTTTTCCGGTGCATGAC
The DNA here is from genome assembly GCF_046630445.1 of Rutidosis leptorrhynchoides. Classification (NCBI taxonomy): domain Eukaryota; kingdom Viridiplantae; phylum Streptophyta; class Magnoliopsida; order Asterales; family Asteraceae; genus Rutidosis; species Rutidosis leptorrhynchoides. The sequence continues at coordinate 553,478,799 of NC_092334.1, forward strand.
AGTGGGTAATGTGTGGTTGGATCATCATCTCGTATGTCTTTAAGAATTTCGAAGTGTTTGAACACATATTGTAATTGTTAATATACATATGATGTTCTAAGATTTTGAATGATACACATATTTTTGTGAGTTCCATGAATAGAAATGAGGTTCTAGGACAGTTTTGAAGTCAAAGTATAGTTTTGAAAGATGTAGAAATCTAAGAGTGATGATTTCAGTTATATCTTGAATCGAATTCTGAGATTTCAAAATCAGAATATGTAATTAGATTTTGAATGAGTATGGTTGTTTTGATTTCTATAAAAGAATGTATATTGTTGTGAAAGTAGGGAGTATAATGGATGATTTGCTGAATCAGATTCGAAGAATGTAACATATTAATTGTGAATTTATATATCTCTCGGGTATTACCTACCCGTTAAAAAAATTCACAATTAATATTTTATACAAAAAAATTTTATTACAGTCTTTATGGAAATATATATGTGTATATTTCTTCAGATGTAATATAGATTTAATGAGTTAATATTAAATTAAACTCATTTGATTTATCGTTAAGGCTAGGATAGATAATTTCTAAACTTTAGAAATTACATAATCGTCGTAGAATGTTTCTCTAATGAAGTTATGAATCAATACTTCATCGTTGTGGTATTCCTTGGTATCTACATGGCGTATGACGTCGATGCTCGGGGGACAGATTGTGAAGTTGAGGTTTGCGATGCGGTTGTTGTTGGTGGTGGTAATGGTTATGCTGCTGGTGCTGCTGCTGGTGTTTGTAACCTTCGCACCATATTCTCCAAAGCCACTACCCGAGCGCGAAGTTCGTTGACTTCTTCTATTACACCGGGGTGATTGTCGGTTCGGACGAGTGGATAGATAAGATCTAGAATTTGGTGTAGTATATAATCATGACGAGATACTCTGGAAATGAGAGAGAAAATGGTGTTTCGGACAGGTTCGCCGGTAAGTGCTTCAGGTTCATTGCCAAGAGGGCAATGTGGTGGATGAAAGGGATCACCTTCTTCTTGTCTCTAATGGTTAAGTAGATTACGAACCCATCCCCAATTCATCCAAAATAGATAATGGCTAATTGGTTGATCCATTCCGGTCACGCTGCTTTCGGAGCTCATGTGAAAATCCATATCGGCATAGCTGTCGGAATCCGAGGAACTCTGATGTCGTAGGGGGTGTATACAAAATAGTATTATTTTTAATGCGAAATACTATTAAATACGATACAATTTTACACAAGATATTTATTTATTTATAGAATGGATATACTTAAACCTTGCTACAACACTTATAGGCAGTGTACCTAATCGTAAAGTAGTGTAGTTTTTAGTAAGTCCGGTTCGTTCCACATGGAAATCTTTAAACAAAGCTTAACGCTATATTAATTTACTTTTATAAAAATACAAACATATATCTAAGTAATTTTATTATAAAGGGGGGTTTTTACCGTTTAATGACCGGTTTGTCGATTTTAAAACTTTAGTCGCAATTAAAACCTAATGTAAAATATTAAATAAATAAAAGACTTAATTTAAAGCGTAAAGTAAATAACGATAATGAAATTGCGAATAATAAAAGTGCGATAAAATAAAATTGCGATAATTAAAAAGTACGATAATTAAAAGTGCGATTAAATAACAATAAATAAAAGTGCGATAATTAGAAGTGCAATTAAATATAAAATAAAGGAAATTAAATATGAAATAAAAGAATTATGCTTATTTAAACTTCCGTAATCATGATGTTCGACGTGTTGATTTTAGTTTTATGCCCATGGGTTAATTGTCCTTTGTCCTGGATTATTTAATATGTCCGTCTGGTTTTTGTCCATAACAGTCCATCAGTCATAAATATAAAGTGCGAGTGTCCTCATCAGATTATTCTTATACCCGAAGTTAAATATTCCAACTAATTGGGAATTCGAATTGTAACAAGGTTTTAATACTTTGTTTAATGAATACACCAGGTTATCGACTGCGTGTAAACCAAGGTTTTACTACTTTGTTAACAATTACACCAATTACCCTTGAATGTAATTTCACCCCTGTTTTAATTATTCTAGTGGCTATTAATCCATTCCCGTGTCCGGTTAAATGAACAATTATTCGTACATATAAATACCCCGCCCATCGTGTCCGATTGAGTATATATGGTAATTTATAGGGACGCCCAATTGTAAATCTTTATATTAACATTAACAAACTATCATTTAGTTAAACAAATATAAAGCCCATTAATAGCCCATAGTCTAATTTCCACAAGTGTCGTTCTTTTGTCCAAACCCCAATTATGGTACAAAGCCCAATTACCCAATTTTAGTAATTAGCCCAACATCATGATTACTTCGTTTTAAATAAGCATAATAATAACTTAGCTATGAGACATTAATGTAAAAAGGTTGAACATAACTTACAATGATTAAAAATAGCGTAGCGTTACACGGACAGAATTTCGACTTACACCCTTACAATATACGCTAACATACCCTTATTATTAAAATTATAATTAAAATTAAAATATAAATTATAAATATATATATATATTTTACGTATGAGGAGAAGAAGAAAAAGATGATGAAAATGATCAGATTTCGGTTTGCTTTATAGGGAGTTTCAAAACTGGGGGCTCCGCGACTCGCGGCCATTTTGGCCTTCAAACTCCGCGAGTCGCGGAGAATGAAATTACAGCTCAGTCCCTTGGAGTCTTTCTCTGCCGACGGTTTTTATTTATAAATATAATATATATATATAATTAATATAATTAATTATATATTATATTATATTTATATACATAGTTAACTTGTAATTTTTAGTCCGTTGCGTCGAGCGTTAAGAGTTGACTCTGGTCCCGATTCCGGATTTTCGAACGTCCTTGCGTACAATTTAATATCTTGTACTTTGCGTTTTGAATCTTGTACTCTTGTAATTTCGAGACGTTTCTTATCAATAATTGGAACCTTTTTGATTGTCTTTTGTACTTTTGAGCTTTTTGGTCATTTGCGTCTTCAATTCGTCGAATCTGTCTTTTGTCTTCACCTTTTATTATTTAAACGAATATCACTTGTAAATAGAACAATTGCAACTAAAAGCTTGTCTTTCTTGAGGAATAATGCTATGAAATATATGTTCGTTTTTAGCATTATGAAATATTCCCACACTTGAGCGTTGCTTGTCCTCAAGCAATATTGTCTTGAAATACTAGAATCACTTCTTTATTCTTCACACTTTGTACATCAGTGATTTCTATACGGCGGTATAAACAATGGTAGTAACGATATGGTTTACAGTCCCACATGACTATAAAAATTTAGATCCATTAAGGAAATTGGATCTTTATGAAAACATTTGATCTTTTGAAAATTAAATCTAGTTTTTACCCTAGATAAGTTTTCCGGAATAACCCTTTACCGGTGTTTGCAAAATATTTTTGTGGGTTTGGTGGGTTTCAGATTTGAAAATTTTAGCTCAAAACTTGCGGTTTTGTGTCACCCACTTGCTAACCTTATATTTGGAAAGCAACACGTCCAGTTTAATTGTCCCGTATATTACCTTTCGGTAAACTACCGTCCGGTTGTAAAGGAAAGCGTTGAACAAGCAACTGTTAAGGCAATGTCCCCTGACATGCTTTTAATTATGGTCTATAACGTGTCGGACGCAATTACTATCCTTGGTAGGAGCAATAGTAAAGTTCACCCTTATGATTTTTCGGTATGGCACAAGGTCCTGTCTTTGACCACTATGCAACCACCGTTCTTACGGTTGACACCCGATTTAGTTCAGGTGACCTAATGAATTCCAGGTGAATTCCTAGGATTTTACGTTCAATGGTAATGAACGCATTGAAAATAGGTTTTCAGAAAACAAATCGGTTTATAATTTTGATCAAAATATTTTCTCGTTCAAGCTCGAGTTTAGATATCATTGAATTCCATGAGTTTGTAATTCTCAATCTTTAAGGTCAATCTCAAGGATTGAGTGATATCAGTCTTAAAAGCTGATTTTTAATCTTTAAGGAGATTATCCTTTTTGGGGATCTGATTCATTAGTCTTGTCCAACTAATTTGCATGGTGCCCCCCCATTGTACGAGATAAATCCTTCTCATGGTTAGGATAAATCTGACCACTTGGCGACCCTGTTTAATGCTGAGGTCCGTGGATTTCCTGCTGATTTTAGTGATGACTTTTCTAGATTTTTCGTCAACCTACAGCTGGTCTGGACGACAATTTCATGACCTAAATCAAGAAGCGCGTGTCTTTTTCGGAAGACTTTACTTCCTTTTAATGATGGAATTGATTCATCGTGTAGATCCATCTCTTCTTTTCTTTCATCGGGTAAAACAGTTTAGTTTAGCCCAAAGCAAAAGTATTTTCAGTTATTTGTTACAGAAATATGTGACATATGTTTAAGATAACTTGGTAAATTTTCCCACACTTGGCTTTTATTTTCCTTTTTATCGTCCTCTATTCCATTTTAAATGAATTTTAACATTTTGGTTTGTTTCTCAATTTATGTCCTTTCTGAGGTAACAATAATTTCGGTGTTAAAACGTAGTTTTATCGTTCATAAATATGTATAAACATAATTTCGAGTTCATTTAATTGAAAATTTTGAAAAATTTTACTAGAATTGGGTAGTTAGTATATAAGACTAGGGCTGTTCTTTTTTTATCAGAGAGCACTAGATTCTAATACAACTACTGCTTTACTAGTATTTTTAATGGTAACCAAGTGTTTAAGATAAAAATTTTAAAATCCGAAAGAATTTAACCCCTTCCCACACTTAAGATCTTGCAATGCCCTCATTTGCAAGAAATCAGTAACAATTTAAATTATTGAGGGTGATTAGTGTGATAATGATTAAATTTTTACCAAAGTTTCCAAATATATTGGCGTTTGTTTGCTGAATGATAAATGGTGCACATCATTTGTTCATTCCGTCTTGTTGTTATTTCACATATATTTTGCATCTTGTTGTCAAAATTAGTTGCTTTTGCTTAACTTAATGCCAGTCTTTGAAAATGCGTTGTTTTACCTTGTTGTGTACATAAGATAAACTGCAAACATATATACATATTTTTGAAGTTTGGTATATTACCCCACATTCAAAAATTATTAAAATCTAAGAATAAAAGTTAGATAATTATAAAAATGATTACAATATTAACAAAAGTATTAAACGTATCAATAATTACAAATTACAAAATAAATAAAACTAAGTATACTAGGGATGATACTGGTACCAATAGGGGTTCCAGGCATAACCATAGGTGCTATAGAATGCTTCGGCAGGGTCATACGTAGGATACGGTGGCTGCATCTCTATAGACCAGGGAGGGAAGATGGGTTTCGGTGTAGGAATATAGTTTCTACCTATATGTTGGCAATGAGCTATGATTTGGTTCTGATGAACTTGCCAATCTTCAAATGCTCTCTGTCTAGCATTTTCATATTCCTGAGAAGCTATAAACCTTCGCATTTCTTGCATCTCATTCCCCCCTCCTACATTACCTTGCTGTTGGTTTTTCTCCACCTGTGGATGTCTACCATGGTATCGTACTGCGGCGTTATTTCGCCTCTTCAAAACTTTCGCACCATGGTATACATTTAAACCTATAGTATCGCGGGGTTCTGGTTCTTCTACTAATAATCCCCCCTGACTTATATCCACACCGAGATATTCACCAATCAAAGTAATAAAAATACCACCTCCTATTATGCTATGCGGTCGCATCCCCCGAACCATAGCTGATAAATAATAACCCACACAATATGGTATACTTACAGCGCTTTGTGGGTCTCGAATACACATATGGGAAAACAAATCCTGTTCATTTACTTTTTCCTTGTTCTTACCCCTTTGTGTAATCGAATTGGCTAAAAACCTATGAATCACTCTTAATTCGGCTCTATCTATATCCAAATAAGAGTAATTTCCCCCTTTGAAACGGTGATGGCTTGTCATTTGACTCCACACACCGTGTGTATCAAAATTTTCATCTATCTTTCTACCGTTTAGTATCAACCCTCTACAATCGGCAGATGCTAACTCCTCAGGCGTATATATACGTAAAGCCTGAGCCATGTCTAGTAAAGACATGTGGCGCATCGAACCGCCTAACAAAAATCTAATAAAAGAACGATCGGTTAAACTAGCTACCCGATCATTCAACTCTATACTACACAACAATTCTTCACACCATACTTTATATACAGGTCTACGCATGGTGAATAAACGTACCCAGTCATTAAAAGTAGAATTACCATACCTCTGTACAAGTAATTCCCTAATTGGCCCGGCCAATTCTACATCTTCTAAGGGTCCCCATTCTATGACCCTCGGTACCTCAACAACCTTAGAATGAAGAGTATGCAAACCCCTTTGGTATTTTGGATAATCTATCCAAAGTCTGTCAAATCTCAGGTTCGGGTGCAACTCTTCCAAGTGCATATCAGAAAAGGTCATGACTGGATGAGGTATATCCTGCTTGTAGTAGTTATCCACCTCCTGTTGTTCCGCATTCTCAGCAGGAGCATTGTGGGCTTGGGATGAAGATTCACCCCTTTCATTCTGCAAAACACATCAAACACAATTTTTCTGCATCCAAATATGCATTAGTGTCAGCAAAATCATCAATCAAAATAATTACAATGACATTATCAATTTATATCAAACTTAAGCTCATTTTCACATTTTTATCAAATCTACACTTTTTCAAATAAGCATATACGAAAATGTTCGCCAAGTTCATAAGCATTCAACTCAAATAACATGTCAAAATAATCATTACTAGCAATTAAACAAGTCTCAAATGGCATTATCTTTCAAAAATCAAGTTCATGAATTTTTAGACTTGAAAAAGTCCACTTTAATTCTCAAAATCATATTTAGGCTCAAAGTTTGGATCATTTAATTACCTAAACATGTTACACAACTTATTTTAGCAACAATTCATGACAAAAATCGGCCATAACCTGTTTATATCAAAAAGCCCCAATTTTGCTCAAGAACACAAACCCTAGATTACTCAAAATTTGAAGTTTAAGGCTTCTAATCATGTTAAACAGCATCAATCTAGGTTATACAAGCATAATACATAAATAATTTAAGCCTAATTACACTAAAAAGCATCAAAATCAAATTGGGAAAAAAATGACTCAAGAACACCAAATTTCGGATTAAATGGTGTTTAGGTGTAGAAATTTACCGTTTTTCTTGAGTAATTCTTAGATAGCATCCTTCTCAACATGATTTTAGCAAAAGATTTGATGATTAACGGTTAAAAATTGTGATTTTGGGGTTTTTTTCTCGGGTTTTTTCGTGCAGAATTCGCAGTATGTTTTTGTTTTGGGTTGGGGACTGATCTGTTCTGCAGGTATATTTTTTTCTGATTTTTAGTCCCTCCGCGACTCGCGGTGAATAACCCTTCAAACTCCGCGAGTCGCGGAGTTTGATATATATATATATATATATATATATATATATATATATATATATATATATATATATATATATATATATTTAAGCATAATCATTAACTTATAAAACAATTAAGTACTTAATTTTTAAAATTTTGTTTCCCTTGTTATTTAGGACGAGGTCGTTTCGGGTCGATGTCCTAGTCCGTCCTTCGACAAAATTTTAAAATTTGTCTTTTTGTAGCGATTGTTTTAAAAGCTAAGATTTTTGAGTTTTTTCAATGTTTTTGGCATACTTTAATTCAATAAAATTAAAAATAATGATAATAAAAGTTCTCGTCCCTCCCTCGGGTAAAGCAATTTCGGTTCAAAGACCTAGTCTTCAACTTACGACGAATTTTAAAAATCATATTCTTAACTTAATGAGATAAAGTAAATTTTTGTTTTTAAATTCACACAACTTAAATATAAAATTCAAAATTAATATTAAAAATTCACACCAAACTTAAAATTTAAAATGCATAAAATTAAAAATTTATATTTTAAAAATTAAAAGTTCACACCAATCTTAATTTACAAATTCATATTATAAATTCACACCAAACTTATATTAAATTTATTTTTTTTTATTTATAATCATTAACTTATAAAACAATTAAGTACTTAATTTTTAAAATTTTGTTTCCCTTGTTATTTAGGACGAGGTCGTTTCGGGTCGATGTCCTAGTCCGTCCTTCGACAAAATTTTAAAATTTGTCTTTTTGTAGCGATTGTTTTAAAAGCTAAGATTTTTGAGTTTTTTCAATATTTTTGGCATACTTTAATTCAATAAGATTAAAAATAATGATAATAAAAGTTCTCGTCCCTCCCTCGGGTAAAGCAATTTCGGTTCAAAGACCTAGTCTTCAACTTACGACGAATTTTAAAAATCATATTCTTAACTTAATGAGATAAAGTAAATTTTTGTTTTTAAATTCACACAACTTAAATATAAAATTCAAAATTAATATTAAAAATTCACACCAAACTTAAAATTTAAAATGCATAAAATTAAAAATTTATATTTTAAAAATTAAAAGTTCACACCAATCTTAATTTAAAAATTCATATTATAAATTCACACCAAACTTATATTAAATTTTTTTTTTTTTTTCAAATATTTACAATTTTAAAAATATTGATTTTACAAAGCTTACAATATTAATTTAAGATTTAAATATTAATTTTAAAAACATGGTAAAAATAAAATTAAAAATCATTTTGTCTTTTTATCCCACTTTAATCAATCAAATATTATCAAAAATATGCGCCCCTCTTTTCGGTAAAGTAATTTCGGTTCCAAGACCTAATTTAACTCATGACGAATTTTTGAAATATTTTGGGTTGATTGATTAAAGATATTTATACCTTAAGAATAAACGTTAAATTTCGCAGTGATGTAATAAATTTTTGAATGATATCAATAATTTCGGTAGCCAAACCTAATTTTATTCAATACCAATTTAATACTTTTTAGCGAACAAATTAGCGTTTATTATCAAAAGGTTAAAAATAAAAATAAAAATAAAAACTGTACAGACATACCTGTGAAATAGATTTCTTAGTTATATGATCTATCCCATTCATAAGATAGTCGGTTTAATTGGTTTTCCATGGCTACATAGGCGTAACCTCGAGCATTCAGTGTCTTTTCTTCTAAACAAATGAACGGTCCGTCTCTGCATAAAGTAACAAATTAGGTATTTGAATAGGTTTGATTATTTGAACATTTACCTCCATGTGACCATTTTCCGCATTTGTGACATCTTTCTAGGTGTCGTGCTCTTCTTTTCGCTGCGGATTTTGATTTTTCTTTACCAAATTGTAACTTATTATCTTCGCATCTGGATTCTTTTCTAACTCCGTCCATTCTTTCTCTGATTACTGATACTAATTCACTCGGTAGTATGTCATTATTTCTTTTAGTGATCAAAGCGTGTAGCATTAGACCATGGTTTAGTTCACAGGCAGTCTTCATTTTGTAAAAACCTAAAAAAAATAAAAAATTCAGAATGGGGGGAGAAGACTAGTTCTTTAGGGTCTGCTTGGGAAAGACCATTCGGGTTCCATTTTCGAGAACTATACGAAAACAGACAATCTAACTCTAACAGAAATACATATTATCCTTTAAAGACTTGATTCTCCCCACACTTAGTTAGCTGTGGTGTCGAAATTGTGATTAACTTCGCTGTCGACTTCCATCGGACCATGTATGTAATGTTTAACTCTGTGACCATTAACTTTAAATTCAATCCCATTTGAATTTATTAATTCTATCGTTTCGTATGGGAAAACTCTTTTGACTATGAATGGTCCAGACCATCTTGATTTAAATTTTCCAGGAAATAGGTTGAATCGTGAATTGAAAAGAAGAACTCTGTCTCCTTCTTTAAATTCTTTTGAACTTATGATTCTTTTATCATGCCATTTCTTCGTTCTTTCTTTATAGATTAACGAATTTTCGTATGCTTCATGTCTTAATTCTTCTAATTCGTTTAGTTGACTTAATCGTAGACGTCCGGCTTCATGTAAATCAAGATTACATGTCTTCAAAGCCCAAAATGCTTTGTGTTCAATTTCTACTGGAAGATGACATACTTTTCCATAAACAAGTCTAAAAGGTGTGGTTCCAATTGGAGTTTTGTAGGCTGTTCTAAAAGCCCAGAGTGCATCCTCCAATTTAATGGACCATTCCTTCGGATTTGATCCTACGGTTTTCTCTAGAATACATTTCAAAGCTCGGTTGGTATTTTCAACTTGTCCACTTGTTTGTGGATGATATGCGGTGGAGATTTTATGAGTTACTCCATATCTTTTAAGAACTTTCTCAAGTTGATTATTACAGAAATGAGTACCCCGATCACTTATTAAAGCTTTCGGTGTTCCAAACCTTTCAAAAAGACGTTTTAAAAAGTTGACTACAACTCGTGCATCGTTAGTTGGGAGAGCTTGTGCTTCCGCCCATTTAGATACATAATCAATGGCTACGAGTATATATAGATTATTATTAGATTTTGGAAATGGACCCATAAAGTCAATACCCCAAATGTCAAATACTTCACATACTTGGATGACATTTTGTGGCATTTCATCACGTTGACTTATTTTTCCGGCCCTTTGACATGCATCACAGGATTTGCAAAGAAGGTGTGCGTCTTTGTAAATTGTAGGCCAATAGAATCCAACTTCATAAACTTTTCTTGCTGTTAGTTGAGGCCCATAATGCCCTCCTGTTGGTCCTGTGTGACAATGGTTTAAAATTTTACTAGCTTCATCTCCAAATACACATCGGCGTATTATTCCATCGGGACAACTTTTAAACAGATGTGGATCTTCCCAGAAATAGTGTTTTATATCACTGGAGAATTTCTTTCGTCTTTGGTACGATAATCCTTTTTCAAGGAATCCACAAACTAAGTAGTTTGCATAGTCTGCAAACCATGGGATTTCTTTATAATCTATCTTCAATAGATATTCATCAGGAAAGTTGTCTTGTATGGCTGATTCATTTAGAACTTCTAATTCGGGATTTTCAAGACGAGAAAGATGATCAGCGGCGAGATTTTCTGCTCCTCTTTTATCTCGGATTTCAATATCAAACTCTTGTAAGAGTAAGATCCAACGGATTAATCTTGGTTTAGCATCTTGTTTTGAAAATAGGTATCTAAGAGCAGAATGGTCGGTATAGACCACCGTTTTTGCTAGAACGAGATATGATCGAAATTTGTCAAAAGCAAAGACAATAGCAAGGAGTTCTTTTTCAGTAGTTGTATAGTTTGTTTGTGCTCCTTGTAACGTCTTACTAGCATAATATATAGGTTGAAATCGTTTTTCAATCCTTTGTCCTAAAACGGCTCCCATTGCAAAATCACTTGCATCGCACATTAGTTCAAATGGTAGATTCCAATTTGGTGTTATCATGATTGGTGCATCAGTGAGTTTCTCTTTAAGAATATTAAAAGATTTGATACACTCATCTGAAAAGATGAATGGCGCATCCTTTTCTAGGAGTTTATTCATAGGAGTGGCAATTTTAGAAAAATCTTTTATGAAACGTCGGTAAAAACCGGCATGCCCTAGAAAACTCCTAACTCCTCTAACATTGGTGGGATGTGGAAGTTTAGCAATTACATCTACTTTAGCTCTATCCACTTCAATTCCTTCTTTTGAAATTTTATGTCCAAGAACGATGCCTTCTTTAACCATGAAATGGCATTTCTCCCAATTAAGTACTAGATTTGATTTTTCGCATCTAATTAGCATTCGTTCCAGATTAACTAGACATGATTTAAATGTATCACCGAAGACTGAAAAGTCATCCATGAAAACTTCCATGCATTCTTCTATCATGTCGTGAAAAATCGCCATCATGCACCTTTGAAAGGTTGCAGGGGCGTTACAAAGTCCAAATGGCATGCGTTTGTAAGCAAAAGTACCATAAGGGCACGTGAATGTGGTTTTCTCTTGGTCCTCGGGTGCTATTGGAATTTGAAAATATCCGGAAAATCCATCTAGAAAACAATAGTAGCTATTTCCGGCTAATCTTTCCAACATTTGATCAATGAAAGGTAAGGGAAAGTGATCTTTTCTGGTGGCGTCATTTAATTTTCTATAATCAATACATACACGCCATCCTGTTACAGTCCTAGTAGGAATAAGCTCATTTTTCTCATTTGTAATGACAGTCATGCCACCCTTCTTAGGCACGCATTGAACTGGGCTTACCCATGGACTATCAGAAATTGGATATATCAAACCTGCATCTAGCAGTTTAATAATCTCTTTCTTAACTACATCTTGCATATTAGGATTTAGTCTTCGTTGGCGTTGCACATACGTTTTATGACCTTCTTCCATAAGGATTTTATGTGTGCAATACGAAGGACTTATTCCTTTAATATCATGAATCTTCCATGCAATGGCTGGTTTATGAGCTTTCAACACAGAAATGAGTTGTGATTTCTCATTTTCAGTAAGAGAAGACGATATTATTACAGGTAATTCAGATTCACCATGTAAATAAGCGTATTCCAAATGGTTTGGAAGTGGCTTTAACTCTAATTTCGGAGGTTCTTCTATCGATGATTTATATCGATATCTGTCTTCTTCTTTTAGCATTTGAATTTCTTCTGTTGTTGGTTCATATCCATTAGCTATAAGTGTAGCTAACATTTCAGCTTCATCAATTGGTTCATTACCTTCTCCTAAAGAACATTCTCCTGTTCCTTGTAATTCTGGAAATTCTTCTAATAATTCTGCATGTGCATCTATAGTTTGAATATAATAACATGTATCATCTGCAGATTGTGGTTGTTGCATTGCTCTATCAACTGAAAAGGTAACACTCCCATCCTCTATACTTAGGGTCAGTTTCTTACCGAACACGTCTATCATTGCTTTAGCCGTGTTTAAGAATGGTCTTCCTAATATGAGAGGAACTTGAGAATCTTCTTCCATGTCCAGAACAACAAAATCTACTGGAAATACTAAAGTACCAACTTTAACTAGCATGTTCTCCATTATCCCTCTAGGATATTTTATTGATCTATCGGCTAGTTGTATGCTTATTCTGGTTGGTTTCAATTCTCCAAGGTCTAGTTTAGTGTGTAGTGAATACAGCATTAGATTTATACTAGCACCTAAGTCTGCCAATGCTTCTATTGAACTAAGACTACCCAGAAAACATGGAATTGTGAAACTTCCTGGATCAGATACTTTTTCTGGTATCTTATTCAACAGCACTGCTGAACAATTAGCATTCATAGTAACAGCCGAGAGTTCTTCCATTTTCTTTCTATTTGAGATTAGATCTTTCAAGAATTTAGCATATCTTGGCATTCCTGAAATCACATCAATGAAAGGAAGATTTACATTTATCTATTTAAACATATCCAAGAATTTGGATTGCTCGGCTTCAAGTTTCTCTTTCTTCATTTTACTCGGGTAAGGAAGTGGTGGTTGGTATGGTTTAACATAAGGTTTATCCTTAACTGTGTTATATTCATTAACCTTTTCAACTACCGGTTCTTTTTCCTTATCTTGATCAGGTTGTGGTTCTTGTGGAGTAGGAATGGCTTCATCAGAAGTTACAGGTATTTCAGGTGGTTTAAGTGTTGTACCACTTCTTGTGGTAATGGCTTTAGCTGTTTCATTTCGGGGGTTAGCATTTGTATCGCTCGGTAAACTTCCCGGTTTTGTTTCACCTATTAACCTTGCTAGGTTACTTACTTCTTGTTCTAGATTTTGAATAGAAGCTTGTTGATTTCTAAATGCTTGAGCATTTTGTTCATTGGTTTATTTCTGAGATGTGAAAAACTGCGTTTGAGTTTCACCTAGCTTCGTCATCATATCTTCTAAATTCGGCTTTTTATCATCGGTTTGTTGTGGTGGTTTGTTTTGAAAATTAGGTCTTTGCTGATTATAAGTATTATTGGATACTTGTTGATTGCTAGGACCTTGTTGGTTGTTGTATGGAATATTTCGGTTATAATTCTGGTTTTGATTGTAAATTGGTCTTGGCGGTTGATAATTATTCTGATAATTATTTCTAGGCCTTTGGTTTATGTATGAAATATTCTCTCTTTGTTCCATTGATAATTCAATACTGAGACAATCTTTTGTCAAATGTGGTCCTCCACACTGCTCACAACTAATTCGTATTGAGTGAATATCTTTAGTCATCTTTTCCATTCGTCTCTCCACAGCATCTATCTTTGCGGAAATGGAATCTAAGTCATGGCTAGAATCGGCTCTAGCTGCTTTAGATGATCTAATGATGTCTTTTTCTTGGTGCCACTCATGTGAGTGGGAAGCAGTGTTATCAATAATTTTGTAAGCATCAGTTTCGGTTTTCTTCATAATAGAACCACCAGCTGCTATATCTATGTCTTTTCTTGTAGTGATGTCGCATCCTTGGTAGAATATTTGTACTATTTGACAGGTGTCTAAACCATGTTGCGGACATCCTCTTAATAACTTTCCATATCTTGTCCACGCCTCATATAGAGTTTCATTTGGTTTCTGTGTGAACGTAACAATTTCTGCTTGAAGTCTTACGGCTTTAGATGCAGGAAAGAATTGTTTAAGAAATTTGTCAACTAAAACGTCCCATGTATCGATCGCCCCTTCAGGTAACGATTCCAACCAATCTTTGGCTTCTCCCTTTAAAGTCCAGGGAAATAACATGAGATATATCTGTTCATCCTCCACTTCTCGGATTTTAAATAGTGTGCAGATCCTATTAAAGGTACGTAGATGTTCATTTGGATCTTCCTTAGGTGCACCACTAAATTGGCATTGATTAGTCACCATGTGTAGAATTTGTCCTTTGATTTCATAATCTGGTGCATTAATGTCTGGATGAGTAATTGCGTGACCTTGACCAGTGCGATTAGCTCTCATTCGGTCTTCCATACTTAAAGGTTCCAGATTTTCCATAATTGAATTTGTTGAATCGGTATCACTAGATGATTCTGATTTAATGGTTCGTTCCTCAACAATCTCTGTTTGAATGATTGATGGCTCCGGAGGAAAGTTTAATGGTTCAGGATCTACGAACCGTTCCTGAATATTTTCCGGATTCTCAATTGTGAGGTTGGTTTCAAAAAATGGATTATCGGAAATTTGAACTGAAGTACTTGGTCTACTGGATGACGATTCTAAAGAAAAATCAACGGCGGTAATATTTGCTAAATGTCTTGATCTAGTTACAGGTGGTGAACGTACAAAAGGTGATGAACGTCTTACTCGGTGCATTCACTGAATATCCTATTAGTTTTTAAAAGGAAAGAAAAATTATAATAAGTTATCCAATCAATAGACTTTTCTGATTTTGCCCACGTTTCGAATAGCCAAAAGATGCAGCAGAGGGGCAGGATTCGTTTGGTCTCAATATAATTGAGGACTGTTTGGCTCCAATAACCAGGTCCACGTACAAATCCAACTATTACTACGAACCAGAAAATTTTGATGTCTATTAATTTAACCACTTAAAATAAATTTTCGTAATTTTAAGAAATTTAGATAAGAAGTAGAATAAAAATCTATGTCCTAAAACTAGAATAGCGAGAAATAAGAAAGAAAAAGAGTTCGTCGAAAAAGGTCGAAAAAGAAAAAATGGTTGAAAAATAAAAGGTGACGGAAAAATAAAAGAAACTTATCAAAACTTAAAAATACTTGACTAACCTAACCTTATTACTACAACTAACTTAAAATTATAATCGCAAATTGAAATTACTAATTGGAATGATAATTGATACATAGGTAAAAGTCGTCTAAAAATATTAAAGCTTACAGGAAAAACTAAATCCCAAATGGAAATAACTTAAAAAGAAACTAAAACTTAAAAAGGCGTCGCAAAATTCTAAAGTACCTAAATCTTAGTCTAAAGAAAAAGCACTTAAGGAATTCTACGGCAAAGCCTAAAAATCTAGGAGTAAAAATGACTATAGCAAAAACTAAGTTTAAAACTAAATATGAGCTAAAAATACAAAAGTTATGCTACAACGATTAAAAAGGGACAAACTATAAAAATATACAAAAAGTTGTAAAAATTACAATTTTTATAAAAATATTATTTTTATATTATTTATTTTATTAAACTATTAATTTTACAATTTAATTAAACTTAATAAACTAAAATATAAATTAAATAAAACTTAAATTAAAATAAAACTTAATTATAATATTAATAATAATTAGGGTTAATAATAATTATAATTAATAATAATCCGTAATAAATGCAGTTTAGGGTTTCTGTCAGTGTAAGAGAAACTCCGCGAGTTGCGGTAATTTATAAAGAAAACCCCGCGAGTCGCGGGGGTTCAGAAATTCAGATGACAGCTTATTAAATTCGACGCGTTTTTCTTTATTTATTTTTTTTTTTATTTTCTGTTTTCTGTTTTTATATAAATAAAAGATATTTAAATAAAACTTATATTTTTATAAACTAAAATAAAAATAAAGAAACTTATAAAACTTAAATATTTAACAAAATCTTAAAAATACTTATATTTTTGTTTTTCTTTTTATATTTTTGAATAATTAAAACGTATTTTTACAAAAACGAATTTTAATAAAAGTTAACTAAAAATCTTTTTTTTTTATATTAGCGTTGCGCTTCCGGCGTTTTAAGAGTGTCCCCGGCAGCGGCGCCAAAAATACTTGATGTCAAAGCTAAGGTATACGAAATAGTTTATATTTTACTAGGAAAAACTATTAAATACGATACAATTTTACACAAGATATTTATTTATTTATAGAATGGATATACTTAAACCTTGCTACAACACTTATAGGCAGTGTACCTAATCGTAAAGTAGTGTAGTTTTTAGTAAGTCCGGTTCGTTCCACAGGGAAATCTTTAAACAAAGCTTAACGCTATATTAATTTACTTTTATAAAAATACAAACATATATCTAAGTAATTTTATTATAAAGGGGGGTTTTACCGTTTAATGACCGGTTTGTCGATTTTAAAACTTTAGTCGCAGTTAAAACCTAATGTAAAATATTAAATAAATAAAAGACTTAATTTAAAGCGTAAAGTAAATAACGATAATGAAATTGCGAATAATAAAAGTGCGATAAAATAAAATTGCGATAATTAAAAAGTACGATAATTAAAAGTGCGATTAAATAACAATAAATAAAAGTGCGATAATTAGAAGTGCAATTAAATATAAAATAAAGGAAATTAAATATGAAATAAAAGAATTATGCTTATTTAAACTTCCTAATCATGATGTTCGACGTGTTGATTTTAGTTTTATGCCCATGGGTTAATTGTCCTTTGTCCTGGATTATTTAATATGTCCGTCTGGTTTTTGTCCATAACAGTCCATCAGTCATAAATATAAAGTGCGAGTGTCCTCATCAAATTATTCTTATACCCGAAGTTAAATATTCCAACTAATTGGGGATTCGAATTGTAACAAGGTTTTAATACTTTGTTTAATGAATACACCAGGTTATCGACTGCGTGTAAACCAAGGTTTTACTACTTTGTTAACAATTACACCAATTACCCTTGAATGTAATTTCACCCCTGTTTTAATTATTCTAGCGGCTATTAATCCATTCCCGTGTCCGGTTAAATGAACGATTATTCGTACATATAAATACCCCGCCCATCGTGTCCGATTGAGTGTATATGGTAATTTATAGGGACGCCCAATTGTAAATCTTTATATTAGCATTAACAAACTATCATTTAGTTAAACAAATATAAAGCCCATTAATAGCCCATAGTCTAATTTCCACAAGTGTCGTTCTTTTGTCCAAACCCCAATTATGGTACAAAGCCCAATTACCCAATTTTAGTAATTAGCCCAACATCATGATTACTTCGTTTTAAATAAGCATAATAATAACTTAGCTATGAGACATTAATGTAAAAAGGTTGAACATAACTTACAATGATTAAAAATAGCGTAGCGTTACACGGACAGAATTTCGACTTACACCATTACAATATACGCTAACATACCCTTATTATTAGAATTATAATTAAAATTAAAATATAAATTATAAATATATATATATATTTTACGTATGAGGAGAAGAAGAAAAAGATGATGAAAATGATCAGATTTCGGTTTGCTTTATAGGGAGTTTCAAAACTGGGGGCTCCGCGACTCGCGGCCATTTTGGCCTTCAAACTCCGCGAGTCGCGGAGAATGAAATTACAGCTCAGTCCCTTGGAGTCTTTCTCTGCCGACGGTTTTTATTTATAAATATAATATATATATAATTAATTATATATTATATTATATTTATATACATAGTTAACTTGTAATTTTTAGTCCGTTGCGTCGAGCGTTAAGAGTTGACTCTGGTCCCGATTCCGGATTTTCGAACGTCCTTGCGTACAATTTAATATCTTGTACTTTGCGTTTTGAATCTTGTACTCTTGTAATTTCGAGACGTTTCTTATCAATAATTGGAACCTTTTTGTATTGTCTTTTATACTTTTGAGCTTTTTGGTCGTTTGCATCTTCAATTCGTCGAATCTGTCTTTTGTCTTCACCTTTTATTATTTAAACGAATATCACTTGTAAATAGAACAATTGCAACTAAAAGCTTGTCTTTCTTGAGGAATAATGCTATGAAATATATGTTCGTTTTTAGCATTATCAAACTCGAACTGGTTGAGGGATCCATCTTGTATGATCAGGGAAAGAATTTTTGGTATGAAATAGATTGTAGAATTTAGATTTGGTATTCTTCAATACATAATTTACATATGTATATGTAATACCAAAATCCCATAAATTACGGAGGAATCTTTGAAAGATGTCAATCAAAGTTCACAGTAACAGATATGCTAAGATAAGAATTCGTTTATACATTATTATGCAATAAATGTAGGAAAATGCGTCTGGACTTAAGAATGATAAGCAGGTAATTTCCTAAGGATGGTAAGTAGATGATTTCCGACTAAAAGTGATAAGCAAAACTTTTGACATGCAGACACGGTCGAAGTCCAGACTCACTAATGCATCTTAACAACTATCAGTTAGACACACTAATGCAAGACCTGGTTCGCTAAGACCACCGCTCTGATACCAACTGAAAGGACCCGTTCATATACATTATAAACGATTCACAATAGTTGATTACATCGCGAGGTATTTGACCTCTATATGATACGTTTTACAAACATTGCATTTGTTTTTAAAAGACAAACTTTCTTTACATCTAAAATTGACGGCATGCATACCATTTCTTATTACATCCAACTATAATTGACTTAATATTAATCTTGATGAACTCAACGACTCGAATGCAACGTCTTTCAAAGTATGTCATGAATGACTCCAAATAATATCCTTAAAATGAGCTAATGCACAGCGGAAGATTTCTTTAATACCTGAGAATAAACATGCTTTAAAGTGTCAACCAAAAGGTTGGTGAGTTCATTAGTTTATCATAATCAATCATTTCTGTAATAGTAATAGACCACAAGATTTCTATTTATAAATATATGTACACTCGCAAGTGTATAAAAGTATTCTATAAGTTGTAGGCACCCGGTAACAAGCCTTAACGCTCATGTTTTACCCTCTGAAGTACACCAGATCAGGTGTGTTTAATATAACCTCGAAGTACTAAAGCATCCCATAGTCAGGATGGGGTTTGTCAGGCCCAATAGATCTATCTTTAGGATTCGCGCCTACCGTACATAGACAAGTAGCTTAATGTTACCAAGCTAAGGGTATATTTCTGGTTTAAACCCACGTAAAATTAGTTTTAGTACTTGTGTCTATTTCGTAAAACATTTATAAAACAGCGCATGTATTCTCAGCCCAAAAATATATATTGCAAAAGTAATTAAAAAGGGAGCAAATGAAACTCACAATACTGTATTTCGTAGCAATTATGTATATGACGGCACTGAACAAGTGCAGGGTTTGTCTTGGATTCACGAACCTATATTAAGTATATATATTTATATGTTGGTCAATATCCGTCTAACAATTTAGGTCAAGTCGTAGTGTATCACAATCCTAATGCTCGAGACTGACATGCAAAAGTCAACAAAAGTCAACTTGACCCAAAATGACTTCCAAAATCTATACATGTTTATTATATAACTTATATATAGTCGTTTTATATATTTAAATATATTTATCAGATCTTATTATACTAAATAATACAAGTCATTTATTAATAAATAAAAATTTATATTTAAATTCATATATGATAAAAATATACTTTTATATATCTCAAGTAATAAAATTTATAAAATTCACTTAATATCATAAAAATATAGTGGTATGTATTATTAATATAATTATATTACGTGTGGTAAAAATATCTTTATACGCATATTTATTTGATTAAATAATATTGATAATAATAATAATGATAAAAATAATAAAATGATAGTTTCAACAAAAATATTAATTTTTAGTAATAAATATTAAAATTAATAATAATTCATTTGACCATATCTTTTAATCCGTTCATTGAACCCACACGATTTCTAAATGAAAAGTTATTAATTTTTCTTTAGCTTTTCAACGACATGCATATCATATACCTTATCTCAGTAGCATATGTATCAAATTTGTGATTTATCATAAACTATTTAACGACGAAACTAAGCATACAAACATGCATAATCATATATACTCGAGCACTAGTCAGGGATACACTATTAATATATAAAAGATAAGATATGAATGCTCACGTATCAATATTGTGATTCAATATTGCAGGAAAGTACGTAGACGCAACGAAAATGATAAACGTTAGGTTGACCTCACGAGCAATACCCTTGAACAATACCCATAACCTCCATAGCTATAACCCATAATTTCCTTAGCTCTATCCCGTTTAAAAACTTATTTTGAAATCGTCTGAATATAACTCTGTCGTAGTATTTTATGTATACTAATAATATCTTGAAATAATACTAAGTAAATATATATATGTAATTCGATTGAGAGAGTTTAGAGAAATATATTTTCAAGTTTCTATGAAATAATGAAACCTATTGAATTCTATTTATAATAGATTTTTGAATTATTAAAGTGAATTATTAAAGTATGAATTATTAAAGTGAATTATTAAAGTATGAATTATTAAAGTGAATTATTAAAGTATGAATTATTAAAGTGAATTATTAAAGTATGAATTATTAAAGTGAATTATTAAAGTATGAATTATTAAAGTGAATTATTAAAGTATGAATTATTAAAGTTAAAGTAAAGTAAAAGTAAAGTAAAAGTAAAGTAAAGGTAAAGTTAAAGTATAGTAAAAGTATAAAACTATGTACGTATAATACGCGTATAAATATATTTAATATTAATTTAAATCGTTATATCATAAAACATTTTAGAAAAGTAGAATTATATATATTCATAATAGGTTTCAAGTTTTTAAATTACATTCTGTTGGTGAAGCATGGGATAAAGTCCAAAGGTTTAATAAACGTATGAAATCATCTTAATGAAAAATGTCGAGTTACTTAACTTGTCGATATCCAACACCTAAGTTATTTACACTCCACGTTCTTACTTATAGATCACTTTACCATTTTCCGAATATTGTCAAAAAGAATAGATTTCTTAAATCACAGTGGACCTCATAACATTGGCCCGTAATCATATCATAATGTATCTGATAATTCAATCATTTGATATTATCTCTTAATTCTGTTGATAAATATATCGAAACAAATACATTCATGTAAAGTATCATATATATCAAATACTTTGTTAATGTTTTCAGTTATTATATATTATATATACATATCTATATACACATAATTGTTCGTGAATCGTCGAACACGTTCAAAGGGTAATTGATTACATGAATGTAGTTCCAAACTTTTTGAGATTCAACATTACAAATTCTGCTTATCGTGTTCGAAACATATAAAAGTTAGGTTTAAATTTGGTCGGAAATTTCCGGGTCGTCACATAAAGGTTATGGTTGTTTTAAAAATGAAGGAAGTCTTTGAAAAACGTCTCATATAGAGGTCAAAACCTCGCAACGAAATCAATTAATATGGAACGTTTATAATCAATATGAACGGGACATTTCAGCATTTTAGACTGAACTTGGACTCATGTAGTGCTTAACCAAGTCCATACAAGTAAATCTTGCCTACATAATGGCTTCCAGGATGCAAGATCTTAAACAAGATCCTTCACAATCCTATCCTTATGGTCGTCGCTTGACGCTTCTGTTCAAGCATCTCAACGCACTGAACCTCACCCCTCAGGAACCAAATGCATCATCACCCATGCTTAATAGAGCTGCTTTCAATCATTGTACCCTCCATGCATATTTTCATATATGCATCACTATGTTTCATGATTGCTTTGAATAAAATGTGTGCTTGTTATGTTTTAATATATGTTTTTTCAACGCGCACAATTTAAGGGGGAGTTTTGCTCTAAGGGCGAGCTTAGTTCTAGGGGGAGCTAACCTTTTTGCTTTGACAAAAGATGGAGAAAGATGGATACAAGTGATTGTTAACACTTGCGTATTTATAGCAAAATGTCCCTCATCACTTGTATGTTTGTCATCATTAAAAAGGGGGAGAATGTTGGTTGAATATGGGTTAATACACTAAACAATAAACTTAAGTATGATTAACCAAAGTGTAATTAACCAAAGAATATGTTTTGATGATGACACATACATATGCATAAGTGATGACTGATATCTTAACATAAAACACGCAAGGTCACTAATCCATACTTTATTTTGCAAACGACCAAGTCAAACATAGGATTAAGAATGAAATTAAAAGTTTAGGAAAACACGCGGTCGAGGTACGGTTGACCGCATAGTCAATCGTGAAACCCCAAACTGAATTTCAACGTAGTTTTCTAAAAACAAGTTGCACGGTCGCCACCACGGTCAACCGCAGTGCGACCGCAGTTTCTTCTGTCTCTGATTTTGACCAAATAAAGTTTGACTAGTTCCCAACATCTATAATTCATGAAACCTTTCTAAACATGCTTAGAATAGATGCCCTCTCCATACTCAATTGAGTTTTGGTCATAAAAACACTAATTGTGATTAATTACGCCTAATGACAAATTAACCAAGATTAGGCATAATACATAAGTGTTAATCAACAACTTGTGATCTTAATTCTTATCTAGATATATTTAGTACGATCATCAAGTGCCAACACACTTAAGCCAATGTCATTAAAACAATGATTGCTATTAGAAATGACTTAGTGATTAATTAAGGCTAAATGAAGAACATTGATCTCAAGGTTAAACTAGAAATGACTTGTAATCCTAAAACACACTTAGATACATTTAGGATGGTCACCAAGTCCCAACTAGAGATTTCTCTTCCCTTGTGCATGTGTTGGACATTAATGTGTGCTTACACATTAATCATGTAATGTGTTATATTGCACATTATACTTTTTAAGTACTTGAATTATAAGTTGTACAAGTATCTACATGATTGATCTTAGAATAACTATCTCTTGCTATGTGAGTATTACTTGCTACTTGCTAATATGCTTAATACTCATAAACTTGTCAACTTAATTAATATGTTTGTCATGTGCTCATTAGTTAGGATTCAAGTAACAAACCTACTCCAATAGATTAAGTGTAAAATGGTTCCCAATTAAACTATAGTCAATTGTCTATTTGGTCTAGTCTAATTAACTAAGTATGATTGTTTGATCAAGAATAACTTAACCTTAATGTCTCTACACACTTCATGATTATCTTATAGAGACATTATTCAATTAATCCCTAACTAAACTCAAATGAAACATGACTTGCGATTAATTGGAACTAGGGATTTAATGATATGGTGACTAGCCTTTAGAATTGAACCAAGAGCATTAAAGTGACTAACTAACTCTTGACCAATCTGAAATTTCACTAAATATCAATCAAGACACTTCTCCAAGAATGTTGGGTTTGCCACTTTTGGAATGATTAGTCACTTTCATGCAATAAGACCAAATCTCACACACTTAATGCATATAGTACTTGTATTGAAATGTCCCGTTCATATCGATTATAAATGTTCCATATTAATTGATCTCTTTGCGAAGTTTTGACCTCTATATGAGACGTTTTTCAAAGACTGCATTCGTTTTTAAAACAAACCATAACCTTTATTTTATCAACAAGGTTAAAAAGACATCACCTAGATTATCAAGAAATGATAATCTAAAAATATCACACTTACACACTACCAATACATATTGGTTTACAATATTAATATGTTACAACAAAGTAAATCTCGAATGCAGTTTTAAACAATATTGTACAATCATGCTGACACCGAATCTTGTCCATATTTTAGCATGCAACAGCGGAAGCTCTTGATAATCACCTGAGAATAAACATGCTTTAAACGTCAACAAAAATATTGGTGAGTTATAGGTTTAACCTATATATTTATCAAATCGTAATAATAGACCACAAGTTTTCATATTTCAATATACATCCCATACATAGAGATAAAAATCATTCATATGGTGAACACCTGGTAACCGACATTAACAAGATGCAAATAAGAATATCCCCTATCATTCCCGAAAATCCTTCGGACATGATAAAAACGAATTCGAAGTACTAAAGCATCCGGTACTTTGGATGGGGTTCGTTAGGCCCAATAGATCTATCTTTGGGATTCGCGTCAATTAGTACATCAGTTTACTAATTCTTAGGCTACCAAGCAAAAGGGGCATATTCGACTTCGATCATTCACCCATATAATGTAGTTTCAATTACTTGTGTCTATTTCGTAAAATATTTATAAAACTGCATGTATTCTCATCCCAAAAATATTAGATTTTAAAAGTGGGACTATAACTCACTTTCACAGATTTTTTACTTCGTCGGGAAGTAAGACTTGGCCACTGGTCGATTCACGAACCTATAACAAATATGTACATATATATCAAAGTATGTTCAAAATATATTTACAACATTTTTATTACGTTCTAATGATTTGAGTTTATTAAGTCAGCTGTCCTCGTTAGTAGCCTACAACTAGTTATCCACAGTTAGATGTACAGAAATAAATTGATATATATTATCTTGAATCAATCCACGACCCAGTGTATACACGTCTCAGGCTAAATCACAAATCAAAGTATATATATTTTTGGAATCAACCTCAACCCTGTATAGCTAACTCAAACATTACTGCATATAGAGTGTCTATGGTTGTTCCAAATAATATATATACATGGGTCGATATGATACGTCAAAACATTTGTATACGTGTCTATGGTATCCCAAGATTACATAATATATTAGAATATATGTAATATACAATATTAGTTAGCTAGGATATGATTAATATAGATTTGTTACCAATTTTCACGTAGCTACAAAAAGCAAAATTATCCAATCTTGTTTTACCCATAACTTCTTCGTTTTAAATCCGTTTTGAGTTATTCAAGTTGCTATGGTTTCATATGAACTTAAGTTTAAGAATCTAAACAGAAAAAGTATAAGTTTATAGTCGAAAATACAGATTACAAGTCGTTTTTGTAAAGGTAGTCATTTCAGTCGAAAGAACGATGTCTAGATGACCGTTTTGGAAAACATACTTCCACTTTGAGTTTTACCATGATTTTTGGATATAGTTTCATGTTCATAATAAAAATCATTTTCCCAGAAGAACAACTTTTAAATCAAAGTTTATCATAGTTTTTAATTAACTAACCCAAAACAGCCCGCGGTGTAACTACGACGGCGTATATCTGGTTTTACGGTGTTTTTCGTGTTTTCAGGTTTTAAATCATTAAGTTAGCATATCATATAGATATAGAACATGTGTTTAGTTGATTTTAAAAGTCAAGTTATAAGGATTAACTTTTTTTGCGAACAAGTTTAGAATTAACTAAACTATGTTCTAGTGATTGCAAGTTTAAATCTTCGAATAAGGTAGTTTTATATATATGAATCGAATGATGTTATGAACATCATTACTACCTCAGGTTTTGTGGATAAACCTACTGGAAATGATAAAAATAAATCTAGCTTCAAATGATCCTTGGATGGCTTGAAAGTTCTTGAAGTAGAATCATGACACAAAAACAAGTTCAAGTAAGATTTCTACTCGAAATAAGATTGTTAAAGTTATAGAAATTGAATCAAAGTTTGAATATGAGTATTACCTTGTATTAGAAATATATCTTACTATAAATAAAAAAGATTTCTTGAGGCTAGATGATCACTCAAAGTGGATTTGCAAGATTGGAAGTAAGCTAGCAAACTTGAAAGTGTTGTTGGTGTGTTCTTGAGTAGTTGTTTTATAACTTGGTTTATGTATGGATTTATGAACTAGATTGAGCTAGATTTTGATGAAGATGATGAAGAACACTTATAACAATGAAATAACACTTGAGAGAAAGTAGTTTGATGCATGTAAGTTGCAAAATGAAAGTGTGTATGTGTGTGTTCATTCACGTGAATATGGTGTCATCATATAGGCTCCATTAGTTTGTTATTTTGTGAGATATTTCATGATAGATGTTAAATGATGGTTCCCACATGGTTAGGTGACTCACATGGGCTGCTAAGAGCTGATCATTGGAGTGTATATACCAATAGTAAATACATTTAGAAGCTGTGTATTGTACGAGTACAAATACGAGTGCATACGAGTAGAATTGTTGATGAAAATGAATGAGGATGTAATTGTAAGCATTTTTGTTAAGTAGAAGTACTTTGATAAGTGTCTTAAAGTCTTTCAAAAGTGTATGAATACATATTAAAACACTACATGTATATACATTTTAACTGAGTCGTTAAGTCATCGTTAGTCGTTACATGTAAGTGTTGTTTTGAAACCATTAGGTTAACGATCTTGTTAAATGTTGTTAACCCATTGTTTATTATATCTAAAGAGATGTTAAATTATTACATTATTATGATATATTAATATATCTTAGTATGATATATATAGTTAAATGTTGTTACAACGATAATCGTTACATATATGTCTCGTTTAAAAATCATTAAGTTAGTAGTCTTGTTTTTACCTATGTAGTTCATTGTTAATACACTTAATGACATGTTTACTTATCATTTATCATGATTAAACATAGTGTATCAATATCTTAATATGATTCATATGTATTTAGTAAGACGTTGTTATAACGATAATCGTTATATATATCGTTTTCGAGTTTCTTAATTCAATAGTCTCATTTTTATGTATATAACTCATTGTTAAAATACCTAATGAATCACTGGTCAACTTGGGTGGTCAATTGTCTATATGAAACCTATTTTATTTAAACAAGTCTTAACAAGTTTGATTGCTTAACATGTTGGAAACACTTAATCATGTAAATAACAATTTCATTTAATATATATAAACATGGAAAAGTTCGGGTCACTACAGTACCTACCCGTTAAATAAATTTCGTCCATAAATTTTACGCAGTTGGAGGTGTTGACGTATCTTCTGGAAATAAGTGTGGGTATTTCTTCTTCATCTGATCTTCTCATTCCCAGGTGAACTCGGGTCCTCTACGAGCATTCCATCGAACCTTAACAATTGGTATCTTGTTTTGCTTAAATCTTTTAACCTCACAATCCATTATTTCGACGGCTTGTTTGATGAATTGAAGTTTTTCGTTGATTTGGATTTCGTCTAACGGAATAGTGAGATATTCTTTAGCAAAACATTTCTTCAAATTCGAGACATGGAAAGTGTTATGTACAGCCGCGAGTTGTTAAGGTAACTCAAGTCGGTAAGCTATAGGTCCGACACGATCAATAAT
The DNA here is from genome assembly GCF_046630445.1 of Rutidosis leptorrhynchoides. Classification (NCBI taxonomy): domain Eukaryota; kingdom Viridiplantae; phylum Streptophyta; class Magnoliopsida; order Asterales; family Asteraceae; genus Rutidosis; species Rutidosis leptorrhynchoides. Next base: position 553,506,512 of record NC_092334.1, read on the forward strand.
CTTGAATGGTCCAATATACCTTGGATTTAATTTCCCTCGTTTACCAAATCGAACAACGCCTTTCCAAGGTACCCAAATTATTTCAGCCCTATACCGGGTTCCGTCTTCCCGAATATTAAGATGCTTCTCCGATCCTTTGGGTATTTCATCCTTTAAGTTTCCCTCTTTTAAAACTCCTTGTTGCGCCTCCTTTATTTGAGTAGTAAGGTTATCGTGAATCATTATATTCATAGCTATTACTCGAATGGGTTCTCTGTCCTTTCTGCTCAAGGCATTGGCTACCACATTTACCTTCCCCGGGTGGTAACGAATCTCAAAGTCATAATCATTCAACAATTCAATCCACCTGCGCTGCCTCATGTTCAGTTGTTTCTGATTAAATATGTGTTGAAGGCTTTTGTGGTCGGTATATATAATATTTTTGACCCCAAATAAGTAGTGCCTTCAAGTCTTTAATGCAAAAACTACCGCGCCTAATTCCAAATAATGCGTCATATAATTCTGCTCGTGAATCTTCAATTGTCTAGACGCATAAGTAATTACTTTCGTTCGTTGCATTAATACACAACTGAGACCTTGCTTTGAGGCGTCACAATATATCATAAAATCATCATTCCCTTCAGGTAATGACAATATAGGTGACGTAGTTAACTTTTTCTTCAACAATTGAAACGCTTTCTCTTGTTCATCCTTCCATTCAAATTTCTTCCCTTTATGCATTAATGCAGTCAAGGGTTTTGCTATTTTGGAAAAATCTTGGATGAATCTCCTGTAATAACCAGCTAGCCCTAAAAATTAGCGTATGTGTTTCGGAGTTTTCGGGGTTTCCCACTTTTCAACGGTTTCAATCTTTACTGGATCCACCTGAATACCTTCTTTGTTCACTATATGACCGAGGAATTGAACTTCTTCCAACCAAAATGCACACTTTGAAAACTTAGCGTACAGTTTTTCTTTCCTTAACAACTCTAGCACTTTTCTCAAATGTTCTTCGTGCTCTTGGTCATTCTTTGAGTAAATAAGTATGTCATCGATGAAAACAATGACAAACTTGTCAAGGTATGGTCCACACACTCGGTTCATGAGGTCCATGAACACAGCTGGTGCGTTAGTCAATCCAAATGGCATAACCATAAACTTGTAACAGCCGTAACGTGTCCTAAAACCAGTCTTTGGAATATCATCCTCCTTCCCCTACATTTGATGATACCCTGAACGAAAATCAATCTTCGAATAAACCGACGAGCCTTGTAGTTGATCAAATAAGTCGTCGATTCTCAGTAGTGGGTAGCGGTTCTTGATGGTAAGTTTGTTCAACTCTCGGTAGTCGATACACAACCTGAATGGACCATCTTTCTTCTTGACAAACAGAACAGGAGCTCCCCATAGTGATGTACTTGGTCGAATGAAACCACGCTCTAAAATTTCCTATAACTGACTTTGTAATTCTTTCATTTCATTGGGTGCGAGTCTGTATGGAGCACGAGCTATTGGTGCAGCTCCTGGTACAAGGTCTATTTGAAATTCAACGGATCGATGTGGGGTAATCCCGGTAATTCTTTCGGAAATACATCGAAAAATTCTTTTGCGACGGGAACATCACTGATGTTCTTTTCTTCAGGATTAACTTCCTCGTTGTGTGATAGAATGATGTAACAACCTCTTCATATTAGTTTTTGCGCCTTCAAACTACTAATAAGATTTAATTTCGCGTTGTTCTTTTCTCCGTACACCATTAATGGTTTTCCTTTTTCACGCATAATGCGAATCGCATTTTTGTAACAAACGACCTCTGCTCTCACCTTTTTCAACCAGTCCATGCCAATTATTACATCAAAACTCCCTAATTCGACTGGTATTAAATCAATCTTAAACATTTCATCATCCAGTTTAATTTCTCTATCCCGACATATATTATCTGCTGAAATTAATTTACCATTTGCTAATTCGAGTAAAAATTTACTATCCAAACGCGTCAATGGGCAACTTAATTTAGCACAAAAATCCCTACTCATATAGCTTCTATCCGCACCCGAATCAAATAAAACATAAGCAGATTTATCGTCAATAAGAAACGTACCCGTAACAAGCTCCGGGTCTTCCTGTGCTTCTGCCGCATTAATATTGAAAACTCTTCCGCAGCCCTGCCCATTAGTATTCCCTTGTTTCGGGCAATTTCTAATAATGTGGCCTGGTTTTCCACATTTATAACAAACAGCGTTGGTATTACTTGCTCCGACACTATTCGTTCCGGCATTACTTGTTCTGACACTATTTGTTCCTTTAGTTCTGTAAAACCTTGGTCCGTAAAACTCACACTTTGTCGCACTATGACCATTTCTTTTACACCTGTTGCAAAATGTCGTGCAAAACCCCTGGTGATTTTCTTAACACCTATGACATGGCTGATTTTGGTTTTTGTTGTCGTTGTTGTTATTGAGGTTGTTGTTGGGATTGTTATTATTGTTGAAATGGTTGTTTTAGTTATTATTGTTGTTGTTGGGACGTTTGTTGTAGTTATTGTTAGGATTGCAGTTATTGTTGCGATTGTTATTGCGGTTGTTGGGATAGTTGTTGCGATTGTTATTACGGTTGTGGGATAGTTGTTGCGATTGTGGTTGTAATTGTTATTGTTGTTGTACTGGTGACTCTTGTCACCGTTTTCCTCCCACTTCCTCTTGAGTTGTTTTGTGTTGGCTTCTTCGGCCACCTGCTCTTTAATTCTTCTCTCAATCTGATTTATGAGTTTATGAACCATTCGACTTGCCTTTTGTATGGAAGCGGGCTCGTGTGAACTCACATCTTCTTGAATCCTTACTGGTAACCCTTTTATAAACATGTCGATCTTCTCTTCTTCATCTTCGAACATTCCCGGACACAATAGGCACAACTCTGTGAATCGTCGTTCATATGTAGTAATGTCGACCCCTTGTGTTCGTAACTCTCTAAGTTCTACCTTGAGCTTATTGACTTCGTTTCTAGGATGGTACTGCTCGTTCATTAATTGCTTGAATGCCGACCACGGTAGTGCGTAAGCAGCATTTTGTCCTATCTGTTCAAGATAGGTGTTCCACCACATTAACGCAGTACCTGTGAAGGTATGCATAGCATACTTAACTTTGTCCTCTTCAGTACACTTACTTATGGCAAACACCGATTTGACCTTCCCGGTCCACCGTTTCAATCCAATTGGTCCTTCGGTTCCATCAAATTCCAAAGGTTTGCAGGCAGTGAATTTTTTGTAGGAGCATCCTACACGATTTCTTGTGGAATTTGTTCCACTGCTAGATCCAGAGTTATTGTTATTTTGCATCGCAGCCTGTACTGCGACTATGTTTACTGCAAGGAAAACACGGAAGTCTTCCTCGCTCATGTTCAAATTCTGACGAGTCGTCGGTGCCATTTCCTTCAAAAATAGCCTAAAAGAATTAAGTTAATCATATAGAATTTTAAGAGTAGTCAATAGTATTTCGTAGCATAGTATGAACTCATTTATAAAAGCTTTTTCTTCATATTAACGTTTTATAGTTTTAATTCGGGTAGTACCTACCCGTTAAGTTCATAATTAGTAGCTAATATACAATTCAACTACTACAATTCTATATGAAAAAAAAATGATTATAATAATATTTCACGTTCAAATTTTATACAATATTTTACAAACTTACAATACCGTTATTATACATATAGGATGAAATATAGCACATAATAACTTTGCTACTTAGCAGCTATAAAGGCAATTCTAGTTCATACGCAAGTCGTTCAGTAAAAGAAATAAAGACACGTAACTCATAAGTCCATAAACAAGTCATGCATTCTGGTTTTACTAAGACGACTTCCCATCCTTGGTCTTGTGGAAAGTAACCGTTATGACCATTGGCTAGGCAGCATGTTGTAATGTCGTCAAAAGGACGAGGGTTTCGTAATGTCCAACAGCCCCGTAATAATCTAAAAACCTTGTTTCTCACCTCAACTACTGAATCCGTTACTTGTGGGAAGGTTTTATTTAAAAGTTGTAATCTGATGTTCTTTTTCTCACTTTGGTAAGAAGCGAACATCACTAACCCGTAAGCATAACATGCTTCTTTATGTTGCATGTTAGAAGCTCTTTCTAACTCACGAAATCCTATGTTGGGATATGTTGAGTCAAAATAGGTTCTTAACCCGTAGCGTAAAATTGCATTTGGGTTCCCCGCATTTAACGCTTTAAAGAAAACACGGCGTAACTTACGGTCTCCCCAATGTGATATACCCCATCTATCAAAGGAAAGCCTTTTATAAACTAAGGCATTTCTGGAAAGTCTTTTAAATGTTTGACAAGTTAATTTCGCCATAACTAATTGTGCTGATGAATTCTGACCGACTCTAGACAAGATTTCATCAATCATATCCTCTGGTAGGTCTTATAAAATATACGGTTGTCTACCCTTAACGTCCATTTTATGTTTTTATACTGTAGAATAGAAAAGGATTTGATTAGTAAAAGATAATTAACAAACAATACAAGCAATTTTTACATAGAATATAAAAGTGCAAGCACACTACAATACATATAATACACAACATGATTACAACCCTCTAATCTGAATCACTGGTTTCTTCTTCTTCGGACTTGGCTCGTTTTCCTAATTTTGTAGGGATATATGGTGTTCCTCTAATACGAGCCGTCGTTTTCCACAATGGTTTAGAAAAACCTGGTGGTTTAGAGGTTCCCGAGTTATTGTTACATTTTAGGAAATACAGATGTTGCCGATACATATAAAGTTCATCGGGGTTGGAATTAGGTTTCTCTATTTTTATACCTTTTCCCTTATTATTTTCTTTTGCTTTATTAAATTAGGTCGAGGTAATTTCTATAACATCATCAGAATCCTCATCGGGATCCGATTCATCGGAAAATTGGTAATCTTCCCAATATTTTGCTTCCTCGGCGGAAACACCATTGACCATTATTGACTTTGGTCCGTTGGTTGACGATTTTCTTTTATTTAATCGATTTACTGTAGGTATCAATATTTCTTCCTCCGGAACCTCTTCTTCTTCCGGATCTTCCTCTTCCAGTTCCTCCTCTTCCGGTTCCTCCTCTTCTGGTTCCTCCTCTTCCGGTTCTTCTTCGGGAATTTGTGAATCTTCCCAAATATATTCGACTCTTCATTATTATTAGGTGAGTCGATGGAATTTGTAATAGTGGTAGATATCTGTAACGACCCGGATTTTTCCGATCGTTTTACACTTATAAGATTAATATTTACATAAATTAAACCTTACCAACATGATAAGCAATCTAAATTGTTGAGATTTATGTTTTTGAAAAGGGTTTTACACAACGTTTGACCGTCCAATTTGACCGATGATATCACGAACTATATAATATACGATAATTATACGTTTGTGTATATATATGTATTTATATATATTCAACATGAGCTAAGAATGTTTTAACATCCCATTGTGTATTAATAACAATGAGTTATAAGTATATTTTGAAACTACTAACTTAAGTTTTCAAAATGATAACTATACGTAACGTTTTTCGAAATAAATACTTATAACCTATAATATTTATACATGCATTGTATAGATATGTATTTTATCACTTTTAAAGGGCTTACATACATAAAACAATATAAGTATATTTACAAAAGATAGCTATATTTGAATCCTCGTTCCGTTTTCTCAAAGATTTCTATACGTACACCTAGGGTATAGGTACCCGTATCATACCCATCTTCTAGATGTATTTACTATTGGTATATACACATCAAATCAACCTTTTTAATCAGCCATGTTATTGCCTTATGTATAAGGTAATTGGAATTTGGAAGTTTGTTGACTAATTTCACAAGATTACAACATAAAAATTTGTCCTTGTTTTTACCATTCATGTTTTTAAAGGCTCTCCATCATTTCATTTTTAGCTCATCATCTCACTTCCAAATTACTCTCTAAAAACACCTACTTACAAGTCATAAGGAACCCATAACCATTCAGCTAGTATCCATGAAGATCTAGCCATAAAAACAACACATAAATATCATAAGAAAATCCTTCCAAAAACACTTCAAAAATCCTTCCAAATTTATAAGTTTACTTCCAACCTTTCAATCCAACTCCACCACTCTTTTGGTTCTAGGATTTTACTCATCTTTTACAGCAACTTTGTCCAAGTAACTTGAGGTAGTAACCTTGTTCATAACCTTATTCGATTCATATTTATATAGCTACCTTATTTTGTGTTGTAAAATTTTAACAACAAGAACATAGTTTGAATGATTTCAAACTTGTTTGCAAACTAAATAGATCCTTCTAACTTGACTTTTAAAATACTTCAAGACCTGTAATATATCATAATGATATGCTAACTTAACAAGATACAACTTGATTTTACAAAGAACACCTTAAAACTGAATCTACGTCGTTGGAGTGCAACAGGGGGCTGTTTTGGGTTGGATAATTAAAAACTATCTTGAACTTTGAATTGGAAGTTTATGTTCTGGAAAAATGATATTTCTTATGAATATGTTACCACATAAAAATTTCATGGTTTAACTCAAAGTGTAAGTATTTTTAGAAAAATGATCATTAAATGTTGTTTTTATGATGGAAAACGATCACTTTCATAAGTTTCACCAAAGTTTGACCTATAACCTGTGATTTTGAATAGAAACTAAGGTATTATCAGTTCATATTCTTAAAATTTGACTCGATCCAAGGAAGTGGCAAGTTGAACCAACAAAAACGGAGTTGTAATGAAGAAACTACGACTAAAACAAGATCGGGTATCCGAAGCTAGTTTAGCTACGAAAATATTTGGAGAAAAATTAAATTAATCATATATTTTCTAATTAATATGATATTTTATATATATTTACTTATGATTTGATTTTATATATTTCAGGACCACCCGTAAACAACACGAGAAGATTAATCATAAGACCTCATGATTGTACGCAACACGTCATTTGACAACACGGTACTTTATGTACGCAACACGTCACTTGACAACATGGTACCATGAGTCGAGATTAATTCTGATCAATACGAATACGATGGGGTATTTATTTATTTTATTTAAGCAACTAATTGTGGACCACTAACATCGGACTGCTAACTACGGACTAAGAAAATATTAAAAGTATTAAAAGTATATATATATATATATATATATATATATATATATATATATATATATATATATATATATATATATATATATATATATAACGATTACTTGAAAAGAAAATATGTTGATATATTATATATATGGTTAGGTTTGTGATATCTATCGGAGACCAAGTCGTGATAAATACCTTCAAGGCAAAAGTGAGTATATAGTCCCACTTTTAAACTCTAAATATTTCGGGATGAGAATACATGCATTTTATGATTTACGTTATGGACACAAGTGATTAAAATTATATATTCTACGTTGAGTTGTACCACTGGCATATTTCTCTGTAGCTTGGTAACTACAATTTACATGGGTATTGTAAACGCGAATCCTGTTGATAGATCTATCGGGCCTGACAACCCCAACCGGACTGGACGACCAGTATTCAACGGTTGCACAGTACTTCGTTTCGGTAACTACACTTGGTACGGTGTAGTAAGATTTCATAATAAAGGGAATATGCGACGTTGATTAAATGTTAAGTATGGTTATCAAGTGCTCAACAACTTAGAATATTTTTTTTATTAAAACGTTTATATATGAAATCTTGTGGTCTATATTTATAACGCTGCCGGCATTAAACCTATATCTCACCAACTTTACGTTGACGTTTTAAGCATGTTTATTCTCAGGTGATAACTAAAAGCTTCCGCTGCAACATGTTGAATTTAAGCAAGATCTTGAGTATGCATATTTGTGTCAAAAATAAAACTGCATATCGGAGGATTTGTAATGTAAAATATGTTGGAGGTCGTATTGTTATTATCACATGTAAAGTTTGTAAGTCTAAGATTATCGCTAAACGATAATCATTATTAAGTTGTTTAAACCTTGATTTGTAATAAAAGCTATGGTTTGTATTGTAAAAACGAATGCAGTTTTTGAAGAATGTCGCATATAGAGGTCAATACCTCGCGATGAAATCATATGTTATTGTATTCGTCTTTATGGTTAAGGTCGGGTTATGACATGTGGTATCAGAGCGTTGGTCTTAGAGAACCAGAGAATTTGCATTAGTGTGTCTTATCGAGTTTGTTAGGATGCATTAGTGAGTCTGGACTTTGACCGTGTTTGATTTCGAAAACTATTGCTTATCCTTGTTGGTTAAAAATTTATATGTAAATATTATGTAGTATTAACGTGCTAGTTGTTATGTGATAGATGTCTGGCTTAGAACTTATTATCACATTCAGCGACTCCGAACCAGACTCTTCAGATGGTGTTCCAGTCATTAATCTATCTGATGATGAAAACGACACCTTTGGGGAAGACTCACAAGTTCCAGATGAATCAATTGAAGAGGAACCGGAAAGTGATCCTGAGGAGGAAGAAATACAGGAAATTACAAAAGACAAGTTCGAACGAGGAAAGAAACGAAAGGCTAATGAAATGGAAAATCTAAATTCCGAGTCTAGAGAGGATGTTGTGGAACCAACTCCACCAGATACTTCCACACCTATTCCCGCTATTCCTATTAGTTCTATCCCGACATCCAGTTCTTCGGTTCCTCAGCCAAAACTCAGGGAGACAACCAGGATAACCTTTAAGCGATTTCTTTAAACACAAACGCTTTGGGTTAAATGATGCGCTGTTGTTTTAAACCATGGGATCATATAATGTTTTGTATAATATTACTAGTGTGGTTTGCTTAATGTTTGAAGTAAGATAAGCATATGTAAAATAGTGAAGTGTGAAATGCAATAATTTTCCATGGTTAAGTATTATTTGGGTGGTAGTAATTGATTTTCGTACTAAGCTATTAAGTATGAACTTTAACGGGTAGGTACTACCCTAGATATAATTATAAAATGCTAATAAGAAGAAAAGGCTTTTATAATAATAACTGGTTCATATTATTAATAAGCTACGATGTACTGTAAATACATACTACATCTATAATATTCCATGTGAATAATTATTTTTTTCATTCTTATTGAAGATTATGGAGCGATTGAACCGAATGACGGAACAAGAAATCCAGGAACTCATCAATCAGCGAGTGAACGACAGAATGTTATGGGTCGAGGCTGCAAGAGGTGCTGCAGTTAACCCAAATCCTCATGTGGGGTGCACTAACAAAACTTTTCAAGGTTGCAAGCCCTCATCATTCAGTGGAACAGAAGGACCGGTCAGTTTAACCCGGTGAATCGAAAAGATTGAGTCTGTGTTTAAAATCAGTGGTTGTATTGAGAAGGACATGACCAAGTATGCATCGTGCACCCTACAAGATAGTGCACTCACGTGGTGGAAAAACTATGTGAAGGCTGTAGGAGGAGATGTAGCTTATGATACTCCTTGGGAAGAATTCAAAACAATGCTAATCAACGAATATTGTCCAAGGAACGAGGTTAGGAAGTTGGAAGCTGAATTACGAAGCCTGAAAGTTGTTGGTACTGAACTCACCAACTACAATCAGCGATTCATGGAATTAGCTTTGCTATGTCCCGAATTGGTATCAATCGAAGAACGGAAGATTGAACTGTACAAAGACGGTTTGCCTAAAAAGGTCAAGGCAAATGTTACAGCATCCAAACCCAAGACTATTCATGAAGCTATCACCATGGCGAACGAATTGATGGACCAGATTATTCTGGATAAGAACACCGATGTCAAGACATCGGGAAACAAAAGAAAGTGGGAAGGTAATCATCAACAATCCAACAAGAAACAAGAAACCACGCAAGGTGCGGGTAGCGGTTCAAACTCAGGTTACAAAGGACGAAATCCTTTATGTAACAGATGCCACAAACATCACTCTGGTTATTGTAATGTGGTGTGCAACAATTGTAATCGAAAAGGTCATCTTGCTGAAGATTGTAGGGTTCCTGCTACAAATACAAACGGTACCAAGACTCCTGCCACCAATGCAAATAGAACTGCCTTGGCCACTGTTACTTGTTATGGGTGTGTGAAACAGGGTCATTATAAGAGCCAGTGTCCGAATCCAGAGGAGAATAATGGATCTGCACGTGGAAGAGCATTTGTTATTAATGCTAGAGAGGCGTGTGAAGACCCGGAGCTTGTTACGGGTACGTTTACCATTAATAACTTATCCGCATCTATTATATTTGACACTGGTGCCGATAGAAGTTACGTGTGTAGAGACTTTTACGCTAAATTGATTTGTTCATCATTACCTCTAGATGCTAAGTACATGATTGAGTTAGCTAATGGTAAACTAATTAAAGCCGATAAAATTTGCCGTGATTGTAAAATAAATTTAGCCGGAGAAACATTTAAGATTGATTTGATACCCGTAGAATTAGGAAGTTTTGATGTAATAGTCGGCATGGACTGGATGTCCAAAATAGGAGCTGAAGTTGTGTGTGCCAATAAGGCAATTCGCATTCCTCGTAAGGATAAAACTCCAGTAATGATTTATGGAGAGAAGGGTAACTCAAAGCTAAAACTCATTAGTTGTTTGAAAGCTCAAAAGTGCTTGAAGAAAGGGTGCTATGCTATCTTAGCACATGTTAATAAAGTTGAAACGAAGGAGAAAGTGAAGAGCATCAATGATGTGCCTGTGGCAAGAGATTTTCCTGAAGTCTTTCCGGAAGAGTTGCCGGGATTACCTCCATTTAGATCTGTAGAATTTCAAATAGATCTAGTACCAGGAGCTGCACCAGTGGCTCGTGCTCCATATAGACTTGCACCATCTGAGATGAAAGAGTTACAAAGCCAGTTACAAGAATTACTGGACCGTGGTTTCATTCGACCGAGCACTTCACCGTGGGGAGCTCCGATTTTATTCGTCAAGAAAAAAGATGGATCTTTTCGAATGTGTATAGATTATCGTGAATTAAATAAGTTAACTATCAAGAATCGGTATCCACTACCGAGAATTGATGATTTATTTGATCAATTGCAAGGATCATGTGTTAAGGTCGGGCTATCATCAACTACGCGTCAAAGAAGAAGATATTCCGAAAACTGCTTTTCGGACACGCTACGGTCATTATGAATTTTTGGTCATGCCGTTTGGATTAACGAATGCGCCAGCTGTATTCATGGACCTCATGAATCGAGTTTGTAGTCCGTATTTAGATAAGTTTGTTATCGTTTTCATTGACGATATTCTTATCTATTCCAAGAGTGAGCAAGAGCATGAACAACATTTAAGATTGGTATTAGAATTGTTAAGAAAAGAACAATTATACGCCAAATTTTCTAAGTGTGCGTTTTGGTTAAAAGAAGTGCAATTTCTTGGTCATGTTGTTAGTAGCAAAGGAATTCAGGTTGACCCAGCTAAAATTGAGGCCATTGAAAAATGGGAGACTCCTAAGACACCAACGCAGATACGCCAATTTTTAGGTTTAGCCGGTTATTATAGAAGGTTTATTCAAGATTTTTCCCGAATAGCTAAACCATTGACATCGTTAACACAAAAAGGGAAGAAGTACGAATGGACCTTTGAGCAGGAGAATGCATTTCAATTACTGAAGAAGAAATTGACTACAGCACCTATTTTATCGTTACCTGAAGGGAATGATGATTTTGAGATATATTGTGACGCTTCGCGACAAGGTTTTCGTTGCGTCCTTATGCAACGGAAGAAAGTTATAGCATACGCATCCCGACAATTGAAGATTCACGAGCGGAATTATACGACGCATGATTTAGAATTGGGAGCAGTAGTGTTTGCATTGAAGATATGGAGACACTATTTATATGGGGTTAAATGCACTGTGTTTACTGATCATAAAAGCCTTCAACATATTTTTGATCAGAAACAGCTGAACATGAGGCAACGTAGGTGGGTCGAGCTGATAAACGACTATGATTGTGAGATTCTCTATCATCCCGGGAAAGCGAATGTAGTGGCCGACGCTCTAAGCAGAAAGGAACGGGAACCAATTCGAGTACGAGCAATGAACCTAAAAATTCGCATGAATCTCAACTCACAAATCAAAGAGGCTCAACGAGAATCTCTTACTAAAGAAAACATAGAAAATGAAATAATGAAGAAGTATGAGAAGAAACTCGTTATACGAGAAGACGGAATTCGATATTTCGTAAACCGTATTTGGGTACCGAAGTTGGGTGGATTAAGGAAATTGATATTGAACGAGGCACATAAGACAAGATACTCGATACATCCTGGAGTTGGAAAGATGTATCAAGATCTTAAGACGCATTATTGGTGGCCTAATCTGAAGACAGACGTTGCAACATATGTTGGGGAATGTTTAACTTATTCCAAAGTCAAAGCAGAACACCAGAAGCCGTCAGGGTTACTTCAACAACTAGAAATCCCAGAATGGAAATAGGATGGTATTACCATGGATTTCATCACAAAGTTACCTAAGACTGCTTGGGGTTATGACACCATATGGGTAATAGTGGATCGTCTCACCAAATCTGCACATTTCTTGCCTATAAAAGAAACTGATAGAATGGAGAAACTATTACGATTGTATATAAAGGAAATTGTTTCAAGGCATGGAATACCTATTTCTATTATATCCGATCGTGATAGTAGATTTACATCGAAGTTCTGGCAATCACTACAGGAGGCACTGGGAACACGTTTGGATATGAGCACCGCATATCATCCACAAACTGACGGGCAAAGTGAAAGAACAATTCAGACTCTCGAAGACATGCTCAGGACATGTGTGATCGATTTTGGAAACGGATGGGATAAGTATCTACCATTAGCAGAATTCTCGTATAATAACAGTTATCATGCGAGCATTAAAGCTGCACCATTTGAAGCACTGTATGGAAGGAAGTGTAGATCTCCTATCTGTTGGAATGAAGTAGGAGATCGACAATTAACTGGTCCCGAGATCATACATGAAACTACTGAGAAGATAGTACAAATTAAAGAGAGATTGAAAACAGCCCGTAGTCGCCAAAAGAGCTACGCCGATGTCCGAAGGAAACCAATAGAGTTTCAGATCGGTGACATGGTTATGCTAAAGGTGTCACCTTGGAAAGGTGTAATACGTTTCGGTAAACGGGGTAAACTGAACCCAAGGTATGTAGGCCCGTTCAAGATCATTGAACGTATTGGACCGGTAGCTTATCGACTCGAGTTACCGCAACAACTCGCGGGAGTACATAATACGTTCCATGTCTCAACCCTTAAGAAATGTCTTGCAAAGGAAGATCTCACCATTCCTCTTGAAGAAATCCAAGTCAACGAGAAACTGCAATTTATAGAAGAACCAGTCGAAATTATGGACCGTGAGGTTAAACGGCTTAAGCAGAGCAATATACCAATCGTTAAGGTTCGTTGGAATGCTCGAAGGGGTCCCGAGTTTACTTGGGAACGAGAGGATCAAATGAAACAAAAGTACCCACATCTGTTTTCCGATGACGCACAATAGGTACAATTTTAAAATTTCGGGACGAAATTTATTTAACGGGTAGGTAATGTAACGACCCGGATTTTTCCGATCGTTTTACACTTATAAGATTAATATTTACATAAATTAAACCTTACCAACATGATAAGCAATCTAAATTGTTGAGATTTATGTTTTTGAAAAGAGTTTTACACAACGTTTGACCGTCCAATTTGACCGATGATATCACGAACTATATAACATAGGATAATTATACGTTTGTGTATATATATGTATTTATATATATTCAACATGAGCTAAGAATGTTTTAACATCCCATTGTGTATTAATAACAATGAGTTATAAGTATATTTTGAAACTACTAAGTTAAGTTTTCAAAATGATAACTATACGTAACGTTTTTCGAAATAAATACTTATAACCTATAATATTTATACATGCATTGTATAGATATGTATTTTATCACTTTTAAAGGGCTTACATACATAAAACAATATAAGTATATTTACAAAAGATAGCTATATTTGAATCCTCGTTCCGTTTTCTCAAAGATTTCTATACGTACACCTAGGGTATAGGTACCCGTATCATACCCATCTTCTAGATGTATTTACTATTGGTATATACACATCAAATCAACCTTTTTAATCAGCCATGTTATTGCCTTATGTATAAGGTAATTGGAATTTGGAAGTTTGTTGACTAATTTCACAAGATTACAACATAAAAATTTGTCCTTGTTTTTACCATTCATGTTTTTAAAGGCTCTCCATCATTTCATTTTTAGCTCATCATCTCACTTCCAAATTACTCTCTAAAAACACCTACTTACAAGTCATAAGGAACCCATAACCATTCAGCTAGTATCCATGAAGATCTAGCCATAAAAACAACACTTAAATACCATAAGAAAATCCTTCCAAAAACACTTCAAAAATCCTTCCAAATTTATAAGTTTACTTCCAACCTTTCAATCCAACTCCACCACTCTTTTGCTTCTAGGATTTTACTCATCTTTTACAGAAACTTTGTCCAAGTAACTTGAGGTAGTAACCTTGTTCATAACGTTATTCGATTCATATTTATATAGCTACCTTATTTTGTGTTGTAAAATTTTAACAACAAGAACATAGTTTGAATGATTTCAAACTTGTTTGCAAACTAAATAGATCCTTATAACTTGACTTTTAAAACAATTCAAGACCTGTAATATATCATAATGATATGCTAACTTAACAAGATACAACTTGATTTTACAAAGAACACCTTAAAACTGAATCTACGTCGTTGGAGTGCAACCGGGGGCTATTTTGGGTTGGATAATTAAAAACTATCTTGAACTTTGAATTGGAAGTTTATGTTCTGGAAAAATGATATTTCTTATGAATATGTTACCACATAAAAATTTCATGGTTTAACTCAAAGTGTAAGTATTTTTAGAAAAATGATCATTAAATGTTGTTTTTATGATGGAAAACGATCACTTTCATAAGTTTCACCAAAGTTTGACCTATAACCTGTGATTTCGAATAGAAACTAAGGTATTATCAGTTCATATTCTTAAAATTTGACTCGATCCAAGGAAGTGGCAAGTTGAACCAACAAAAACGGAGTTGTAATGAAGAAACTACGACTAAAACAAGATCGGGTATCCGAAGCTAGTTTAGCTACGAAAATATTTGGAGAAAAATTAAATTAATCATATATTTTCTAATTAATATGATATTTTATATATATTTACTTATGATTTGATTTTATATATTTCAGGACCACCCGTAAACAACACGAGAAGATTAATCATAAGACCTCATGATTGTACGCAACACGTCATTTGACAACACGGTACTTTATGTACGCAACACGTCACTTGACAACATGGTACCATGGGTCAAGATTAATTCTGATCAATACGAATACGATGGGGTCTTTATTTATTTTATTTAAGCAACTAATTGTGGACCACTAACATCGGACTGCTAACTACGGACTAAGAAAATATTAAAAGTATTAAAAGTATATATATATATATATATATATATATATATATATATATATATATATATATATATATATATATATATATATATATATATATATATATATATATATATAACGATTACTTGAAAAGAAAATATGTTGATATATTATATATATGGTTAGGTTTGTGATATCTATCGGAGACCAAGTCGTGATAAATACCTTCAAGGCAAAAGTGAGTATATAGTCCCACTTTTAAACTCTAAATATTTCGGGATGAGAATACATGCATTTTATGATTTACGTTATGGACACAAGTGATTAAAATTATATATTCTACGTTGAGGTGTACCACTGGCATATTTCTCTGTAGCTTGATAACTACAATTTACATGGGTATTGTAAACGCGAATTCTGTTGATAGATCTATCGGGCCTGACAACCCCAACCGGACTGGACGACCAGTATTCAACGGTTGCACAGTACTTCGTTTCGGTAACTACACTTGGTACGGTGTAGTAAGATTTCATAATAAAGGGAATATGCGACGTTGATTAAATGTTAAGTATGGTTATCAAGTGCTCAACAACTTAGAATATTTTTTTTATTAAAACGTTTATATATGAAATCTTGTGGTCTATATTTATAACGCTGCCGGCATTAAACCTATATCTCACCAACTTTACGTTGACGTTTTAAGCATGTTTATTCTCAGGTGATAACTAAAAGCTTCCGCTGCAACATGTTGAATTTAAGCAAGATCTTGAGTATGCATATTTGTGTCAAAAATAAAACTGCATATCGGAGGATTTGTAATGTAAAATATGTTGGAGGTCGTATTGTTATTATCACATGTAAAGTTTGTAAGTCTAAGATTATCGCTAAATGATAATCATTATTAAGTTGTTTAAACCTTGATTTGTAATAAAAGCTATGGTTTGTATTGTAAAAACGAATGCAGTTTTTGAAGAATGTCGCATATAGAGGTCAATACCTCGCGATGAAATCATATGTTATTGTATTCGTCCTTATGGTTAAGGTCGGGTTATGACAATATCTATCACACAATATCAAACACATTAAGAGGTTAATATATCACATAATATTTACATGTTAATAATATATAGTTTCCAACAAAAGTGTTAAGCAATCGTTTTTAAAGAAAACACGGTCGAAGTCCAGACTCACTAATGTATCCTAACAAACTCGATAAGACACACTAATGCAAATTTCTGGTTCTCTAAGACCAACGCTCTGATACCAACTGAAATGTTCTGTTCATATCGATTATAAACATTCCATATTAATTGATCTCTTTGCGAGGTTTTGACCTCTATATGAGACGTTTTTCAAAGACTGCATTCGTTTTTAAAACAAACCATAACCTTTATTTTATCGACAAGGTTAAAAAGACACCACCTAGATTATCAAGAAATGATAATCTAAAAATATCACACTTACACACTACCAATACATATTGGTTTACAATATTAATATGTTACAACAAAGTAAATCTCGAATGCAGTTTTAAACAATATTATACAATCATGCTGACACCGAATCTTGTCCATATTTTAGCATGCAACAGCGGAAGCTCTTAATAATCACCTGAGAATAAACATCCTTTAAACGTCAACAAAAATGTTGATGAATTATAGATTTAACCTATATATTTATTAAATCGTAATAATAGACCACAAGATTTCATATTTCAATATACATCCCATACATAGAGATAAAAATCATTCATATGATGAACACCTGGTAACCGACATTAACAAGATGCATATAAGAATATCCCCTATCTGAAGCCACCCGTCCTAATCCATCTGGATGAAGTCCATATCGATTATAAACGATTCACAACAGTTGATTACATCGCGAGGTACTTGACCTCTATATGATACATTTTACAAACATTGCATTCGTTTTTGAAAAGACAATCTTTCATTACAACGAAAGTTGACGGCATGCATACCATTTTATAATATATCTAACTATAATTGATTTAATAATAATCTTGATGATCTCAACGACTCGAATGCAACGTCTTTTGAAATATGTCATGAATGACCCCAAGTAATATCTTTAAAATGAGCAATTACACAGCGGAAGATTTCTTGCGTACCTAAGAATAAACATGCTTTCAAGTGTCAACCAAAAGATTGGTGAGTTCATTAGTTTAACAAAAATAATCATTTTCATCATTTTAATAGGCCACAAGATTTTATTTTCAGTTCTCATAAATATACGTCCCATACATAGAGACAAAAATAATCATTCATATGGATTGAACACCTGGTAACCGACATTCACAATATGCATATAAGAATATCCCCATCATTCCGGGATCCTCCTTCGGACATGATATAAATTTCAAAGTACTAAAGCATCCGGTACTTTGGATGGGGCTTGTTGGGCCCGATAGATCTATCTTTAGGATTCGCGTCAATTAGGGTGTTTGTTCCCTAATTCTTAGGTTGCCAGACTTAATAAAAAGGGGCATATTTGATTTCGATAATTCAACCATAGAATGTAGTTTCACGTACTTGTGTCTATTTTGTAAATCATTTATAAAACTTGCATGTATTCTCAGCCCAAAAATATAAAGGGTAAAAAGGCAAATGAAACTCACCTAATGTATTTTGTAGTAAAAATACATATGACTATATTGAACAACTGAACAATGCAGGGTTGGCCTTGGATTCACGAACCTATATCATTTGGATATTTATTAATACACTTAACTGTAATCGAATAACTTTATTTATATTTAATTTATTAATTATATCATTTTTATATATGTCTCATATATTCTTTTTTTATATGAAAATATTGATTTTTGTTATGTTATATGTATTAGATAGGTGTTATATATATATATATATATATATTATTTGTTTGTTACTAATAGTAATTATAATGATACATAAGTTATATTAATATTGATAAAATAATAATAATGATAATACATGATATTACTAAATAATGTAATAATGTTAATACTAATTATATTAATAATAAGTATAGTGATATTAATAATAATACTTGTAAAAATATCAATTTTTCTGTTACTGATAGTTATGATAATAATAATAATAATAATAATCATGATAGTAATTATAATATATCTATATATTTTATTTATAATGATAATAATAATAATACTTCGTTTAAGAGTTCATAACCATGATTATTCTTTTATCATAATTATTTTTCATGTTCAAGTTCAAATTATAACCTATGATTACTGATCAACTTTTTATGAAAAGAATCATCGTAACACATCAATTAACTTTACATTCATGTTCTAAATCTTACACATTTTATAATCTTTTATAATATGACACATAGTTTTAAGTATATTCGTAACCAATTCATAATACTTATAGTAGTGGTAATAATAATATTAATATTAATGATGATAATAATTATAATAATAATACTTATGATAATAATATTAATGATAACAATATTAGTGATAATCATAATAATAATATCAACAAATCTTAATTTTAATAATAATAATAATAATAATAATAATAATAATAATAATAATAATAATAATAATAATAATAATAATAATAATAATAATAATAATTTGTTATGGAAACTACCTTTAGAAAGCCTAAAAAAAAATGATGTCGCGAGCAAGGCTCGAACCCGAGACCTCTCGGTATCCGACAACCACACTTAACCATTCGTCCGTTACTGCCTTTCTGATATATTGCTATCCTAAAACAAATATATACCGTTTCCATTATTCATCATCTTCTTCATGAATTCCAATTCGACCAGAGATCAAAACCTCACCCTCAACAGTTTATTTATTTATTTTTCGAATTTTCAAACGAATCAGAAACTACCAATGGTTGTTGGATCGATTTTAACAGAAGAAATATATATATATATATATATATATATATATATATATATATATATATATATATATATATATATATATATATATATATATATATATATATATATATATATATATATATATATATATATATATATATATATATATATATATATAACCGCTATTTTTAATTCACGAAGAACTCAAACATCAATCAAACAATTTAGACCGTTTTAGATTGTAGCTTCAACATGAAATAAGTTTCAATACTCTCCTAGAATCTTTCTGAATCGTCATTTTAACTTAAAACATCGAATTGAGTTCGAATTTCACCAAGAATCGATTGTTTGACTTTTGAAAATTCAAGTTTGACTCTAAAATTAGAAATCGATATAAAGAATTGAAGTTTGCAGATAATTTAAATGAAGAATTTCTAACGACTCTGCAATTCTAGATTTTGTAAATCAATTCGATTTCAAGTTTTGAAAAAAAAAATGAAACACAGGGATACGAGTTTTTATTCTTCATTTTTCTGTCTAATTCAACAATTCGAACCAGTTACTATTGATAATTGATAACGATGATAGAAGAATTGAATGATTTTATTAACAACATGAGAAAGATTATAAAGTGAAAGTGTATCGACATTGAATCCCAGTTGAACAGAAATATAGAAAAAATATTAAAGGACGATAGGGATGTTCAACAGATTCTTGTTTTATTATCTATGTTTAAATTCGATTGTACCAACTCTAGAGTCACAATTCAATCACCCAACAGTTTGATAGTTACGTTTAACTAATTCGATTCTTTCTCTGATCCATTTTCTTTATTCTAATTAATAATATAAATACATTAATATTAATAATACTAATTAATAATAATAATATTAATAACAATAATAATATAAGTGTATTACTAATAATAACTGATAATAAAATGATAATAATAATCATTAATAATAATGTTAATTAATAAAGTTAATAATAATATGAATATAGCAATAAGGATAATGGTAAAAAGTAATAATAATATTTTTAAATCATAATTCTTAGTAATAATAATAAATAATTATAACAATTAATCATAATAATCAAAATTATAGTTTTAATCATTCTAATAACATTAATATAGCAATTTACATGTATTAAATTCTATAGCTATATAATTTAATAATATTCATATTAGATATTCATATTAATATTTATTTTGATTAAAATAATAATAACATTATTAATATAATAATCATATTTTAACTTGTAACTACACTTAATATTATAATTTAATAATTATGTAATATTTAATTGTTATATAATAACATATATTTAACATTTATACATTACACAATATATATAATAATAACAACAATTTATTAATAATATTAATAATAATACTACTAATAATGATAATGATATTAATATAACAATTATATTCAAACTTGTTAATTAAGTTTAATATATTTCCATTTGTTATATCATATCTACCAATTATATAATTTATAGAATCTTTAATATTTGTTAATTATATATACATTATATTACTTTTGTATAGAATTTAGTTATACATATATATTTACATATTTATTTACACACAATTGTTCGTGAATCGTCGGACATAGTCAAAGGGTAATTGATTACATGAATATAACTTTCAAAATTTTCGAGACTCATCATTACAGATTTTGCTTATCGTGTCGGAACCATATAAAGATTAAAGTTTAAATTTGGTTGGAAATTCCCCGGTCATCACAGTACCTACCCGTTAAAGAAATTTCGTCCCGAAATTTGATCGAGGTCGTCATGGCTAACTATAAAAAGGTTTTTATGATGAATATGAGTCAATTAATAGAGTTTTATCATCATTAAGTAATATAGATAAAACGATTCGACTATTCGAAGAGTATGAATGAAGTTATCACAAAAGAATGAGATGAGTAAATAGTGTTTCGTCAAATCTTTTGACGTAGTCATGGTTGAATTTAGAAAATAAGGAGCGTCTTAACTTTTGACAGAGTCAGGGTTGAATTTCGGAATTCAAGGGATTTTAAAGATAATCTTCGAAATCTATAAGATTTGATTCTTCGGCGAGTAAGGAAATTAAGATCTCTATAATTAAATACAGTGATCTACCTCGATTACTCTGTTCGATATTTCCATTATAAATTAAACTCTTCCGTTCCATTATTCTCACCATTTATATATTTTCTTTCTTAATTCATACATTCAAAAGATTATGAAAATGCTTAATCCAGTTCCGATCCTTATCCTTATCCTAACTATTGCAACAATCATTCTCCTTTTCCAACTTCCACCGGAGGAATCTGTCTTCTTTTACTTCACCCTTGGGGTTATAGTGTTTTTAATTCTCCCGTGTCTTTATGTTGCAATAAACATTGATATACACGGTCTGTAATTTCCGTATTGTTATTAGGCTTTATATCTCCCCTTATATTTCAATGTTCCTATTTCAGTTTCCTATAATCATTGTTATCCACAGTTAATACTCCCTCATATTTGCTGCGATTTATACTCCATTTTCTATTTTGGAGCTTTGTCCCTTCGTTTCTTCTTCTTGCGATTGGGCATCTCTTGTAATGGTCCAGAATTTGTAGATATAGAGTTTTGAATGATTATAATGTTCTAAGCAGAAAGGACCGTGAAAGCACGAATTGATTTTTAAATTTATCAACATCACGGAAGATAGAACCATCAAGAATACATTTTCTTGATTTGTTCAGGAGTTAAGTAGAATGAAAGAGTTATGTAACATGGCACATGATGACGTTATGATTTGTGAATCATCACGTCCCATTAGAAACTCAGCATGACTTAATGTAATATAATCACGTTGATCAAGTGTCATTATATTATACTAACTCATGCATCAGTTCCCAACATTACTTCAATAACATTCATATTTTAAGCTCGAAAGTTTACAGAATATAGAAACTAACAGTTTCTATATGATGTAATACTGATAGCACGAAGAGATTAATGATTTTAGAAAAAAATAATTATGAAAATATCTTCAGAAATATGGAGGATATTTATAATGAAAGATACGATGATATCTTGGAATTTCTAATATCGAAGGATGATGAAGAAGATTTGTCCGCAAGGTTTTGAGTCAAGAGCAAGGTATTCTCTAAAGATTTCATCAGAAACAGAATCATCTGGATTCTTTATGTACAAGTTTAGTCCTTGTGATTTGTTCAGAGTGTTCTTCATGGTTTGCTTAATCCGTTTTCCAGTTCCAACTTTTCTGAGCTTTGCTAACATACTATTCTTTATTATCAAACATCCGATGATTAAAGTCATTTACGGTTGTCTACGGTTTCTGCTGCTTCATTCAGCTTTTTCAATATTCAGAGTATTTGATTTGTAGACTGAGTGCTTTTAAGAATTTCAGAATAAAAGATCATCATTCTAAGATATAAATGTTATATGTATACATATATCTGTTGATGTAGATATGCTGTGAGTTTCGAAATACTGATTGCTGAATCCCGGTAATTGTTATGCAAATATCGTTACAGAATGCGGATGAGTATATGATAAGGTATTAATGAATAAATATAGTGATTTATTGAAGTGACTTTTGCCAAAGAGTAGTGAAGTTGCTGGTACGTTTACTGTTAATGTGGTGGGATTTAAACAGTTCCTCGGTAACGAAGGCGAAAAGACAACGTATATATCAAGGTTATAATAAGGTTGTTTCGAACGAAAAGTTGAAGTTGACTTGCTGGAGCTGTGATAAAATTGATTAATTTGAAAAGAGATTGCAAAGTTATTTTCGGTAATAATAACGCTAAAGGAATTAGTACAGCTACGTGTTAAACGTTTACTCATTTTTCGAGAGTTTTCAGATGCATAACTATACACATCAATCTTTCTTTCTGTAGATGAAGTGTGGTTGGTTCATCCTCTCGATTGAGGTGTTTTCAAGAATCACGAAAAGTTTGAACGCGGATTGTAATCGTCGAGATACAATGAGGTTTAAGATGAAATCAAGTGGCAAACTTGAATAATTGTTTAGTTTCATATGTTATAGTCAATATTTTAATTCATTTTAATTGTCCAATGTTGGTAGTCCACAGTTGATACTCCACAGTTAGCAATTCAATAATTCATATATAGTTTAATATATAATATTCGAATTAATAAATACGTATCGTGACCCGTATTCGTCTCAGACTCGATCACAACTCAAAGTATATATATTATTATAGAATCAACCTCAACCCTGTATAGCGAACTCTAACATTACAGCATATAGAGTGTCTATGGTGATTCCAAATAATATATATATGCGTCGATATGATATGTCAAAACCTTGTATACGTGTCCCGATATTTAAAGTGCGTAAAAATAAATAACAGAAATTAAATGACGATAATTAAAGTGCGTAAAGTAAATAACAGAAATTAAATGCCGATAAATAAAATTGCGAGAATGTAAATTGCAATAATTAAATTGCGATAAATAAAATGTAATCATTTAGCTAGGAACAATTAGCTAGGAACAGTTAGCGTGGATTCTTAACAAAATTTCTCATAGTTAATTTGTTTGTTTCTAACAAATTTTATTTTGTCAAAGGTTTTCTTCATTATGCCACTTGTTGGATTCTGATAAATCAAAATCCCAATATGAAATTAGATGAATATGGTTATTCTGTGGTGAACGGATTTGTATATCGGTGGATGTAAGTAGGATAGTAAATGACTTTGGAATCAGATTCGAAGAATGTACAATGTAACTTATTAGTGTGAAATCTAAATATTCCTCGGGTATTACCTACCCGTTAAAATATTTTCACCATTAACAGTTTGTACGAAAGAATTTTTAATTACAATCTTTATGAAAATATATATACATATATTTTCTTCAGATATAATCATGGATTTAATGAGTTAATATGATATTAAACTCATTTGATTTTCGGTTGGAACTAGAATGAATATTCTCTAAAACTTTAGAGATTACATAATCGCTATGTCGAACGAAAATAAATGAGGTAGAACGATACGTAGAACGAAGATCATACTCGAAGTACAGATGGTGATATTGAGGCGTGTGATGTTGAGGCTTATGTTATTGGTGGTACTGGTGCCGATGTTGCTGAAGCGGGTACGTTTTGCACCATATTCTCCAAATTTATTACTCGAACGTGGAGCTCGCTGACTTCTTCCATTATTCTGGAATGATTGTCGGTTGGAACGAGCGGTTGAATAAGGTTTAGAATTGTGGATAGAATATAATCGTGTCGAGCTACTCTAGAAATGAGGCTAAAAATGGTGTTTCGGATAGGTTTGTCGGTAAGTGCTTCAGGTTCTTCACCAAGGGGTGAATTCGGTTGGTGGAAAGGATCATCTGCTTTTTGTCTCCAATGATTAAGTAGGCTACGAACCCATCAGATGAATTGGTTGATTCATTCTGGTGACACAGCTTTCGGAGCTTAGGTGAAACTCCATATCGGAATTGCTGTCGGAATTTGAGGAATTCAAACTGGTTGAGGAATTCATCTCGTACGATCAGATGAAGGATTTTTGATAAAAAAAAATAGATTATAGGATGTAGATTAGTAACATGCAATACATAATTTACATATGCATATATAATACTAAAATCCCATAAGTTACAGAGGAATCTACGGAAGCTGTCAGGCATAGTTTATAGTAACATACGCTGAGATATGAATTAACAGATACGCTAAGATATGAATTTTGTCTATACTATTCATGCAGTCAATGCAGTCAAACATGTCTAGACTAAGAATGATAAGCAGATAATTTTCTAAGGATGGTAAACACATGATTTTCGACTAGAAATGATAAGCAAAACTTTTGACATGCAGACACGGTCAAAGTCCAGACTCACTAATGCATCCTAACAACTATCAGTTAGACATACTAATGCAAGACCTGGTTCGCTAAGACCACCGCTCTGATACCAACTGAAGCGACCCATCCTTATCCATCCGGACGAAGTCCATATCGATTATAAACGATTCACAACAGTTGATTACATCGCGAGGTACTTGACCTCTATATGATACATTTTTACAAACATTGCATTCGTTTTTGAAAAGACAATCTTTCATTACAACGAAAGTTGACGGCATGGATACCATTTTATAATATATCTAACTATAATTGATTTAATAATAATCTTGATGATCTCAACGACTCGAATGCAACGTCTTTTGAAATATGTCATGAATGACCCCAAGTAATATCTTTAAAATGAGCAATTACACAGCGGAAGATTTCTTGCGTACCTAAGATAAACATGCTTTCAAGTGTCAACCAAAAGGTTGGTGCGTTCATTAGTTTAACATAAATAATCATTTCCATCATTTTAATAGACCACAAGATTTCATATTCAGTTCTCATAAATATACGTCCCATACATAGAGACAAAAATAATCATTCATATGGATTGAACACCTGGTAACCGACATTCAAAATATGCATATAAGAATATCCCCATCATTCCGGGATCCTCCTTCGGACATGATATAAATTTCGAAGTACTAAAGCATCCGGTACTTTGGATGGGGCTTGTTGGGCCCGATAGATCTATCTTTAGGATTCACGTCAATTAGGGTGTCTGTTCACTAATTCTTAGGTTACCAGACTTAATAAAAAGGGGCATATTCGATTTCGATAATTCAATCATAGAATGTAGTTTCACGTACTTGTGTCTATTTTGTAAATCATTTATAAAACTTGCATGTATTCTCAGCCCAAAAATATAAAGGGTAAAAAGGCAAATGAAACTCACCTAATGTATTTTGTAGTAAAAATACATATGACTATATTGAACAACTGAACAATGTAGGGTTGGCCTTGGATTCACGAACCTATATCATTTGGATATTTATTAATACACTTAACTGTAATCGAATAAGTTTATTTATATTTAATTTATTAATTATATCATTTTTATATATGTCTCATATATTCTTTTTGTATATGAAAATATTGATTTTTGTTATGTTATATGTATTAGATAGGTGTTATATATATATATATATTATTTGTTTGTTACTAATAGTAATTATAATGATACATAAGTTATATTAATATTGATAAAAATAATAATACATGATATTACATGATATTACTAAATAATGTAATAATGTTAATACTAATTATATTAATAATAATTATAGTGATATTAATAATAATACTTGTAAAAATATCAATTTTTCTATTACTGATAGTTATGATAATAATAATAATAATAATAATAATAATAACAATAATAATAATAATAATAATAATAATAATAATAATAATAATAATAATAATAATAATCATAATCATAATCATGATAGTAATTATAATATATCTATATATTTTAGTTATAATGATAATAATAATAATAATAATACTTCATTTAAGAGTTCATAACCATGATTATTCTTTTATCATAATTATTTTTCATGTTCAAGTTCAAATTATAACCTATGATTACTGATCAACTTTTTATGAAAAGAATCATCGTAACACATCTATTAACTTTACATTCATGTTCTAAATCTTACACATTTTATAATCTTTTATAATATGACACATAGTTTTAAGTATATTCGTAACCAATTCATAATACTTATAGTAGTAGTAATAATAATCTTAATATTAATATTAATGATGATAATAATTATAATAATAATACTTATGATAATAATATTAATGATAACAATATTAGTGATAATCATAATAATAATATCAACAAATCTTAATTTAAATAATAATAATAATAATAATAATAATAATAATAATAATAATAATAATAATAATAATAATAATAATAATAATAATAATAATAATAATAATAATAATAATAATAATAATAATTTGTTATGGAAACTACCTTTAGAAAGCCTCAAAAAAATGATGTCGCGAGCAAGGCTCGAACCCGAGACCTCTCGGTATCCGACAACCACACTTAACCATCCGTCCGTTACTGCCTTTCTGATATATTGCTATCCTAAAACAAATATATACCGTTTCGATTATTCATCATCTTCTTCATGAATTCCAATTCGACCAGAGATCTAAACCTCACCCTCAACAGTTTATTTATTTTTTTTTCGAATTTTCAAACGAATCAGAAACTACCAATGGTTGTTGGATCAATTTTAACAGAAAAAAAATATATATATATACCCGCTATATTTAATTCACGAAGAACTCAAACATCAATCAAACAATTTAGACCATTTTAGATTGTAGCTTCAACATGAAATAAGTTTCAATACTCTCCTAGAATATTTCTGAATCATCATTTTAACTTAAAACATCGAATTGAGTTCGAATTTCACCAAGAATCGATTGTTTGACTTTTGAAAATTCAAGTTTGACTCTAAAATTAGAAATCAATATAAAGAATTGAAGTTTGCAAATTTGTAGATAGTTTAAATGAAGAATTTCTAACGACTCTACAATTCTAGATTTTGTAAATCAATTCGATTTCATGTTTTGAAAAATAAATAAATGAAACAGAGGGATACGAGTTTTTATTCTTCATTTTTCTGTCTAATTCAACAATTCGAACCAGTTACTATTGATAATTGATAACGATGATAGAAGAATTGAATGATTTTATTAACAACATGAGAAAGATTATAAAGTGAAAGTGTATCGACATTGAATCCCAGTTGAACAGAAATATAGAAAAAATATTAAACGACGATAGGGATGTTCAACAGATTCTTGTTTTATTATCTATGTTGAAATTCGATTGTACCAACTCTAGAGTCACAATTCAATCACCCAACAGTTTGATAGTTACGTTTAACAAATTCGATTCTTTCTCTGATCCATTGTCTTTATTCTAATTAATAATATAATTACATTAATATTAATAATACTAATTAATAATAATAATAATATTAATAACAATAATAATATAAGTGTAATAATAATAACTGATAATAAAATGATAATAATAATTATTAATAATAATGTTAATTAATAAAGTTAATAATAATATGAATATAGCAATAAGGATAATGGTAAAAAGTAATAATAATATTTTTAAATCATAATTATTAGTAATAATAATAAATAATTATAACAATTAATCATAATAATCAAAATTATAGTTTTAATCATTCTAATAACATTAATATAGCAATTTACATGTATTAAATTCTATAGCTATATAATTTAATAATATTCATATTAGATATTAATATTAATATTTATTTTGATGAAAATAATAATAACATTATTAATATAATAATCATATTTTAACTTGTAACTACACTTAATATTATAATTTATTAATTATGTAATATTTAATAGTTATATAATAACATATATTTAACATTTATACAGTACACAATATATATAATAATAACAACAATTTATTAATAATATTAATAATAATACTACTAATAATGATAATGATATTAATATAACAATTATATTCAAACTTGTTAATTAAGTTTAATATATTTCCATTTGTTATATCATATCTACCAATTATATAATTTATAGAATCTTTAATATTTATTAATTATATATACATTATATTACTTTTTTATAGAATTTAGTTATACATATATATTTACATATTTATTTACACACAATTGTTCGTGAATCGTCGGGCATAGTCAAAGGGTAATTGATTACATGAATATAACTTTCAAAATTTTCGAGACTCATCATTACAGATTTTGCTTATCGTGTCGGAACCATATAAAGATTAAAGTTTAAATTTGGTTGGAAATTCCCGGGTCATCACAGTACCTACCCGTTAAAGAAATTTCGTCCCGAAATTTGATCGAGGTCGTCATGGCTAACTATAAAAATGTTTTTATGACGAATATGAGTCGATTAATAGAGTTTTATCATCATTAAGTAATATAAATAAAACGATTCGATTATTCGAAGAGTATGAATGAAGTTATCACAAAAGAATGAGATGAGTAAATAGTGTTTCGTCAAATCTTTTGACGTAGTCATGGTTGAATTTAGAAAATAAGGTGCGTCTTAACTTTTGACAGAGTCAGGATTGAATTTCAGAATTCAAGGGATTTTAAAGATAATCTTCGAAATCTAAAAGATTTGATTCTTCGGCGAGTAAGGAAATTAAGATCTCTATAATTAAATACAGTGATCTGCCTCGATTACTCTGTCTGATATTTCCATTATAAATTAAAATCTTCCATTCCATTATTCTCACCATTCCTATATCTTCTTTCTTAATTCATACATTCAAAAGATTATGAAAATGCTTAATCCAGGTCCGATCGTTGTCCTTATCCTAACTATTGCAACAATCATTCTCCTTTTCCAACTTCCACCGGAGGAATCTGTTTTCTTTTACTTCGCCCTTGGGGTTATAGTGTTTTTAATTCTCCCGTGTCTTTATTTTGCGATAAACATTGATATACACGGTCTGTAATTTCCGTGTTGTTATTAGGCTTTATATCTCCCCTTATATTTCAATGTCCCTATTTCTGTTTCTTATAATCATTGTTATCCACAGTTAATACTCTCTCATATTTGCTGCGATTTATACTCCATTTTCTATTTCGGAGCTTTGTCCCTTCGTTTCTTCTTCTTGCGATTGGGCATCTCTTGTAATGGTCCAGAATTTGTAGATATAGAGTTTCGAATGATTATAATATTCTAAGCAGAAAGGAACGTGATAGCACGATTTGATTTTTAAATTTATCAACATCACGGAAGATAGAACCATCAAGAATACATTTTCTTGATTTGTTCAGGAGTTAAGTAGAATGAAAGAGTTATGTAACATGGCACATGATGACGTTATGATCTGTGAATCATCACGTCCCATTAGAAACTCAACATGACTTAATGTAATAGAATCACATTGATCAAGTGTCATTATATTATACTAACTCATGCATCAATTCCCGACATTACTTCAATAACATTCATAATTTAAGCTCGAAAGTTTACAGAATATAGAAACTAACAGTTTCTATATGATGTAATACTGGTAGCACGAAGAGATTAATGATTTCAGAAAAGAATAATTATGAAAATATCTTCAGAAATATGGAGGATATTTATAATGAAAGATACGATGATATCTTGGAATTTCTAATATTGAAGGATGATGAAGAAGATTTATCCGCAAGGTTTTGAGTCAAGAGCAAGGTATTCTCTAAAGATTTCATTAGAAACAAAATCATCTGAATTCTTTATGTAAATGTTTAGTCCTTGTGATTTGTTCAGAGTGTTCTTCATGGTTTGCTTAATCCGTTTTCCAGTTCCAACTTTTCTGAGCTTTGCTAACATACTATTCTTTATTATCAAACCTCCGACGATTAAAGTCGTTTACGATTTTCTATGGTTTTTGCTGCTTCATTCAACTTTTTCAATATTCAGAGTATTTGATTTGTAGACTGAGTGCTTTTCAGAATTTCAGAATAAAAGATCATCATTCTAAGATATAAATGTTATATGTATACATATATCTATTGATGTAGATATGCTGTGAGTTTTGAAATATTGATTGCTGATTCCCGGTAATTGGTATGGCAATTATCATTACAGAATGCGGATGAGTATATGATAGGGTATTAATGAATAAATATAGTGATTTATCGAAGTGACTTTCGCCAAAGAGTAGTGAAGTTGCTGGTACGTTTACTGTTAATGTGGTGCGATTTAAACAGTTCCCCGGTAACGAAGGCGAAAAGACAACGTATATATCAAGGTTATAATAAGGTTGTTTCGAACGAAAAGTTGAAGTTAACTTGCTGGAGCTGTGATAAAATTGATTAATTTGAAAAGTGATTGCAAAGTTATTTTCGGTAATAATAACGCTAAAGGAATTAGTACAGCTACGCGTTAAACGTTTACTCATTTTACGAGAGTTTTCAGATGCATAACTATACACATCAATCTTTCTTTCTGTAGATGAAGTGTGGTTGGTTCATCCTCTCGATTGAGGTGTTTTCAAGAATCACGAAAAGTTTGAACGCGGATTGTAATCGTCGAGATACAATGAGGTTTAAGATGAATTCAAGTGGCAAACTTGAATAATTGTTTAGTTTCATATGTTATAGTCAATATTTTAATTTATTTTAATTGTCCAATGTTGGTAGTCCACAGTTGATAGTCTACAGTTAGCAATTCAATAATTCATATATAGTTTAATATATAATATTCGAATTAATTAATACGTATCGTGACCCGTATTCGTCTCAGACTCGATCACAACTCAAAGTATATATATTATTATAAAATCAACCTCAACCCTGTATAGCGAACTCTAACATTACAGCATATAGAGTGTCTATGGTGATTCCAAATAATATATATATATGCATCGATATAATATGTCAAAACCTTGTATACGTGTCCCGATATTTAAAGTGCGTAAAAATAAATAACAAAAATTAAATGATGATAAATAAAGTGCGTAAAGTAAATAACAGAAATTAAATGACGATAAATAAAATTGCGAGAATGTAAATTGCGATAATTAAATTGCGATAAATAAAATGTAATCAGTTAGCTAGGAACAATTAGCTAGGAACAGTTAGCGTGGATTCTTAACAAAATTTCTCATAGTTAATTTGTTTGTTTCTAACAAATTTTATTTTATCAAATGTTTTCTTCATTATGCCACTTGTTGGATTCTGATAAATCAAAATCCAAATATGAAATTGGATGAATATGGTTATTCTGTGGTGAACGGATTTGTATATCGGTGGATGTAAGTAGGATAGTAAATGACTGTTGAATCAGATTCGAAGAATGTACAATGTAACTTATTAATGTGGAATCCAAATATTGGTATTACCTACCCGTTAAAATATTTTCACCATTAACAGTTTGTACGAAAGAATTTTTAATTACAATCTTTATGAAAATATATATACATATATATTTTCTTCAGATGTAATCATAGATTTAATGAGTTAATATGATATTAAACTCATTTGATTTTCGGTTGGAACTAGAATGAATATTCTCTAAAACTTTAGAGATTACATAATCGCCATGTCGAACGAAAATAAATGAGGTAGAACGATACGTAGAACGAAGATCATACTCGAAGTACAGATGGTGATGGTGATATTGAGGCGTGTGATGTTGAGGCTTATGTTATTGGTGGTACTGGTGCCGATGTTGCGGAAGCGGGTACGTTTTGCACCATATTCTCCAAATTTATTACTCGAGCGTGGAGCTCGTTGACTTCTTCTAGTATTCTGGAATGATTGTCGGTTGGAACGAGCGGATGAATAAGGTTTAGAATTGTGGATAGAATATAATCGTGTCGAGCTACTCTAGAAATGAGGCTGAAAATGGTGTTTCAGATAGGTTTTCCGGTAAGTGCTTCAGGTTCTTCACCAAGGGGTGAATTCGGTTGGTGGAAAGGATCATGTGCTTTTTGTCTCCAATGATTAAGTAGGCTACGAACCTATCAGATGAATTGGCTGATTCATTCTGGTGACACAGCTTTCGAAGCTTAGGTGAAACTCCATATCGGAATTGCAGTCAAAATTCGAGGAATTCAAACTGGTTGAGGGATTCATCTCGTACGATCAGATGAAGGATTTTGGATAAAAAAAATAGATTATAGGATGTAGATTAGTACCCTGCAATACATAATTTACATATGCATATATAATACTAAAATCCCATAAGTTACGGAGGAATCTACGGAAGCTGTCAGGCAAAGTTTATAGTAACATACGCTGAGATATGAATTAACAGATACGCTAAGATATGAATTTTGTCTATACACTATTCATGCAGTCAATGCAGTAAAACGTGTCTAGACTAAGAATGATAAGCAGATAATTTTCTAAGGATGGTAAACAGATGATTTCCGACTAGAAATCATAAGCAAAACTTTTGACATGCAGACACGGTCGAAGTCCAGACTCACTAATGCATCCTAACAACTGTCATTTAGACATACTAATGCAAGACCTGGTTCGCCAAGACCACCGCTCTGATACCAACTGAAGTGACCCGTCCTAATCCATCCGGACGAAGTCCAAATCGATTATAAATGATTCACAACAGTTGATTACATCGCGAGGTACTTGACCTCTATATGATACATTTTTACAAACATTGCATTCGTTTTTGAAAAGACAATCTTTCATTACAACGAAAGTTGATGGCATGCATACCATTTTATAATATATCTAACTATAATTGATTTAATAATAATCTTGATGATCTCAACGACTCGAATGCAACGTCTTTTGAAATATATCTTGAATGACCCCAAGTAATATCTTTAAAATGAGCAATTACACAACGGAAGATTTCTTGCGTATCTAAGAATAAACATGCTTTCAAGTGTCAACCAAAAGGTTGGTGCGTTCATTAGTTTAACATAAATAATCATTTCCATCATTTTAATAGACCACAAGATTTCATTTTCAGTTCTCATAAATATACGTCCCATACATAGAGACAAAAATAATCATTCATATGGATTGAACACCTGGTAACCGACATTCACAATATGCATATAAGAATATCCCCATCATTCCGGGATCCTCCTTCAGACATGATATAAATTTCGAAGTACTAAAGCATCCGGTACTTTGGATGGGGCTTGTTGGGCCCGATAGATCTATCTTTAGGATTCACGTCAATTAGGGTGTCTGTTCCCTAATTCTTAGGTTACCAGACTTAATAAAAAGGGGCATATTCGATTTCGATAATTCAACCATAGAATGTAGTTTCACGTACTTGTGTCTATTTTGTAAATCATTTATAAAACTTGCATGTATTCTCAGCCCAAAAATATAAAGGGTAAAAAGGCAAATGAAACTCACCTAATGTATTTTGTAGTAAAAATACATATGACTATATTGAACAACTGAACAATGCAGGATTGGCCTTGGATTCACGAACCTATATCATTTGGATATTTATTAATACACTTAACTGTAATCAAATAAGTTTATTTATATTTAATTTATTAATTATATCATTTTTATATATGTCTCATATATTCTTTTTGTATATGAAAATATTGATTTTTGTTATGTTATATGTATTAGATAGGTGTTATATATATATATATATTATTTGTTTGTTACTAATAGTAATTATAATGATACATAAGTTATATTAATATTGATAAAAATAATAATAATGATAATACATGATATTACTAAATAATGTAATAATGTTAATACTAATTATATTAATAATAAGTATAGTGATATTAATAATAATACTTTTAAAAATATCAATTTTTCTGTTACTGATAGTTATGATAATAATAATAATAATAATCATAATAATAATCATGATAGTAATTATAATATATCTATATATTTTAGTTATAATGATAATAATAATAATACTTCGTTTAAGAGTTCCTAACCATGATTATTCTTTTATCATAATTATTTTTCATGTTCAAGGTCAAATTATAACCTATGATTACTGATCAACTTTTTATGAAAAGAATCATCGTAACACATCTATTAACTTTACATTCATGTTCTAAATCTTACACATTTTATAATCTTTTATAATATGACACATAGTTTTAAGTATATTCGTAACCAATTCATAATACTTATAGTAGTAGTAATAATAATCTTAATATTAATATTAATGATGATAATAATTATAATAATAATACTTATGATAATAATATTAATGATAACAATATTAGTGATAATCATAATAATAATATCAACAAATCTTAATTTAAATAATAATAATAATAATAATAATAATAATAATAATAATAATAATAATAATAATAATAATAATAATAATAATAATAATAATAATAATAATAATTTTTTTATGGAAACTACCTTTAGAAAGCTTAAAAAAAAATGATGTCGCGAGCAAGGTTTGAACCCGAGACCTCTCGGTATCCGACAACCACACTTAACCATCCGTCCGTTACTGCCTTTCTGATATATTGCTATCCTAAAGCAAATATATACCGTTTCCATTATTCATCATCTTCTTCATGAATTCCAATTCGACCAGAGATCAAAACCTCACCCTCAACAGTTTATTTATTTATTTTTCGAATTTTCAATTGAATCAGAAACTACCAGTGGTTGTTGGATCGATTTTAACAGAAAAAAAAAAAAAATATATATATATATATATATATATATATATATATATATATATATATATATATATATATATATATATATATATATCCGCTATTTTTAATTCACGAAGAATTCAAACATCAATCAAACAATTTAGACCGTTTTAGATTGTAGCTTCAACATGAAATAAGTTTCAATACTCTCCTAGAATCTTTCTGAATCGTCATTTTAACTTAAAACATCGAATTGAGTTCGAATTTCACCAAGAATCGATTGTTTGACTTTTGAAAATTCAAGTTTGACTCTAAAATTAGAAATCGATATAAAGAATTGAAGTTTGCAAATTTGCAGATAGTTTAAATGAAGAATTTTTAACGACTCTGCAATTCTAGATTTTGTAAATCAATTCGATTTCAAGTTTTGAAAAACAAATGAAACAGAGGGATACGAGTTTTTATTCTTCATTTTCCTGTCTAATTCAACAATTCGAACCAGTTACTATTGATAATCGATAACGATGATAGAAGAATTGAATGATTTTATTAACAACATGAGAAAGATTATAAAGTGAAAGTGTATCGACATTGAATCCAAGTTGAACAGAAATATAGAAAAAATATTAAAGGACGATAGGGATGTTCAACAGATTCTTGTTTTATTATATATGTTTAAATTTGATTGTACCAACTCTAGAGTCACAATTCAATCACCCAACAGTTTGATAGTTATGTTTAACAAATTCAATTCTTTCTCTGATCCATTTTCTTTATTCTAATTAATAATATAAATACATTAATATTAATAATACTAATTAATAATAATAATAATATTAATAATAACAATAATAATATAAGTGTATTACTAATAATAATTGATAATAAAATGATAATAATAATTATTAATAATAATGTAAATTAATAAAGTTAATAATAATATGAATATAGCAATAAGGATAATGGTAAAAAGTAATAATAATATTTTTAAATCATAATTCTTAGTAATAATAATATATAATTATAACAATTAATCATAATAATCAAAATTATAGTTTTAATCATTCTAATAACATTAATATAGCAATTTACATGTATTAAATTCTATAGCTATATAATTTAATAATATTCATATTAGATATTAATATTAATATTTATTTTGATGAAAATAATAATAACATTATTAATATAATAATCATATTTTAACTTGTAACTACACTTAATATTATAATTTATTAATTATGTAATATTTAATAGTTATATAATAACATATATTTAATATTTATACATTACACAATATATATAATAATAACAACAATTTATTAATAATATTAATAATAATACTACTAATAATGATAATGATATTAATATAACAATTATATTCAAACTTGTTAATTAAGTTTAATATATTTCCATTTGTTATATCATATCTACCAATTATATAATTTATAGAATCTTTAATATTTATTAATTATATATACATTATATTACTTTTGTATAGAATTTAGTTATACATATATATTTACATATTTATTTACACACAATTGTTCGTGAATCGTCGGGCATAGTCAAAGGGTAATTGATTACATGAATATAACTTTCAAAATTTTCGAGATTCATCATTACAGATTTTGCTTATCGTGTCGGAACCATATAAAGATTAAAGTTTAAATTTGGTTGGAAATTCCCGGGTCATCACACTATCATTACGGGAAATCCTTCGGACATGATAAAAACGAATTCGAAGTACTAAAGCATCCGGTACTTTGGATGGGGTTCGTTAGGCCCAATATATCTATCTTTAGGATTCGCGTCAATTAGTAGATCGGTTTACTAATTCTTAGGCTACCAAGAAAAAGGGGCATATTCGGCTTCGATCATTCACCCATATAATGTAGTTTCAATTACTTGTGTCTATTTCGTAAAATATTTATAAAACTGCATGTATTCTCATCCCAAAAATATTAGATTTTAAAAGTGGGACTATAACTCACTTTCACAGATTTTTACTTCGTCGGGAAGTAAGACTTGGCCACTGGTCGATTCACGAACCTATAACAAATATGTACATATATATCAAAGTATGTTCAAAATATATTTACAACATTTTTATTATGTTCTAATGATTTGAGTTTATTAAGTCAGC
The DNA here is from genome assembly GCF_046630445.1 of Rutidosis leptorrhynchoides. Classification (NCBI taxonomy): domain Eukaryota; kingdom Viridiplantae; phylum Streptophyta; class Magnoliopsida; order Asterales; family Asteraceae; genus Rutidosis; species Rutidosis leptorrhynchoides. The sequence continues at coordinate 553,544,025 of NC_092334.1, forward strand.
TGTCCTCGTTAGTAACCTACAACTAGTTGTCCACAGTTAGATGTACAGAAATAAATCGATATATATTATCTTGAATCAATCCACGACCCAGTGTATACACGTCTCAGGCTAAATCACAACTCAAACTATATATATTTTTGGAATCAACCTCAAACCTGTATAGCTAACTCAAACATTACTGCATATAGAGTGTCTATGGTTCTTCCAAATAATATATATACATGGGTCGATATGATATGTTAAAACATTTGTATACGTGTCTATGGTATCCCAAGATTACATAATATATTAGAATATATGTATTATACAATATAAGGTAGCTAGGATATGATTAATATAGATTTGTTACCAATTTTCACGTAGCTACAACAAGCAAAATTATCCAATCTTGTTTTACCCATAACTTCTTCGTTTTAAATCCGTTTTGAGTTATTCAAGTTGCTATGATTTCATATTGAACTTAAATTTATGAATCTAAATAGAAAAAGTATAAGTTTATAGTCATAAATACAGATTACAAGTTGTTTTTGTAAAGGTAGTCATTTCAGTCGAAAGAACGACGTCTAGATGACCGTTTTGGAAAACATACTTCCACTTCGAGTTTAACCATGATTTTTGGATATAGTTTCATGTTCATAATAAAATAATTTTCCCAGAAGAACAACTTTGAAATCAAAGTTTATCATAGTTTTTAATTAACTAACCCAAAACAGCCCGCGGTGTTACTACGACGGCGTATATTCGTTTTTACGGTATTTTTCGTGTTTTCAGGTTTTAAATCATTAAGTTAGCATATCATATAGATATATAACATGTGTTTAGTTGATTTTAAAAGTCAATTTAGAAGGATTAACTTTTTTTGTGAACAAGTTTAGAATTAACTAAACTATGTTCTAGTGATTGCAAGTTTAAACCTTCGAATAAGGTAGTTTTATATATATGAATCAAATGATGTCATGAACATCATTACTACCTCATATTTTGTGGATAAACATACTGAAAATGAAAAAAATAGATCTAGCTTCAAAGGATCCTTGGATGGCTTGAAAGTTCTTGAAGTAGAATCATGACACGAAAACAAGTTCAAGTAAGATTTCCACTCGAAATAAGATTGTTAAAGTTATAGAAATTGAATCACAGTTTGAATATGAGTATTACCTTATATTAGAAAGATATCTTACTGTAAATAAGAAAGATTTCTTGAGGTTGGATGATCACTCAAAGTGGATTTGCAAGATTGGAAGTAAGCTAGCAAACATGAAAGTGTTGTTGGTGTGTTCTTGGGTAGTTGTTTTATAACTTGGTTTATGTATGGATTTATGAACTAGATTGAGCTATATTTTGATGAAGATGATTAAAAACACCTAGAACAATGGAAGAACACTTGAGAGAGAGTAGTTTGATGCATGTAAGTTGCAAAATGAAAGTGTGTATGTGTGTGTTCATTCACGTGAATATGGTGTCACCATATAGGCTCCATTAGTTTGTTATTTTGTGAGATATTTCATGCTAGATGTTAAATTATGGTTCCTGCATGGTTAGGTGACTCACATGGGCTGCTAAGAGATGATCATTGGAGTGTATATACCAATAGTAAATACATTTAGAAGCTGTGTATTGTACGAGTACAAATACGAGTACATACGAGTAGAATTGTTGATGAAAATGAATGAGGATGTAATTGTAAGAATTTTTGTTAAGTAGAAGTACTTTGATAAGTGTCTTAAAGTCTTTCAAAAGTGTATGAATACATATTAAAACACTACATGTATATACATTTTAAATGAGTCGTTAAGTCATCATTAGTCATTACATGTAAGTGTTGTTTTGAAACCTTTAGGTTAACGGTCTTGTTAAATCTTGTTAACCCATTGTTTATTATATCTAAAGAGATGTTAAATTATTACATTATCATGATATTATGATATATTAATATATCTTAGTATGATATATATATATAGTTAAATGTTGTTACAACGATAATCATTACATATATATCTCGTTTCGAAATCATTAAGTTAGTAGTCTTGTTTTTACCTATGTAGTTCATTGTTAATACACTTAATGACATGTTTACTTATCATTTATCATGATTAAACATAGTGTATAAATATCTTAATATGATTTATATGTATGTAGTAAGACGTTGTTATAACGATAATCGTTATATATATCGTTTTCGAGTTTCTTAATTCAATAGTCTCATTTTTATGTATATAACTCATTGTTAAAATACCTAATGAGATACTTACTTATCATAATATCATGTTAACTATATATATATATATATATATATATATATATATATATATATATATATATATATATATATATATATATCCATATATATGTCATCATATAGTTTTTACAAGTTTTAACGTTCGTGAATCACCGGTCAACTTGGGTGGTCAATTGTCTATATGAAACCTATTTCATTTAAACAAGTCTTAACAAGTTTGATTGCTTAACATATTGGAAACACTTAATCATGTAAATAACAATTTCATTTAATATATGTAAACATGGAAAAGTTCGGGTCACTACATGTATAGGATCTTTGGTTTCTTTTGCAGGTGCTAGAAGGAGTAAAGGTGCCAAAATGTGGTGTTCAAATCTGAGTCAAACGGCTATACAACGGATACCAATTTTGGACTGAAGCACGTACGGTCACACCACGGTCGACCGTCCAGGCAACCATGTGTCAACGGTTATTTTTTGAATCCCACTATAAAAGGCAAACATTTAAGAGCATTTGAAGCGGACCCTCTTGCACATTTAAAAGGCTTATCTCCAGTGATCACAAGTGCATCAATTACTACTCAAATGTGATCAAGCAAGAGAAGATTCTATGATCTTATAGATATAGAATTGGGTTGTTGTAAACTTACTAATTAAAATCATTTATCTTGTGAGTTTACTTAATGTAATGTATGTCCTAGTATTGTGTTAGGATCATCATTGCAGAATGTATGAGTCTTGTAACTTCAATTAGTGGAAGCATATGCTAGCTTAGTGATCTACTTCCTTAAAGGGACTTAGGAAGTTGATTAATCTCATTTGGAGATTAGTACTTGTCCAAGGTGAAGACAAGTTGATCTAGGTTAGAGTTGATCTTTCAAAGGGATAGAAAGATTAGGTTTGTTGTCTACTAAAGAAGATTGAAGAATTGTAAATCGGATCTCCACCGGGTTTGGAGAAAAGTGCTTAGTGAAGCAACAAATCCCGATTAGTGTAATCGGGGAGTAGATTAAGGTGGATTAGTTAACATCCACCCGAACCACTATAAATCCTTGTGTCTATGTTCTTTACATTACTTCATTTATCATTTTGAACATATACACTACACACATCAAGTTTGAGTTGAGTTGGTTGATCAAAGTAAAATCGAATTTGGTGATCAATCGGAAAAAAGTTAAAAACGTATTAAGTAACAATTCACCCCCCCCCTCTAGTTACTTGCAATTGGTATCAGAGCGGTTGCTCAAATCATTGCGTTACAAATGATCGCAAAAGCGTCAATAGTTCATTTTGTGAAAAAACATGAGTCAATGATTCTCGGATCAACTCAAACGATTGGATATTTGGAAGAATTGGTGAAAGAAGCACCAATCTTTGATAAGATGAATATTGATGTGTGGAAATTAAGAATTGAGTCTTATCTCAAATCTAATGATTACTACTTGTGGAGAATAATCAAAGTAGGAGACTTTGTACCACAAGCTAGTTCAAGACTAGTGAAGTCAACATTTCAAAACAATGATGTTTTGAAACAATTTGATGCAATTTCACTACTTCATGGAATTCTTCCTAGTGAAGAAAAATTAAAGATAATCTCATGTGAAAGTGCAAAAGAATGTTGGGACTCACTATGTTCTCAAGAAGATTTAAACTCTAAGAGTTTAAAGGATAAAGGAATAGAGAAGGGTTCGGAAAGGGTTAGTGTTTTTCGAGCAAAAGGGTTGAATGAAAATGAAGACTTTTGCCTCATGAGCTCTTGGAATGACATGGATCAAGATGGTCAAAGTGAAGAAGAGGTTGAATCTCCATTCAAAGAAGACGATGTCTCAAGCATGGATTGCAATGAGGTACATGTATTCTATCCTTCTAATTATGAAGAATTGTTAGATGATTACAAAACTATTAAATTTTTGTATGATAGTAGTCGTGACAAAGTAAAACTTTTGGAGAAAGAATTACACAAAGTTACACAACAAAGTTTTAATTGATGAAAATAACACTTTGAAAAGAAAACTTGAAAGGATAACTAATTGTAATTCATCAAGAGATAAACATGAAATAAATGTATGTCACGACTCTAGCAAACACAAATCTTGTAATCAAAGTCCATTATCTATTATTAGGAAAATTAAAAACATGGGAAAAATGGACCAAGCTAGCAAGTCCATGGTAGGGATAAGTCAAGGATTGCGTAATCTTAAAATCAATCAAAATCAATGATCAAAATGCTAATGAGAATAACCTTCTCAAAAGACTTTGTATAAAAGAAAGGTTTTTCTTACAAATGCAAATTGTTTTTGAAAAATGATTTTAAAAGATCAATGTAGGAAGCTTACTTGCCTTAGGATTGTGTGTTTATGTGAAAACATGTATTGCATGCTAAATACTAGGTTGATGTGTTTTGTATACTATGTGCGATATATATATATATATATATATATATATATACATGTCATTGATGATTAAACATCGGGAGGATGTAATCTTTCAATGTTAGGAAACAAAAACTTGTCCTCAAGTATTCTATAGAACCTAAGAATCGTCAAAACGCATTTGAAGAAAGAAGAAGTGAAGAAACGAGTGATCAGAAGGATCCACGGCAGCACCACGGCTGACCGTATACTCGATCGCAGACTCCTATCCTGTTCGTGGAAAAATATCTGCACGGCTAACACTACGGTCGACCGTGCTTCGACCGTGCGTGGTCTGATTCAGTTTTGATTTAAACTAAACCCTCACTCTTATTTCTTTTCAACCACTTCAAAATACACACACCTATACACGGCTGAGGAGATCGACCGCACGGAGAAGAACGCTCATTCCCTCAATTTCAATTCCTACTTTCGGTATGATTAATCCTTACTTTCCTAACATTCAATTGTGTTTGTATGATGAATTAGGATTATGAAGAAACCCTAACTAGAATGAATCAAAACCTAAATTGATGCAAACAATTGAAATTGTTCTTGAAGAACAATTTAGAAACGATTGTAGTAATGATTATTGTATATCTATGCATTGATTTAACTTTGGATAATTCTAGGGTTCATTATACATCTAGGTTAGATTTTCATAGAAGCATTGCTCATATGATATAAATGACATTGTTGCTAATTGAGTGTAATAATATTGAATGTCAAAACATGTGTTGATGATGATCTTAAAAGTCTAGAACACATATGAACTTTGTGAAAATCTTAATCTAGTTGCAAACTCATTAACACTAATGAAGAGTGAAAATGTGAAGAACATTAACATCAACACATCTAAGTATTGATGATAATTAAAGTTTGCAAAACATGTTGCCTACAATTGAATTATGCACTTTGAATTAATTAAAAGTGTCAACGCGCAGAAAATGGCAAGAGGAAAAGGCAAGACTGTTGTAGCAAAAAGAAAAGACTCATATGATCCACCATCTGATCTTAAAGAGAGAATTGCCTACAACATTGAATTTCTGACAGGCAGAAAAATTGCCGAAGGAAGAAGAGTTGCTCACACTGAAATGCCTGAGCTTGTAAGGCAGTTTGAAAAACTCAAATGGAAATCTTTTCTCACTCTAAATGGTCCAATCTATCCCTCACTCATTCGAGATTTTTACGCTAATTTCAACTTTGTGAATGATGAAGTATTCTTCAATCTTTTGGGTGTTAACTATCGTTATCCACTCAAGGATTTCAGGATCAAGTTGGATGTTCCCACTGAGGGAGAAAAGTTCTGCAACAAGCAACATGATCTTTCGAATTTTCATGACTTCATTTCAGACAAAACTCCTCTAATCGATACACTATGCAAAAATGATGCTCTAAGAGCTGAAATCGAGAAGTCTGGTGTACAAGGGAAACACCTTCGCCATGAATATGACACTTGGAAAAAAGTCATCATCCATAACATCTATTGCAAATCTGGTAATCACACAAATATCCATGCCACTCAATTTGCTCTGATGTGGTGCCTAGAAAATGAGATCGAAGTAAACATGGAATATCTCATGGCATCAAGGATGAACGGAACTGTTACGGAAACCACTCGTGCATTACCCTATGGACTACACCTCAATAAAGTGTTTGATTATTTGGGTGTCACAATTGATAACTTTCATCAACCTACACTTGCCATATTCAAAGGACCAAAAACCTCAGAAGTAACCTCCCAAAAACGAAAAAGGACGTCTGGTGAAGCAGGGACCAGTAGAGAAAATACTGTGATACCTGACAGTGAAGACGAAGAAGCTGATGAACAAGGTCAAGAATGTAAGATAATGGGAAAGTTGGTCAAAATCTACAAGGAGCAAATTAAGAATCTCAAAAAGGAGTCAAAAATTGTGAAGATGATGAAAGGGGTAATAAAGAAATTGACCTGCAAGGCAAGCGACACCGAGGATGAGATTTCAAGTGAATAACTCTAAGAATCCTTGAAGAAGGATAATTGCGGTAAGGAATGTGTGAAACAATTATGCTATAGTTGAATGTAGACATAACTCATTTGAATATTGTAATGCCTTAATCGTACTCAAAAATATGAAAGATTAAAAAGCTAAAATGTATTGCAGATAACATGCGGTCGCAGACACGGCTGACCGTGACAGTGACCGCAGATTGACTGCAATACATTCAAGGTTCATTAAATACACACCAATAGCAAATCAATACCACTAACTTACAAACAATATCTAAAAGCAATCAAACTTAACTTCTTCTTTAAAATTCTTAAACAAAACAATTACTCAAAATGGATGAAAATCCTCTTCTCAAGATTCTTTAAATTGAGAATTCTCAAAGAACTTCTTGCACCTCAAAACAATGAGCTCTCCAAAACCCTTTATCTTCTCAAACTCCAAACATCACTCAAATCTCAAAATGATAAAAGTTCACAACAAACTTCCATGTGATGAAAAGAAGAACTCTCAAGATGTTTCAAGACACATCCAAGAAGAACATGAAGTGTTCTATGACTATCCTACTCTTCAAAGTGAGTTTGATAAAATTGGATGGGGGTCATTTCTTTCACTTAAAACCTACACATTTCCTTCACTTGTCAAGCAATTCTATTCAAAGTTTGAATTTACCTCTGACCAAAGGGTAAAATTCACTCTGCTTGATCAAGACCACGTGATGACACTTAAGCGATTTAGCTACATCCTTAGAGTGCTCACAAAAGGAGCTGAGTTCTATGATACGATGAATCATATACACCTCCTTCCAAAGTTCATTCAAGAAGAGCACTAACCTCACTCTTTATTGATCCAGAACTAAAACTAAGTACTCTCTATCAAGAAGGAGTTTTTGACAATGACATTCGACCAGAGTATGGAACATGCAAAATGATCATAAGTCACAACATCTTCTTTAGAAAAGAAGATGATGATAAAGTTTCCATGACTGAACTTGGACTCATGTGTTGCTTAACCAAGTCCATACAAGTAAATCTTGCCTACATAATGGCTTCCAGGATGCAAGATCTTAAACAAGATCCTTCATAATCCTATCCTTATGGTCGTCGCTTGACGCTTCTGTTCAAGCATCTCAACGCACTGAACCTCACAATTCCCTCAGGAACCAAATGCATCATCACCCATGCTTAATAGAGCTTCTTTCAATCACTGTACCCTCCATGCATATTTATTTTCATATATGCATCACTATGTTTCATGATTGCTTTGAATAAAATGTGTGCTTGTTATGTTTTAATATATGTTTTTTCAACGCGCACAATTTAAGGGGGAGTTTTGTTCTAAGGGCGAGCTTAGTTCTAGGAGGAGCTAACCTTTTTGCTTCGAAAAAAGGGGGAGAAAGATGGATACAAGTGATTGTTAACACTTGCGTATTTATAGCAAAATGTCCATCATCACTTGTATGTTTGTCATCATCAAAAAGGGGGAGAATGATGGTTGAATGTGGGTTAATACACTAAGCAATAAACTTAAGTATGATTAGCTAAAGTGTAATTAACCAAAGAATATGTTTTGATGATGACACATACATATGCATATGTGATGATTGACATCTTAACATAAAACACGCAAGGTCACTAATTCATACTTTATCTTGCAAACGACCAAGTCAAACATAGGATTAAGAATGAAATTAAAAGTTCAGGAAAATACACGGTGGAGGTACGGTCGACCACATAGTCAACCGTGAAACCCCAAACTGAATTTCAAAGTCGTTTTCTGAAAACAAGTTGCACGGTCGCCACCACGGTCAACCGCAGTGCGACCGCAGTTTCTTCTATCTCCGATTTTGACCAAATAAAGTTTGACTAGTTCCCGACATCTATAATTCATGTAACCTTTCTAAACATGCTTAGAATAGATGCCCTCTCCATACTCAATTGAGTTTTGGTCATAAAAACACTAATTGTGATAAATTACGCCTAATGACATCTTAATGACAAATTAACCAAGATTAGGCATAACATATAAGTGTTAATCAACAACTTGTGATCTTAATTCTTATCTAGATATATTTAGTACGATCATCAAGTGCCAACACACTTAAGCCAATGTCACTGGAACAATGATTGCTATTAGAAATGACTTAGTGATTAATTAAAGCTAAATGAAGAACAATGATCTCAAGGTTAAACTAGAAATTACTTGTAATCCTAAAACACACTTAGATACATTTAGGATGGTCACCAAGTCCCAACTAGAGATTGCTCTTCCCTTGTGCATGTCTTGGACATTAATGTTTGCTTACACATTAATCATGTAATGTGTTATATTGCACATTATACTTTTTAAGTTCTTGAATTATAAGTTGTACAAGTATCTACATGATTGATCTTAGAATAACTATCTCTTGCTATGTGAGTATTACTTGCTAATTGCTAATATAATTAATACTCATAAACTTGTCAACTTAATTAATATGTTTGCCATGTGCTCATTAGTTAGGATTCAAGTAACTAACCTACTCCAATAGATTAAGTGTAAAATGGTTCACAATGAAACTATAGTCAATTGTCTATTTGGTTTAGTCTAAGTAACTAAGTATGATTGCTTGATCAAGAATAACTTAACCTTAATGTCTCTACACACTTCATGATTATCTTATAGAGACATTATTCAATTAATCCCTAACTAAACTCAAATGAAACATGACTTGTGATTAATTGGAACTAGGGAGTTAATGATATAGTGACTAGCCTTTAGAATTGAACCAAGAGCATTAAAGTGACTAACTAAGTCTTGACCAATCTGAAATTTCCCTAAATATCAATCAAGACACTTCTCCAAGAATGTTGGGTTTACCACTTTTAGAATGATTAGTCACTTTTATGCAATAAGACCAAATCTCACACACTTAATGCATATAGTACTTGTATAGGATGTTTGGTTTCTTTTGCAGGTGCTATAAGGAGTAAAGGTGCCAAAATGTGGTCTTCAAATCTGAGTCAAATGGCTATACAACGGATACCAATTTTGGTCTGGAGCACATACGCTCGCACCACGGTCGACCGTGCAGGCAACCGTGTGTCAACGACTATTTTTTAAATCCCACTATAAAAGGCAAACATTTAAGAGCATTTGAAGCAGACCCTCTTGCACATTTAAAAGGCTTATCTCCAGTGATCACAAGTGCATCAATTACTACTCAAATGTGATCAAGCAAAAGAAGATTCTATGATCTTATAGATATAGAATTGGGTTGTTGTAAACTTACTAATTAAAATCATTTATCTTGTGAGTTTACTTAATGTAATGTATGTCCTAGTATTGTGTTAGGATCGTCATTGCAGAGTGTATGAGTCTTGTAACTTTAATTAGTGGAAGCATAGGCTAGCTTAGTGATCTACTTCCTTAAAGGGACTTAGAAAGTTGATTAATCTCATTTGGAGATTAGTACTTGTCCAAGGTGCAGACAAGTTGATCTAGGTTAGAGTTGATCTTTCAAAGGGATAGAAAGATTAGGTGTGTTGGCCTCGTCAAAACACTTAACGGCTCCATCACTTGGTCCCACAGCCTGATCGAACTTAAATGAATTTAACAAACGACATTGCATTCTTTTATTTCAAAAGTTTCCCAAAAAGGAAAGCATACCAAAATATGTAGTTTAAAAGTAACCCAACATATTAATAATCCAAAGTTGACACAAAACATTGTCAACAACCCACAAGTAATAATTATTCAAAAACCGAATGCAAGCCAAAGTTTCATAAATTGTTTCATAAAAATCTGCCCAAATGCATGCAGACTCTTCTAAACATAGCGAAAGCATCACATAAACTCAAGTACCTGTGAAAACATGCGAGTAAACTGTCAACACAAAGTTTGAGTGAATTATAGGTTTAAATAATTAAATAAACTTTAGACCACAAGATTTAAAAATGTTAGAAAACATTAAACATTATTCCATTATTAATGAGCCACCTGGTAACCACTGAACCCTTTATTTACCCTTGCCAAACACAATAAAAATATACACTGGACAGTGCATCTACAACAAAATACGAAGTACTAAACATTCTGATTATAAATTGCTAGCGCGAATAGCTCGAAATGGGGTTGTCAAACCTGATAGATCTATCCGTAGGATTCGCGTTCACCGGTAGAAACCAATGATTCCTCCCGCGCCCGCCGCCGTCCGACCCGCGTTAGAGAGGAAGAAAAATGGAGAGAGAAAGAGCAGATGGATTCTATCCCCTATATCGAAAATATTTTTGTCCAACTCACAATGAATAATTTAAATTTAATTGTCACTTGTGTTTAAACGTAAATTAAAATGCATGTAATCACATCCCAAAAATATACTTTGAAAAGTATGTAAAAACGGGACTCTAACTCACCTTAATAGTAATGAAGTAACTAACACAATTAAGCGAACAGCAAATGTAGTACAGTGATCAGGAATGATCACAACGCCGACCTATAAATAAAGCAGGTCGATATAAATAACTAACATGGGTCAAGTCTAAATATGATAGCTATTGTACATGTTGCAAGTAGTCATAGAACAATACTCAATATGCATCGGTTTGATCGAAACAGCTTATGGACACACACTTTCTATTTTTAGAAAGTTTCTATTTTTAGCAAGTTTTCCATTTTTGGAAAGTTTCTATTTTTGGAAAGTTTCTATTTTTGTAAAGTTTCTATTTTTGGAAAGTTTATAAATTAGGAAAGTTTCCTTAATTAGAAAGTCAACAAAAGTCAACTAAAAGTCAAAGTCAACCGAAAGTCAACTCAAAAGTCAACCTTGGTCAAACATAGTCAACGTTAATTTTAAAAGTGTAAATTGTAATAATAATGTGAGTTATAATGTTTAATAAAGTTAAATATGACTAATTATGTCATAACATAAGTTTAATTAAATTAAAATGAATTGTTAAAGTTAATATAAGTTTAAATGATATAATTAATATAACATAAGTAATTAATTAATTAATTAATTAAATATTAGTCAAAATATAAGTATTATTAATTAATAATAATTTTTAAATCATATCATAAGTATTATTAATTAATAATGAATTATTAATCATATCATAAGTTTCTAATTATAATTATTAAATCATAAGTATTTAATAATTAAATTATAATTAAATAATTAATTAATCCTTATTATAAGTCTCATTATAGTAATCTCATAATGTAAGTTTAATACTTATCATAAGTATTTTCCATTAATAATGAAGTATTATTAATCATATGTTTAATTAAAATGTTAATTAAATCATAAATATTAATTAAATGATATAATAAATATATATCATAAGTCTTAAATAATAATAATTACTTTTTTATCATAAGTAATTAAATGATATTGAAATCCATTATTTATATCATAAGTTTAATAATTAGTCAAAAGTTTAAAATCAAAAGTTCATCGGGTCGTATCTTGAGCCCTAGGTGTCGGTTTTCGGCGAGCCTTACATATATCTTCGCCTAATCAAACCACCCGACACTTTGGTATACTCAAGAACACACCATGAACAGCCCACAAGTCATGATATACAGCCAATACACTACTTGGAACTTCAATTCAATCAAAAACGTGTTTTAGACGTAACGGGTGGTTCGTGGCTCGGATTGAGATGGCCCGAACATGAAAGTTTGCCCCACCATCAGTCCTAACACACTAACACACCCTAAAGTCACCTAATATGGTCACAAAGTCGGACCAAACCTGGTTCATACCAAAATCACATTCAATCTTAACAAAATATCACTTTGATCATATCTAGGGCTCCGGGAATCGAAACGACATGAATCCGGAGTCTAAAATTAATGTCTTGATGAGAGGAACTCATCTAGATACTTTATTTTAACTTTTATATCAGTCACAATAGCAGAAACACACGAAAAAGCTTCTGTCCAAAGAAACAAAAGGGAGAAGGAAAAAGTTAGAGAGAAAATAAGGGTTTGATTAAAATTGTAAAATGTGTAAATGAATTGAAAAATAAAAAAGATGGGGAGTATACTCCCTCCCCTCCCATTCGGACGATCCTAGGGGTGGGGTGGGCCCCACTTGGCCCATCTCACTTAATTGTTAAGTTACTTATGGCCCGAAAGCCCGAACGAATCCCGAAACTCGAAAACACGCTTACGCGATTAAAAATTCGGAGAGATAACAAACGCGCGACGAAAAATAAATATAAATACTATATATAATTATACGATCTTAAAATATCATATTTAAATATCCCAAAAATGCGACCGTTGGTTTAAAACCCGAAAAGATTCGTCGGATAGAAATCCGCGACACGTAGAAACGTATAAATTAAAATATGAATACAATTATTCACATAACACTTAATAATTGATATATTATTATTAATATAATAATATAGGTCATGGAATGACGTAGCACAATTAATAGTTAACGGTCGTTAAATAATTAACGGTAAAAGATAACGGAAAAAGTAGGGTCGTGACAGTACCTTCCCGTTACGGAAATTTCGTCCCGAAATTTAATCAGGTGCAGGGGTTGACTCAGCATCTGGGAACAAATGCTGGACCACGTCTGGCGTTCCATATAACCCGGACAATAGGAATTCGGCTCTGCTTAAGAGTCTTAACTTCTCGATCCATAATTTCAATAGGTTCCTCAATAAAGTGTAGTTGCTTATCAACATGAAGTTCTTCCAGAGGAATAGTCTTGTCGGCCTCGGCCAAACACTTCTTTAAGTTCGATAAATGAAAAACATCGTGAACAGCACTGAGTTCTTGTGGCAACTTCAAACGATAAGCCGCCGGTCCAACTCTCTCAATAATCTCAAACGGTCCAACAAAACGAGGACTTAGCTTTCCCCTTTTACCAAAACGGATCACACCCTTCCAAGGTGAAACCTTTAACATAACACGATCACCAACTTGAAATTCCACATCTTTCCTTCCCCTATCGGCATAACTCTTTTGCCGACTTCTAGCGGTTTTCAACCTTTCCTTAATCTGTACAATCTTCTCGGTAGTCTCGTGAATAATTTCTGGACCTGTGAGTTGAGCATCCCCAACCTCATTCCAACAGACAGGAGACCTACACTTCCTACCATACAGAGCTTCAAATGGTGCGGCTTGAATACTTGCGTGGTAACTGTTGTTATAAGAAAACTCAGCTAGCGGCAAGTATTTATCCCACCCATTACCAAAATCAATAACACACGCTCGTAACATATCTTCCAACGTCTGAATGATCCTTTCACTCTGACCATCCGTTTGAGGATGATAAGCGGTACTCATATCTAACCTAGTTCCCAAGGCTTCCTACAAAGATCGCCAAAACCTCGATACAAATCGACTGTCTCGGTCCGAAATAATGGATACAGGAACACCATGCCTAGAAACAATTTCCTTCAAGTACAAACGTGTAAGCTTCTCCATTGAATCTATTTCCCTAATCGGCAAAAAGTGAGCCGACTTAGTGAGTCGATCTACAATCACCCAAATAGTGTCATAGCCACCAGCAACTCTCGGTAACTTAGTAATAAAATCTATTGTAATCCCTTCCCACTTCTACTCGGGAATCTCAGGTTGTACCAACAGTCCAGACGATTTTTGATGTTCAGCTTTAACCTTAGCACAGGTCAAACACTTAGCCACATATGTAGCCACATCAGCTTTCATATTTGGCCACCAATACAGCTCCTTAAGATCATGATACATCTTTCCTGAACCAGGATGAATAGAGTACCTAGACTTATGAGCCTCATCCAAAACAAGTTGTCGCAGTTCACCAAACTTCGGAACCCAAAGACGTCCTGCAAAGTACCTAGTACCATCTGCTCGAATCTCAAATTTCTTAGCCATACCTCTTACGTTCTCTTTCACAAAATTCTCTTCCTTTAAGGCTTCTTGTTGTGCCTCAAGAATCTGCCTTGCGAGGTTTGTTCTAATTGTCATATTCAAGGCTCTAAACCTGCGAGGTTTAGCCCTTTGTTTATGACTCAACGCATCCTACACCACATTGGCCTTACCCGAATGATACAAAAGTTCACAATCGTAATCATTCAGCGTCTCAATCCATCTTCGTTGTCTCATGTTCAACTGTTTCTGATCGAGGATATGTTGAAGACTTTTGTGATCTGTGTACACAGTACTCTTGACCCCATACAAATAATGTCTCCAAATCTTAAGCGCAAAAACAACGACCCCCAACTCTAAATCATGAGTTGTATAGTTCTGCTCGTGAATCTTCAATTGACGTGATGCATACGCAATGACTTTCTTTCGTTGCATCAAAACGCAACCAAAGCCCTGACGCGAAGCATCACAATAAACAACAAAATCATCATTACCCTCAGGTAGTGACAATATCAGAGCGGTAGTCAACTTCTTCTTTAAAACCTAAAAAGCAGTCTCTTGTTCATCCTTCCACTCGTACTTCTTCCCTTTATGCGTTAAAGCAGTCAGAGGTTTTGCAATACGAGAGAAATCTTGAATGAACCTTCTATAGTAACCTGCCAATCCTAGGAACTGACGAATCTGGGTAGGAGTTTTCGGAGTTTCCCACCTTTCAATCGCCTCAATCTTAGCAGGATCAACTTGTACCCCTTGTTTACTAACAATATGTCCAAGGAATTGAACTTCTCGTAACCAGAATGCACACTTAGAGAACTTAGCGTACAACTCTTCTTTTCTTAACAGGTCGAGCACTAACCTCAAATGTTCTTCGTGCTCTTCATCACTCTTCGAATAAATAAGGATGTCGTCGATGAACACAATTACGAACTTGTCCAGATAGGGTCTACACACACGGTTCATGAGGTCCATATACATAGCAGGTGCATTTGTCAATCCGAACAGCATAACAAGAAACTCAAAGTGACCGTAACGGGTGCGAAAAGAAATTTTCGAAACATCATATTCTTTAACACGCAACTGATGATAGCTGGAACGAAGACCGATTTTTGAATAAACAGATGAACCCTGAAGCTGATCGAACAGATCATCAATTCTCGGAAGGGGATAACGGTTTTTAATAGTAAGCTTGTTCAACTCACGATAATCAATGCACAAACGAAAAGAACCATCTTTCTTCTTAACAAACAGAACAGGAGCTCCCCAAGGAGACGAACTAGGATGAATAAAACCCTTGTCTTACAACTCACAGAGTTGACTCGACAATTCTTGAAGTTCGGAAGGCGCAAGACGATAAGGAGCACGTGCTACAGGAGCAGCACCGGGAACAAGATCAATTTGAAATTCTACCGCGCGTTGCGGCGGAAGGCCAGGTAAATCTTCAGGAAATACCTCGGGAAAATCTCTCACAATATGAACATCTCCCACACTCTTCGTTTCTTTATCGGAATCAACAACATGGGCTAGAATAGCATGACAGCCCTTGCGAAGATGTTTAAGAACTTTCAAACAGCTAATAAGATTTAACTGTCGACATTTCTTATCTCCAAGAACCATCAGCGGCTTTCCAACCACATTAGTAATACGAATAGCTTTATCATAACACACAATCTCAGCACAATTCGCAGATAACCAATCCATCCCAATAACAATGTCAAAACTACCAAGTTCAATCGGTACCAAATCTATCTCAAAATCTCTACCAGCTAAACTAATGTTACACTTACGATGCACAGTCTTAGCAGTGAGTACCTTACCATTAGCTATTTCAACAACATACGTATTGTCTAAAGGAGTTAACGGTGTTTTGATTTTTGGACTTAATTTACTCGACACAAAACTCAAATCAGCCCCTAAATCAAATAGTACATAAACTGATAAATCGTTGACCGAGAACGTACCAGTAACAAGTTTAGGATCTTCCTCAGCATCCCTAGCGTTAATGTTGAATGCTCTACCTCGTGCAGTCTCTACAGTCTTCTTGTTGGGACAGGCATCACGGAAATGCCCCAGCTTCCCACACTCGTAACAAACTCTCGAATTACCACCATTATTCGACTTTCCATTACCATTACCATTACCACCTCTATTACCAGAATTATTACCATTATTACCACCTGCAGTAGGAGTAGCAGAACCCGGCAGAAGCACCGTAAAATCCTTAGCAATGTGTCCCTGTTTGGAACACCTCTTGCAAGTCACGGTACAGAAACCATCATGAGCCTTGTAACAACGTGGACACACACGCTGACTGCTGTTATTCGAACCAGAAGTATCCTGCTTTTTCTACTGACTCTGGTTTTGATTGCGGTTATTATCCCACTTTCTCTTCCCATTATCAGCTTTCTTAACAGTCTCTTCACTGGGTTCGGTTACAGCAGCCTTGCTTCTTCTCAAGATCTTATCATTCAACTTATGAGCCATTGACATCGCGGCCTCAATAGTCTGGGGCTCACTAGATTCAACTCCATGTTCAATTTTCTCGGACAACCCATCAATGTAAGCTTCAATCTTAAGATTCTCATCGGCATAAACATTAGGGCACAACAAAGTCAACTCAAAGAACCTCTGCTCGTAGGCATCTAATTCGGTGCCCTTCATTTTCAAGTTTTTAATTTCAACCTCTAACTTCTTAAGCTCACCCCTAGGTCGGTAGCAGGTGATCATTCTTTCCTTGAAATTATTCCAAGTTAAACCATAAGCCACATCATTTCCCAAACTGTTAACCAAGTTGTTCCACCAGGTCAATGCACTATCCTTCAAAGTGCAGCTAGCAAAACTAACCTTGTCCTCCTCTCAGACTCGACTAACCCTGAAAATAGACTCGATTTTCTCAAACCAGCGGGTAAGTCCTATGGGTCCTTCTGTACCACTGAATTCCTGTGGACGACTTGCCATAAACGTTTTGTGGGAGCATCCCACCTGATTGTTGTTCGCATTAGCATTTGCATTAGCATTCGCTGCCATAGCAACAGCTATCCCTTCGGTAACCAGACGTTAGATACGGGCTTCGTTGGACTCTCTAGGAGGCATGATCTTCAAAACAGAATAATACAACCGTCAGTACTAAGAATAATACCAGTGTTATAAAGGAATAGATCGAATATGAAAAGATTAACCATTAAAATAATAGTCAGTAACCACTATGAGTGATAACATGACAGTTATGATTGTTATAGAAATAACCACCACATGCATACATATTTTATGATAACATCATACAACATACATAGCACCTAACATACATGATCTACATTACGCATAATATAACATGCCAAGAGTCACAACATCAGAAATAAAATGTGATACTGATAATAGATGTCATAAAAATAACCATCCATACATAATGAAAAACATCCCATAACAAAACCTTAATAAAATCCTCGGCAAAACGCCGTACATAACCCAAAAATGTAAGTATGAAAGGACATTAAGTCTTATGAAATAAATAATCAATCATGAATCATCATATGTGATGTTTTAACTCTTATACCGACACTTAGATATTTTTAATTCGCAGAGTGTTATATCGTGACCATTGCTAAACAGTTAACGTATAAAAGTGTTCCTAAAAATCCCAAAAATTTTAGATTAAATATATTTAATTATTTCACTCATTAACTGTTTGAAACCTGATCAAAAAGGTTCTATAATTATTTATTTTCTGTTCCGATTTATATGTACGGAGTACTAATATTTAAACTTAAAAAGGTAAAAATAGTTTTAACAAATCTAAAATCTTCGTAATCGATTTACAGTTCAACTTTTATTTTAATACATCATAAACTTATATTAAATCTATAGGAACGCTAACGAAATGTCAACCGGATATTACTGACGTTTACTAATTAAGCTCGAAATCATTTATATTCCCTTTCTATATATAAATAGTTTTAAAATAGCAAAGTTAATTACTAAAACAAATATATTATATATTTTTAAACAAATAAATTTAATATAGCTTTATATATTTACAAGTAATATTTATATACATATTTATATATCTATATATTCTATAGTTTCCATTAATCGTATTTTATTTTTATTTATTTTTTACAATATAAATCCTAATAATCATATTATATAATATTCTAAATTATATTTCAAATTATAAATACTTATTTAAATATATATGTTATCTATTTACAAATAGTTGTTCGTGAATCGTCGGGAATGGTCAAAAGTCAAACGAATATATGAAACAGTTCAAAATATTTGTGACTCAACATTACAGACTTTGCTTATCGTGTCGAAATAATATAAAGATCAAGTTTAAATTTGGTTGAAAATTTCCGGGTCATCACATCATATCACATCTGCTTAAAGCGGGTGTGATAAGCTGGTCCAGCATGAGTCTCAGCAGAAGGCTCATACTTCCGCAACTTTCCTTTCACTTCTTCCAACTCTGCCTTCAAACCACGAACTGTGCTCTCGAGAGCCTCGAACTTAGCGTCAACTTCACGGTTACACTTACGATTCTCGAACCCAACATTGTTCTTGAAGCTAACAAACAAATCTATACTAGCTCGTATCTGGTCCATCATCTCGTTATGTGGTAAAGTACGCATACAATCACTAAGAGCATTAATACGCTTCACTTCATTGTAAGCCCTGTTCATATGAGTAAGGGTGGAAAAGTAGTAGTGAACAGGATCATCGATCTGGGGTTGACCAGCACGGCATCTGGCGGCAGCCGGAGGAGCAGGAGCAGCAACGGAGTTATCGCTCGAAGTCGACATCTGCAAACAGTAAAACCGCAAACCACATACCAAATAGGAATAAATGCTAATGATATAACATATACGAAATGAAATGCATAATAATGCTATAGCAAAAGGGTCTGGCTGTAGACTAGACTCTAATGCACCCTAAGAACCACGGGTTGACCACATTAAGACCGCCTAGTTCCCTACAACCAGAGCTCTGATACCAACTGTGATGGCCCCGTCAAAACACTTAACAGCTTCGTCACTTGGTCCCACAGCCTGATCGAACTTAAATGAATTTAACAAGTGACATTGCATTCTTTTATTTCAAAAGTTTCCCAAAAAGGAAAGCATACCAAAATATGTAGTTTAAAAGTAACCCAACATATTAATAATCCAAAGTTGACACAAAACATTGTCAACAACCCACAAGTAATAATTATTCAAAAACCGAATGCAAGCCAAAGTTTCATAAATTGTTTCATAAAAATCTGTCCAAATGCATGCAGACTCTTCTAAAGACAGTGAAAGCATCACATAAACTCAAGTACCTGTAAAAACATGCGAGTAAACTGTCAACACAAAGATTGAGTGAATTATAGGTTTAAATAATTAAATAAACTTTAGACCACAAGATTTAAAAATGTTAGAAAATATTAAACATTATTTCATTATCAATGAGCCACCTGGTAACCACTTAACCCTTTATTTACCCTTGCCAAACACAATAAAAATATACACTGGACAGTGTATCTACAATAAAATACGAAGTACTAAACATTCCGATTATAAATTACAAGCGCGACTAGCTCGAAATGGGGTTGTCAAACCCGATAGATCTATCCGTAGGATTCGCGTTCATCGGTAGAAACCAATGATTACAGTTACCAGACTAGGGAATATTTTTGTCCAACTCACAATGAATAATTTAAATTTAATTGTCACTTGTGTCTAAACGTAAAACAAAATGCATGTAATCACATCCCAAAAATATACTTTGAAAAGTATGTAAAAACGGGACTATAACTCACCTTAATAGTAATGAAGTAACTAACACAATTAAGCAAACATCAAATGTAGTACAGTGATCAGGAATGATCACAACGCCGACCTATAAATAAAGCAGGTCGATATAAATAACTAACTTAGGTCAAGTCTGAGTATGATAGCTATTGTACATGTTGCAAATAGTCATAGAACAATACTCAATATGCATCGGTTTGATCGGAACAGCTTACGGAAACACACATTCTATTTTTAGAAAGTTTCTATTTTTAGCAGGTTTTCCATTTTTGGAAAGTTTATATTTTTGGAAAGTTTCTATTTTCGGAAAGTTTCTATTTTTGGAAAGTTTCTATTTTAGGAAAGTTTCCTTAATTAGAAAGTCAACAAAAGTCAACTGAAAGTCAAAGTCAACCGAAAGTCAACTCAAAAGTCAACATTGGTCAAACATAGTCAACGTTAATTTTAAAAGTGTAAATTGTAATAATAATGTGAGTTATAATGTTTAATAAAGTTAAATATGTCTAATTATGTCATAACATAAGTTTAATTAAATTAAAATGAATTGTTAAAGTTAATATAAGTTTAAATGATATAATTAATATAACATAAGTAATTAATTAATTAATTAAATATTAGTCATAATATAAGTATTAATAATTAATAATAATTTTTAAATCATATCATAAGTATTATTAATTAATAATGAATTATTAATCATATCATAAGTTTCTAATTATAATTATTAAATCATATGTATTTAATAATTAAATTATAATTAAATAATAACTAAGCCTTATAATAATTAAATAATTAATTAATACTTATTATAAGTCTCATTATATTAATCTCATAATGTAAGTTTAATACTTATCATAAGTATTTTCCATTAATAATGAAGTATTATTAATCATATGTTTAATTAAACTGTTAATTAAATCATAAATATTAATTAAATGATATAATAAATATATATCATAAGTCTTAAATAATAATAATTACTTTTTTTATCATAAGTAATTAAATGATATTGAAATCCATTATTTATATCATAAGTTTAATAATTAGTCAAAAGTTTTAAATCAAAAGTTCATCGGGTTGTATCCTGAGCCCCGGGTGTCGGTTTTCGACGAGTCTTACATATATCTCCTCCTAATCAAACCACCTGACACTTTGGTATACTCAAGAACATACCGTGAACAGCCCACAAGTCATGATATACAGCCAATACACTACTTGGAACTTCAATTCAATCAAAAACGTGTTTTAGACGTAACGGGTGATTCGTGGCTCGGATTGAGATGACCCGAACATGAAAGTTCGCCCCACCATCAGTCCTAACACACTAACACACCCTAAAGTCACCAAATATGGTCACAAAGTAGGACCAAACCTGGTTCATTCCAAAATCACATTCAATCTTAACAAAATACCACTTTGATCATATCTAGGGCTCCGGGAATCGAAACGACATGAATCCGGAGTCTAAAATTAATGTCTGGATGAGAGGAACCCATCTAGATACTTTATTTTAACTTTTATATCATTCACAATAGCAGAAACACACGAAAAAGCTGCTGTCCCAATTATATCAAACCGAAAACATATGTTTACGAGAAATTCTATGCATACAAACATCATTACAACAATCAATAATCATCATACTACTAATAAATCATCAAAATACAGAAAAGTAATGAAAGATTAAAAGTTCTAGGGTTAGGGTTTATACCCTAATCGAGAAACAATTAGTATAATCGCGTAGAGAACGGAACGAGGAACACGTTTATGCTATTCAATCCTTGATCCAAGCTAGAAAATTGATGAAGAATGGTGGTGTTGGGGAGGTGAATGGCGACGGCCAAAGAAACAAAAGGGAGAAGGAAAAAGTTAGAGAGAAAATAAGGGTTTGATTAAAATTGTAAAATGTGTAAATGAATTGAAAAATAAAAAAGATGGGGAGTATACTCCCTCCCCTCCCATTCAGCCGATCCTAGGGGTGGGGTGGGCCCCACTTGGCCCATCTCACTTAATTGTTAAGTTACTTATGGCCCGAAAGCCCGAACGAATCCCGAAACGCGAAAACACGCTTACGCGATTAAAAATTTGGAGAGATAACAAACGCGCGACGAAAAATAAATATAAATACTATATATAATTATATGATCTTAAAATAACATATTTAAAATAATTAGGATTTAAATATCCCAAAAACGCGACCGAAATCCGCGACACGTAGAAACCCATAAATTAAAATATGAATACAATTATTCACATAACACTTAATAATTAATATATTATTATTAATATAATAATATAGGTCATGGAATGACGTAGCACAATTAACAATTAACGGTCGTTAAATAATTAACGGTAAAAGATAACGGAAAAAGTAGGGTCGTGACATTAGGTTTGTTGTCTACTAAAGAAGATTGAAGACTTGTAAATCGGATCTCCACCGAGTTTGGAGAAAAGTACTTAGTGAATCAACAAATCTCAATTAGTGTAATCGGGGAGTGGATTAAGGTGGATTAGTTAACATCCACCTGAACCACTATAAATCCTTGTGTCTATGTTCTTTACATTACTTCATTTATCATTTTGAACATATACACTACACACATCAAGTTTGAGTTGAGTTGGTTGATTAAAGTAAAATCGAATTTGGTGATCAATCAAAAAAAAGTTAAAAACGTATTAAGTAACTATTCACCCCCTCTAGTTACTTACAGCAACCGAGCCAGTGTGTAAAACTTTCGAAGCCCCGGCACCGCTACCCGATTATACAAAGAAAGAAAAAACCAAATTCTATGACTTTCATGATGACTTTGGTCATGAAACTAACAAATGTAGGCAGTTAATCGAAAAGGTGGTCGCAGAGCTAAAAAAGGGAAAATTGCAGCACCTGAAGAAATCTGCTAAAACAGAGGGTAGTAGGCCAAAGCAGGAAAAAGAATACACGTGGCAGAAGAAGAACGAATCAAAGGCAAAAGAGGCAGAAAAAACCATAAACATGGTAATGAGTAAAAGCATAAGTACAGAGCTAAAAGAAGTTAAAAATTGGGAAGACGCGACAATATCATTCATAGCAAGTGAAAGGCAGCAGTTCAATGCTCCTGTGGTGATTAAAGGGTACATCAAAGGCTGTAATCTGGAACTCAAAGGTCTATATGTGGACACTGGCTGCGACAAGGATATCATATATGAACATTGTTATATGTCGCTACCTAGGTCCGTCAAGTCGCAGCTAAAGAAGAAAACAGTTAACTTATAGATTTTGCTGGTGAACAAGTCCCGTCATTAGGGACGGTTAGGGTTAAGTTACAAGTATGAGACGATAACAATGGCGAAAAGAAAAGAGATGTTGATGTTGAGTTTGCTGTAGTTAAGTCGAAAGCTGAATATAATGCGCTGTTAAGCAGAAATACCTTGCAAAAATTAGGAGCCATACCATCCACAATACACGGTTTAATGAGATTCCCAACAAAGTGGGGGGGTCGCAACTATAAAGACAGAAATGGATAAAAAAGGGAGAACAATGCAAAAAGTCATAAGGCAAGGTCGCAAATAGGCAGAGTCGAATAAACAGCAAATAGTTCAGACAAGCAGAGACACACATTTCTCACAGGTATGTCGTACATACAAATGTTTTGATTTGGTATTTGATGTCGCGAAAAATAGAAATTTATAATTTTGTGAAAAATTAAAGTATAAATTCACGGCACAACCAAAATTTAATTCAGTAAAAAGCAATGAAGAAAAACGACGTGAATACATAAAAATACGTTATATTTTTTCTTTTAAGAACATTACCCACTGTTATACTAAACAAGATGCAGGATTGGGAAAATCTCAGACAAGATTTTGATAGAATCAATGAGATCCCAAGAAAAAACGGCAAAGAAGTACGCTTCCACATTGCGAGCTTATTGATAAAGCGCGCAACAAGGAATAAGAGAAAAGTAACACATGTGTGGGTAGAAAAGTTACTCGGCGCAGGAGATGATACTCAGAAATTCTGGATCAAAGCAAAAGAAGCGCGACTAATGTCGCACAAGCGAAGCGCGGATGTTGAAAGGACCCGTTCATATACATTATAAACGATTCACAATAGTTGATTACATCGCGAGGTATTTGACCTCTATATGATACATTTTACAAACATTGCATTCGTTTTTAAAAGACAAACTTTCTTTACAACGAAAGTTGACGGCATGCACACAATTTCATAATACATCCAACTATAATTGGCTTAATAATAATCTTGATGAACTCAATGAATCGAATGCAACGTCTTTCAAAATATGCCATGAATGACTCCAAGTAATATCCTTAAAATGAGCTAATGCACAGCGGAATATTTCTTTAATACCTGAGAATAAACATGTTTTAAAGTGTCAACCAAAAGGTTGGTGAGTTCATAGGTTTATCATAACAATCATTTCAATATATTAATAGACCACAAGATTTCCGTTTATAAATATATGTACACTCGCAAGTGTATAAAAGTATTCTATAAGTTGTAGGCACCCGGTAACAAGCCTTAACGTTCATGTTTTACCCTCTGAAGTACACCAGATCAGGTGTGTTTAAAATAACCTCGAAGTACTAAAGCATCCCATAGTCAGGATGGGGTTTGTCAGGCCCGATAGATCTATCTTTAGGATTCGCGCCTACCGTACATAGACAAGTAGTTTAATGTTACCAAGCTAAGGGTATATTTCTGGTTTAAACCCACATAGAATTAGTTTTAGTACTTGTGCCTATTTCGTAAAACATTTATAAAAACAGCGCATGTATTCTCAGTCCCAAAAATATATATAAAAGGGAGCAAATGAAACTCACCATACTGTATTTCGTAGTAAAAATACATATAACGTAATTTAACAAGTGCAAGGTTGGCCTCGGATTCACGAACCTATATTAATTATATATATTTATATGTTGGTCAATATTTGTCTAACAATTTTTGGTCAAGTCATAGTGTACCACAATCCTAATGCTCGAGACTAATATGCAAATGTCAACAAAAGTCAACTTGACCCAAAATGACTTCTAAAATTTCTACGTGTTTATTATATAACTTAACTATAGTCGTTTTATATATTTAAATATATTTATTAGATTTTATAATAATAAAAGTCATTTATTAATAAAAATTTATATTAACGTTTATATATGATAAAATATACTTTTATATATCTTAAGTAGTAAAATTTATAAAGTTCACTTAATATCGTAAAACTATAGTGGTAAGTATTATTAATGTAATTATATTATGCGTGGTGAAAAATATCTTTGTATCCCCTATTTATTTGATAAAATAATATTGATCATAATAATAATAAGTAAAAGTTGTATTATTTTGTAATAATAATTATTATTATTCTATAAAAAATAAAATATTTATATTTACTAAAAATGGTATTATGATAAAATGATAATACTAACATAATAGTAATAATGATATTTTATAACAACAATGATATTTCTATTAAAATAATAACGACGATAGTAATAATAATTATTTTAACAATAATACTAAAATTCAGTTGACTATAACTTTTAATCCGTTCATTGAAACCATTCGATATCTAAATGAAAAGTTCTTAATTTTTCGCTAGCTTTCCAATGACATGCATATCATATACCCTATCTCAGTAGCATATGTATCTAATTCAGGATTCAACAAACCTATCTAAGGATAATATCGAATGTACAAGCATGCATAATCCTATATACTCGAGCACTAGTTAGGGATACACTATTGATATATAAAAGTTAAGTTATGAGTGCTCACGTATCAATATTGAGATTCAATATTGCAGGAAAGTACGTAGACACAACGGAGATGATAAATACTAGATTGACCTCACGAGCATACCCATGAACCATACCCATCACCTCCATAGCTATAACCAATAATTTCCTTAGCTTCGACTCATTCAAAAAACTATTTTGAAATCACTCGGACATCACTCCGTCGTAATATTTTATGTATACTAATAATATCTTAAAATAATACAGAGCAATATATATATATATATATATATATATATATATATATATATATATATATATATATATATATATATATATATATATAAATCGATTGAGAGAGTTTAGAGAAATATATTTTAAAGTTTCTATGAAATAATGAAACCTGTTGAATTCTATTTATAATAGATTTTTGAATTATTAAAGTAAATTATTAAAGTATGAATTATTAAAGTGAATTATTAAAGTATGAATTATTAAAGTGAATTATTAAAGTATGAATTATTAAAGTGAATTATTAAAGTTAAAGTAAAGTAAAAGTAAAGTAAAGGTAAAGTTAAAGTATAGTAAAAGTATAAAAACTATGTATGTATAATACGCGTATAAATATATATAATATTAATTTAAATCGTTATATATATTTAATGAAATAAAATATAAATATCGTTATATTTATTATACTGGTTAAGTAATGAGTTGTCAAAAGTGATTCTAGATATTTATAAAAGTTATATACGTTTTAATAATAAAGTTCTTTTTAAACTGAAAACGTTTTTGTACGTTTGAAAATAGATTAATAGAATATTATGGAAACCAATTCTCCACTAGCTTTTGTCTAACTTTCGTAAATGACACTTTTTATTTTTATTTATAAATAGCTTTACAAATTATTCCGAATATGGTTAAGAGGAATAGATTTTCTCAAATCATAGTGGACCTCTCAACAGAGACTTGTAATCATAATTCAATGTTTCTGATAATTTAATCATTTAATATATATTTTTTTCATCGATAATCATATTGAAACAAATACGTTCATATAAAGCATTATATGTTTAAATACTTTGTTGACATTTTCAATTTATAACATATACACATATACATACATATTCATATATGTTCATTTAATGGTTCGTGAATCATTGGAATTTGGTCGAGGTTTAAATGAATGTATAAACATAGTTTAAAATCCTTGAGATTTAACTTAACAAACATTGCTTATCGTGTCAGAATAATATAAAGATAAAGTTTAAATTTAGTCGGAAATTTTCGGGTCGTCACAGTACCTACCCGTTAAAGAAATTTCGTCCCCGAAATTTGATAGAGGTCGTTATGGCTAACAATGAGAATGTTATTATGACGTAACGATTATGAAGTTTTATCATGTCTAAGAAGTATGGATAAAATAATTCGATTACTCGAAGCGTATGAGGGAAGTTATCGTAAATGAAGGAAATAAGATTATAGTGATTCGTCATATCTTTTGATGTCATCACAAAAGATCTCCGAATTTAAAGAAAATCTTTATAATCTATGTTGGATTTGATGCTTCGGTGATTAAGGAGATTATGATTCTCTTCGAATTAATACGATAATCCATCTTGATTTCTCTGTCGAGTATTTCACTATAAATCTACCTCATTCGTTTCCTTACAACTCACACCTTCTATTCTTTCTCCCTCAACTCATATTTTAAAGTATTTGTCAATATGCTTCATCCAGTACTGATTCTCGATATACTCCTCACTTTCATATCTGTCATTCTTCTTTTTCATCTGCCTCCGGAAGAATCTATTTACTTCTACTATATTCTCGGTTTTATAGTGTTTTTAGTTCTTCCGTGTCTTTATATTGCTATATGCATCGATATATACGGTTTATAATTTTTGGGTGGTTGTTGGGTTTTATATCTTCCCTTATATTTCAAAGCCCCTGCTTTTGTCTTCTATAATTATTGACATCCATAGTTAATGCTCCCTTCTATTTACTGCGATTTATACTCCAATTTCTATTTTGGAGTTTTGTCCTTTCGTTTCTTCTTCTTGCGATTAAGCAACGTTTGTAATGGTCCAGTATTCGCAGATATGAATTTCAGAATGAACATAGTTAATGTTCTAAGAAGGAAATGGTAATGGCACGATCTTGATTTGTTAATTTACCAGAATACCCTGAAAAGACCGAATCATCAAGAAAATATATTCTTGATATTTTTAGAGATTAAATAG
The DNA here is from genome assembly GCF_046630445.1 of Rutidosis leptorrhynchoides. Classification (NCBI taxonomy): domain Eukaryota; kingdom Viridiplantae; phylum Streptophyta; class Magnoliopsida; order Asterales; family Asteraceae; genus Rutidosis; species Rutidosis leptorrhynchoides. The sequence continues at coordinate 553,572,275 of NC_092334.1, forward strand.
AATACAAGAGTTGTGTAACATGGAACATGATGACGGCATGGTCTGTGAATCGTCATGTCCCATTAGAAACTCAGCATGACTTACTATAATATAATCACGTTGATCAAGTGTCATTATATTATACTAACTCATGCTTCAGTTCCCAACACTACTTCAAAACATTCATAATTTAAACTCGAAAGTTTATAGAATATAGAAACTAATAGTTTCTTATATGATGTAACACTGATAGCGCAAAGAGATAAATGACTTCAGATAAGATTAGTTGTGAAAATATCTTCAGAAATATCGCGGATATTTATAATGAAAGATATGATAATATCTTAGAATTTCTAATATTAATGGATGATGATGAAGATTTGTCTGTAAATGTTTAGAATAAAGAGTAAGGTATTCGTTAATGACTTTAGAAGGCACTGAATCATTTGGATTCTTTGAAGGCAGATTTAGTCTTTGTGATTTGTCCACAGCCTCCTTCATAGTCTGTTCAATCCGTTTTCCAGTTCCAAACCTTCTCTTTTTCTCAGCTTTACCACCTTACTATTCTTTGTCATCAAACTTTTTACCGTTAAGATCATTTACAGTTTTTGATGCTTCGTCAGCATTTCAAGAACTAGTTTGCAGTTCAAAATATTTTTCAGAACTTCACATTCAAAGTATGTAAGTCCAGGAGATAGACGTTTTACGTACATATATAACTGTTGGCGTAGACATGCTGCGAGATTTCAAAATACTGGTTACTGTTTTCCGATGATTCGTATGACAATTCTCGTTACAAGATGCGAATGAATAAATGATGTGATTTCAATAAATATAATGATTTTTCGAAAAGTCAAAGATAATTGAAGTTGTTGGTAAGCTTATTGCTAATCTGGTGAATATAAACGATTCCCCGGTAACGTTGGCGAAAGGGCAACGTATCTATCGAGGTTATAATAAGACTATTTTGATTGAGAAGTCGAAGTTGACTTACTGGAGCTGTGACAAAACTGTCTATTTTGAAACGGAATTGAAAAGTTATTTTAGCTAGTAAATGCCAAAGGGTCTAACACGGATACGTGTCGAACTATGACTTGGGTTTTGAGAGTTTTTCATGGGTATAACTGTGGGTAACATGTGGTTGGATCATCATCTCGATTGTTCCTTAGTTGAAGTGTCTTCACGAATTTCAAAGGGTTTGAGCACATATTGTAATCGTTAATACATATGATGTTCTAACACAGTTTTGAAGTCAAAGTATAGCTTTGAAAGATATAGGAATCTAAGAGTGATGATACTGGTTATATTTCGAATTGGATTATGCGATTTCAAAATCAGAATATGTAATTGAATTTGAATGAGTATGATTGTTTTGATTTATATGAAAGAATGGATATTGTTGTGAAAGTAGGGAGTATAGTTGATGATTGCTGAATCAGTTTCAAAAAAATGTAATATATTAATTGTGAATTTATATATCTCTCGGGTATTACTACCCGTTAAAAAAAATTCACAGTTAATATTTTGTACAAAAAGAAGTTTATTACAGTCTTTATGAAAATATATGTGTATATTTTCTTTAGATGTAATATAGATTTAATGAGTTAATATTAAATTAAACTCATTTATTTTATGGTTGGAACTAAAATTGAGTAATCCCTAAAAATTTATAAATTGCATAAGTATTTCTTTAATAATATTGAAATTATGAATCATTACTTTGTAATTTGTTAGTTTTCGTGAAATTCTTGTGAACTTCGCAAGATACGAATGATGTTATTTGAAAAGTTTCGAGTACATCGATGATGAAAGTGTAAAATCAAACATATATTCGAATAATACACTTGATTTATTATGAATTGGAATTTTATTGAATTGAGATAGAGATTGTAATTAACGATGGTTAAGTTGCGGACGAAGGACGTACATCATTGAATATTTGTAATATGAATTAACTGAGTAGTTAAGATTCACACATAATAGCTTAGTACGGGAAGATTTATTATGGTTTAAAAATTTATACATATAAAATAAACATATAAATCTTTCGATTGGAAATGAGTTAATACTTCATAACTCGTTGATACAATATATTTGTTGTTGATTCGTAATGATGTCCATAATGATTCTTGAACTGACAGAGTTTGTGATGTTACAGGTGCTGTTGATTCTGACGATACTGACGGCACTGACTGTGTTGATGATGCTACGGTCCTGTTGATGTTGTTGGTAAAACAATTCTACCTTGTAAATCGTACACCATTTTCGATCAAAGTTTCTACTCTACCATCTCCGTTCATTCATCCGATTTGCGGTAAGAATTAAATAATCTCTAAGATTTTGGAGATTACATAACTGCCGCAGAGATATCTCTTCAATGAAGTTTATGAATTAATACTTCATCATTTGTTGTTGTTGATATTCCTGGATATTTACAGAGCGTATGACGTTGATGTTTGAGATACAGATTATGATGTTGCGGTGTGGGATGTGGATGTTGTTGTTGGTGGTGGTGATGGTACAGTTGGTGTTGCTGATGGTGGTACTGTTTATGCTGCTGGTGTTTGTAACCTTTGCACCATATTCTCCAAAGCCACTACCCGAGCGCGAAGCTCGTTGACTTCTTCTATTACACCGGGGTGATTGTCGGTTCGGACGAGCGGATAAAAAAAATCTAGAATTTGGTGTAGTATGTAATCGTGACGAGATACTCTAGAAATAAGAGAGAAAATGGTGTTTCGGATAGGTTCGCCGGTAAGTGCTTCAGGTTCTTCGCCAAGAGGGCAATGTGGTGGATGGAAGGGATCACCTTCTTCTTGTCTCCAATTATTGAGGAGGCTACGAACCTATCCCCAATTCATCCAGAATAGATGATTCCTAATTGGTTGATCCATTCCGGTCACACTGCTTTCGGAGCTTGAGTGGGATTCCATATCAGAATTCGAGGGACTTGAACGAATGACGAATTCCATTTCGTTCGATTGAATAAAGGATTTTTTGATATGAAATGATTTTTCGGCTATCGGGTGGTATTCTAATTACATAGAATATCTATATATATAGCGCAAAAGATTTCGTAGATTACGGAGGAATTTACGGGATATGTCAGGAAAAGTTTACAGTAACAGATACGCTAAGATATGGATTAGCAGATACGCTAAGATATGAATTTTGTCTATACACTATTCATACAATCAATGCATTAAGACGTGTCTAGACTAAGAATAATAAGCAGGCAATTTTCGACAAAAATGATAAGCAAACTTTTGAAATGCAGACACGGTCGAAGTCCAGGCTCACTAATGCATCCTAACGACTATCAGTTAGACACACTAATGCAGACCTGGTTCGCTAGGACCACCGCTATGATATCAACTGAAAGGACCCGTTCATATACATTATAAACGATTCACAATAGTTGATTACATCGCGAGGTATTTGACCTCTATATGATACATTTTACAAACATTGCATTCGTTTTTAAAAGACAAACTTTCTTTACAACGTAAGTTGACGGCATGCACACCATTTCATAATACATCCAACTATAATTGGCTTAATAATAATCTTGATGAACTCAATGACTCGAATGCAACGTCTTTCAAAATATGCCTTGAATGACTCCAAGTAATATCCTTAAAATGAGCTAATGCACAGCGGAATATTTCTTTAATACCTGAGAATAAACATGTTTTAAAGTGTCAACCAAAAGGTTGGTGAGTTCATAGGTTTATCATAACAATCATTTCAATATATTAATAGACCACAAGATTTCCGTTTATAAATATATGTACACTCGCAAGTGTATAAAAGTATTCTATAAGTTGTAGGCACCCGGTAACAAGCCTTAACGTTCATGTTTTACCCTCTGAAGTACACCAGATCAGGTGTGTTTAAAATAACCTCGAAGTACTAAAGCATCCCATAGGATATATATATATATATATATATATATATATATATATATATATATATATATATATATATATATATATATATATAGGTTTGTCAGGCCCGATAGATCTATCTTTAGGATTCGCACCTACCGTACATAGACAAGTAGTTTAATGTTACCAAGCTAAGGGTATATTTCTGGTTTAAACCCACATAGAATTAGTTTTAGTACTTGTGCCTATTTCGTAAAACATTTATAAAAACAGTGCATGTATTCTCAGTCCCAAAAATATATATAAAAGGGAGCAAATGAAACTCACCATACTGTATTTCGTAGTAAAAATACATATAACGTCATTTAACAAGTTCAAGGTTGGCCTCGGATTCACGAACCTATATTAATTATATATATTTATATGTTGGTCAATATTTGTCTAACAATTTTTGGTCAAGTCATAGTGTACCACAATCCTAATGCTCGAGACTAATATGCAAAAGTCAACAAAAGTCAACTTGACCCAAAATGACTTCTAAAATTTATACGTGTTTATTATATAACTTAACTATAGTCGTTTTATATATTTAAATATATTTATTAGATTTTATAATAATAAAAGTCATTTATTAATAAAAATTTATATTAACGTTTATATATGATAAAATATACTTTTATATATCTTAAGTAGTAAAATTTATAAAGTTCACTTAATATCGTAAAACTATAGTGGTAAGTATTATTAATGTAATTATATTATGTGTGGTGAAAAATATCTTTGTATCCCCTATTTATTTGATAAAATAATATTGATCATAATAATAATAAGTAAAAGTTGTATTATTTTGTAATAATAATAATTATTATTCTATAAAAAATAACAATATTTATATTTACTAAAAATGGTATTATGATAAAATGATAATACTAACATAATAGTAATAATGATATTTTATAATAACAATGATATTTCTATTAAAATAATAACGACGATAGTAATAATAATCATTTTAACAATAATACTAAAATTCAGTTGACTATAACTTCTAATCCGTTCATCGAAACCATTCGATATCTAAATGAAAAGTTCTTAATTTTTCGCTAGCTTTACAATGACATGCATATCATATACCCTATCTCAGTAGCATATGTATCTAATTCAGGATTCAACAAACCTATCTAAGGACAATATCGAATGTACAAGCATGCATAATCCTATATACTCGAGCACTAGTCATGGATACACTATTGATATATAAAAGTTGAGTTATGAGTGCTCACGTATCAATATTGAGATTCAATATTGCAGTAAAGTACGTAGACACAACGGAGATGATAAATACTAGATTGACCTCACGAGCATACCCATGAACCATACCCATCACCTCCATAGCTATAACTAATAATTTTCTTAGCTTCGACTCATTCAAAAAACTATTTTGAAATCACTCGAACATCACTCCGTCGTAATATTTTATGTATACTAATAATATCTTAAAATAATACAGAGCAAATATATATATATATATATATATATATATATATATATATATATATATATATATATATATATATATATATATATATATATATATATATATATATATATATATATATAAATCGATTGAGAGAGTTTAGAGAAATATATTTTCAAGTTTCTATAAAATAATGAAACCTATTGAATTCTATTTATAATAGATTTTTGAATTATTAAAGTAAATTATTAAAGTATGAATTATTAAAGTGAATTATTAAAGTATGAATTATTAAAGTGAATTATTAAAGTATGAATTATTAAAGTGAATTATTAAAGTATGAATTATTAAAGTGAATTATTAAAGTATGAATTATTATAGTGAATTATTAAAGTTAAATTAAAGTAAAAGTAAAGTAAAGGTAAAGTTAAAGTATAGTAAAAGTATAAAAACTATGTATGTATAATACGCGTATAAATATATATAATATTAATTTAAATCGTTATATATATTTAATGAAATAAAATATAAATATTGTTATATTTATTATACTGGTTAAGTAATGAGTTATCAAAAGTGATTCTAGATATTTATAAAAGTTATATACGTTTTAATAATAAAGTTCTTTTTAAACTAAAAACGTTTTTGTACGTTTGAAAATAGATTAATAGAATATTATGGAAACCAATTCTCCACTAGCTTTTGTCTAACTTTCGTAAATGACACTTTTTATTTTTATTTATAAATAGCTTTACAAATTATTCCGAATATCGTTAAGAGGAATAGATTTTCTCAAATCATAGTGGACCTCTCAACAGAGACTTGTAATCATAATTCAATGTTTCTGATAATTTAATCATTTAATATATATTTTTTTTCGTCGATAATCATATTGAAACAAATACGTTCCTATAAAGCATTATACGTTTAAATACTTTGTTGACATTTTCAATTTATAACATATACACATATACACATATGTTCATTTAATGGTTCGTGAATCATTGGAATTTGGTCGAGGTTTAAATGAATGTATAAACATAGTTTAAAATCCTTGAGATTTAACTTAACAAACATTGCTTATCGTGTCAGAATAATATAAAGATAAAGTTTAAATTTAGTCGGAAATTTCCGGGTCGTCACAGATGTGCACGCACACATCGAACCAAATAAAGGAGTATGTGTATCACCAAAAGTACGTGTGGCTGCAAAAAATAATACGCCTGAAGAATTCATTACAGGGAAAAGTGTGCGCACTCGAACATCTCCTGACGTCATTCAAACATGGTTGTTGGGAGGAGGTAAATTACATACTTAACACCTAAAAGTTAAATGTTTTACTCTAAGCTAAATTGAAATTTATTTTCGGACAATATATCAGCAGGGGTTTTGTGGCATTTAAAACAACGACAATCGAGTAATGGGTGGAACAAACACCAAATCAATAGTAAACCTCTGAAGACAGTCCATAAAAATGATTGAGGGAAATGGAAAAGAGTCAAAGGAAAATACAAATCTGCCAAAGAGTAACTGGTTTAAAACACAAGAAGGCAATGAGTCTGGCATATTAATAGCGGTAAAAGAAGTAAATAATAAAATGCCCAGAAGTTACTGCGCGGTGGATAACCCAGATAATATGGTCACTGGAAAAAACAACAAAGAGGGCACGATGGCTTGAAAATAATTCGGAAGGATGCGCCTTGCATGCATAAATCTAGAAGGTGCAAAAGAGCAAAAGTTATCAACAGTAGGATTGATCACCCAGACATCTGTTGAAATTTTGTTATCATTACTATGTTTTTATTAATTACTTTTGTCGTTTGAATTATTTTTAATAAATTGAATAAAGCAATTTAAGCCAATAATGTTTAAATTTAATTACGGAGCCCCAGGCTGCACAGGGATACACTCCAAATCCCAAGTGGCATAGTTTAGTTTGGTTACTAATACTATTTTCAATGGTGACAGTAGTAAAACATTGGATTACTTGTTAATAACACGGACATTGGTTTGTCCAGAAGACTCTTGAGATAAGCATTGGATTGCTTATATAAATGGATTAGACATTGGATTGTCAATGCGTATAAACACTTATAAAATTTTATAATGGTCAAGAGTATAAAGTATAAGCATTGGTTTGCTTTTTAGCGCATAGCATTGGGTTGATAAGACGCTAGAATAAAAGACTACATGCGAATTGAGGGGTCGCTCCCGCCATACTCAAATAGCATTTATTTGAAAGATATAATGCACATACAAATGCAGGAAGTTAAAAAACCTCTTATAAACTTGTATATAGGTGCGAAAGCATATAACATAATTTCAATATAAAAAGTAAATATGCAACGGATACAGGCGACCACAACAGGGTGCAAAAACATTTAATATGTGCTCAAAGTACTACAAAATATACTAGATTATGAAAAAGTGCTAATACCTACGAAGGAAAATTCTACTCTGGCAACCAGAGATTAAGAGGATTACCTTCTATATAAATACTAATATAATAGGGTTGGCTTGGCTGGAACGTTTCCCTACACAAAGGAGAATATACCATGCTCGGATGCAGTGATCAGACGCATATCCTGCTTTAAAACAGAAATAAATAGATATAGATATAGGGATGCGAAGCCCTCAAACTGCTGGGCCCATCCCTCGCTGACTCAAACAACCTGGAAGCGGACAACCATTGTCCCTCCAATCCAAGTCGCATGCAAGCCTATGCAAGCATGTCATCAATCACCTGAAGGGACGAAAAGTCCCCATTCTCAGCTAATTCCTCCAAACGAGGAATTCTCAAATTCGCTAAAGCAGTACAGGCCTCACTGCATTTCCCAGCGGCATCTTCCACAAGCTCGTTCGAAATAGGTACTGGAATAATGTCCGGTACACCAAGTTTTGATTTCACAACATCCCAGAAAAGGGACCGCTCATACGCACGTGTAGCTAGTTTGGCTTGACCAAAAGGAATGCGAACACTCGGGCAGGCCATGATATGCTTAGCAATTTCAGGGATACCAGATCTCAAAATTGAGTACTCAGATTGGAGGCTTGCGCATTTGGCCTTAAGATTATCACACTCACTAACAACCGCTTTGTAGTGACCCGAACTTTTCCATGTTTATATATATTAATTGAGATTGATATTTACATGATTAAATGTTTCCAACATGTTAAGCAATTAAACTTGTTAAGACTTGATTAATTGAAATATGTTTCATATAGACAATTGACCACCCAAGTTGACCGGCGATTCACGAACGTTAAAACTTGTAAAAACGACATGACGATATATATATGGATATACATATGGTTAACATGAGATTATGATAAGTAAGTATCTCCATAAGTATATTAACAATGAGTTACATACATATAAACAAGACTACTAACTTAAGGATTTCGAAACGAGACATATATGTAACGATTATCGTTGTAACGACATTTAAATGAATATATATCATATTAAGAGATATTCGTACATCATAATATCATGATAATATAATAATTTAAAATCTCTTTTGATATTATAAACATTGGGTTAACAACATTTAACAAGATCGTTAACCTAAAGGTTTCAAAACAACATTTACATGTAACGACTAACGATGACTTAACGACTCAGTTAAAATGTATATACATGTAGTGTTTTAATATGTATTCATACACTTTTGAAAGACTTCAAGACACTTATCAAAATACTTCTACTTAACAAAAATGCTTACAATTACATCCTCGTTCAGTTTCATCAACAATTCTACTCGTATGCACCCGTATTCGTACTCGTACAATACACAGCTTTTAGATGTATGTACTATTGGTATATACACTCCAATGATCAGCTCTTAGCAGCCCATGTGAGTCACCTAACACATGTGGGAACCATCATTTGGCAACTAGCATGAAATATCTCATAAAATTACAAAAATATGAGTAATCATTCATGACTTATTTACATGAAAACAAAATTACATATCCTTTATATCTAATCCATACACCAATGACCAAAAACACCTACAAACACTTTCATTCTTCAATTTTCTTCATCTAATTAATCTCTCTCAAGTTCTATCTTAAAATTCTAAGTGTTCTTCATATATTCTATAAGTTCTAGTTACATAAAATCAAGAATACTTTCAAGTTTGCTAGCTCACTTCCAATCTTGTAAGGTGATCATCCAACCTCAAGAAATCTTTATTTATTACAGTAGGTTATCATTCTAATACAAGGTAATAATCATATTCAAAATTTGGTTCAATTTCTATAACTATAACAATCTTATTTCAAGTGATGATCTTACTTGAACTTGTTTTCGTGTCATGATTCTGCTTCAAGAACTTTGAGCCATCCAAGGATCCGTTGAAGCTAGATCCATTTTTCACTTTTCCAGTAGGTTTATCCAAGGAACTTAAGGTAGTAATGATGTTCATAACATCATTCGATTCATATATATAAAGCTATCTTATTCGAAGGTTTAAACTTGTAATCACTAGAACATAGTTTAGTTAATTCTAAACTTGTTCGCAAACAAAAGTTAATCCTTCTAACTTGACTTTTAAAATCAACTAAACACATGTTCTATATCTATATGATATGCTAACTTAATGATTTAAAACCTGGAAACACGAAAAATACCGTAAAACCGGATTTACGCCGTCGTAGTAACACCGCGGGCTGTTTTGGGTTAGTTAATTAAAAACTATGATAAACTTTGATTTAAAAGTTGTTATTCTGAGAAAATGATTTTTATTATGAACATGAAACTATATCCAAAAATTATGGTTAAACTCAAAGTGGAAGTATGTTTTCTAAAATGGTCATCTAGACGTCGTTCTTTCTACTGAAATGACTAACTTTACAAAAACGACTTGTAACTTATTTTTCCAACTATAAACCTATACTTTTTCTGTTTAAATTCATAAAATAGAGTTCAATATGAAACCATAGCAATTTGATTCACTCAAAACGGATTTAAAATGAAGAAGTTATGGGTAAAACAAGATTGGATAATTTTTCTCATTTTAGCTACGTGAAAATTGGTAACAAATCTATTCCAACCATAACTTAATCAACTTATATTGTATATTATGTAATCTTGAGATACCATAGACACGTATACAATGTTTCGACCTATCATGTCGACACATCTATATATATTTCGGAACAACCATAGACACTCTATATGTGAATGTTGGAGTTAGCTATACAGGGTTGAGGTTGATTCCAAAATATATATAGTTTGAGTTGTGATCAATACTGAGATACGTATACACTGGGTCGTGGATTGATTCAAGATAATATTTATCAATTTATTTCTGTACATCTAACTGTGGACAACTAGTTGTAGGTTACTAACGAGGACAGCTGACTTAATAAACTTAAAACATCAAAATATATTAAAAGTGTTGTAAATATATTTTGAACATACTTTGATATATATATGTATATATTGTTATAGGTTCGTGAATCAACCAGTGGCCAAGTCTTACTTCCCGACGAAGTAAAAATCTGTGAAAGTGAGTTATAGTCCCACTTTTAAAATCTAATATTTTTGGGATGAGAATACATGCAGGTTTTATAAATGATTTACAAAATAGACACAAGTACGTGAAACTACATTCTATGGTTGAATTATCGAAATCAAATATGCCCCTTTTTATTAAGTCTGGTAATCTAAGAATTAGGGAACAGACACCCTAATTGACGCGAATCCTAAAGATAGATCTATTGGGCCTAACAAACCCCATCCAAAGTACCGGATGCTTTAGTACTTTGAAATTTATATCATATCCGAAGGGTGTCCCGGAATGATAGGGATATTCTTATATATGCATCTTGTTAATGTCGGTTACCAGGTGTTCACCATATGAATGATTTTTATCTCTATGTATGGGATGTGTATTGAAATATGAAATCTTGTGGTCTATTGTTACGATTTGATATATATAGGTTAAACCTATAACTCACCAACATTTTTGTTGACGTTTAAAGCATGTTTATTCTCAGGTGGATATTAAGAGCTTCCGCTGTTGCATACTAAAATAAGGACAAGATTTGGAGTCCATGTTTGTATGATATTGTGTAAAAACTGCATTCAAGAAACTGATTTCGTTGTAACATATTTGTATTGTAAACCATTATGTAATGGTCGTGTGTAAACAGGATATTTTAGATTATCATTATTTGATAATCTACGTAAAGCTTTTTAAACCTTTATTTATGAAATAAAGGTTATGGTTTGTTTTAGAAATGAATGCAGTCTTTGAAAAACGTCTCATATAGAGGTCAAAACCTCGCAACGAAATCAATTAATATGGAACGTTTTTAATCAATAAGAACGGGACATTTCAGTTGGTATCCGAGCGTTGGTCTTAGAGAACCAGAATTTTGCATTAGTGTGTCTTATCGAGTTTGTTAGGATGGATTAGTGAGTCTGGACTTCGATCGTGTTTAGTTGAAAAATGATTGTTTAACAAATTTTGTTGGAAACTATATATTTTTAACATGTGAATATTATGTGATATATTAATCTCTTAACGCGTTTGATATTATGTGATAGATGTCTACCTCTAGAACAAGTCCCATTGACTCACCTAATAATAATGAAGAGTCAAATGTAAATTGGAATGATTCGTGGACTGATTCACAAGTTCCCGAAGAGGAACCGGAAGAAGAGTCGGAACCGGAAGAAGAATCGGAACCGGAAGAAGAATCGGAACCGGATGAAGAAATAGAACCGGTGGGGGAAATAATAAAACGGTTAAGTAAAAGAAAATCCTCAACCAACCGACCAAGGTTAATTATGGTCAATGGTGTTTCCGCCAAGGAAGCAAAATATTGGGAGGATTACCAATTCTCCGATGAATCGGATTCCGACGAGAATTCCGATATGTTATAGAAATTACCCCAACTGAATTTAAAAAGGCAAAAGAAAATAATAAGGGAAAGGGCATAAAAATAGAGAAATCTAATTCCAACCCCGATGAACTTTATATGTATCGTCAACCCCCGAAGTCCTTAAGTTGTAACAATGACCCGGGAACCTCTAAACCACCAGGTTTTTCTAAACCAATGTGGAAAATTACGGCTCGTATTAGGGGAACATCATATATCCCTAGAAACTTAGCAAAACGAACCAAAACCGAAGAAGAAGAAACAAGCGAGTCGGAATAAGATAGTTGTATTCGTGTGGTGTAATATATGTAATATAGTGTGCTTATGCTTTATGATGTGTAAAAATTGCTTGTATTAATAAGTATTTTTTTTATGAATCTAACTCTTGTCTAATTTACAGTATAAAAACACAAAATGGATAGACAACCCAATATTTTAAGAGACCTACCCGGAGACATGATTGATGAAATCTTGTCTAGAGTCGGTCAGAATTCTTCGGCACAACTATTTAAGGCGAGATCAGTTTGTAAGACATTCGAAGAACGTTCCAAGAATACCTTGGTTTATAAAAGGCTTTCGTTCGAAAGATGGGGGATATCACATTGGGAAATCCATAAGTTACGATGTGTTTACTTTGACGCATATATTGCAGGGAACCCAAATGCTATTTTACGCAATAGGTTAAGAAATTATTTTGACTCAATATATCTGAATATTGGACTTCGTGATTTAGAAAAAGCGGCTACCATGCAACATAAAGAAGCATGTTATGCTTACGGATTAGTAATGTTCGCTTCTCACCAAAGTGAGAACAAGAACATTGGGCTACAACTATTAAACAAAACGTTCCCACAAGTGACGGAGTCGGTAATTGGGGTAAGAAATGAGGTTTTTAGATTGTTACGGGACTGTTGGACAATACGTAACCCTCGTCCCTTTGACGACGTTACAACACGCTGTCTTATCAACGGCCATAACGGTTATGTTCCACAAGACCAAGGATGGGAAGTAATCCTAGTAAAACCAGAATGCATGACTTGTTTCTGGACGTATGAATTACGTGTCTTTATTGCCTTTGCTGAACGACTTGTGTACTAGCTAGAATTATCTTCACAACCATCTTGTATCAAATTTATTGTGTGCTATATTTCATGCTATATGTAAAATAAGGGGTATTGTAAGTTTGTAAAATATTGTGAAAAAGTTTGAACGCGAAATATTATTATAATCAGTTTTTCATATAGAATTGTAGTAGTTGAATTGTATATTAGCTACTAAGTATGAACTTAACGGGTAGGTACTACCCGAATTTAAACTTATAAAACGCTAATATGAAGAAAAAGCTTTTATAAATGAGTTCATATTATGCTACGAAATACTATTAACTACTCTTAATATTCTGTATGATTAACTTGTTCCATTTGACTATTTTGAAGGAAATGGCACCGACTACTCGACACACCGTGAATATGAATGAAGAGGAATTCCGTACTTTTCTAGCTTCAAACATAGCCGCAGTACAGGCTGCGCTACATACCAACAATAACCTTGGATCTAGCAGTACAGGAAATCGTGTAGGATGCACCTACAAAGAATTCACTGCCTGCAAACCTTTGGAATTTGATGGAACCGAAGGACCGATCGGATTGAAACGGTGGACCGAGAAGGTCGAATCGGTGTTTGCCATAAGTAAGTGTACTGAAGAGGACAAAGTGAAGTACGCTACGCATACCTTCACAGGTTCTGCGTTAACATGGTGGAATACCTATCTAGAGCAAGTGGGACAAGACGATGCGTACGCACTACCGTGGTCAGCATTCAAGCACTTGATGAACGAGAAGTACCGTCCCAGAACCGAGGTCAATAAGCTCAAGACAGAACTTAGAGGGTTACGAACCCAAGGATTTGATATTACCACGTACGAAAGACGATTCACAGAATTGTGCCTATTGTGTCCAGGAGCATTCGAAGATGAGGAAGAGAAGATCGACGCGTTTGTGAAAGGATTACCGGAAAGAATCCAAGAAGATATAAGTTCACACGAGCCCGCCTCCATACAACAGGCATGTAGAATGGCTCACAAACTAGTGAACCAGATTGAGGAAAGAATTAAAGAACAGACGGCTGAAGAGGCCAATGTGAAGCAAGTCAAAAGAAAGTGGGAGGAAAACGGTGATAAGAATCACCAATACAACAACAACGTCAATTACAATAATAATCGCAACAATTATCCCAACAATCGCAACATCAATCGCAACTACAACAAATGGCCCAACAACAGCAACAACAACAACAACAACAACAACAACAACAACTACAACAATCATCCCAACAACAATAACAATCGCAACAACAACAACAACAATCAGAAGCAGCTATGCCAAAGGTGTGAAAAGTATCACTCGGGGTTCTGCACCAAATTTTGCAACAAGTGTAAAAGAAATGGTCATAGCGCGGCGAAGTGTGAGGTCTATGGACCAGGAGTTAACAGAACGAAAGGAACAAATGGTGTCGGAACGAGTAATGGCGGAGCAAGTAGTGTCGGAGCAAGTTATGCCAATGTAGTTTGTTATAAATGTGGAAAACCGGGCCACATTATTAGAAATTGCCCGAACCAGGAGAACACGAATGGACAAGGCCGCGGAAGAGTTTTCAATATTAATGCGGCAGAGGCACAGGAAGACCCGGAGCTTGTTACGGGTACGTTTCTTATTGACAATAAATCTGCTTACGTTTTATTTGATTCGGGTGCGGATAGAAGCTATATGAGTAGAGATTTTTGTGCTAAATTAAGTTGTCCATTGACGCCTTTGGATAGTAAATTTTTACTCAAATTAGCAAATGGTAAATTAATTTCAGCAGATAATATATGTCGGAATCGAGAAATTAAACTGGTTAGCGAAACATTTAAGATTGATTTGATACCAGTAGAGTTAGGGAGTTTTGATGTGATAATCGGTATGGACTGGTTGAAAGAAGTGAAAGCAGAGATCGTTTGTTACAAAAATGCAATTCGCATTATACGAGAAAAAGGAAAACCCTTAATGGTGTACGGAGAAAAGGGCAACACAAAGCTACATCTTATTAGTAATTTGAAGGCACAAAAACTAATAAGAAAAGGTTGCTATGCTTTTCTAGCACACGTCGAGAAAGTACAAACTGAAGAAAAGAGCATCAATGATGTTCCCGTCGCAAAAGAATTTCCCGATGTATTTCCGAAAGAATTACCGGGATTACCCCCACATCGATCCGTTGAATTTCAAATAGATCTTGTACCAGGAGCTGCACCAATAGCTCGTGCTCCCTACAGACTCGCACCCAACGAGTTGAAAGAACTGCAAAGCCAATTACAAGAACTTTTAGAGCGTGGTTTCATTCGACCAAGCACATCACCGTGGGGAGCTCCTGTTTTGTTTGTCAAGAAGAAAGATGGTACATTCAGGTTGTGTATCGACTACCGAGAGTTGAACAAACTTACCATCAAGAACCGCTACCCACTACCGAGAATTGACGACTTATTTGATCAACTACAAGGCTCGTCTGTTTATTCAAAGATTGACTTACGTTCCGGGTATCATCAAATGCGGGTGAAAGAAGATGATATTCCAAAGACTACTTTCAGAACACGTTACGGTCATTACGAGTTTATGGTCATGCCGTTTGGTTTAACTAATGCACCAGCTGTGTTCATGGATCTTATGAACCGAGTGTGTGGACCATACCTTGACAAGTTTGTCATTGTTTTCATTGATGACATACTTATTTACTCAAAGAATGACCAAGAACACGGTGAACATTTGAGAAAGGTGTTAGAAGTATTGAGGAAGGAAGAATTGTACGCTAAGTTTTCAAAGTGTGCATTTTGGTTGGAAGAAGTTCAATTCCTCGGTCACATAGTGAACAAAGAAGGTATTAAGGTGGATCCGGCAAAGATAGAAACTGTTGAAAAGTGGGAAACCCCGAAAACTCCGAAACACATACGCCAGTTTTTAGGACTAGCTGGTTACTACAGAAGGTTCATCCAAGACTTTTCCAGAATAGCAAAACCCTTGACTGCATTAACGCATAAAGGGAAGAAATTTGAATGGAATGATGAACAAGAGAAAGCGTTTCAGTTATTGAAGAAAAAGCTAACTACGGCACCTATATTGTCATTGCCTGAAGGGAATGATGATTTGTGATTTATTGTGACGCATCAAAGCAAGGTCTCGGTTGTGTATTAATGCAATGAACGAAGGTGATTGCTTATGCGTCTAGACAATTGAAGATTCACGAACAAAATTATACGACGCATGATTTGGAATTAGGAGCGGTTGTTTTTGCATTAAAGACTTGGAGGCACTACTTATATGGGGTCAAAAGTATTATATATACTGACCACAAAAGTCTTCAGCATATATTTAATCAGAAACAACTGAATATGAGGCAGCGTAGGTGGATTGAATTGTTGAATGATTACGACTTTGAGATTCGTTACCACCCGGGGAAGGCAAATATGGTAGCCGATGCCTTGAGCAGGAAGGACAGAGAACCCATTCGAGTAAAATCTATGAATATAATGATTCATAATAACCTTACTACTCAAATAAAGGAGGCGCAACAAGGAGTTTTAAAAGAGGGAAATTTAAAGGATGAAATACCCAAACGATCGGAGAAGCATCTTAATATTCGGGAAGACGGAACCCGGTATAGGGCTGAAAGGATTTGGGTACCAAAATTTGGAGATATGAGAGAAATGGTACTTAGAGAAGCTCATAAAACCAGATACTCAATACATCCTGGAATGGGGAAGATGTACAAGGATCTCAAGAAACATTTTTGGTGGCCGAGTATGAAAGCCGATGTTACTAAATACGTAGGAGAATGTTTGACGTGTTCTAAGGTCAAAGCTGAGCATCAGAAACCATCAGGTCTACTTCAACAACCCGAAATCCCGGAATGGAAATGGGAAAACATTACCACGGATTTCATCACTAAATTGCCAAGGACTGCAAGTGGTTATGATACTATTTGGGTAATAGTTGATCGTCTCACCAAGTCAGCACACTTCCTGCCTATAAGAGAAGATGACAAGATGGAGAAGTTAGCACGACTGTATTTGAAGGAAGTCATCTCCAGACATGGAATACCAATCTCTATTATCTCTGATAGGGATGGCAGATTTATTTCAAGATTCTAGCAGACATTACAGCAAGCATTAGGAACTCGTCTAGACATGAGTACTGCCTATCATCCACAAACTGATGGGCAGAGCGAAAGGACGATACAAACTCTTGAAGACATGCTACGAGCATGTGTTATTGATTTCGGAAACAGTTGGGATCGACATCTACCGTTAGCAGAATTTTCCTACAACAACAGCTACCATTCAAGCATTGAGATGGCGCCGTTTGAAGCACTTTATGGTAGAAAGTGCAGGTCTCCGATTTGTTGGAGTGAAGTGGGGGATAGACAGATTACGGGTCCGGAGATTATACAAGAAACTACCGAGAAGATCATCCAAATTCAACAACGGTTGAAAACCGCCTAAAGTCGACAAAAGAGCTACGCTGACATTAAAAGAAAAGATATAGAATTTGAAATTGGAGAGATGGTCATGCTTAAAGTTGCACCTTGGAAAGGCGTTGTTCGATTTGGTAAACGAGGGAAATTAAATCCAAGGTATATTGGACCATTCAAGATTATTGATCGTGTCGGACCAGTAGCTTACCGACTTGAGTTACCTCAACAACTCGCGGCTGTACATAACACTTTCCACGTCTCGAATTTGAAGAAATTTTTTGATAAAGAAGATCTCACTATTCCGTTAGATGAAATCCAAATCAACGAAAAACTTCAATTCATCGAAGAACCCGTCGAAATAATGGATCGTGAGGTTAAAAGACTTAAGCAAAACAAGATACCAATTGTTAAGGTTCGATGGAATGCTCGTAGAGGACCCGAGTTCACCTGGGAGCATGAAGATCAGATGAAGAAGAAATACCCGCATCTATTTCCAGAAGATTCGTCAACACCTTCAATAGCTTAAAATTTCGGGACGAAATTTATTTAACGGGTAGGTACTGTAGTGACCCGAACTTTTCCATGTTTATATATATTAATTGAGATTGATATTTACATGATTAAATGTTTCCAACATGATTAAGCAATCAAACTTGTTAAGACTTGATTAATTGAAATAGGTTTCATATAGACAATTGACCACCCAAGTTGACCGGTGATTCACGAACGTTAAAACTTGTAAAAACTATATGATGACATATATATGGTTATATATATAGTTAACATGATATTATGATAAGTAAACATATCATTAAGTATATTAACAATGAACTACATATGTAAAAACAAGACTACTAACTTAATGATTTTGAAACGAGACATATATGTAACGATTATCGTTGTAACGACATTTAATGTATATATATCATATTAAGAGATATTCGTACATCATAATATCATGATAATATAATAATTTAAAATCTCTTTTGATATTATAAACATTGGGTTAACAACATTTAACAAGATCGTTAACCTAAAGGTTTCAAAACAACATTTACATGTAACGACTAACGATGACTTAACGACTCAGTTAAAATGTATATACATGTAGTGTTTTAATATGTATTCATACACTTTTGAAAGACTTCAAGACACTTATCAAAATACTTCTACTTAACAAAAATGCTTACAATTACATCCTCGTTCAGTTTCATCAACAATTCTACTCGTATGCACCCGTATTCGTACTCGTACAATACACAGCTTTTAGATGTATGTACTATTGGTATATACACTCCAATGATCAACTCTTAGCAGCCCATGTGAGTCACCTAACACATGTGGGAACCATCATTTGGCAACTAGCATGAAATATCTCATAAAATTACAAAAATATGAGTAATCATTCATGACTTATTTACATGAAAACAAAATTACATATCCTTTATATCTAATCCATACACCAACGACCAAAAACACCTACAAACACTTTCATTCTTCAATTTTCTTCATCTAATTGATCTCTCTCAAGTTCTATCTTCAAGTTCTAAGTGTTCTTCATAAATTCCAAAAGTTCTAGTTTCATAAAATCAAGAATACTTTCAAGTTTGCTAGCTCACTTCCAATCTTGTAAGGTGATCATCCAACCTCAAGAAATCTTTGTTTCTTATAGTAGGTTATCATTCTAATACAAGGTAATAATCATATTCAAACTTTGGTTCAATTTCTATAACTATAACAATCTTATTTCAAGTGATGATCTTACTTGAACTTGTTTTCGTGTCATGATTCTGCTTCAAGAACTTCGAGCCATCCAAGGATCCGTTGAAGCTAGATCCATTTTTCTCTTTTCCAGTAGGTTTATCCAAGGAACTTAAGGTAGTAATGATGTTCATAACATCATTCGATTCATACATATAAAGCTAGCTTTTTCGAAGGTTTAAACTTGTAATCACTAGAACATAGTTTAGTTAATTCTAAACTTGTTCGCAAACAAAAGTTAATCCTTCTAACTTGAATTTTAAAATCAACTAAACACATGTTCTATATCTATATGATATGCTAACTTAATGATTTAAAACCCGAAAACACGAAAAACACCGTAAAACCGGATTTACGCCGTCGTAGTAACACCGCGGGCTGTTTTGGGTTAGTTAATTAAAAACTATGATAAACTTTGATTTAAAAGTTGTTATTCTGAGAAAATGATTTTTATTATGAACATGAAACTATGTCCAAAAATTATGGTTAAACTCAAAGTGGAAGTATGTTTTCTAAAATGGTTATTTAGACGTCGTTCTTTCGACTGAAATGACTACCTTTACAAAAACGACTTGTAACTTATTTTTCCGACTATAAACCTATACTTTTTCTGTTTATACTCATAAAATAGAGTTCAATATGAAACCATAGCAATTTGATTCACTCAAAACGGATTTAAAATGAAGAAGTTATGGGTAAAACAAGATTGGATAATTTTTCTCATTTTAGCTACGTGAAAATTGGTAACAAATCTATTCCAACCATAGCTTAATCAACTTGTATTGTATATTATGTAATCTGGAGATACCATAGACACGTATACAATGTTTCGACCTATCATGTCGACACATCTATATATATTTCGGAACAACCATAGACACTCTATATGTGAATGTTGGAGTTAGCTATACAGGGTTGAGGTTGATTCCAAAATATATATAGTTTGAGTTGTGATCAATACTGAGATACGTATACACTGGGTCGTGGATTGATTCAAGATAATATTTATCGATTTATTTCTGTACATCTAACTGTGGACAACTAGTTGTAGGTTACTAACGAGGACAGCTGACTTAATAAACTTAAAACATCAAAATATATTAAAAGTGTTGTAAATATATTTTGAACATACTTTGATATATATGTATATATTGTTATAGGTTCGTGAATCAACCAGTGGACAAGTCTTACTTCCCGACGAAGTAAAAATCTGTGAAAGTGAGTTATAGTCCCACTTTTAAAATCTAATATTTTTGGGATGAGAATACATGCAGGTTTTATAAATGATTTACAAAATAGACACAAGTACGTGAAACTACATTCTATGGTTGAATTATCGAAATCGAATATGCCCCTTTTTTATTAAGTCTGGTAATCTAAGAATTAGGGAACAGACACCCTAATTGACACGAATCCTAAAGATAGATCTATTGGGCCTAACAAACCCCATCCAAAGTACCGGATGCTTTAGTACTTCGAAATTTATATCATATCCGAAGGGTGTCCCGGAATGATGGGGATATTCTTATATATGCATTTTGTTAATGTCGGTTACCAGGTGTTCACCATATGAATGACTTTTATCTCTATGTATGGGATGTGTATTGAAATATGAAATCTTGTGGTCTATTATTATGATTTGATATATAGGTTAAACCTATAACTCACCAACATTTTTGTTGACGTTTTAAGCATGTTTATTCTCAGGTGATTATTAAGAGCTTCCGCTGTCGCATACTTAAATAAGGACGAGATTTGGAGTCCATGCTTGTATGATATTGTGTAAAAACTGCATTCAAGAAACTTATTTTGTTGTAACATATTTGTATTGTAAACCATTATGTAATGGTCATGTGTAAACAGGATATTTTAGATTATCATTATTTGATAATCTACGTAAAGCCTTTTAAACCTTTATTGATGAAATAAAGGTTATGGTTTGTTTTAAAATGAATGCAGTCTTTGAAAAACGTCTCATATAGAGGTCAAAACCTCGCAACGAAATCAATTAATATGGAACGTTTTTAATCAATAAGAACGGGACATTTCACGCTTGGTGCTTCGTATCCAGTTCATCAAAATACTTTTTAAGCTGGTAATTATCAGATGATGCAGTACCAAGTTGTAAAGACAGGTCATTCACTTGAGTCTCAAGATAAGCTCGAATGGTTTCCGAACGCTTTATTTCATTGATCAAACGCTGACATTCACCCTCAAGATGAGAATTTCTCCCCTCCGCACTCAAACGAGCTGCAACAGCCCGGTGTAACTGTTCAGATATCTGTTTCTGTTCAGCCTCAAGTTTCGAAAACTCTTTTTGTTCACGCGACAGATGTTTGTGGCCAAGAATTATGGAATTGGATTTCTGCTTCAAGCGGCTAATATCTTTAGCAAGATTGAACATCATAGCATGTGTGTCAATAAAAAGATCTTGCTCTGGAGATAGATGCTCAAACTTCGCAGTAAGGTTGGAGGGAGCACATGCACCAAGATACGAAAACTGTTGAGCGAAGGTAGGCACAGATATCTTAAAAACTAGTCAAAATAATCCAGATTCATGTCAGGTGATAAGGAGAAACTGATAGGGATGTTAAGTCGAGCACGCTTGTTACGACTGGTGTCCAATGAAGGAGCATCAGCGTACAAATCTGTGCACCTTTGAAATTGTGAAAGCGTACGTGAAAGATTGGGATCAACAATTGATTGACGGCAGACATGAGAATTTGGGCAGTATTCCCTCGTGTCTGAGACGCCTGGGTGTCTGGAGCAATATCACGATTGTCACATTCAACCTCCTGATCAATTTCAATCGGCTCACTAATATCTGCAAAAATCGAAAGCAGCATTTAACAAAAATAATAATAAAACAACTTTAAATGCAGAATTAATGCTAAAGGGTGTGATGTCAAAGCAGAGGGGTATAAAAAATAGTTTATATTTTACTAGGAAAAACTATTAAATACGATACAATTTTACACAAGATATTTATTTATTTATAGAATGGATATACTTAAACCTTGCTACAACACTTATAGGCAGTGTACCTAATCGTAAAGTAGTGTAGTTTTTAGTAAGTCCGGTTCGTTCCACAGGGAAATCTTTAAACAAAGCTCAACGCTATATTAATTTACTTTTATAAAAATACAAACATATATATAAGTAATATTATTATTATAAAGGGGGGTTTTTACCGTTTAATGACCGGTTTGTCGATTTTAAAACTTTAGTCGCAGTTAAAACCTAATGTAAAATATAAAATAAATACAAGACTTAAATTAAAGCGTAAAGTAAATAACGATAATGAAATTGCGAATAATAAAAGTGCGATAAAATAAACTTGCGATAATTAAAAAGTACGATAATTAAAAGTGCGATTAAATAACAATAAATAAAAGTGCGATAATTAGAAGTGCAATTAAATATAAAATGAAGGAAATTAAATATGAAATAAAAGAATTATGCTTATTTAAACTTCCGTAATCATGATGTTTGACGTGTTTATTTTAGTTTTATGCCCATGGGTTAATTGTCCTTTGTCCTGGATTATTTAATCTGTCCGTCTGGTTTTTGTCCATAACAGTCCATCAGTCATAAATATAAAGTGCGAGTGTCCTTATCAAATTATTCTTATACCCGAAGTTAAATATTCCAACTAATTGGGGATTCGAATTGTAACAAGGTTTTAATACTTTGTTTAATGAATACACCAGGTTATCGACTGCGTGTAAACCAAGGTTTTACTACTTTGTTAACAATTACACCAATTACCCTTGAATGTAATTTCACCCCTGTTTTAATTATTCTAGTGGCTATTAATCCATTCCCGTGTCCGGTTAAATGAACGATTATTCGTACATATAAATACCCCGCCCATCGTGTCCGATCGAGTGTATATGGTAATTTATAGGGACGCCCAATTGTAAATCTTTATATTAACATTAACAAACTTTCATTTAGTTAAACAAATATAAAGCCCATTAATAGCCCATAGTCTAATTTCCACAAGTGTCGTTCTTTTGTCCAAACCCCAATTATGGTACAAAGCCCAATTACCCAATTTTAGTAATTAGCCCAACATCATGATTACTTCGTTTTAAATAAGCATAATAATAACTTAGCTACGAGACATTAATGTAAAAAGGTTGAACATAACTTACAATGATTAAAAATAGCGTAGCGTTACACGGACAGAATTTCGACTTACACCCTTACAATATTCGCTAACATACCCTTATTATTAGAATTATAATTATAATTAAAATTAAAATATAAATTATATATATATATATATATCGTATATATGAGAGAAGAGAGAAATATTTGGTGGTTTTTTCGATCAGAATTCGTTTGCTTTTATAGGAAGTTTCTGAAATTGGGGCTCCGCGACTCGCGGCCCTTTTGGCCTTCAAACTCCGCGAGTCGCGGAGATTGAAATTACAGCTCACATCTTTTGGAGTCTTTCTTGCCGACGGAATTTATATATAAATATAAAATATAAATAATTAATATAATTATTTATATATTATATTATATTCTTGTGCATAGTAGACTTGTAATTTTTAGTCCGTTGCGTCGAGCGTTAAGAGTTGACTCTGGTCCCGGTTCCGGATTTTCGAACGTCCTTGCGTACAATTTAATATCTTGTACTTTGCGTTTTGAATCTTGTACTCTTGTAATTTCGAGACGTTTCTTATCAATAATTGGAACCTTTTTGATTGTCTTTTGTACTTTTGAGCTTTTTGGTCGTTTGCGTCTTCAATTCGTCGAATCTGTCTTTTGTCTTCACCTTTTATTATTTAAACGAATATCACTTGTAAATAGAACAATTGCAACTAAAAGCTTGTCTTTCTTGAGGAATAATGCTATGAAATATATGTTCGTTTTTAGCATTATAAAATATTCCCACACTTGAGCGTTGCTTGTCCTCAAGCAATATTGTCTTGAAATACTAGAATCACTTCTTTATTCTTCACACTTTGTACATCAGTGATTTCTATACGGCGGTATAAAAAATGGTAGTAACGATATGGTTTACAGTCCCACATGACTATAAAAATTTAGATCCATTAAGGAAATTGGATCTTTATGAAAACATTTGATCTTTTGAAAATTAAATCTAGTTTTTACCCTAGATAAGTTTTCCGGGATAACCCTTTACCGGTGTTTGCAAAATATTTTTGTGGGTTTGGTGGGTTTCAGATTTGAAAATTTTAGCTCAAAACTTATGGTTTTGTGTCACCCACTTGCTAACCTTGTATTAGGAAAGCAACACGTCCAGTTTACTTGTTCCGTATATTACCTTTCGGCAAACTACCGTCCGGTTGTAAAGGAAAGCGTTGAACAAGCAACTGTTAAGGCAATGTCCCCTGACATGCTTTTAATTATGGTCTGTAACGTGTCGGACGCAATTACTATCCTTGGTAGGAGCAATAGTAAAGCTCACCCTTATAATTTTTTGGTCTGGCACAAGGTCCTGTCTTTGACCATGCTATGCAACCACCGTTCTTACGGTTGACACCCGATTTAGTTCAGGTGACCTAATGAATTCCAGGTGAATTCCTAGGATTTTACGTTCAATGGTAATGAACGCATTGAAAATAGGGTTTTCAGAAAATAAATCGGTTTGTAATTTTGATCAAAATATTTTCTCGTTTAAGCTCGAGTTTAGATATCATCGAATTCCATGAGTTTGTAATTCTCAATCTTTAAGGT
Organism: Rutidosis leptorrhynchoides; assembly: GCF_046630445.1. Classification (NCBI taxonomy): domain Eukaryota; kingdom Viridiplantae; phylum Streptophyta; class Magnoliopsida; order Asterales; family Asteraceae; genus Rutidosis; species Rutidosis leptorrhynchoides. The sequence goes on from NC_092334.1 coordinate 553,597,487, forward strand.
CAATCTCTAGGATTGAGTAATATCAGTCTTAAAAGCTGATTTTTAATCTTTAAGGAGATTATCCTTTCTGGGGATCTGATTCATTAGTCTTATCAAGCTAATTTGCACGGTGCCCCCCCATTGTACGAGATAAATCCTTCTCATGGTTAGGATAAATCTGACCACATGGCGACCCTGTTTAATGCTGAGGTCCGTGGATTTCCTGCTGATTTTAGTGATGACTTTTCTAGATTTTTCGTCAACCTACAGCTGGTCTGGACGACAACTTCATGACCTAGATCAAGAAGCGCGTTTCTTTTTCGGAAGACTTTACTTCCTTTTAGTGATGGAATTGATTCATCGTGTAGATCCATCTCTTCTTTTCTTTCATCGGGTAAAACAATTTAGTTTAGTCCAAAGCAAAAGTATTTTCAGTTATTTGTTACAGATATATGTGACATATGTTTAAGATAACTTGGTAAATTTTCCCACACTTAGCTTTTATTTTCCTTTTTATCGTCCTCTATTCCATTTTAAATGAATTTTAACATTTTAGTTTGTTTCTTAATTTATGTCCTTTCCGAGGTAACAATAATTTCGGTGTTAAAACCTAGTTTTATCGTTCATAAATATGTATAAACATGATTTTGAGTTCATTTAATTTAAAATTTTGAAAATTTTTACTAGAATTGGGTAGTCAGTATATAAGACTAGGGCTGTTCTTTTTTATCAGAGAGCACTAGATTCTAATACAACTACTGCTTTACTAGTATTTTTAATGGTAACCAAGTGTTTAAGATAAAAATTTTTAAAATCCGAAAGAATTTAACCCCTTCCCACACTTAAGATCTTGCAATGCCCTCATTTGCAAGAAATCAGTAACAATTTAAATTATTGAGGGTGATTTGTGTGAAAATGATTAAATTTTACCAAAGTTTCCAAATATATTGGCGTTTGTTTGCTGAATGATAAATGGTGCACATCATTTGTTCATTCCGTCTTGTTGTTATTTCACATATATTTTGCATCTTGTCGTCAAAATTAGTTGCTTTTGCTGAACTTAATGCCAGTCTTTGAAAATGCGTTGTTTTACCCTGTTGTGTACATAAGATAAACTGCAAACATATATACATATTTTTGAAGTTTGGTATATTACCCCACATTCAAAAATTATTAAAATCTAAGAATAAAAGTTAGATAATTATAAAAATGATTTCAATATTAACAAAAGTATTAAACGTATCAATAATTACAAATTACAAAATAAAAAAAAATAATAAGTAAACTAAGGATGATATTGGTACCAATAGGGGTTCCAGGCATAACCATAAGTGCTATAGAATGCTTCGGCAGGGTCATACGTAGGATATGGTGGCTGCATCTCTATAGACCAAGGAGGGAAGATGGGTTTCGGTGTAGGAATATAGTTTCTACCTATATGTTGGCAATGAGCTATGATCTGGTTCTGATGAACTTGCCAATCTTCAAATGCTCTCTGTCTAGCATTTTCGTATTCCTGAGAAGCTATAAACCTATGCATTTCTTGCATCTCATTCCCCCCTCCTACATTACCTTGTTGTTGGTTTCTCTCCACCTGTGGATGTCTACCATGGTATCGTACTGCGTCGTTATTTCGCCTCTTCAAAACTTTCGCACCATGGTATACATTTAAACCTATAGTATCGCGGAGTTCTGGTTCTTCTACTAATAATCCCCCCCGACTTATATCCACACCGAGATATTCACCAATCAAAGTAATAAAAATGCCACCTCCTATTATGCTATGTGGTCGCATCCCCCGAACCATAGCTGATAAATAATAACCCACACAATATGGTATACTTACAGCGCTTTGTGGGTCTCGAATACACATATGGTAAAACAAATCCTGTTCATTTACTTTTTCTTTGTTCTTACCCCTTTGTGTAATCGAATTAGCTAAAAACCTATGTATCACTCTTAATTCGGCTCTATCTATATCCAAATAAGAGTAATTTCCCCCTTTGAAACGGTGATGGCTTGTCATTTGACTCCACACACCGTGTGTATCAAAATTTTCATCTATCTTTCTACCGTTTAGTATCAATCCTCTACAATCGGCAGACGCTAACTCCTCAGGCGTATATATACGTAAAGCCTGAGCCATGTCCAGTAAAGACATGTGGCGCATCGAACCGCCTAACAAAAATCTAATAAAAGAACGATCGGTTAAACTAGATACCCGATCATTCAACTCTATACTACATAACAATTCTTCACACCATACTTTATATACAGGTCTACGTATGGTGAATAAACATACCCAGTCATTAAAAGAAGAATTACCATACCTCTGTACAAGTAATTCCCTAATTGGCCCGGCCAATTCTACAGCTTCTAAGGGTCCCCATTCTATGACCCTTGGTACCTCAACAACCTTAGAATGAAGAGTATGCAAACCCCGTTGATATTTTGGATAATCTATCCAAAGTCTGTCAAATCTCAGGTTCGGGTGCAACTCTTCCAAGTGCATATCGGAAAAGGTCATGACTGGATGAGGTATATCCTGCTTGTAGTAGTTATCCACCTCCTGTTGTTCCAAATTCTCAGCAGGAGCATTGCGGGCTTGGGATGAAGATTCACCCCTTTCATTCTGCAAAACACATCAAACACAATTTTTGTGCATCCAAATATGCATTAGTGTCAGCAAAATCATCAATCAAAATAATTACAATGACATTATCAATTTATATCAAACTTAAGCTTATTTTCACATTTTTATCAAATCTACACTTTTTCAAATAAGCATATACGAAAATTTTCGCCAAGTTCATAAGCATTCAACTCAAATAATATGTCAAAATAATCATTACTAGCAATCAAACAAGTCTCAAATGGCATTATCTTTCAAAAATCAAGTTCATGAATTTTAGACTTGAAAAAGTCCACTTTAATTCTCAAAATCATGTTTAGGCTCAAAGTTTGGATCATTTAACTACCTAGACATGTTACACTACTCAATTTAGCAACAATTCATGACAAAAATCGGCCATAACCTGTTTATATCAAAAAGCCCCAAATTGCTCAAGAACACAAACCCTAGATTATTCAAAATTTGAAGTTTAAGGCTTCTAATCATGTTAAACAGCATCAATATAGGTTATACAAGCATAATACATAAACAATTTAAGCATAATTACACTAAAAAGCATCAAAATCAAATTGGAAAAAAAAAATGACTCAAGAACATCAATATTTCAGATTAAATGGTGTTTAGGTGTAGAAATTTACCGTTTTTCTTGAGTAATTCTTAGATAGCATCCTTCTCAACATGATTTTAGCAAAAGATTTGGTGATTAACGGTTAAAAATTGGGATTTTTTGGGTGTTTTTGGGTGTATTTTCGGGGTTTTTTTCGTGCAGAATTCGCAGTATGTTTTTGGTTTGGGTTGGGGACTGATCTGTTCTGCGGGTATATTTTTTTCTGATTTTTAGACCCTCCGCGAGTCGCGGTGAAATACACTTCAAACTCCGAGACTCGCGGAGTTTTTTTTTTTTTTTTTTTTTTTATATAATCATTAACTTTTGAAAACAATTAAGAAATGAATTTTAAAATTTTGTTTCCTTTATTATTTAGGACGAGGTCGTTTCGGATCGATGTCCTAGTCCGTCTCTCGACAAAATTTTAAAATTTGTCTTTTTGTAGCGATTGTTTTAAAAGCTAAGATTTTTGGGTTTTTTAATGTTTTTGGCATACTTTAATTCAATAAGATTAAAAATAATGATAATAAAAGTTCTCGTCCCTCCCTCGGGTAAAGCAATTTCGGTTCAAAGACCTAGTCTTCAACTTACGACGAATTTTAAAAATCATATTCTTAACTTAATGAGATAAAGTAAGTTTTTGTTTTTTAAATTCACACAACTTAAATATGAAATTCAAAATTAATATTAAAAATTCACACCAAACTTAAAATTTGAAATGCATAAAATTAAAAATTTATATTTTAAAAATTAAAAATTCACACCAAACTTAATTTAAAAATTTATAAGTTCATATCAAACTTATATTAATTTTTCAAATATTTACAATTTTAAATATATTGTTTTTACAAAGTTTACAATATTAATTTAAGATTGAAATATTAATTTTAAAAATATGGTAAAAATAAAATTAAATTTTTTTTTTCTTTTTATCCCACTTTAATCAATCAAATATTATCAAAAATATGCGCCCCTCTTTTCTATAAAGTAATTTCGGTTCCAAGACCTAATTTAACTCATGACGAATTATTGAAATATTTTGGGTTGATTGTTTAAAGATATTTATACCTTAAGAATAAACGTTAAATTTCGCAGTGATGTAATAAATTTTTGAATGATATCAATAATTTCGGTCGCCAAACCTAATTTTATTCAATACCAATTTAATACTTTTTAGCGAACAAATTAGCGTTTATTATCAAAAGGTTAAAAATAAAAATAAAAATAAAAACTGTACAGACATACCTGTTGAATAGATTTCTTAGTTATATGATCTATCCCATTCATAAGATAGTTGGTTTAATTGGTTTTCCATGGCTACATAGGCGTAACCTCGAGCATTCAGTGTCTTTTCTTCTAAACATATGAACGGTCCGTCTCTGCATAAAGTAACAAATTCGGTATTTGAATAGGTTTGATTATTTGAACATTTACCTCCATGTGACCATTTTCCGCATTTGTGACATCGTTCTAGGTGTCGTGCTCTTCTTTTCGCTGCGGATTTTGATTTTCCTCTACCAAATTGTAACTTATTATCTTCGCATCTGGATTCTTTTCTAACTCCGTCCATTCTTTCTCTGATTACTGATACTATTTCACTCGGGAGTATGTCATTATTACGTTTAGTGATCAAAGCGTGTAGCATTAGACCATGGTTTAGTTCACAGGCAGTCTTCATTTCGTAAAAACCTAAAAAAAAATAAAAATTCAGAATGGGGGGAGAAGACTAGTTCTTTAGGGTCTGCTAGGGAAAGACCATTCAGGTTCCATTTTCGAGAACTACACGAAAACAGACAATCTAACTCTAACAGAAATACATATTATCCTTTAAAGACTTGATTCTCCCCACACTTAGTTAGCTGTGGTGTCGAATTTGTGATTAACTTCGTTGTCGACTTCCATCGGACCATGTATGTAATGTTTAACTCTGTGACCATTAACTTTAAATTCAATCCCATTTGAATTTATTAATTCTATCGTTCCGTATGGGAAAACTCTTTTGACTATGAATGGTCCAGACCATCTTGATTTCAATTTTCCAGGAAATAGCTTGAATCGTGAATTGAAAAGAAGAACTCTGTCTCCTTCTTTAAATTCTTTTGAACTTCTGATTCTTTTATCATGCCATTTCTTCGTTATTTCTTTATAGATTAACGAATTTTCGTATGCTTCATGTCTTAATTCTTCTAATTCGTTTAGTTGACTTAATCGTAGACGTCCGGCTTCATGTAAATCAAGATTACATGTCTTCAAAGCCCAAAATGCTTTGTGTTCAATTTCTACTGGAAGATGACATGCTTTTCCATAAACAAGTCTAAAAGGTGTGGTTCCAATTGGAGTTTTGTAGGCTGTTCTAAAAGCCCAGAGTGCATCCTCCAATTTAATGGACCATTCCTTCGGATTTGATCCTACGGTTTTCTCTAGAATACGTTTTAAAGCTCGGTTGGTATTTTCAACTTGTCCACTTGTTTGTGGATGATATGCGGTGGAGATTTTATGAGTTACTCCATATCTTTTAAGAACTTTCTCAAGTTGATTATTACAGAAATGAGTACCCCGATCACTTATTAAAGCTTTCGGTGTTCCAAACCTTGCAAAAAGACATTTTAAAAAGTTGACTACAACTCGTGCATCATTAGTTGGGAGAGCTTGTGCTTCCGCCCATTTAGATACATAATCAATGGCTACGAGTATATATAGATTATTATGAGATTTTGGAAATGGACCCATAAAGTCAATACCCCAAATGTCAAATACTTCACATACTTGGATGACATTTTGTGGCATTTCATTACGTTGACTTATTTTTCCGGCCCTTTGACATGCATCACAGGATTTGCAAAGAAGGTGTGCGTCTTTGTAAATTGTAGGCCAATAGAATCCAGCTTCATAAACTTTTCTTGCTGTTAGTTGAGGTCCATAATGCCCTCCTGTTGGTCCTGTGTGACAATGGTTTAAAATTTTACTAGCTTCATCTCCAAATACACATCGGCGTATTATTCCATCGGGACAACTTTTAAACAGATGTGGATCTTCCCAGAAATAGTGTTTTATATCACTAAAGAATTTCTTTCGTCTTTGGTACGATAATCCTTTTTCAAGGAATCCACAAACTAAGTAATTTGCATAGTCTGCAAACCATGGGATTTCTTTATAATCTATCTTCAATAGATATTCATCAGGAAAGTTGTCTTGTATGGCCGATTCATTTAGAACTTCTAACTCAGGATTTTCAAGACGAGAAAGATGATCAGCAGCGAGATTTTCTGCTCCTCTTTTATCTCGGATTTCAATATCAAACTCTTGTAAGAGTAAGATCCAACGGATTAATCTTGGTTTAGCATCTTGTTTTGAAAATAGGTATCTAAGAGCAGAATGGTCGGTATAGACCACCGTTTTTGCTAGAACGAGATATGATCGAAATTTATCAAAAGCAAAGACAATAGCAAGGAGTTCTTTTTCAGTAGTTGTATAGTTTGTTTGTGCTCCTTGTAATGTCTTACTAGCATAATATATAGGTTGAAATCGTTTTTCAATCCTTTGTCCTAAAACGGCTCCCATTGCAAAATCACTTGCATCGCACATTAGTTCAAATGGTAGATTCCAATTTGGTGTTATCATGATCGGTGCATTAGTGAGTTTTTCTTTAAGAATATTAAAAGATTTGATACATTCATCTGAAAAGATGAATGGCGCATCCTTTTCTAGGAGTTTATTCATAGGAGTGGCAATTTTAGAAAAATCTTTTATGAAACGTCGGTAAAAACCGGCATGCCCTAGAAAACTCCTAACTCCTCTAACATTGGTGGGATGTGGAAGTTTAGCAATTACATCTACTTTAGCTCTATCCACTTCAATTCCTTCTTTTGAAATTTTATGTCCAAGAACGATGCCTTCTTTAACCATGAAATGGCATTTCTCCCAATTAAGTACTAGATTTGATTTTTCGCATCTAATTAGCATTCGTTCCAGATTAACTATACATGATTTAAATGTATCACCGAAGACTGAAAAGTCATCCATGAATACTTCCATGCATTCTTCTATCATGTCGTGAAAAATCGCCATCATACACCTTTGAAAGGTTGCAGGGGCGTTGCAAAGTCCAAATGGCATGCGTTTGTAAGCAAAAGTACCATAAGGGCACGTGAATGTGGTTTTCTCTTGATCCTCGGGTGCTATTGGAATTTGAAAATATCCGAAAAATCCATCTAGAAAACAATAGTAACTATTTCCGGCTAATCTTTCCAACATTTGATCTATGAAAGGTAAGGGAAAGTGATCTTTTCTGGTGGCGTCATTTAATTTTCTATAATCAATACATACACGCCATCCTGTTACAGTCCTAGTAGGAATAAGCTCATTTTTCTCATTTGTAATGACAGTCATGCCACCCTTCTTAGGTACGCATTGAACTGGGCTTACCCATGGACTATCAGAAATTGGATATATCAAACCTGCATCTAGCAGTTTAATAATCTCTTTCTTAACTACATCTTGCATATTAGGATTTAGTCTTCGTTAGCGTTGCACATACGTTTTATGACCTTCTTCCATAAGGATTTTATGTGTGCAATACGAAGGACTTATTCCTTTAATATCATGAATCTTCCATGCAATGGCTGGTTTATGAGCTTTCAACAGAGAAATGAGTTGAGATTTTTCATCATTTGTGAGAGAAGACGATATTATTACAGGTAATTCAGATTCACCATGTAAATAAGCGTATTCCAAATGGGTTGGAAGTGGCTTTAACTCTAATATCGGCGGTTCTTCTATCGATGATTTGTATCGATATCGGTCTTCCTCTTTTAACATTTGAAGTTCTTCTGTTGTTGGTTCATATCCATTATCCATAAGTGTAGCTAACATTTCAGCTTCATCAATTGGTTCAGTTCCTTCTCCTACAGAACATTCTCCCGTTCCTTGTAATTCTGGAAATTCTTCTAACAATTCAGCATATGGATCTACAGTTTGAATATAATAGCATGTATCATCTGCAGATTGCGGTTGTTGCATGGCTCTATCCACTGAAAAGGTAACACTCTCGTCCTCTATACTTAGGGTCAGTTTCTTATTGAACACGTCTATTATTGCTTTAGCCGTGTTTAAAAATGGTCTTCCTAATATGAGAGGTACTCGAGAATCTTCTTCCATATCCAGAATAACAAAATCTACTGGAAATACTAAATTACCAACTTTAACTAGCATGTTCTCCATTATCCCTCTAGGATATTTTACTGATCGATCGGCTAGTTGTATACTTATTCTTTTTGGTTTTAATTCTCCAAGGTCTAGTTTAGCGTATAGTGAATACGGCATTAAATTTATACTAGCACCTAAATCTGCCAATGCTTCTATTGAACTAAGACTACCCAGAAAACATGGAATTGTGAAACTTCCTGGATCGGAGAGTTTTTCGGGTATCTTATTCAACAGCACTGCTGAACAATTTGCATTCATAGTGACAGCCGAGAGTTCTTCCATTTTCTTTCTATTCGTGATTAGATCTTTCAAGAATTTAGCATACCTTGGCATTCCTGAAATTACATCAATGAAAGGAAGATTTATATTTATTTGTTTAAACATATCCAAAAATTTGGATTGCTCGGCTTCAAGTTTCTCTTTCTTCATTTTACTCGGGTAAGGAAGTGGTGGTTGGTATGGTTTAACATAAGATTTATCCTTAACTTTGTTATCTTCATTAACCTTCTCAACTACCGGTTCTTTTTCCTTATCTTGATCAGGTTGTGGTTCTTGTGGAGTAGGAATAGTTTCATCAGAAGTTACAGGTATTTCAGGTGGTTTAAGTGTTGTACCACTTCTTGTGGTAATGGCTTTAGCTGTTTCATTCCGGGGGTTAGCATTTGTATCACTAGGTAGACTTCCCGGTTTTCTTTCACCTATTAACCTTGCTAGGTTACTTACTTCTTGTTCCAGATTTTGAATAGAAGCTTGTTGATTTCTAAATGCTTGAGCATTTTGTTCATTGGTTTGTTTCTGAGATGTGAAAAACTGCGTTTGAGTTTCAACTAGCTTCGTCATCATATCTTCTAAATTCGGCTTTTTATCATCGGTTTGTTGTGGTGGTTTGTTTTGAAAATTCGGTCTTTGCTGATTATAAGTATTATTGGATACTTGTTGATTGCTAGGACCTTGTTGGTTGTTGTATGGAATATTTCGGTTATAATTCTGGTTTTGATTGTAAATCGGTCTTGGCGGTTGATAATTATTCTGATAATTATTTCCAGGCCTTTGGTTTATGTATGAAATATTCTCTCTTTGTTCCATTGTTAATTCAATACTGAGACAATCTTTTGTCAAATGTGGTCCTCCACACTGCTCACAACTAATTCGTATTGAGTGAATATCCTTAGTCATCTTTTCCATTCGTCTCTCCACATCATCTATCTTTGCGGAAATGGAATCTAAGTCATGGCTAGAATCGGCTCTAGCTGCTTTAGATGATCTAATGATATCTTTTTCTTGGTGCCACTCATGTGAGTGGGAAGCAGTATTATCAATAATTTTGTAAGCATCAGTTTCGGTTTTCTTCATAATAGAACCACCAGCTGCTATATCTATGTCTTTCCTTGTAGTGATGTCGCATCCTTGGTAGAATATTTGTACTATTTGACAGGTGTCTAAACCATGTTGCGGACATCCTCTTAACAACTTTCCATATCTAGTCCACGCCTCATATAGAGTTTCATTTGGCTTTTGTGTGAACGTAACAATTTCTGCTTGAAGTCTTACGGCTTTAGATGCAGGAAAGAATTGTTTAAGAAATTTGTCAACTAAAACATCCCATGTATCGATCGCCCCTTCAGGTAACGATTCCAACCAATCTTTGGCTTCTCCCTTTAAAGTCCAGGGAAATAACATGAGATATATCTGTTCATCCTCCACTTCTCGGATTTTAAATAGTGTGCAGATCCTATTAAAGGTACGTAGATGTTCATTTGGATCTTCCTTCGGCGCACCACTAAATTGGCATTGATTAGTCACCATGTGTAGAATTTGTCCTTTGATTTCATAATCTGGCGCATTAATGTCTGGATGAGTAATTGCGTGACCTTGGCCAGTGCGTTTAGCTCTCATTCGGTCTTCCATACTTAAAGGTTCCAGATTCTCCATAATTGAATTTGTTGAATCGGTATCACTAGATGATTCTGATTTAATGGTTCGTTCCTCAACAATCTCTGTTTGAATGATTGGTGGCTCCGGAGGAAAGTTTAATGGTTCAGGATCTACGAACCGTTCCTGAATATTCTCCGGATTCTCAATTGTGATGTCGGGTTCAAAAAATGGATTATCGGAAATTTGAACTGAAGTACTTGGTCTACTGGATGACGATTCTAAAGAAAAATCAACGGTGGTTATATTTGCTAAATGTCTTGATCTAGTTACAGGTGGTGAACGTACAAAAGGTGATGAACGTCTTGCTCGGTGCATTCACTGAATATCCTATTAGTTTTTAAAAGGAAAGAAAAATTATAATAAGTTATCCAATTAATAGACTTTTCTGATTTTGCCCACGTTTCGAATAGCCAAAAGATGCAGCAGAGGGGCATGATTCGTTTGGTCTCAATATAATTGAGGACTGTTTGGCTCCAATAACCCGGTCCACGTACAAATCCAACTATTACTACGAACCAGAAAATTTTGATGTCTATCAATTTAACCACTCAAAATAAATTTTCGTAATTTTAAGAAATTTAGATAAGAAGTAGAATAAAAATCTATGTCCTAAAAACTAGAATGGCGAGAAATAAGAGAGAAAAAGAGTTCGTCGCAAAAGGTAGAAAAAGAAAAAAATGGTTGAAAAATAAAAGGTGACGGAAAAATAAAAGAAACTTATCAAAACTTAAAAATACTTAATTAACCTAACCTTATTACTACAACTAACTTAAAATTATAATCGCAAATTGAAATTACTAATTGGAATAATAATTGGTACATAGTAAAAGTCGTCTAAAAATATTAAAGCTTATAGGAAAAACTAAATCCCAAATGGAAATAACTTAAAAAGAAACTAAAACTTAAAAAGGCGTCGCAAAATTCTAAAGCACCTAAATCTTAGTCTAAAGAAAAAGCACTTAAGGAATTCTACGGCAAAGCCTAAAAATCTAGGAGTAAAAATAACTATAGCAAAAACTAAGTTTAAAATTAATTATGAGAGAAAAATACAAATATTATGCTACAACGATTAAAAAGGGACAAAATATAAAAATATACAAAAAGTTGTAAAAAGTACAATTTTTATAAAAATATTATTTTTATATTATTTTTTTAATAAAACTACTAATTTTACAATTTAAGTAAACTAATTAATACTAAATAAAACAAATTAAATAAAAAGTAAATCTTAAAATAAAACTAATAATAATAATAATAATAATTAGGGTAAAATAATAATAATAATTAATTAATACCCGTAATTAATGCTGAATTAGGGCTTCTGTCGTCTGTCAGAGAAGCTCCGCGAGTCGCGGTAATTAATGAAGAAAACCCCGCGAGTCGCGGGGTTCCAGAATTCAGATGACAGCTTTAAATTCGACGCGTTTTTTCTTTATTTATTTTTTTTTTATTTTCTATTTTCTGTTTTTTCTATATATAAAAGATATTTAATAAAACTTATATTTTTATAAATTAAAATAAGAATAAAGAAACTTATAAAACTTAAATATTTAAAAAAAATACTAAAAAAAATACTTATATTTTTGTTTTTCTTTTTATATTTTCGAATAATTAAAACGTATTTTTACAAAAACGAATTTTAATAAAAGTAAACAAAAAATCCTTTTTTTTTTTTTTTTATATATTAGCGTTGCGCTTCCGGCGTTTAAGAGTGTTCCCCGGCAGCGGCGCCAAAAATACTTGATGTCAAAGCAGAGGGGTATAAAAAATAGTTTATATTTTACTAGGAAAAACTATTAAATACGATACAATTTTACACAAGATATTTATTTATTTATAGAATGGATATACTTAAACCTTGCTACAACACTTATAGGCAGTGTACCTAATCGTAAAGTAGTGTAGTTTTTAGTAAGTCCGGTTCGTTCCACAGGGAAATCTTTAAACAAAGCTCAACGCTATATTAATTTACTTTTATAAAAATACAAACATATATATAAGTAATATTATTATTATAAAGGGGGGTTTTTACCGTTTAATGACCGGTTTGTCGATTTTAAAACTTTAGTCGCAGTTAAAACCTAATGTAAAATATAAAATAAATACAAGACTTAAATTAAAGCGTAAAGTAAATAACGATAATGAAATTGCGAATAATAAAAGTGCGATAAAATAAACTTGCGATAATTAAAAAGTACGATAATTAAAAGTGCGATTAAATAACAATAAATAAAAGTGCGATAATTAGAAGTGCAATTAAATATAAAATGAAGGAAATTAAATATGAAATAAAAGAATTATGCTTATTTAAACTTTCGTAATCATGATGTTTGACGTGTTTATTTTAGTTTTATGCCCATGGGTTAATTGTCCTTTGTCCTGGATTATTTAATCTGTCCGTCTGGTTTTTGTCCATAACAGTCCATCAGTCATAAATATAAAGTGCGAGTGTCCTCATCAAATTATTCTTATACCCGAAGTTAAATATTCCAACTAATTGGGGATTCGAATTGTAACAAGGTTTTAATACTTTGTTTAATGAATACACCAGGTTATCGACTGCGTGTAAACCAAGGTTTTACTACTTTGTTAACAATTACACCAATTACCCTTGAATGTAATTTCACCCCTGTTTTAATTATTCTAGTGGCTATTAATCCATTCCCGTGTCCGGTTAAATGAACGATTATTCGTACATATAAATACCCCGCCCATCGTGTCCGATCGAGTGTATATGGTAATTTATAGGGACGCCCAATTGTAAATCTTTATATTAACATTAACAAACTTTCATTTAGTTAAACAAATATAAAGCCCATTAATAGCCCATAGTCTAATTTCCACAAGTGTCGTTCTTTTGTCCAAACCCCAATTATGGTACAAAGCCCAATTACCCAATTTTAGTAATTAGCCCAACATCATGATTACTTCGTTTTAAATAAGCATAATAATAACTTAGCTACGAGACATTAATGTAAAAAGGTTGAACATAACTTACAATGATTAAAAATAGCGTAGCGTTACACGGACAGAATTTCGACTTACACCCTTACAATATTCGCTAACATACCCTTATTATTAGAATTATAATTATAATTAAAATTAAAATATAAATTATATATATATATATATCGTATATATGAGAGAAGAGAGAAATATTTGGTGGTTTTTTCGATCAGAATTCGTTTGCTTTTATAGGAAGTTTCTGAAATTGGGGCTCCGCGACTCGCGGCCCTTTTGGCCTTCAAACTCCGCGAGTCGCGGAGATTGAAATTACAGCTCACATCTTTTGGAGTCTTTCTTGCCGACGGAATTTATATATAAATATAAAATATAAATAATTAATATAATTATTTATATATTATATTATATTCTTGTGCATAGTAGACTTGTAATTTTTAGTCCGTTGCGTCGAGCGTTAAGAGTTGACTCTGGTCCCGGTTCCGGATTTTCGAACGTCCTTGCGTACAATTTAATATCTTGTACTTTGCGTTTTGAATCTTGTACTCTTGTAATTTCGAGACGTTTCTTATCAATAATTGGAACCTTTTTGATTGTCTTTTGTACTTTTGAGCTTTTTGGTCGTTTGCGTCTTCAATTCGTCGAATCTGTCTTTTGTCTTCACCTTTTATTATTTAAACGAATATCACTTGTAAATAGAACAATTGCAACTAAAAGCTTGTCTTTCTTGAGGAATAATGCTATGAAATATATGTTCGTTTTTAGCATTATCAGGGTGCATAACAAGTACTTACCAATAATTGGCCTTTTCTCGACCGCTTTAGATGTCTCCACAATAGGAGACTGCTGAATTCCAACAAAAGAAGATACATCAGTTTCTTTTTTTTACGCAGGCTGGTTGTTTTGTGCTTCGAAGTTGCAAGGGCAGCTGGAATAGTTGGAACCTTAATAGCCTCAGGTTGAACATCGGGGTCAGTGTCATGCAGATCTTTTTGACCAAAAACAACATTATCGGATGCCTTCAACAGCATAAACTCTTTCAAATCCATTTCTGCAATATAAGACAAAATAAAATTATAAGAAAAAGGAGTTAAATATACGCCGAAGGTAATACAGATAAAAAAGGGATATACCTTTCTTGTTTCTAATAATAACAGGACGCTTATCAGAGCACGCCTAGTGGGTTGAAATGCAGCTAAGAACTAGAGGGACATTCGGATAAACACGAGATGGAAGAAGGAGATTAAGGCAAGACTTGTAAAATTTATCTTCCTCAGAAAGAATCGGCAAAAGTTTATTTTTCTCCCTTTTTTTACCAGAATACCAGACAAGAATGCTATTCTACTCTTCAGAAATACAAGTAGTTTTAACAAAGAAAAAGGATTTTTTCCACATCCCCTTCACACCCTGTTTTGAAGTAACACAAAACTTAGAGACATTGTCAAAAGAATACCAACTCTTATCACTCATCGACGCATGAAACAGGTTGGTAAAAATGGATAAAGAAGGTTTGTGACCGTTGGAACAACACCACATTTCAAAAATAGAAATGCGATTGGCACCATAAGGGTGCAGTTGGCTAATACCAACTGAATAATGACAAAGAACCTTCATGAAGAAAGGGGTAGGAGGAATACGGGTGTTACCGAGCTCCACAACCTTGTCATAAATAGCAATCATATGCTCCGGCGGCTTGTTAGACCGTTGGCCGTTTAACGGGGCAGCCGGAGAATATTTTCGATGGGGGGATATTGATCGATGATTCGGCGAATCTCTGCTTCGGTAATAGAAGATTCTATATCCTTCACGTTCTTCTCAGAAGACATGGCAGATTGATGCAAGATTTAAAGTGTAAATAAAGAAAATGAAAGAAAGAAAGCACAGACCTTCAGGTAAATAAATACAAACGGAAAAGCAAACGGTTGCCGGAAAAAGAGCAAAATTTGAAGTAAGAGAGGAGCGTGCAAAACCAAAAAAGGGTAAATTAAGTATTTATAGGCAAAGGAAAATTGAAAATGACATGGTCAATTTCTGAGCGTACACGTGTATCAATCTACAAAAATTGATTGACAAATTGGCGTACGATAGCAACTCCAGGCAGTTGCATATGTTTTCATCATTATCTCCAGGATAAATAATGATAGTTTGTCACCTCGAGTATAGGAATTACAGTTGAAAGGACGATTTTTTAACTATACGAATATATTGCATTAAATGCAAACGGCGGTTGGTTACACATACACGCATATAATATCCTACGTGTATTACCAATATGTTAAAATGAATAATTGTGTGATCCAGTGTAATCATTGGGCATTATTTTGTGATACTATTTTATTTTTAGTTCGACGCTATACACTCATTGACATTGTATATAATATACATCGAACTGGGGGGACTTAATGATACGCATATCCGCATAACTATGCGGATTACGCACCCAAAAGTCCTGACCCGCACATAATTGCCATGAAAGACATGTGGCACGGGTATAGCTACACTCTATGCGCCTATACCATCTGATATGAGTTTCGTATACTTGCATAAGGGTCCAGTACATTCTAGAAGAATGTACGATATAATCAATTCGGATTCTATTCCTTAAATAACGAAAGTTAGTTGGGATAAGATTGCATTTAATTAGGGAAAGGATTCTATTGAAACCCTAATTCGTGAGCCTATAAATACATAGCTCATAAACCCTAAAAACACATTCGATTACTAATACGTAACAAAAGCATACACATCATCATCATACGAACAAAGCTTCATACGATCTAACACGTAAAGACTTTCAGGTATGTCTTGAACTATAAAACCTTCATATCTTTGGGCCACTCAACCTCGTATGATGGGTTGTTGGTGGACTCTCAAATCGGCCACCCTGTCGGAATCGAAACGATACCGATGTGGGTTATCCATGACTAAGTGTCGGAGGTCCGAATGTTGTTAGTCCTTAAACCCTATTATGCACTCAAGCGTAGGTTCACCTTGACCTCGTGAAAATATGCTTGATCAAGTATAGATTTCTTAAATATATTCAAATTACTATATTTATAATTATGTTTTAAATAACAAGCTTTATTACTTAGATAAATATATTAATTATATATATTGAAACAAATAAACTTAAAGTATTATATTATACATTTAATACTTTGTTAATGTTGACATATCATGTTCGAAATCATTTATGTTCAATATACTCTAAATATTCAAAAATAACAAGTTTTAGTTATTATAAGTTATCTTAAATCACATAACAGTTTATTAGTATATTTAATTATATATAATTATTTATATATACATTTCTGTTTACAATTAAAGGTTCGTGAATCATCGGAAATAGTCAAAGGTTAAATGAATATATGAAACAGTTCAAAATTTTTGAGATTCAACATTACAGACTTTGCTTATCGTGTCAAAAATATTAATTCGTATCGAGAGTTTGATTCAAAATTAGTCAAAATTTTCCGGGTCGTCGCAGTATTATTAGTATTAATATTATTATAATTATTAAGAAGATTATTATTAAGTAAATTTAATATCATAATTTTTATTTATCATTATTATTATTATTATTATTATTATTATTCTTATTCTTATTATTATTATTATTATTATTATTATTCTTATCATTATTATTATTATTACCATTATTATTATTATTACTTTTATCATTATTAGAATTATCACGACTTTTATCATAAATAGTATTTTATCATTTTAAGAGTATCATTTTTATTAAAATTAACACTATTATAAAAATTATTATTTTTACTAAAAAATTATCATTTTTATTATTATTATTAAAATTAATTATCATTGTTTTTAACATTATTATTATCATTTTTATCAACATTATTATTATAATTATTAACATTAATATTATTATCATTATCAAGTATTATTATTAAGTATTTTTAATTATAATTATTATTATTATTATCATTAACCCTAATTATTATTTTTATTATAATTATTATTTTTACAAACAAGAGATATTTAAATAAAAATATACTTATTACATATATTATTATAAGTATACTAATATTACATAGTATTACATTTTTAATATATTAACTAATATAATATTATTTATATAACATTAATTAAATTATATATCATATAAGTATTATAAGTATTTATATAATTATATATAAAGATATTAATCTTAATACATTATAAAATGTAAACTTAGTTAATTAATATTACAATGTGTTAATATATATATATATATATATACTTGATATAGGTTCGTGAATCCGAGGCCAACACTGCATTGTTCAGTTCCGTCATATGCATATTTTTACTACAAAATATCGTATCGTGAGTTTTATTTTCTCACTTTTTAAATGCTTTTGTAATATATTATTGGGACTGAGTATACATGCGCTGCTTTTATAAATGTTTGACGAAATAGACACAAGTACTTAAAACTATATTCTACCTTTAGATTAGGAACCTGAATATCACCCCTTTTAGCTCGGTAGTCTAAGAATTAGGGAAATGGCCCCTAATTGACGCGAATCTTAAAGATAGATCTATGGACACAAACAAGCCCCAGACAGAGAATTTAAACTGCTTTAGTACTTTGACTTTTATATCATAACTGATGAGAGTCATGGTATGATGGGGGATATTCTATATGCATCCAGTTAGTGTCGGTTACCAGGTGTTTAATCGTATGAATGGATTTTTCAGCAGTGAGCAGACTTGCACAGATTGATTATGAAAAATGAAATCTTATGGTCTATTAAAATTATTGAAATGATTGTTTATGATAAACCTATGAACTCACCAACCTTTTTGGTTGACACTTTTAAGCATGTTTATTATCAGGTATTAAAGAAATCTTTCGCTGTGCATTTACTCAATTTAAAGATATTACTTGGAGTCGTTCATGACATATTTCAAAAGACGTTGCATTCAAGTCGTTCGAGTTCAAAAAGATTATTATTGAGTCAATGGCAGATTAGTCATTCATATTATAGGAATCATATATCATTTGTATCGAAAGGTTGTATTTTGAAATGAGTTTGTCTTTTAAAAGAATGCAATGTTTGTAAAACGTTTCATATAGAGGTCAGTACCTCGCAATGGGACCAGATGTTGATGACTTCGGCCAGGTGGAATAGGACGGGTCATCACATATTTTAAATGCAATGGACACAAATACATACTAAATTCTACACTGAGTTTGAACCAAAAATCCCTTAGCTTTAGTAACTAGTAACTGCCAGTTATAAGAACTGGTGGGCACGAGTAGTTGTATATGGATTCATAGGGCTTGACATCCCCGTCCGTTCTAGGTATAGAGACCCTAGCCTGAACTATAAAGCAGACGTATGCTATTTGAGTTTAGTACACGTTGGTTTGCATGTATTGTACGTGTTGGTTATATGTATGTTAAAACAGGGGTACTTATTATATATACGTTAAGTTTAGTTACCAAGACACTCAATTTCGTAGAATATTTTGATAAAGGTTTTGGATGAAACAACTGAAATCTTGTGGTCCACCTTTATATACAGATTATGCGCAATATTAAACTATGAACTCACCAACCTTTGTGTTGGTACTTTTAGCATGTTTATTCTCAGGTCCCTAGAAGTCTTTCGCTGTTTGCTTATACGTTATACAAGCTATGTACTTGGAGTAATACATGCTGCATTCACAAAATTATCACTATGTATCTTATTTTTACTGTATTGTCAACAGATGTATTATTAAAAACTACTATTTACGGTGATTGTTTATACATAGAAATCATCAAATGTCGAAAACCTTAGATATATATATATATATATATATATATATATATATATATATATATATATATATATATATATATATATATATATTCAACTGATAGTGTACATTTTCAAAAGAATGCAATGTTTACAAAACGTATCATATAGAGGTCAATACCTCATAATGAAATCGATGAATAATGTTGTTGAGTCCCCAAAATGATTAAGGATTTAATTATGATAAAACTGTAATTTATTTGCACTAAAATATTATGTGCAGCCAGCACAAGTTTGTTTATGTATAGACAGCAAATATTGCTATGTCAAGTGTTCGGTATGCTGCCTAGTCTACCAGCACAAGGTAGAGTGTATTCTTTGAATCAGCACAGGATGAGTACTCAGCAATTCAAGAATATCAAGTGACTCAGCACAAGAAGAACCAGTAAATCTGGTAAGCAGCATACAACACAAGACAACCATGCTCCATTACAAGCATGGTGGTTTCCCGAGTGGTCTACATCAATTGTACTATTCAACAGAAGTCAAAGACAAAGTTGAACAGGAAAGGACACGCGTCAGCGGCTGACAAGTGACCTTACAAGACCACGTGGGAATGCAGAAGTTTAACACATGTGCAGACATATGCTATACTTTGTCAATGCCTAGGAAACACAACATTCTATTTGTTTAAACCAATAGTGGTGGCAAACCAAATTGGGGTGTTCCTGCAAATAGCTACCAAAGAGGAAAGAGGAGAGCACACTCTCTGATGCAGTTGTCCTCACAAGTACAGACATCCTATGTACCAGTGGACAATAGAACCATTACACGGTTAATTAGACTACTATAAATTGTTGTATCCACTATTGTAACAACTAGTGGTGTGGGTTTTGTTATTTAGAGTCCAAAACGTGTAATAGCTTTAAGTTTATCCTCATAGCTATATGCTTAGGTAAATCTGTATCAACCAACTATCATTCCGCCAAGGATAGTTGTAATTCTTTGTGATTTAATCAATAAAGAATAACAGTTGAAAAATTACCTTTGACTCTATTTAAATTGTGATGACCCAGGAATTTCCGACTAAATTTGAACTTAATCTTTATATGATTTCGATATGATAAGCAAAGAATGTATTATTGAGTCTAGAAAATTTTGAAACGATGTTCATATATTCAATTGACCTTCGACTGCTCTCGGCGATTCACGAACAATTAAGTGTAAATAGATATGTATGTATGTATGTATATATAAATAATAATTTGAAATATAATTTGAAGTATTATATGTTGTTGTTATTAAAAATTAATAAAATAAAAATAGGATATTATAATAATTATTATTTAAAATATATCTCTATATATAAATAAAGTATATTATAAATAAATATTAAATGATTGTAATACTCGTTTGATGTTTCGATTGATATTAAGCAAGTTAAATTCGAACTTATATGATTTTAAAATAAACGGTGATCCGAAAATGGATTATATAAATTACAGGCTTATTAAATATATATTTAGGAGCTATTTATTAAATTTTAAATTTTTTTATATTTTATTTGAGGTTGGGAGTGAATAATTAATGTAATTTTTATTTAATAGTTGATGATCGAATTTTATACCATAATGACCAAAATAAATAAAGATAATTACGGTGAAAGTTTGAGATTTTTCTGAAGACTTTTATCCGCCACTAATTAATAATGGAGCACGAAATAACAGTGCATGCTAATAGTGTCGGTTGATGAATTACAGCTCACCCGGCTGCTTTGCCGTTCTTCTTAAAGTCACATGTATTAAAATTTATTATTTATTATAATTATATTATTATTATTATTAAATTCTCATTACTGAGATCACCTTTTATATATACATTTACATTCACATTTACATGAATCATATATAATTACAACTTACTCGATCAATTACACTAACAAACCCACTAATTATTGTTTCCCATTTCCCTGTCCAAGACCATCACCCAATGTACCAACTTCAAGTCTTCTTTTCATTATTTTAAAAATATACATATACTTATAGTTATGAAAGGCATTACAAGTAAATGAAAAACACACACCATCTTCTTCCTCCTTTTTTTATTTTGTTACACGACACCATGCCACCAAAACTCGATCTCACCATCGGCCACTCTACAACCGTGAACCGTTACCATTTACTATCACCTTAAATCCACTAAACCCGTCACCCAGCTGCAGGTTTACATCCACCACCACTGATGCTGCAACAACTATATTGTGGTAAACCGCCACCCAAAAGCCATTCTCAAACCCCATGATTTCTGCTGCTATCAATTTGCTCCACTTTTGTTTGCTTTGGTCGAAAACCACCTTGCAACACCCATATCCCCAACTTCTTATGCACCCAAAACAAAACCCACCAACACTCAAACTATCTATATATCTATCCCTGTTTTGTTTCAACTACAACCAAAAGACACAAACACTCTCCTTCGAAGAACCATTGGTTGCTGCTTAATGTTTTCTTGTTTCATTCGTGCATTACCCAAACCGCCACTCAACATCAGCTACAACCATCGCTACCCTCACCATTCTACTAGATCATCATAACCACACACCATCTTTGGTCACCATTTAAACACCACCATGACCATAGCCAAACCACCACAATTGCTATTATCTTGTTGCTACACGAACTGTACCTATTTCTGGTTCGAACACGATTAACCACCTTGAACCCGTTACCACCTTACAACCTTCATCAAAACAACCATCTCCATCAAACCAACATCATCATCTTCGTAAACCCACATGAAATTATTTTTTCTTCTTATTCGTTCCTACTGCAGCTGCCATATTTTTTTTTAAACGATAAAGATGATGATAATTAATGGTGATGATGAATAAAGATGATAAAGTGTACATGAATGGAACTAGTGAGTGTTTATTTTCCTTATAACCGACAATTACCAAATATATAAACCCCACATATGAAACTTGTGAATATAACAGCTATTTCATTAAAAAAAATTTCGGTCGAGCTTAGTTATGGAACCAAACAGCCCACCAATTTATTTTTGGGCTTATTAAATGGTTATTTTGGGCTTCAAAATATTTAAATGATTGGGCCATATCCAATTAATATATGATGGTGAGGGAGCTGCTTGACAATGAATGAAGATGATAAGATCGAATGTGATGATGATTGAAAGGACCCGTTCATATACATTATAAACGATTCACAATAGTTGATTACATCGCGAAGTATTTGACCTCTATATGATACATTTTACAAACATTGCATTCATTTTTAAAAGACAAACTTTCTTTACAACGAAAGTTGACGGCATGCACACCATTTCATAATATATCCAACTATAATTGACATAATAATAATCTTGATGAACTCAATGACTCGAATGCAACGTTTTTCAAAATATGCCATGAATGACTCCAAGTAATATCCTTAAAATGAGCTAATGCACAGCGGAAGATTTCTTTAATACCTGAGAATAAACATGCTTTAAAGTGTCAACCAAAAGGTTGGTGAGTTCATTAGTTTATCATAATCAATCATTTCCGTAATAGTAATAGACCACAAGATTTCAGTTTCCATAAATATCCGTACACTCGCAAGTGTTTAAAAGTATTCTATAAGTTGTAGGCACCCGGTAACAAGCCTTAACATTCATGTTTTACCCTCTGAAGTACACCAGATCAGGTGTGTTTAAAATAACCTCGAAGTACTAAAGCATCCCATAGTCAGGATGGGGTTTGTCAGGCCCAATAGATCTATCTTTAGGATTCGCGCCTACCTTACATAGACATGTAGTTTAATGTTACCAAGCTAAGGGTATATTTCTGGTTTAAACCCACATAGAATTAGTTTTAGTACTTGTGCCTACTTCGTAAAACATTTATAAAACAGCGCATGTATTCTCAGCCCAAAAATATATATTGCAAAAGCAATTAAAAAGGGAGCAAATGAAACTCACAATACTGTATTTCGTAGTAATTATGTATATGACGGCACTGAACAAGTGCAGGGTTTGTCTCGGATTCACGAATGTATCAATATTGTGATTCAATATTGCAGGAAAGTACGTAGACGCAACGAAAATGATAAACGTTAGGTTGACCTCACGAGCAATACCCTCGATCAATACCCATAACCTCCATAGCTATAACCCATAATTTCCTTAGCTCTATCCCGTTTGAAACCTTATTTTGAAATTGTCTGAGTATAACTCTGTCGTAGTATTTTATGTATACTAATAATATCTTAAAATAATACAAAGGAAATATATATATGTAATTCGATTGAGAGAGTTTAGAGAAATATATTTTCAAGTTTCTATTAAATAATGAAACCTATTCAATTCTATTTATAATAGATTTTTGAATTATTAAAGTGAATTATTAAAGTATGAATTATTAAAGTGAATTATTAAAGTATGAATTATAAAAGTGAATTATTAAAGTGAATTATTAAAGTATGAATTATTAAAGTGAATTATTAAAGTATGAATTATTAAAGTGAATTATTAAAGTGAATTTTTAAAGTATGAATTATTAAAGTGAATTATTAAAGTATGAATTATTAAAGTTAAAGTAAAATAAAAGTAAAGTAAAGGTAAAGTTAAAGTATAGTAAAAGTATAAAACTATATAGGTATAATACGCGTATAAATATATATAATATTAATTTAAATCGTTATATATATTTAATAAAATAAAATATAAATATCGTTATCTTTATCATACTGGTTAAGTAATGAGTTGTCAAAAATGGTTCTAGATATTTATAAAAGATATATACGTTTTAATAATAAAGTTCTTTTTAAACTGAAATGTTTTTTTGTACTTCTGAAACTAAATCAAATAAATATGATAATTTTGTTTTCCAAAACTAAATATATTTAAGAATCATTTTGTTAAAAGGTTAAAATAATGGAAATCGTTATATCACAAAATATTTTAGAAAAGTAGAATTATATATATTCATAATAGGTTTCAAGTTTTTAAATTACAGTCTGTTGGTGAAGCATGGGATAAAGTCCAAAGGTTAAATAAATGTATGAAATCATCTTAATGAAAAATGTCGAGTTACTTAACTTGTCGATATCCAACATCTAAGTTATTTACACTCCACGTTCTTATTTTCATATTAAATAAAATGAAAGTTAACATAGTTATTTTATCAAGGTCACGAGGAAAATATTATAAAACATGCCTTGGAAATTAAACAGGAATTTCCACTAACCCTTGTCTAGTTCCCGTTAATTGACACATTTGTTCTTATTTATAAATCACTTTACCATTTTCCGAATGTTGTCAAAAAGAATAGATTTCTTAAATCACAGTGGACCTCATAACATAGGCCCGTAATAATATCATAATGTATCTGATAATTCAATCATTTGATTTTATCTCTTAATTCTGTCGATAAATATATCGAAACAAATACGTTCATGTAAAGTATCATATATCTAATACTTTGTTAATGTTTTCAGTTAATATTATATATTATATATATACATATCTATATACTCATAATTGTTCGTGAATCGTCGAACACAGTCAAAGGATAATTGATTACATGAATGTAGTTCCAAACTTTTTGAGATTCAACATTACAAATTCTGCTTATCGTGTCGAAAACATATAAAGGTTAAGTTTAAATTTGGTCGGAAATTTCCGGGTCGTCACAATGATGATAAGAGTTTAGATGATAATTGATGATAACGATATGAAATGAGGAGATGAAGAGGAAAATTTAAATAGATTTAAAGACGAGTTATATATATTTTAGTATGGTATAATTTCTGAATAACAAAGATGGACAAATGGTTAAGGGTGTGTTGGGTGAACTAGAGGTCGCGGGTTCGAACCCAGGCTCTGGCATTTTTTTTTTTTAGAAAAAGAGGAAAATGGGATAGAATATGACACTGGTTAAATGGATTTGATTAGCAGATTAAAATAGAAAAACATGTTAGCTTACATGGTTAGGGGCGTTGCGGGTGAGCGAGAGGTCTTGAGTTCGAAAATTGGTCCAGGGCATTTCTTTTTAGAAAAAGCTTTTAAAGGGGTATATACTCTTATTTTTTATTTCTATCATTATTATTATTATTATTGTTATTATTATGATTTTTATTGTTATTTTTAGTATTTTATTTATTGTATTAATATTATTATTAACATTAATATGACTATGAACATGTTAACTAAATTCATGTTACTAAATTAATAATAAAAGTGATGTGAGAAAAATTATGGAAAAATAGTTATAATTATAGGAAGACAGGTACACTTATGAAAACGATTACGAAAATAAGTTATAAAAACTGTGGTCTTAAGTTTAGAAATCAAACATAAAGCTTATGATAAAATTGATTATTATTATTATTAACATTGTTATTATTATCATTATATTATTAAAGTAAATTATCTTTTTATTTAAAACTACCCTTTATACTAAAATAAACATTATTACTATTATTATTATTATTATTATTATTATTATTATTATTATTATTATTATTATTATTATTATTATTATTATTATTATTATTATTATTATTATTATTATTATCATACTTACCATTATTATCGTCACAGTACCTACCCGTTAAAGAAATTTCCTCCCGAAATTTGATCGAGGTCGTCATGGCTAACAATAAGAATGTTATTATGACGAATATAAGTTGATTCATAGGGTTTTATCATGATTGAGAAATATGGATAAAATAATTCAATTTCTCGAAACGTATGAGTGAAGCTATCGTAAAAGAGTGAAATGAGAAAATAGGAATTCGTCTTATCTTTTGACGTCATCACGGTTGATCTCCGGATTAAAGAAAATCTTTGTAATCTATATAGGATTTGATTCTTCGGTGATTAAGGAAATTATGATCCTCTTCGATTTAATGCGATGATTCATCTCGATTTTTCTGTCGGATATTTCACTATAAATCCATCTCCTTCGTTTCCTTTTAATTCACACCTTCTATTCTTTCTCCCTCAATTCTTACTTTCAAATTATTCGTCAATATGCTTCATCCGGTGCTGATTCTTGATATACTCCTCACTTTCATATCTGTCGCTCTTCTTTTTCATCTGCCTCCGGAAGAATCTATTTACTTCTACTATACTCTTGGTTTTATAGTGTTTTTAGTTCTCCCGTGCCTTTATATTGCTATATGCATCGATATATACGGTTTATAGTTTCTGGGTTGTTGTTGGTTTCATATCTTCCCTTATATTTCGATATCCCTGCTTCTGTCTTCTATAATCATTGTCATCCCTAATTAATGCTTTCTTTTATTTACTGCGATTTATACCCCAATTTCTATTTCGGAGTTTTGTCCTTTCGTTTCTTCTTCTTGCGATTAAGCCCCGCTTGTGATGGTCCAGAATTTGCATATATGAATTTCGGAATGAACATTGTTAATGTTCTAAGAAGGAAATTGTAATGGCACGATCTTGACTTGTCAAATTACTAGAATACCTTGGAAAAGGCCGAATCATCAAGAAATATTTTCTTGATATTTTAGAGGTTAAAGAGAATACAAGAGTCGTGTAACATAGCACATGATGACGTTATGATCTGTGAATCATCACGTTCCATTTAGAAACTCAGCATGACTTACTTTAATATAACCACGTTGATCAAGTGTCATTATATTATACTAGTTCATGCTTCAGTTCCCAACACTACTTCAAAAATATTCCTATTTTAAATTCGAAAGTTTCAGAATTTAGAAACTAAAATAGTTTCTTTTATGATGTAATACAGACAGCACGAAGAGGTAAATGATTTCAGATAAGAATAATTATGGAAATATCTTCAGAAATATGGAGGATATTTATAATGAAAGATACGATGATATCTTAAAAATTCTAATATCAGAGGATGATGAAGAATATTGTCCGTAAGGGTTTAGAGTCAGGAGCAAGGTATTCGATAATGACTTCAGCAGACACGCAATCATTTGGATTCTTTGAAGGTAGATTTCGTCCTTGTGATTTATCCACAGCCTTCTTCATGGTTTGCTCAATCCGTATTTTTTAGTACCAAATCTTCTCTTTTTCCGAGCTTTGCCAACACACTACTATTTATCATCAAACTTTTTACTGTTAAGGTCGTTTATAGTTTTTGCTGCTTCATCAGTATTTCGAGAACTAGTTCGCAGTTTAGGGTGTTTTTCAGAAACTTCACATTCAAAGTATATAAGTCCAGAAGATAGACACATATAATTGTTGGCGTAGACATGTAGACACATATAATTATTGGCGTAGACATGCTGCGAGATTTTAAAATACTGATTGCTAATTTCCGATGATTCGTATGGCAATTCTCATTACAAGATGCAGATGAGTAAATGATGGGGTTTTGATAAATATAAAGATTTTTCGGAAAGTCAAAGATCAATGAAGTTGTTAATAAGTTTACTGGTAATGTGGCAAGATATGAAAGGTTCCCCGGTAATAATGATGAAGGGGTAATCATTATAATAAGGCTTATTCGAATGAACAATTGAAGTTGGTTTGCTGGAGCTGTGACAAAACCGTCTATTTTTAGAAGGGATTGAAAAGTTATTTTAGCTAGTAAATGTCAAAAGGTCTGACATGGATACATGTTAAATTATGACTTTGGTTTCAAGAGCATATCAGGTACGTAGCTATGGATAACATGTGGTTGGATCATCATCTCGATTGTTCATTATTTGAAGTGTCTTCAGGTATTTCGAAGGGCTTGAACAAAGATTATAATCGTTAATATACATACGATGTTCTAACACAGTTTTGAAGTTAAAGTATAGCTTTGAAAGATGTAAGAATCTAAGAGTGATGATACCGGTTATAACTTGAATTGAATTCGGCGATTTCAAAATCATAATATGTAATTAGATTTTTGAATGAGTATGGTTGTTTTGATTTCTATAAAAGAATGTATATTGTTGTGAAAGTAGGGAGTATAATGGATGATTTGCTGAATCAGATTCGAAGAATGTAACATATTAATTGTGAATTTATATATCTCTCGGGTATTACCTACCCGTTAAAAAAAATGTCACAATTAATATTTTGTACAAAAGAATTTTATTACAGTCTTTATAGAAATATATGTGTATATTTCTTCAGATGTAATATAGATTTAATGAGTTAATATTAAATTAAACTCACTTAATTTATGGTTAAGGCTAGGATAGATAATTTCTAAACTTTAGAAATTACATAATTGTCGTAGAATGTTTTTCCAATGAAGTTATGAATCAATACTTCATCGTTGTGGTATTCCTTAGTATCTACAGGGCGTATGACGTCGATGCTCATGGGACAGATTGTGAAGTTGAGGTTTGCGATGCGGTTATTGTTGGTGGTGGTAATGGTACTGTTGATGTTGTTGATGGTGGTACTGGTTATGTTGCTACTGCTGCTGCTGGTGTTTGTAACCTTTGCACCATATTCTCCAAAGCCACTACCCGAGCGCGAAGCTCGTTGACTTCTTCTATTACACCGGGGTGATTGTCGGTTCGGAAGCGGATAAATAAGATCTAGAATTTGGTGTAGTATATAATCATGACGAGATACTCTGGAAATGAGAGAGAAAATGGTGTTTTGAACAGGTTCGCCGGTAAGTGCTTCAGGTTCATTGCCAAGAGGGAAATGTGGTGGATGGAAAGGATCGCCTTCTTCTTGTCTCCAATGATTAAGGAGGCTACGAACCCATCCCCAATTCATCCAGAATAGATGATGGCTGATTGGTGGATCCATTCTAGTCACACTGCTTTCGGAGCTTGAGTGGGATTCCATTTCGGAATCCGAGGAACTTGAACTGATGACGAATTCCATTTTGTACGATTTGATAAATGATTTTTCGATACGAAATGATTTTTCGGCTATCGGGTGGTCGTCTAACTACATAGAATATCTATATATATATAGATCAAAAGATTTCATAGATTACGGAGGAATTTACGAAATATGTCAGGCAAAGTTTACGGTAATAGATACGATAAGATATGATTTAGCAGATACGCTAAGATATGAATTTTGTTTATACACTATTCATGCAATCAATGCAGCAAGACGTGTCTAGACTAAGAATGATAAGCAGGTAATTTCCTAAGGATGGTAAGTAGATGATTTTCGACTAAAAATGATAAACAAAACTTTTAACATGCAGACACGGTCGAAATCTAGACTCACTAGTGCATCTTAACAACTATCAGTTAGACACAATAATGCAATACCTGGTTCGCTAAGACCACCGCTCTGATACCAACTGAAAGGACCCGTTCATATACATTATAAATGATTCACAATAGTTGATTACATCGCAAGGTATTTGACCTCTATATGATACATTTTACAAACATTGCATTCGTTTTTAAAAGACAAACTTTCTTTACAACGAAAGTTGACGGCATGCACACCATTTCATAATACATCCAACTATAATTGACATAATAATAATCTTGATGAACTCAATGACTCGAATGCAACGTTTTTTCAAAATATGCCATGAATGACTCCAAGTAATATCCTTAAAATGAGCTAATGCACAGCGGAAGATTTCTTTAATACCTGAGAATAAACATGCTTTAAAGTGTCAACCAAAAGGTTGGTGAGTTCATTAGTTTATCATAATCAATCATTTCCGTAATAGTAATAGACCACAAGATTTCAGTTTCCATAAATATCCGTACACTCGCAAGTGTTTAAAAGTATTCTATAAGTTGTAGGCACCCGGTAACAAGCCTTAACATTCATGTTTTACCCTCCGAAGTACACCAGATCAGGTGTGTTTAAAATAACCTCGAAGTACTAAATCATCCCATAGTCAGGATGGGGTTTGTCAGGCCCAATAGATCTATCTTTAGGATTCGCGCCTACCGTACATAGACAAGTAGTTTAATGTTACCAAGCTAAGGTTATATTTCTGGTTTAAACCCACATAGAATTAGTTTTAGTACTTGTGCCTACTTCGTAAAACATTTATAAAACAGCGCATGTATTCTCAGCCCAAAAATATATATTGCAAAAGCAATTAAAAAGGGAGCAAATAAAACTCACAATACTGTATTTCGTAGTAATTATGTATATGACGGCACTGAACAAATGCAGGGTTTGTCTCGGGTTCACGAACGTATCAATATTGTGATTCAATATTGCTGGAAAGTACGTAGACGCAATGAAAATGATAAACGTTAGGTTGACCTCACGAGCAATACCCTCGATCAATACCCATAACCTCCATAGCTATAACCCATAATTTCCTTAGCTCTATCCCATTTGAAAACTTATTTTGAAATCGTCTGAATATAACTCTGTCGTAGTATTTTATGTATACTAATAATATCTTAAAATAATACAAAGGAAATATATATATGTAATTCGATTGAGAGAGTTTAGAGAAATATATTTTCAAGTTTCTATGAAATAATGAAACCTATTCAATTCTATTTATAATAGATTTTTGAATTATTAAAGTGAATTATTAAAGTATGAATTATTAAAGTGAATTATTAAAGTATGAATTATTAAAGTAAATTATTAAAGTGAATTATTAAAGTATGAATTATTAAAGTGAATTATTAAAGTATGAATTATTAAAGTGAATTATTAAAGTAAATTATTAAAGTATGAATTATTAAAGTGAATTATTAAAGTATGAATTATTAAAGTTAAAGTAAAATAAAAGTAAAGTAAAGGTAAAGTTAAAGTATAGTAAAAGTATAAAACTATATAGGTATAATACGCGTATAAATATATATAATATTAATTTAAATCATTATATATATTTAATAAAATAAAATATAAATATCGTTATCTTTATCATACTGGTTAAGTAATGAGTTTTCAAAAATGGTTCTAGATATTTATAAAAGATATATACGTTTTAATAATAAAGTTCTTTTTAAACTGAAAACGTTTTTTTTACTTTTGAAACTAAATCAAATAAATATGATAATTTTGTTTTCCAAAACTAAATATATTTAAGAATCATTTTGTTAAAAGGTTAAAATAATGGAAATCGTTATATCACAAAATATTTTAGAAAAGTAGAATTATATATATTCATAATAGGTTTCAAGTTTTTAAATTACAGTCTGTTGGTGAAGCATGGGATAAAGTCCAAAGGTTAAATAAACATATTAAATCATCTTAATGAAAAATGTCGAGTTACTTAACTTGTCGATATCCAACATCTAAGTTATTTACACTCCACTTTCTTATTTTCATATTAAATAAAATGAAAGTTAACATAGTTATCTTATCAAGGTCACGAGGAAAATATTATAAAACATGCCTTGGAAATTAAACAGGAATTTCCACTAACCCTTGTCTAGTTCCCGTTAATTGACACATTTGTTCCTATTTATAAATCACTTTACCATTTTCCGAATGTTGTCAAAAAGAATAGATTTCTTAAATCATAGTGGACCTCATAACATAGGCCCGTAATCATATCATAATGTATCTGATAATTCAATCATTTGATATTATCTCTTAATTCTGTCGATAAATATATCGAAACAAATACGTTCATGTAAAGTATCATATATCTAATACTTTGTTATTGTTTTCAGTTAATATTATTTATTATATATATACATATCTATATACTCATAATTGTTCGTGAATCGTCGAACACAGTCAAATGATAATTGATTACATGAATGTAGTTCCAAAATTTTTGAGATTCAACATTACAAATTCTGCTTATCGTGTCGGAAACATATAAAGGTTAAGTTTAAATTTGGTCGGAAATTTCTGGGTCGTCACAATGATGATAAGAGTTTAGATGATAATTGATGATAACGATATGAAATGAGGAGATGAAGAGGAAAATTTAAACAGATTTAAAGACGAGTTATATATATTTTAGTATGGTATAATTTGTGAATAACAAAGATGGGCAAATGGTTAAGGGTGTGTTGGGTGAACTAGAGGTCGCGGGTTCGAACCCAGGCTCTGGCATTTTTTTTTTAGAAAAAGAGGAAAATGGGATAGAATATGACGCTGGTTAAATGGATTTGATTAGCAGATTAAAATAGAAAAACATGTTAGCTTGAATGGTTAGGGGCGTTGCGGGTGAGCGAGAGGTCTTGAGTTCGAACTTGGTCCAGGGCATTTCTTTTTAGAAAAAGCTTTTAAAGGGTTATATACTCTTATTTTTTATTTCTATCATTATTATTATTATTATTATTGTTATTATTATGATTTTTATTGTTATTTTTAGTGTTTTATTTATTGTATTAATATTATTATAAACATTAATATGACTATGAACATGTTAACTAAATTCATGTTACTAAATTAATAATAAAAGTGATGTGAGAAAAATTATGGAAAAATAGTTATAATTATAGGAAGACAGGTACACTTATGAAAACGATTACGAAAATAAGTTATAAAAACTGTAGTCTTAAGTTTAGAAATCAAACATAAAGCTTATGATAAAATTGATTATTATTATTAACACTGTTATTATTATCATTATATTATTAAAGTAAATTATCTTTTTATTTAAAACTACCCTTTATACTAAAATAAACATTATTACTATTACTATTATTATTATTATTATTATTATTATTATTATTATTATTATTATTATTATTATTATTATTATTATTATTATTATTATTATTATTATTATCATACTTACCATTATTAAAAATACATTACCATAATATTAATATTACATATCCCTATATTTTTATTAAAATGATAGTAACTAAACTATTTATATAAAATGTAACAATTAATATATAAATATATGTTGTCATCATATATAAATCCTAATATAAATTTTATTAAAATCATACTATAAAGAATGATAATTTTTAGTATATAAAATATATAAATTAAATATATTAATATATTTAAGTAACATATAATATAACTAGTATATTACTAATAATAATATATATAATTATTCAATTACGATTATGTGTATTAATATATATATAAATGATATAGGTTCGTGAATCCGAGGCCAACCCTGCATTGTTCAATGTCGTCGTATGTATTTTACTACAAAATACAGTATTGTGAGTTTCATTACTCCTTTTTTTAAATGCTTTTGCAATATATATTTTTGGGACTGAGAATACATGCGCTTTTATGAATGTTTTATGAAATAGAAACAAGTAACCGAAACTACATTATATGGTTGAATGATCGAAGCCGAATATGCCCCTTTTAGCTTGGTAGCGTAAGAATTAGGGAACAGACCCCCTAATTGACGTGAATCCTAAAGATAGATCTATCGGGCCCAACAAGCCCCATTCTGGAATTTGGAATGCTTTCGTACTTCGATTTTATCATGTCCGATGGGTGTCCCGAAATGATGGGGATAATCTATATGCATCTTGTTAAGGTCGATTACCAGGTGTTCAATCCATATGAATGATGTTTTTGTCTCTATGCATGGGACGTATATTTATGAGAAATGAAAATCTTGTGGTCTATTAAAATGATGAAAATGATCGTTTATGATAAACTAATGAACTCACCAACCTTTTGGTTGACACTTTAAAGCATGTTTATTCTCAGGTATGAAAGAAATCTTCCGCTATGCGTTTGCTCATTTTAGAGATATTACTTGGAGTCATTCATGACATATTTAGAAAGACGTTGCATTCGAGTCGTTTAATTCATCAAGATTATTATTAAGTCAATTATAGTTGGATATATTATGAAATGGTATGCATGCCGTCAACATTTAATGTAATGAAAGTTTGTCTTTTAAAAATGAATGCAATGTTTGTAAAATGTATCATATAGAGGTCAAGTACCTCGCGATGTAACCAATTATAATGTACTCATCCAGAGGGATTAGGACGGGTCGTTATAGGTGGTTTCAGAGTGGCGGTCTTAGCGAACCAGGTCTTGCATTAGTGTCTAACTGATAGTGGTTTAGATGCATTAGTGAGTCTGGACTTCGACCGTGTCTGCATGTTAAAAGTTTTGCTTATCATTTCGTGTCGAAAATTACCTGCTTATCATTCTTAGAGGATCATTTGCTTATCATTCTTAGTCTAGATACGTCCTACTTCCTTAATTGCATAGATAGTGTATAGACAAATTCATATCTTAACATATCTATTACGGTAAACTTTCCCTGATATCTCCCGTAAATTTCTCCGTAATTTAAGGGATCCTGGTACTATATATATCAATGCATATTATGCATTGAGAATACCATCCAACTATTAATTACTGTCACTAAACTTTTCATAACAAAAATCTTTCTGGGATCGCATAAGATGGCCTCTATGAATCGACCAAGTTCCTCTGATTCTGAAGACAGCGTGACGGGAGTGCACCAACCGATCAACTACTGTGACTTCTTTAGAAAGTGGGGATGGGTTCGCGAAATACTTACCCTATGGAGAAATGAAGAAGGTACTCTATATCACGAACCGAACTTACCACCTAATGTCGGAGTGCTCTATCTGCTTACCGGCGAACCTGTTCGCAATACCGTTTTCACTCTTTTCGCATGGATTTTCCGCCTCGAAGGTCGACTAGATGTCATTAAAGATAGTATTCGTCCTCTACTCCCGAATTCTAATCATATAGGATTATTAGAAGAAGTTAGAAGACTTCGAACTAAATATCAAGAATTGACAAACCTTACGGAAGAATGGGTAGAACTAATTCATAGACTCGAGCGTAAAGTAGAAACCTTGGAGGTGACGGTGTTCGATTTGGAAGCTAGGCTCGTATCTACTACGCAGGTACCACAAGCAGTACCAACACCAATAGCAACACCACCAGCACCAGCATCATTTCCATCACCACAAGCTCCGTAAGCACCACAGACATCGAAGAGTACCGGGAATGATGAATTATGAAATATTAATTCATTACTTTCTGTTCACGATTAAAAGATATATGTATATATATTTATGTATATCTCGAGATCGTAATCAAAAATTCTTTTCATATTAACTATGACATGTGAATTTTTTTAACGGGTAGGTAATACCCGAGAAAAATAAAAGAAGCTTTAAAAGGGCTTCTATCATAATTAATTCACATATGTTATTATTCACATTTTTCATCAACGATTTAACAATCGATATCTATAAATCCATGATTACATCTGAAGAAAATATATATAAAAGTATATTTTCATAAAGATTGTAATTAAAAGTTCTTTTGTACAAACTATTAATGGTGAAAATATTTTAACGGATAGGTAATACCCGAGGAATATTTAGATTTCACAATAATAAGTTACATTGTACATTACTCAAATCAGATTCAACGATCATTTATTATCCTACTTACATCCACCGATATACGTATTCGTTCATCGCAGAATAACCATTTTCATTCAATTTCATATTTGGATTTTGACCTATCAGAATCCGACAAGTGGCATAATGAAGAAAACATTTGACAAAATAAAATTTGTTAAAACAAACAAATTAACTATGAAAAATTTTGTTAAGAATCCACGCTAACTGTTCCTAGCTAACTGTTAATTCCGTATTACAATTTATTTATCGCAATTTATTTATCGCATTTTATTTATCGCAATTTTAATTCTCGCAATTTTATTTATTGTCATTTAATTTCTGTTATTTATTTTACGCACTTTAAATATCGGGACACGTATACAAGGTTTTGACATATCATATCGACGCATCTATATATATTATTTGGAATAACCATAGACACTCTATATGCAGTAATGCTGGAGTTAGCTATACAGGGTTGAGGTTGATTCTACAATAAAACCAGATTTACGCCGTCGTAGTAACACCGCGGGCTGTTTTGGGTTAGTTAATTAAAAACTATGTTAAACTTTGATTTAAAAGTTGTTATTCTGAGAAAATGATTTTTATTATGAACATGAAACTATATCCAAAAATTATGGTTAAACTCAAAGTGGAAGTATGTTTTCTAAAATGGTCATCTAGACGTCGTTCTTTCGACTGAAATGACTACCTTTACAAAAACGACTTGTAACTTATTTTTCCGACTATAAACCTATACTTTTTCTATTTAGATTCATAAAATAGAGTTCAATATGAAACCATAGCAATTTGATTCACTCAAAACGGATTTAAAATGAAGAAGTTATGGGTAAAACAAGATTGGATAATTTTTCTCATTTTAGCTACGTGAAAATTGGTAACAAATCTATTCCAACCATAACTTAATCAACTTATATTGTATATTATGTAATCTTGAGATACCATAGACACGTATACAATGTTTCGACCTATCATGTCGACACATCTTTATATATTTCGGAACAACCATAGACACTCTATATGTGAATGTTGGAGTTAGCTATACAGGGTTGAGATTGATTCCAAAATATATATAGTTTGAGTTGTGATCAATACTGAGATACGTATACACTGGGTCATGGATTGATTCAAGATAATATTTATCAATTTATTTCTGTACATCTAACTGTGGACAACTAGTTGTAGGTTACTAACGTGGACAGCTGACTTAATAAACTTAAAACATCAAAATATATTAAAAGTGTTGTAAATATATTTTGAACATACTTTGATATATATATGTATATATTGTTATAGGTTCGTGAATCAACCAGTGGCCAAGTCTTACTTCCCGACGAAGTAAAAATCTGTGAAAGTGAGTTATAGTCCCACTTTTAAAATCTAATATTTTTGGGATGAGAATACATGCAGGTTTTATAAATGATTTACAAAATAGACACAAGTACGTGAAACTACATTCTATGGTTGAATTATCGAAATCGAATATGCCCCTTTTTATTAAGTCTGGTAATCTAAGAATTAGGGAACAGACACCCTAATTGACGCGAATCCTAAAGATAGATCTATTGGGCCTAACAAACCCCATCCAAAGTACCGGATGCTTTAGTACTTCAAAATTTATATCATATCCGAAGGGTGTCCCGGAATGATAGGGATATTCTTATATATGCATCTTGTTAATGTCGGTTACCAGGTGTTCACCATATGAATGATTTTTATCTCTATGTATGGGATGTGTATTGAAATATGAAATCTTGTGGTCTATTGTTACGATTTGATATATATAGGTTAAACCTATAACTCACCAACATTTTTGTTGACGTTTAAAGCATGTTTATTCTCAGGTGGATATTAAGAGCTTCCGCTGTTGCATACTAAAATACGGACAAGATTTGGAGTCCATGTTTGTATGATATTGTGTAAAAACTGCATTCAAGAAACTGATTTCGATGTAACATATTTGTATTGTAAACCATTATGTAATGGTCGTGTGTAAATAGGATATTTTAGATTATCATTATTTGATAATCTACGTAAAGCTTTTTAAACCTTTATTTATGAAATAAAGGTTATGGTTTGTTTTAAAAATGAATGCAGTCTTTGAAAAACGTCTCATATAGAGGTCAAAACCTCGCAATGAAATCAATTAATATGGAACGTTTTTAATCAATAAAAACGGGACATTTCACGCTTGGTGCTTCGTATCCAGTTCATCAAAATACTTTTTTAGCTGGTAATTATCAGATGATGCAGTTGCAAGTTGTAAAGACAGGTCATTCACTTGAGTCTCAAGATAAGCTCGAATGGTTTCCGAACGCTTTATTTCATTGATCAAACGCTGACATTCACCCTCAAGATGAGAATTTCTCCCCTCCGCACTCAAACGAGCTGCAACAGCCCGGTGTAACTGTTCAGATATCTGTTTCTGTTCAGCCTCAAGTTTCGAAAACTCTTTTTGTTCACGTGACAGATGTTTGTGGCCAAGAATTATGGAATTGGATTTCTGCTTCAAGCGGCTAATATCTTTAGCAAGATTGAACATCATAGCATGTGTGTCAATAAAAAGATCTTGCTCTAGAGATAGATGCTCAAACTTCGCAGTAAGGTTGGAGGGAGCACATGCACCAAGATACGAAAACTGTTGAGCGAAGGTAGGCACAGATATCTTAAAAACTAGTCAAAATAATCCAGATTCATGTCAGGTGATAAGGAGAAACTGATAGGGATGTTAAGTCGAGCACGCTTGTTACGACTGGTGTCCAATGAAGGAGCATCAGCGTACAAATCTGTGCACCTTTGAAATTGTGAAAGCGTACGGGAAAGATTGGGATCAACAATTGATTGACGGCAGACATGAGAATTTGGGGCAGTATTCCCTCGTGTCTGAGACGCCTGGGTGTCTGGAGCAATATCACGATTGTCACATTCAACCTCCTGATCAATTTCAATCGGCTCACTAATATCTGCAAAAATCGAAAGCAGCATTTA
Organism: Rutidosis leptorrhynchoides; assembly: GCF_046630445.1. Classification (NCBI taxonomy): domain Eukaryota; kingdom Viridiplantae; phylum Streptophyta; class Magnoliopsida; order Asterales; family Asteraceae; genus Rutidosis; species Rutidosis leptorrhynchoides. The sequence continues at coordinate 553,635,809 of NC_092334.1, forward strand.
ACAAAAATAATAATAAAATAACTTTAAATGTAGAATTAATGCTAAAGGGTGCATAACAAGTACTTACCAATAATTGGCCTTTTCTCAACCGCTTTAGATGTCTCCACAATAGGAGACTGCTGAATTCCAACAAAAGAAGATACATCAGTTTCTTTTTTTTACGCAGGCTGGTTGTTCTGTGCTTCGAAGTTGCAAGGGCAGCTGGAATAGTTGGAACCTTAATAGCCTCAGGTTGAACATCGGGGTCAGTGTCATGCAGATCTTTTTGACCAAAAACAACATTATCGGATGCCTTCAACAGCATAAACTCTTTCAAATCCATTTCTGCAATATAAGACAAAATAAAATTATAAGAAAAAAGGGGTTAAATATACGCCGAAGGTAATACAGATAAAAAAGGGATATACCTTTCTTGTTTCTAATAATAACAGGACGCTTATCAGAGCACGCCTAGTGGGTTGAAATGCAGCTAAGAACTAGAGGGACATTCGGATAAACACGAGATGGAAGAAGGAGATTAAGGCAAGACTTGTAAAATTTGTCTTCCTCAGAAAGAATCGGCAAAAGTTTATTTTTCTCCCTTTTTTACCAGAATACCAGACAAGAATGCTATTCTACTCTTCAGAAATACAAGTAGTTTTAACAAAGAAAAAGGATTTTTTCCACATCCCCTTCACACCCTGTTTTGAAGTAACACAAAACTTGGAGACATTGTCAAAAGAATACCAACTCTCATCACTCATCGACGCATGAAACAGGTTGGTAAAAATGGATAAAGAAGGTTTGCGACCGTTGGAACAACACCACATTTCAAAAATAGAAATGCGATTGGCACCATAAGGGTGCAGTTGGCTAATACCAACTGAATAATGACAAAGAACCTTCATGAAGAAAGGGGTAGGAGGAATACGGGTGTTACCGAGCTCCACAACCTTGTCATAAATAGCAATCATATGCTCCGGTGGCTTGTTAGACCGTTGGCCGTTTAACGGGGCAGCCGGAGAATATTTTCGATGGGGGGATATTGATCGATGATTCGGCGAATCTCTGCTTCGGTAATAGAAGATTCTATATCCTTCACGTTCTTCTCAGAAGACATGGCAGATTGATGCAAGATTTAAAGCGTAAATAAAGAAAATGAAAGAAAGAAAGCACAGACCTTCAGGTAAATAAATACAAACGGAAAAGCAAACGGTTGCCGGAAAAAGAGCAAAATTTGAAGTAAGAGAGGAGCGTGCAAAACCAAAAAAGGGTAAATTAAGTATTTATAGGCAAAGGAAAATTGAAAATGACATGGTCAATTTCTGAGCGTACACGTGTATCAATCTACAAAAATTGATTGACAAATTGGCGTACGATAGCAACTCCAGGCAGTTGCATATGTTTTCATCATTATCTCCAGGATAAATAATGATAGTTTGTCACCTCGGGTATAGGAATTATAGTTGAAAGGACGATTTTTTAACTATACAAATATATTGCATTAAATGCAAACGGCGGTTGGTTACACATACACGCATATAATATCCTACGTGTATTACCAATATGTTAAAATGAATAATTGTGTGATCCAGTGTAATCATTGGGTATTATTTTGTGATACTATTTTATTTTTAGTTCGACGCTATACACTCATTGACATTGTATATAATGTACATCGAACTTGGGGGACTTAATGATACGCATATCCGCATAACTATGCGGATTACGCACCCAAAAGTCCTGACCCGCACATAATTGCCATGAAAGACATGTGGCACGGGTATAGCTACACTTTATGCGCCTATACCATCTGATATGAGTTTCGTATACTTGCATAAGGGTCCAGTACATTCTAGAAGAATGTACGATATAATCAATTCGGATTCTATTCCTTAAATAACGAAAGTTAGTTGGGATAAGATTGCATTTAATTAGGGAAAGGATTCTATTGAAAAACTAATTCATGAGCCTATAAATACATAGCTCATAAACCCTAAAAACACATTCGATTACTAATACGTAACAAAAGCATACACATCATCATCATACGAACAAAGCTTCATACGATCTAACACGTAAAGACTTTCAGGTATGTCTTGAACTATAAAACCTTCATATCTTTGGGCCACTCAACCTCGTATGCTGGGTTGTTGGTGGACTCTCAAATCGGCCACCCTGTCGGAATCGAAACGATACCGATGTGGGTTATCCATGACTAAGTGTCGGAGGTCCGAATGTTGTTAGTCCTTAAACCCTATTATGCACTCAAGCGTAGGTTCACCTTGACCTCGTGAAAATATGCTTGATCAAGTATAGATTTCTTAAATATATTCAAATTACTATATTTATAATTATGTTTTAAATAACAAGCTTTATTACTTAGATAAATATATTAATTATATATATTGAAACAAATAAACTTAAAGTATTATATTATACATTTAATACTTTGTTAATGTTGACATATCATGTTCGAAATCATTTATGTTCAATATACTCTAAATATTCAAAATAACAAGTTTTAGTTATTATAAGTTATCTTAAATTACATAACAGTTTATTAGTATATTTAATTATATATAATTATTTATATATACATTTCTGTTTACAATTAAAGGTTCGTGAATCATCGAAAATAGTCAAAGGTTAAATGAATATATGAAACAGTTCAAAATTTTTGAGATTCACCATTACAGACTTTGCTTATCGTGTCAAAAATATTAATTCGTATCGAGAGTTTGATTCAAAATTAGTCAAAATTTTCCCGGTCGTCGCAGTATTATTAGTATTAATATTTTTATAATTATTAAGAAGATTATTATTAAGTAAATTTAATATCATAATTGTTATTTATCATTATTTTTATTATTATTATTATTATTATTCTTATTATTATTATTATTATTATTATTATTATTATTATTATTCTTATCATTATTATTATTATTACCATTATTATTATTATTACTTTTATCATTATTAGAATTATCACGACTTTTATCATAAATAGTATTTTATCATTTTAAGAGTATCATTTTTATTAAAATTAACACTATTATAAAAATTATTATTTTTACTAAAAAATTATCATTTTTATTATTATTATTAAAATTATCATTGTTTTTAACATTATTATTATCATTTTTATCAACATTATTATTATAATTATTAACATTAATATTATTATCATTATCAAGTATTATTATTAAGTATTTTTAATTATAATTATTATTATTACTATCATTAACCCTAATTATTATTTTTATTATAATTATTATTTTTACAAACAAGAGATATTTAAATAAAAATATACTTATTACATATATTATAAGTATACTAATATTACATAGTATTACATTTTTAATATATTAACTAATATAATATTATTTATATAACATTAATTAAATTATATATCATATAAGTATTATAAGTATTTATATAATTATATATAAAGATATTAATCTTAATACATTATAAAATGTAAACTTAGTTAATTAATATTACAATGTGTTAATATATATATATATATATATATATATATATATATATATATATATATATATATATATATATATATATACTTGATATAGGTTCGTGAATCCGAGGCCAACACTGCATTGTTCAGTTCCGTCATATGCATATTTTTACTACAAAATATCGTATCGTGAGTTTCATTTTCTCCCTTTTTAAATGCTTTTGTAATATATTTTTGGGACTGAGTATACATGCGCTGCTTTTATAAATGTTTGACGAAATAGACACAAGTACTTAAAACTATATTCTACCTTTAGATTAGGAACCTGAATATCGCCCCTTTTAGCTCGGTAGCCTAAGAATTAGGGAAATGGCCCCTAATTGACGCGAATCTTAAAGATAGATCTATGGACACAAACAAGCCCCAGACAGAGAATTTGAACTGCTTTAGTACTTTGACTTTTATATCATAACTGATGAGAGTCATGGTATGATGGGGGATATTCTATATGCATCCAGTTAGTGTCGGTTACCAGGTGTTTAATCGTATGAATGGATTTTTCAGCAGTGAGCAGACTTGCACAGATTGATTATGAAAAATGAAATCTTATGGTCTATTAAAATTATTGAAATGATTGTTTATGATAAACCTATGAACTCACCAACCTTTTTGGTTGACACTTTTAAGCATGTTTATTCTCAGGTATTAAAGAAATCTTTCGCTGTGCATTTACTCAATTTAAAGATATTACTTGGAGTCGTTCATGACATATTTCAAAAGACGTTGCATTCAAGTCGTTCGAGTTCAAAAAGATTATTATTGAGTCAATGGCAGATTAGTCATTCATATTATAGGAATCATATATCATTTGTATCGAAAGGTTGTATTTTGAAATGAGTTTGTCTTTTAAAAGAATGCAATGTTTGTAAAACGTTTCATATAGAGGTCAGTATCTCGCAATGGGACCAGATGTTGATGACTTCGGCCAGGTGGAATAGGACGGGTCATCACATATTTTAAACGCAATGGACACAAATACATACTAAATTCTACACTGAGTTTGAACCAAAAATCCCTTAGCTTTGTAACTAGTAACTGCCAGTTATAAGAACTGGTGGGCGCGAGTAGTTGTATATGGATTCATAGGGCTTGACATCCCCGTCCGTTCTAGGTATAGAGACCCTAGCCTGAACTATAAAGCAGACGTATGCTATTTGAGTTTAGTACACGTTGGTTTGCATCTATTGTACGTGTTGGTTATATGTATGTTAAAACAGGGGTACTTATTATATATACGTTAAGTTTAGTTACCAAGACACTCAATTTCGTAGAATATTTTGATAAAGGTTTTGGATGAAACAACTGAAATCTTGTGGTCCACCTTTATATACAGATTATGCGCAATATTAAACTATGAACTCACCAACCTTTGTGTTGGTACTTTTAGCATGTTTATTCTCAGGTCCCTAGAAGTCTTTCGCTGTTTGCTTATACGTTATACAAGCTATGTACTTGGAGTAATACATGCTGCATTCACAAAATTATCACTATGTATCTTATTTTTACTGTATTGTCAACAGATGTATTATTAAAAACTACTATTTACGGTGATTGTTTATACATAGAAATCATCAAATGTCGAAAACCTTAGATATATATATATATATATATATATATATATATATATATATATATATATATATATATATATATATATATATATATATATATATATATATATATATATATATATATATATATTCAACTGATAGTGTACATTTTCAAAAGAATGCAATGTTTACAAAACGTATCATATAGAGGTCAATACCTCATAATGAAATCGATGAATAATGTTGTTGAGTCCCCAAAATGATTAAGGATTTAATTATGATAAAACTGTAATTTATTTGCACTAAAATGTTATGTGCAGCCAGCACAAGTTTGTTTATGTATAGACAGCAAATATTGCTATGTCAAGTGTTCGGTATGCTGCCTAGTCTACCAGCACAAGGTAGAGTGTATTCTTTGAATCAGCACAGGATGAGTACTCAACAATTCAAGAATATCAAGTGACTCAGCACAAGAAGAACCAGTAAATCTGGTAAGCAGCATACAACACAAGACAACCATGCTCCATTACAAGCATGGTGGTTTCCCGAGTGGTCTACATCAATTGTACTATTCAACAGAAGTCAAAGACAAAGTTGAACAGGAAAGGACACGCGTCAGCGGCTGACAAGTGACCTTACAAGACCACGTGGGAATGCAGAAGTTTAACACATGTGCAGACATATGCTATACTTTGTCAATGCCTAGGAAACACAACATTCTATTTGTTTAAACCAATAGTGGTGGCAAACCAAATTGGGGTGTTCCTGCAAATAGCTACCAAAGAGGAAAGAGGAGAGCACACTCTCTGATGCAGTTGTCCTCACAAGTACAGACATCCTATGTACCAGTGGACAATAGAACCATTACACGGTTAATTAGACTACTATAAATTGTTGTATCCATTATTGTAACAACTAGTGGTGTGGGTTTTGTTATTTAGAGTCCAAAACGTGTAATAGCTTTAAGTTTATCCTCATAGCTATATGCTTAGGTAAATCTGTATCAACCAACTATCATTCCGCCAAGGATAGTTGTAATTCTTTGTGATTTAATCAATAAAGAATAACAGTTGAAAAATTACCTTTGACTCTATTTAAATTGTGACGACCCAGGAATTTCCGACTAAATTTGAACTTAATCTTTATATGATTTCGATATGATAAGCAAAGAATGTATTATTGAGTCTAGAAAATTTTGAAACGATGTTCATATATTCAATTGACCTTCGACTGCTCTCGGCGATTCACGAACAATTAAGTGTAAATAGATATGTGTGTATGTATATATAAATAATAATTTGAAATATAATTTGAAGTATTATATGTTGTTGTTATTAAAAATTAATAAAATAAAAATAGGATATTATAATAATTATTATTTAAAATATATCTCTATATATAAATAAAGTATATTATAAATAAATATTAAATGATTGTAATACTCGTTTGATGTTTCGATTGATATTAAGCAAGTTAAATTCGAACTTATATGATTTTAAAATAAACGGTGATCCGAAAATGGATTATATAAATTACAGGCTTATTAAATATATATTTAGGAGCTATTTATTAAATTTTAAATTTTTTTATATTTTATTTGAGGTTGGGAGTGAATAATTAATGTAATTTTTATTTAATAGTTGATGATCGAATTTTATACTATAATGACCAAAATAAATAAAGATAATTACGGTGAAAGTTTGAGATTTTTCTGAAGACTTTTATCCGCCACTAATTAATAATGGAGCACGAAATAACAGTGCATGCTAATAGTGTCGGTTGATGAATTACAGCTCACCCGGCTACTTTGCCGTTCTTCTTAAAGTCACATGTATTAAAATTTATTATTTATTATAATTATATTATTATTATTATTAAATTCTCATTACTGAGATCACCTTTTATATATACATTTACATTCACATTTACATGAATCATATATAATTACAACTTACTCGATCAATTACACTAACAAACCCACTAATTATTGTTTCCCATTTCCCTGTCCAAGACCATCACCCAATGTACCAACTACAAGTCTTCTTTTCATTATATTAAAAATATACATATACTTATAGTTATGAAAGGCATTACAAGTAAATGAAAAACACACACCATCTTCTTCCTCCTTTTTTTATTTTGTTACACGACACCATGCCACCAAAACTCGATCTCACCATCGGCCACTCTACAACCGTGAACCGTTACCATTTACTATCACCTTAAATCCACTAAACCCGTCACCCAGCTGCAGGTTTACATCCACCACCACTGATGCTGCAACAACTATATTGTGGTAAACCGCCACCCAAAAGCCATTCTCAAACCCCATGATTTCTGCTGCTATCAATTTGCTCCACTTTTGTTTGCTTTGGTCGAAAACCACCTTGCAACACCCATATCCCCAACTTCTTATGCACCCAAAACAAAACCCACCAACACTCAAACTATCTATATATCTATCCCTGTTTTGTTTCAACTACAACCAAAAGACATAAACACTCTCCTTCGAAGAACCATTGGTTGCTGCTTAATGTTTTCTTGTTTCATTCGTGCATTACCCAAACCGCCACTCAACATCACCTACAACCATCGCTACCCTTACCATTCTACTAGATCATCATAACCACACACCATCTTTGGTCACCATTTAAACACCACCATGACCATAGCCAAACCACCACAATTGCTATTATCTTGTTGCTACACGAACTGTACCTATTTCTGGTTCGAACACGATTAACCACCTTGAACCCGTTACCACCTTACAACCTTCATCAAAACAACCATCTCCATCAAACCAACATCATCATCTTCGTAAACCCACATGAAATTATTTTTTCTTCTTATTCGTTCCTACTGCAGCTGCCATATTTTTTTTTAAACGATAAAGATGATGATAATTAATGGTGATGATGAATAAAGATGATAAAGTGTACATGAATGGAACTAGTGAGTGTTTATTTTCCTTATAACCGACAATTACCAAATATATAAACCCCACATATGCAACTTGTGAATATAACAGCTATTTCATTGAAAAAAATTTCGGTCGAGCTTAGTTAGGGAACCAAACAGCCCACCAATTTATTTTTGGGCTTATTAAATGGTTATTTCGGGCTTCAAAATATTTAAATGATTGGGCCATATCCAATTAATATATGATGGTGAGGGAGCTGCTTGACAATGAATGAAGATGATAAGATCGAATGTGATGATGATTGAAAGGACCCGTTCATATACATTATGAACGATTCACAATAGTTGATTACATCGCGAAGTATTTGACCTCTTTATGATATATTTTACAAACATTGCATTCGTTTTTAAAAGACAAACTTTCTTTACAACGAAAGTTGACGGCATGCACACCATTTCATAATACATCCAACTATAATTGACATAATAATAATCTTGATGAACTCAATGACTCGAATGCAACGTTTTTCAAAATATGCCATGAATGACTCCAAGTAATATCCTTAAAATGAGCTAATGCACAGCGGAAGATTTCTTTAATACCTGAGAATAAACATGCTTTAAAGTGTCAACCAAAAGGTTGGTGAGTTCATTAGTTTATCATAATCAATCATTTCCGTAATAGTAATAGACCACAAGATTTCAGTTTCCATAAATATCCGTACACTCGCAAGTGTTTAAAAGTATTCTATAAGTTGTAGGCACCCGGTAACAAGCCTTAACATTCATGTTTTACCCTCTGAAGTACACCAGATCAGGTGTGTTTAAAATAACCTCGAAGTACTAAAGCATCCCATAGTCAGGATGGGGTTTGTCAGGCCCAATAGATCTATCTTTAGCATTCGCGCCTACCGTACATAGACAAGTAGTTTAATGTTACCAAGCTAAGGGTATATTTCTGGTTTAAACCCACATAGAATTAGTTTTAGTACTTGTGCCTACTTCGTAAAACATTTATAAAACAGCGCATGTATTCTCAGCCCAAAAATATATATTGCAAAAGCAATTAAAAAGGGAGCAAATGAAACTCACAATACTGTATTTCGTAGTAATTATGTATATGACGGCACTGAACAAGTGCAGGGTTTGTCTCGGATTCACGAACGTATCAATATTGTGATTCAATATTGCAGGAAAGTACGTAGACGCAACGAAAATGATAAACGTTAGGTTGACCTCACGAGCAATACCCTCGATCAATACCCATAACCTCCATAGCTATAACCCATAATTTCCTTAGCTCTATCCCGTTTGAAACCTTATTTTGAAATCGTCTGAGTATAACTCTGTCGTAGTATTTTATGTATACTAATAATATCTTAAAATAATACAAAGGAAATATATATATGTAATTCGATTGAGAGAGTTTAGAGAAATATATTTTCAAGTTTCTATGAAATAATGAAACCTATTCAATTCTATTTATAATAGATTTTTGAATTATTAAAGTGAATTATTAAAGTATGAATTATTAAAGTGAATTATTAAAGTATGAATTATTAAAGTGAATTATTAAAGTATGAATTATTAAAGTGAATTATTAAAGTGAATTATTAAAGTATGAATTATTAAAATGAATTATTAAAGTGAATTATTAAAGTATGAATTATTAAAATGAATTATTAAAGTATGAATTATTAAAGTTAAAGTAAAATAAAAGTAAAGTAAAGGTAAAGTTAAAGTATAGTAAAAGTATAAAACTATATAGGTATAATACGCGTATAAATATATATAATATTAATTTAAATCGTTATATATATTTAATAAAATAAAATATAAATATCGTTATCTTTATCATACTGGTTAAGTAATGAGTTGTCAAAAATGGTTCTAGATATTTATAAAAGATATATACGTTTTAATAATAAAGTTCTTTTTAAACTGAAAATGTTTTTTGTACTTTTGAAACTAAATCAAATTAATATGATAATTTTGTTTTCCAAAACTAAATATATTTAAGAATCATTTTGTTAAAAGGTTAAAATAATGGAAATCGTTATATCACAAAATATTTTAGAAAAGTAGAATTATATATATTCATAATAGGTTTCAAGTTTTTAAATTACAGTCTGTTGGTGAAGCATGGGATAAAGTCCAAAGGTTAAATAAACTTATGAAATCATCTTAATGAAAAATGTCGAGTTACTTAACTTGTCGATATCTAACTTCTAAGTTATTTACACTCCACGTTCTTATTTTCATATTAAATAAAATGAAAGTTAACATAGTTATCTTATCAAGGTCACGAGGAAAATATTATAAAACATGCCTTGGAAATTAAACAGGAATTTCCACTAACCCTTGTCTAGTTCCCGTTAATTGACACATTTGTTCTTATTTATAAATCACTTTACCATTTTCCGAATGTTGTCAAAAAGAATAGATTTCTTAAATCACAGTGGACCTCATAACATAGGCCCGTAATAATATCATAATGTATCTGATAATTCAATCATTTGATATTATCTCTTAATTCTGTCGATAAATATATTGAAAAAATACGTTCACGTAAAGTATCATATATCTAATACTTTGTTAATGTTTTCAGTTAATATTATATATTATATATATACATATCTATATACTCATAATTGTTCGTGAATCGTCGAACACAGTCAAATGATAATTGATTACATGAATGTAGTTCCAAACTTTTTGAGATTCAACATTACAAATTCTGCTTATCGTGTCGAAAACATATAAAGGTTAAGTTTAAATTTGGTCGGAAATTTCCGGGTCGTCACAATGATGATAAGAGTTTAGATGATAATTGATGATAACGATATGAAATGAGGAGATGAAGAGGAAAATTTAAACAGATTTAAAGATGAGTTATATATATTTTAGTAAGGTATAATTTCTGAATAACAATGATGGACAAATGGTTAAGGGTGTGTTGGGTGAACTAGAGGTCGCGGGTTCGAACCCAGGCTCTGGCATTTTTTTTTTAGAAAAAGAGGAAAATGGGATAGAATATGACGCTGGTTAAATGGATTTGATTAGCAGATTAAAATAGTAAAACATGTTAGCTTGGATGGTTAGGGGCGTTGCGGGTGAGCGAGAGGTCTTGAGTTCGAACTTGGTCCAGGGCATTTCTTTTTAGAAAAAGCTTTTAAAGGGGTATATACTCTTATTTTTTATTTCTATCATTATTATTATTATTATTGTTATTATTATGATTTTTATTGTTATTTTTAGTATTTTATTTATTGTATTAATATTATTATTAACATTAATATGACTATGAACATGTTAACTAAATTCATGTTACTAAATTAATAATAAAAGTGATGTGAGAAAAATTATGGAAAAATAGTTATAATTATAGGAAGACATGTACACTTATGAAAACGATTACGAAAATAAGTTATAAAAACTGTAGTCTTAAGTTTAGAAATCAAACATAAAGCTTATGATAAAATTGATTATTATTATTATTAACACTGTTATTATTATCATTATATTATTAAAGTAAATTATCTTTTTATTTAAAACTACCCTTTATACTAAAATAAACATTATTACTATTATTATTATTATTATTATTATTATTATTATTATTATTATTATTATTATTATTATTATTATTATTATTATTATTATTATTATTATTATTATTATCATACTTACCATTATTATCGTCACAGTACCTACCCGTTAAAGAAATTTCCTCCCGAAATTTGATCGAGGTCGTCATGGCTAACAATAAGAATGTTATTATGACGAATATAAGTTGATTCATAGGGTTTTATCATGATTGAGAAATATGGATAAAATAATTCGATTTCTCGAAACGTATGAGTGAAGCTATCGTAAAAGAGTGAAATGAGAAAATAGGAATTCGTCTTATCTTTTGACGTCATCACGGTTGATCTCCGGATTAAAGAAAATCTTTGTAATCTATATAGGATTTGATTCTTCGGTGATTAAGGAAATTATGATCCTCTTCGATTTAATGCGATGATTCATCTCGATTTTTCTGTCGGATATTTCACTATAAATCCATCTCCTTTGTTTCCTTTTAATTCACACCTTCTATTCTTTCTCCCTCAATTCTTACTTTAAAATTATTCGTCAATATGCTTCATCCAGTGCTGATTCTCGATATACTCCTCACTTTCATATCTGTCGCTCTTCTTTTTCATCTGCCTCCGGAAGAATCTATTTACTTCTACTATACTCTTCGTTTTATAGTGTTTTTAGTTCTCCCGTGCCTTTATATTGCTATATGCATCGATATATACGGTTTATAGTTTCTGGGTTGTTGTTGGTTTCATATCTTCCCTTATATTTCGATATCCCTGCTTCTGTCTTCTATAATCATTGTCATCCCCAATTAATGCTTTCTTTTATTTACTGCGATTTATACCCCAATTTCTATTTCGGAGTTTTGTCCTTTCGTTTCTTCTTCTTGCGATTAAGCACCGCTTGTGATGGTCCAGAATTTGCATATATGAATTTTGGAATGAACATTGTTAATGTTCTAACAAGGAAATTGTAATGGCACGATCTTGACTTGTCAAATTACTAGAATACCTTGGAAAAGGCCGAATCATCAAGAAATATTTTCTTGATATTTTAGAGGTTAAAGAGAATACAAGAGTCGTGTAACATAGCACATGATGACGTTATGATCTGTGAATCATCACGTTCCATTTAGAAACTCAGCATGACTTACTTTAATATAACCACGTTGATCAAGTGTCATTATATTATACTAGTTCATGCTTCAGTTCCCAACACTACTTCAAAAATATTCCTATTTTAAATTCGAAAGTTTCAGAATTTAGAAACTAAAATAGTTTCTTTTATGATGTAATACAGACAGCACGAAGAGGTAAATGATTTCAGATAAGAATAATTATGGAAATATCTTCAGAAATATGGAGGATATTTATAATGAAAGATACGATGATATCTTAAAAATTCTAATATCAGAGGATGATGAAGAATATTGTCCGTAAGGGTTTAGAGTCAGGAGCAAGGTATTCGATAATGACTTCAGCAGACACAGAATCATTTGGATTCTTTGAAGGTAGATTTCATCCTTGTGATTTATCCACAGCCTTCTTCATGGTTTGCTCAATCCGTATTTTTTAGTACCAAATCTTCTCTTTTTCCGAGCTTTGCCAACACACTACTATTTATCATCAAACTTTTTACTGTTAAGGTCGTTTATAGTTTTTGCTGCTTCATCAGTATTTCGAGAACTAGTTCGCAGTTTAGGGTGTTTTTCAGAAACTTCACATTCAAAGTATATAAGTCCAGAAGATAGACACATATAATTGTTGGCGTAGACATGTAGACACATATAATTGTTGGCGTAGACATGCTGCGAGATTTCAAAATACTGATTGCTAATTTCCGATGATTCGTATGGCAATTCTCGTTACAAGATGCAAATGAGTAAATGATGGGGTTTTGATAAATATAAAGATTTTTCGGAAAGTCAAAGATCAATGAAGTTGTTAATAAGTTTACTGGTAATGTGGCAAGATATGAAAGGTTCCCCGGTAATAATGATGAAGGGGTAATCATTATAATAAGGCTTATTCGAATGAACAATTGAAGTTGGTTTGCTGGAGCTGTGACAAAACCGTCTATTTTTAGAAGGGATTGAAAAGTTATTTTAGCTAGTAAATGCCAAAAGGTCTGACATGGATACATGTTAAATTATGACTTTGGTTTCAAGAGCTTTTCAGGTACGTAGCTATGGATAACATGTGGTTGGATCATCATCTCGATTGTTCATTATTTGAAGTGTCTTCAGGTATTTCGAAGGGCTTGAACAAAGATTATAATCGTTAATATACATACGATGTTCTAACACAGTTTTGAAGTTAAAGTATAGCTTTGAAAGATGTAAGAATCTAAGAGTGATGATACCGGTTATAACTTGAATTGAATTCGGCGATTTCAAAATCATAATATGTAATTAGATTTTTGAATGAGTATGGTTGTTTTGATTTCTATAAAAGAATGTATATTGTTGTGAAAGTAGGGAGTATAATGGATGATTTGCTGAATCAGATTCGAAGAATGTAACATATTAATTGTGAATTTATATATATCTCGGGTATTACCTACCCGTTAAAAAAAATGTCACAATTAATATTTTGTACAAAAGAATTTTATTACAGTCTTTATAGAAATATATGTGTATATTTCTTCAGATGTAATATAGATTTAATGAGTTAATATTAAATTAAACTCACTTAATTTATGGTTAAGGCTAGGATAGATAATTTCTAAACTTTAGAAATTACATAATCGTCGAAGAATGTTTTTCCAATGAAGTTATGAATCAATACTTCATCGTTGTGGTATTCCTTAGTATCTACAGGGCGTATGACGTCGATGCTCATGGGACAGATTGTGAAGTTGAGGTTTGCGATACGGTTGTTGTTGGTGGTGGTAATGGTACTGTTGATGTTGTTAATGGTGGTACTGGTTATGTTGCTACTGCTGCTGCTGGTGTTTGTAACCTTTTGTGAAGACCCGACCTTATCCCCCTGGACGGAATCTTCAACATCCGGTTCCATTGCGATGATCGACTCCAAGTAATGTTCTTAATACGAGCAAATGCACAGCGGAAGTCTCAATTCGTACCTGAGAATAACATGCTTTAAAATGTCAACATAAAGTTGGTGAGATATATAGGTTTGATGCTAGCAGCGTTGTAACTATGGACCACAAGATTTAAAGTTTATAAACATAATACACTCGCAAGTGTATGAAAAGCATTCTAAGTAGTGGGCACCCGGTAACTAGCCTTAACAAGAGTGTGTACCCCTGAGTTATAATAATATGTGCACCGAATCAAGTGCGTTCCGTTAACCTCGAAGTACTAAACACCCGTTCTTCTAGTTCACTAGAACAACATCTGGGTGGGGGTGTAAAACCCGATAGATCTATCTTTAGGATTCGCGCCTACCAGTTCATAAACCAATAGTTAAAGTTACCAAGCTAGGGGATTTTTGATTCAAACCCATGTAGAACGTAATTTAAGTCACTTGTGTCCATAACGTAAATCATTTATAAAAAAAATAGCGCATGTATTCTCAGCCCAAAAATATTTAAAGTTTAAAAGGGGACTATATACTCACCTAATGTATTTTGTAGTAAAAATACATATAACACCATTGGTAACTTATAAGGTTGGTCTTCGATTCACGAACCTATATCATTTATATATATTAACACGTATAATTATAATCAAATAATTTAAATATATAATTATTAGTGATATTCTTCTATGACTTGTATGTTGCATTAAGTCATTTTTATTTTATATATTTTTAAAAAAAAAAAAAAAATTAATATAGTTATATTGTATTTATTAAACATATTTTTATGTAGTATTATTTGTTTTATATTAGTTGTTATAATAATACTAAAATAATAATAATAATGATAATAATAATAATAATAATAATGTTAAAAAAAATAATTATAAGAATATTGTTAATTGTTAATACTAATAATAATAAAAATTTTAAAAGTGATATTTATATTGATAATAATAATAATAATAACTTTATTAATAATGATAATGATAATACTAATTACAAAAATGAAAATGATAAATAATAATGATACTAATAATGTAAATGATAATATTAGTTATAATACTTATAATAATAATATAATCATAATGATAATAATGATAATAATAATAATAATAATGATAATAATAAAGACTATAATTATTAAGATAATGCTACTTATGTAAGATTAGCAATAATAATAACAATAATACTAAGTAACAATAATCAAAACACTAATAATCATGATAATGATAACATTATTAATAATTAATATTGTTAAGTAATGATAAATAATTATATATAAGGACTACCTCACAATAAAGGGTTCCAAAAAGATTAAAGCCGCCCACGCCGAGGATCGAACTCACAACCTCCCGTATACACGACACACCACGAAACCACTTGAACCGTTTAACTTATCTGTTTTGTTTCTGATCTTAATTCTGTTAAACCCGTTTCAACTACTGTTTCCCATTCCATCTTCTTCCCAAATTCAATTCAATTCCCAAAACAATTTCAGTCAGAAATCACACAGCAAACTTGTTTTATAACTTGAAATAAAAGCAGAATATGATTTATAATTACGTTTTTAAAATAACTACTTCGAAAAAGAAAAAAAATATATATATATAAATGTGTAACAATACCTCGCTGTTAGCTTTAATAAAATGAAATCGATTTTAAAATTTTAAGCTGTTATGGAAGATGTTTATAACACAAATTATATTTAGAATCACTTTTAGAAAATTTATTAATCATCAATTGATCCTAATACCTCATCTGGGATTCGAATTTCTCAAGAAACAACCCGTTAGGCTTTTTAAATCTAGATATTTGTCTTCAAAATTCGGATTAATTATAGAAAACTGGAAGATGAACTTTTTCAGATAGATTACCAATATCCTTCCTAATGAAACCCGATTGTTACTTTCTGATAAACATTTCGAATTCATAGAATTGGCAAAAAGTTCACAAACAGAGGACTATCAGCGTTTTCTGTTTTAATAGAAGAATAAATATGTACAGTAATAAGGAAAACAAATCAAATCCCCTTCATATGACCGAGAATGGGAAGGTTTTATAAAGAGGAAAAGATCGACATGGATACACAAGCATAACAGTTTACTCAGATAAAGATAAAAGATGATAATGACCTAAATTATGCGATATTAGCTGTATCTAATATTTATATCCGAATTATCTGTTTTTCTTTCTTTTTTTTTTTTTTATATAAAATTCTTGCTATTTAATAAATATATTAATAATTAATATTTTAATAACAATAATACAATTAATAATAATAATAATTAACAAAAACTGATTTTTTTAATCTGATTTAAAATGTTGAACTATAAATATAATTTAATTATTAATAATATGACATAACTTGTTATTATAAAAATACTAATATACATCATAATAATATAAGTTGTTTTATTTTATTAATAAGATTATTTATAATAGTTTTTGTAATAATAATAACATTAATTATAATACAAGCAAGGATAATAAATATATATATATATATTTATATATGTTCATAATACCGATATTGTTATTGATATTAACATTTATAGTTTATAATAATGATAATAGAAGTAATAATAATACTAGAAATTTTAATTTGTAATTACTTTCAATATACGGACATAACTAAATATGAATCGAATCACCATGCGAGGGTTATTACCATTAACTTCGATCTCTCAATATATATATATATATATTTTCTATATACTTTGTTTATATAAATAGAAGTTTTTAAATAATAATTATTATATATTATTAGTATTGTACATAATTAATTCTAACAATTACACTATTTAATATACCATATTATTAAATACATAACTATATACACATAATTGTTCGTGAATCGCCAGGCTTGGTCAAGAGGGTAACTAATTATCCAGATATAGATTTCAAACTTTCTAGACTCAACATTAGAGTTTTTGCTTATCGTGTCGGAAACATATAGAGTTTAAGGTTTAAATTTGGTCGGAAATTTCCGGGTCGTTACACCTTTGCACCATATTCTCCAAAGCCACTACCCGAGCGCGAAGCTCGTTGACTTCTTCTATTACACCGGGGTGATTGTCGGTTCGGAAGCGGATAAATAAGATCTAGAATTTGGTGTAGTATATAATCATGACGAGATACTCTGGAAATGAGAGAGAAAATGGTGTTTTGAACAGGTTCGCCGGTAAGTGCTTCAGGTTCATTGCCAAGAGGGAAATCTGGTGGATGGAAAGGATCGCCTTCTTCTTGTCTCCAATGATTAAGGAGGCTACGAACCCATCCCCAATTCATCCAGAATAGATGATGGCTGATTGGTGGATCCATTCTAGTCACACTGCTTTCGGAGCTTGAGTGGGATTCCATTTCGGAATCCGAGGAACTTGAACTGATGACGAATTCTATTTTGTACGATTTGATAAAGGATTTTTCGATACAAAATGATTTTCCGGCTATCGGGTGGTCGTCTAACTACATAGAATATCTATATATATAGATCAAAAGATTTCATAGATTATGGAGGAATTTACGAAATATGTCAGGCAAAGTTTACGGTAATAGATACGATAAGATATGATTTAACAGATACGCTAAGATATGAATTTTGTCTATACACTATTCATGCAATCAATGCAGCAAGACGTGTCTAGACTAAGAATGATAAGCAGGTAATTTCCTAAGGATGGTAAGTAGATGATTTCCGACTAAAAATGATAAACAAAACTTTTAACATGCAGACACGGTCGAAGTCCAGACTCACTAGTGCATCTTAACAACTATCAGTTAGACACACTAATGCAATACCTGGTTCACTAAGACCACCACTCTGATACCAACTGAAAGGACCCGTTCATATACATTATAAATGATTCACAATAGTTGATTACATCGCAAGGTATTTGACCTCTATATGATACATTTTACAAACATTGCATTCGTTTTTAAAAGACAAACTTTCTTTACAACGAAAGTTGACGGCATGCACACTATTTCATAATACATCCAACTATAATTGACATAATAATAATCTTGATGAACTCAATGAATCGAATGCAACGTTTTTCAAAATATGACATGAATGACTCCAAGTAATATCCTTAAAATGAGCTAATGCACAGCGGAAGATTTCTTTAATACCTGAGAATAAACATGCTTTAAAGTGTCAACCAAAAGGTTGGTGAGTTCATTAGTTTATCATAATCAATCATTTCCGTAATAGTAATAGACCACAAGATTTCAGTTTCCATAAATATCCGTACACTCACAAGTGTTTAAACGTATTCTATAAGTTGTAGGCACCCGGTAACAAGCCTTAACATTCATGTTTTACCCTCCGAAGTACACCAGATCAGGTGTGTTTAAAATAACCTCGAAGTACTAAATCATCCCATAGTCAGGATGGGGTTTGTTAGGCCCAATAGATCTATCTTTAGGATTCGCGCCTACCGTACATAGACAAGTAGTTTAATGTTACCAAGCTAAGGTTATATTTCTGGTTTAAACCCACATAGAATTAGTTTTAGTACTTGTGCCTACTTCGTAAAACATTTATAAAACAGCGCATGTATTCTCAGCCCAAAAATATATATTGCAAAAGCAATTAAAAAGGGAGCAAATAAAACTCACAATACTGTATTTCGTAGTAATTATGTATATGACGGCACTGAACAAATGCAGGGTTTGTCTCGGGTTCACGAACGTATCAATATTGTGATTCAATATTGCAGGAAAGTACGTAGACGCAATGAAAATGATAAACGTTAGGTTGACCTCACAAGCAATACCCTCGATCAATACCCATAACCTCCATAGCTATAACCCATAATTTCCTTAGCTCTATCCCGTTTGAAAACTTATTTTGAAATCGTCTGAGTATAACTCTGTCGTAGTATTTTATGTATACTAATAATATCTTAAAATAATACAAAGGAAATATATATATGTAATTCGATTGAGAGAGCTTAGAGAAATATATTTTCAAGTTTCTATGAAATAATGAAACCTATTCAATTCTATTTATAATAGATTTTTGAATTATTAAAGTGAATTATTAAAGTATGAATTATTAAAGTGAATTATTAAAGTGAATTATTAAAGTATGAATTATTAAAGTGAATTATTAAAGTATGAATTATTAAAGTGAATTATTAAAGTATGAATTATTAAAGTGAATTATTAAAGTATAAATTATTAAAGTTAAAGTAAAATAAAAGTAAAGTAAAGGTAAAGTTAAAGTATAGTAAAAGTATAAAACTATATAGGTATAATACGCGTATAAATATATATAATATTAATTTAAATCGTTATATATATTTAATAAAATAAAATATAAATATCGTTATATTTATCATATTGGTTAAGTAATGAGTTGTCAAAAATGGTTCTAGATATTTATAAAAGATATATACATTTTAATAATAAAGTTCTTTTTAAACTGAAAACGTTTTTTGTACTTTTGAAACTAAATCAAATAAATATGATAATTTTGTTTTCCAAAACTAAATATATTTAAGAATCATTTTGTTAAAAGGTTAAAATAATGGAAATCGTTATATCACAAAATATTTTAGAAAAGTAGAATTATATATATTCATAATAGGTTTCAAGTTTTTAAATTACAGTCTGTTGGTGAAGCATGGGATAAAGTCCAAAGGTTAAATAAACGTATTAAATCATCTTAATGAAAAATGTCGAGTTACTTAACTTGTCGATATCCAACATCTAAGTTATTTACACTCCACGTTCTTATTTTCATATTAAATAAAATGAAAGTTAACATAGTTATCTTATCAAGGTCACGAGGAAAATATTATAAAACATGCCTTTGAAATTAAACAGGAATTTCCACTAACCCTTGTCTAGTTCCCGTTAATTGACACATTTGTTCCTATTTATAAATCACTTTACCATTTTCCGAATGTTGTCAAAAAGAATAGATTTCTTAAATCACAGTGGACCTCATAACATAGGCCCGTAATCATATCATAATGTATCTGATAATTCAATCATTTGATATTATCTCTTAATTCTGTCGATAAATATATCGAAACAAATACGTTCATGTAAAGTATCATATATCTAATACTTTGTTAATGTTTTCAGTTAATATTATTTATTATATATATACATATCTATATACTCATAATTGTTCGTGAATCGTCGAACACAGTCAAATGATAATTGATTACATGAATGTAGTTCCAAAATTTTTGAGATTCAACATTACAAATTCTGCTTATCGTGTCGGAAACATATAAAGGTTAAGTTTAAATTTGGTCGGAAATTTCCGGGTCGTCACAATGATGATAAGAGTTTAGATGATAATTGATGATAACGCTATGAAATGAGGAGATGAAGAGGAAAATTTAAACATATTTAAAGACGAGTTATATATATTTTAGTATGGTATAATTTATGAGTAACAAAGATGGACAAATGGTTAAGGGTGTGTTGGGTGAACTAGAGGTCGCGGGTTCGAACCCAGGTTCTGGCATTTTTTTTTTAGAAAAAGAGGAAAATGGGATAGAATATGACACTGGTTAAATGGATTTGATTAGCAGATTAAAATAGAAAAACATGTTAGCTTGGATGGTTAGGGGCGTTGCGGGTGAGCGAGAGGTCTTGAGTTCGAACTTGGTCCAGGGCATTTATTTTTAGAAAAAGCTTTTAAAGGGGTATATACTCTTATTTTTTATTTCTATCATTATTATTATTATTATTGTTATTATTATGATTTTTATTGTTATTTTTAGTATTTTATTTATTGTATTAATATTATTATTAACATTAATATGACTATGAACATGTTAACTAAATTCATGTTACTAAATTAATAATAAAAGTGATGTGAGAAAAATTATGGAAAAATAGTTATAATTATAGGAAGACAGGTACACTTATGAAAACGATTACGAAAATAAGTTATAAAAACTGTAGTCTTAAGTTTAGAAATCAAACATAAAGCTTATGATAAAATTGATTATTATTATTAACACTGTTATTATTATCATTATATTATTAAAGTAAATTATCTTTTTATTTAAAACTACCCTTTATACTAAAATAAACATTATTACTATTATTATTATTATTATTATTATTATTATTATTATTATTATTATTATTATTATTATTATTATTATTATTATTATTATTATTATTATTATTATTATTATTATTATTATTATTATCATTATTATTATCATACTTACCATTATTAAAAATACATTACAATAATATTAATATTACATATCCCTATATTTTTGTTAAAATGATAGTAACTAAACTATTTATATAAAATGTAACAATTAATATATAAATATATGTTGTCATCATATATAAATCCTAATATAAATTTTATTAAAATCATACTATAAAGAATGATAATTATTAGTATATAAAATATATAAATTAAATATATTAATATATTTAAGTAACATATAATATAACTAGTATATTACTAATAATAATATATATAATTATTCAATTACGATTATGTGTATTAATATATATATATAAATGATATAGGTTCGTGAATCCGAGGCCAACCCTGCATTGTTCAATGTCGTCATATGTATTTTACTACAAAATACAGTATTGTGAGTTTCATTACTCCTTTTTTTAAATGCTTTTGCAATATATATTTTTGGGACTGAGAATACATGCGCTTTTATGAATGTTTTACGAAATAGAAATAAGTAATCGAAACTACATTATATGGATGAATGATCGAAGCCAAATATGCCCCTTTTAGCTTGGTAGCCTAAGAATTAGGGAACAGACCCCCTAATTGACGTGAATCCTAAAGATAGATCTATCGAGCCCAACAAGCCCCATTCTGGAATTTGGAATGCTTTCGTACTTCGATTTTATCATGTCCGATGGGTGTCCCGAAATGATGGGGATAATCTATATGCATCTTGTTAAGGTCGGTTACCAGGTGTTCAATCCATATGAATGATGTTTTTGTCTCTATGCATGGGACGTATATTTATGAGAAATGAAAATCTTGTGGTCTATTAAAATGATGAAAATGATCGTTTATGATAAACTAATGAACTCACCAACCTTTTGGTTGACACTTTAAAGCATGTTTATTCTCAGGTATGAAAGAAATCTTCCGCTGTGCGTTTGCTCATTTTAGAGATATTACTTGGAGTCATTCATGACATATTTAGAAAGACGTTGCATTCGAGTCGTTGAATTCATCAAGATTATTATTAAGTCAATTATAGTTGGATATATTATGAAATGGTATGCATGCCGTCAACATTTAATGTAATGAAACTTTGTCTTTTAAAAATGAATGCAATGTTTGTAAAATGTATCATATAGTGGTCAAGTACCTCGCGATGTAACCAATTATAATGTACTCATCCAGAGGGATTAGGACGGGTCATTATAGGTGGTTTCAGAGTGGTGGTCTTAGCGAACCAGGTCTTGCATTAGTGTCTAACTGATAGTGGTTTATGAAATGTCCCGTTCTTATTGATTAAAAACGTTCCATATTAATTGATTTCGTTGCGAGGTTTTGACCTCTATATGAGACATTTTTCAAAGACTGCATTCATTTTAAAACAAACCATAACCTTTATTTCATCAGTAAAGGTTTAAAAAGCTTTACGTAGATTATCAAATAATGATAATCTAAAATATCCTGTTTACACACGACCATTACATAATGGTTTACAATACAAATATGTTACAACAAAATAAGTTTCTTGAATGCAGTTTTTACACAATATCATACAAACATGGACTCCAAATCTCGTCCTTATTTAAGTATGCGACAGTGGAAGCTCTTAATAATCACCTGAGAATAAACATGCTTAAAACGTCAACAAAAATGTTGGTGAGTTATAGGTTTAACCTATATATATCAAATCATAATAATAGACCACAAGATTTCATATTTCAATACACATCCCATACATAGAGATAAAAGTCATTCATATGGTGAACACCTGGTAACCGACATTAACAAGATGCATATATAAGAATATCCCCATCATTCCGGGACACCCTTCGGATATGATATAAATTTCGAAGTACTAAAGCATCCGGTACTTTGGATGGGGCTTGTTGGGCCCGATAGATCTATCTTTAGGATTCGCGTCAATTAGGGTGTCTGTTCCCTAATTCTTAGATTACCAGACTTAATAAAAAGGGGCACTGGTTGATTCACGAACCTATAATAATATATACATATATATCAAAGTATGTTTAAAATATATTTACAACACTTTTAATATATTTTGATGTTTTAAGTTTATTAAGTCAGCTGTCCTCGTTAGTAACCTACAACTAGTTGTCCACAGTTAGATGTACAGAAATAATTCGATAAATATTATCTTGAATCAATCCACGACCCAGTGTATACGTATCTCAGTATTGATCACAACTCAAACTATATATATTTTGGAATCAACCTCAACCCTGTATAGCTAACTCCAACATTCACATATAGAGTGTCTATGGTTGTTCCGAAATATATATAGATGTGTCGACATGATAGGTCGAAACATTGTATACATGTCTATGGTATCTCAAGATTACATAATATACAATACAAGTTGATTAAGTTATGGTTGGAATAGATTTGTTACCAATTTTCACGTAGCTAAAATGAGAAAAATTATCCAATCTTGTTTTACCCATAACTTCTTCATTTTAAATCCGTTTTGAGTGAATCAAATTGCTATGGTTTCATATTGAACTCTATTTTATGAATCTAAACAGAAAAAGTATAGGTTTATAGTCGGAAAAATAAGTTACAAGTCGTTTTTGTAAAGGTAGTCATTTTAGTCGAAAGAACGACTTCTAGATGACCATTTTAGAAAACATACTTCCACTTTGAGTTTAACCATAATTTTTGGATATAGTTTCATGTTCATAATAAAAATCTTTTTCTCAGAATAACAACTTTTAAATCAAAGTTTATCATAGTTTTTAATTAACTAACCCAAAACAGCCCGCGGTGTTACTACGACGGCGTAAATCCGGTTTTACGGTGTTTTTCGTGTTTCCAGGTTTTAAATCATTAAGTTAGCATATCATATAGATATAGAACATGTGTTTAGTTGATTTTAAAAGTCAAGTTAGAAGGATTAACTTTTGTTTGCGAACAAGTTTAGAATTAACTAAACTATGTTCTAGTGATTACAAGTTTAAACCTTCGAATAAGATAGCTTTATATGTATGAATCGAATGATGTTATGAACATCATTACTACCTTAAGTTCTTTGGATAAACCTACTGGAAAAGAGAAAAATGGATCTAGCTTCAACGGATCCTTGGATGGCTCGAAGTTCTTGAAGCGGAATCATGACACGAAAACAAGTTCAAGTAAGATCATCACTTGAAATAAGATTGTTATAGTTATAGAAATTGAACCAAAGTTTGAATATGATTATTACCTTGTATTAGAATGATAACCTACTGTAAGAAACAAAGATTTCTTGAGGTTGGATGATCACCTTACAAGATTGGAAGTGAGCTAGCAAACTTGAAAGTATTCTTGATTTTATGTAACTAGAACTTGTAAAATATATGAAGAACACTTAGAACTTGAAGATAGAACTTGAGAGAGATCAATTAGATGAAGAAAATTGAAGAATGAAAGTGTTTGTAGGTGTTTTTGGTCGTTGGTGTATGGATTAGATATAAAGGATATGTAATTTTGTTTTCATGTAAATAAGTCATGAATGATTACTCATATTTTTGTAATTTTATGAGATATTTCATGCTAGTTGCCAAATGATGGTTCCCACATGTGTTAGGTGACTCACATGGGCTGCTAAGAGCTGATCATTGGAGTATATATACCAATATTACATACATCTAAAAGCTGTGTATTGTACGAGTACGAATACGGGTGCATACGAGTAGAATTGTTGATGAAACTGAACGAGGATGTAATTGTAAGCATTTTTGTTAAGTAGAAGTATTTTGATAAGTGTCTTGAAGTCTTTCAAAAGTGTATGAATACATATTAAAACACTACATGTATATACATTTTAACTGAGTCGTTAAGTCATCGTTAGTCGTTACATGTAAATGTTGTTTTGAAACCTTTAGGTTAACGATCTTGTTGAATGTTGTTAACCCATTGTTTATTATAACAAATGAGATGTTAAATTGTTATATTATCATGATATTATGATATATAATATATCTCAGTATGATGTATATACAGTTAAATGTCGTTACAACGATAATCGTTACATATATGTCTCGTTTCGAAATCATTAAGTTAGTAGTCTTATTTTTACATATGTATTTCATTGTTAATACACTTAATAATATATTTACTTATAATTTAACATAATTAACCAAGTGTATCAATATCTTAATATGATTCATATGTACCTAGTAAGACGTTGTTATAACGATAATCGTTATATATATCGTTTTCGAGTTTCTTAAATTAATAGTCTCATTTTTATGTATATAACTCATTGTTAAAATACCTAATGAGATACATACTTATAATAAAAACATGTTAACTATATATATAACCATATATATGTCATCGTATAGTTTTTACAAGTTTTAACGTTCGTGAATCACCGGTCAACTTGGGTGGTCAATTGTCTATATGAAACATATTTCAATTAATCAAGTCTTAACAAGTTTGATTGCTTAACATGTTGGAAACATTTAATCATGTAAATATCAATCTCAATTAATATATATAAACATGGAAAAGTTCGGGTCACTACAGTACCTACCCGTTAAATAAATTTCGTCCCGAAATTTTAAGCTGTTGAAGGTGTTGACGAATCTTCTGGAAATAGATGCGGGTATTTCTTCTTCATCTGATCTTCACGCTCCCAGGTGAACTCGGGTCCTCTACGAGCATTCCATCGAACCTTAACAATTGGTATCTTGTTTTGCTTAAGTCTTTTAACCTCACGATCCATTATTTCGACGGGTTCTTCGATGAATTGAAGTTTTTCGTTGATTTGGATTTCATCTAACGGAATAGTGAGATCTTCTTTAGCAAAACATTTCTTCAAATTCGAGACGTGGAAAGTGTTATGTACAGCCACGAGTTGTTGAGGTAACTCAAGTCGGTAAGCTACTGGTCCGACACGATCAATAATCTTGAATGGTCCAATATACCTTGGATTTAATTTCCCTCGTTTACCAAATCGAACAACGCCTTTCCAAGGTGCAACTTTAAGCATGACCATCTCTCCAATTTCAAATTCTATATCTTTTCTTTTAATGTCAGCGTAGCTCTTTTGTCGACTTTGGGCGGTTTTCAACCGTTGTTGAATTTGGATGATCTTCTCGGTAGTTTCTTGTATAATCTCCGGACCCGTAATCTGTCTATCCCCCACTTCACTCCAACAAATCGGAGACCTGCACTTTCTACCATAAAGTGCTTCAAACGGCGCCATCTCAATGCTTGAATGGTAGCTGTTGTTGTAGGAAAATTCTGCTAGCGGTAGATGTCGATCCCAACTGTTTCCGAAATTAATAACACATGCTCGTAGCATGTCTTCAAGCGTTTGTATCGTCCTTTCGCTCTGCCCATCAGTTTGTGGATGATAGGCAGTACTCATGTCTAGACGAGTTCCTAATGCTTGCTGTAATGTCTGCCAGAATCTTGAAATAAATCTGCCATCCCTATCAGAGATAATAGAGATTGGTATTCCATGTCTGGATACGACTTCCTTCAAATACAGTCGTGCTAACTTCTCCATCTTGTCATCTTCTCTTATTGGCAGGAAGTGTGCTGATTTGGTGAGACGATCAACTATTACGCAAATAGTATCAAAACCACTTGCAGTCCTTGGCAATTTAGTGATGAAATCCATGGTAATGTTTTCCCATTTCCATTCTGAGATTTCGGGTTGTTGAAGTAGACCTGATGGTTTCTGATGCTCAGCTTTGACCTTAGAACACGTCAAACATTCTCCTACGTATTTAGCAACATCGGCTTTTATACCCGGCCACCAAAAATATTTCCTGAGATCCTTGTACATCTTCCCCGTTCCAGGATGTATTGAGTATCTGGTTTTATGAGCTTCTCTAAGTACCATTTCTCTCATATCTCCAAATTTTGGTACCCAAATCCTTTCAGCCCTATACCGGGTTCCGTCTTCCCGAATATTAAGATGCTTCTCCGATCCTTTGGGTATTTCATCCTTTAAATTTCCCTCTTTTAAAACTCCTTGTTGCGCCTCCTTTATTTGAGTAGTAAGGTTATTATGAATCATTATATTCATAGATTTTACTCGAATGGGTTCTCTGTCCTTCCTGCTCAAGGCATTGGCTACCACATTTGCCTTCCCCGGGTGGTAACGAATCTCAAAGTCGTAATCATTCAACAATTCAATCCACCTACGCTGCCTCATATTCAGTTGTTTCTGATTAAATATGTGTTGAAGACTTTTGTGGTCGGTATATATAATACTTTTGACCCCATATAAGTAGTGCCTCCAAGTCTTTAATGCAAAAACAACCGCGCCTAATTCCAAATCATGCGTCGTATAATTTTGTTCGTGAATCTTCAATTGTCTAGACGCATAAGCAATCACCTTCGTTCATTGCATTAATACACAACTGAGACCTTGCTTTGATGCGTCACAATAAATCACAAAATCATCATTCCCTTCAGGCAATGACAATATAGGTGCCGTAGTT
This sequence comes from Rutidosis leptorrhynchoides, assembly GCF_046630445.1. Classification (NCBI taxonomy): domain Eukaryota; kingdom Viridiplantae; phylum Streptophyta; class Magnoliopsida; order Asterales; family Asteraceae; genus Rutidosis; species Rutidosis leptorrhynchoides. The sequence goes on from NC_092334.1 coordinate 553,664,071, forward strand.
AGCTTTTTCTTCAATAACTGAAACGCTTTCTCTTGTTCATCATTCCATTCAAATTTCTTCCCTTTATGCGTTAATGCAGTCAAGGGTTTTGCTATTCTAGAAAAGTCTTGGATGAACCTTCTGTAGTAACCAGCTAGTCCTAAAAACTGGCGTATGTGTTTCGGAGTTTTCGGGGTTTCCCACTTTTCAACAGTTTCTATCTTTGCCGGATCCACCTTAATACCTTATTTGTTCACTATGTGACCGAGGAATTGAACTTCTTCCAACCAAAATGCACACTTTGAAAACTTAGCGTACAATTCTTCTTTCCTCAATACTTCTAACACCTTTCTCAAATGTTCACCGTGTTCTTGGTCATTCTTTGAGTAAATAAGTATGTCATCAATGAAAACAACGATAAACTTGTCAAGGTATGGTCCACACACTCGGTTCATAAGGTCCATGAACACAGCTGGTGCATTAGTTAAACCAAACGGCATGACCATAAACTCGTAATGACCGTAACGTGTTCTGAAAGCAGTCTTTGGAATATCATCTTCTTTCACCCGCATTTGATGGTACCCGGAACGTAAGTCAATCTTTGAATAAACAGACGAGCCTTGTAGTTGATCAAATAAGTCGTCGATTCTCGGTAGTGGGTAGCGGTTCTTGATGGTAAGTTTGTTCAACTCTCGGTAGTCGATACACAACCTGAATGTACCATCTTTCTTTTTGACAAACAAAACAGGAGCTCCCCACGGTGATGTGCTTGGTCGAATGAAACCACGCTCTAAAAGTTCTTGTAATTGGCTTTGCAGTTCTTTCATCTCGCTGGGTGCGAGTCTGTAAGGAGCACGAGCTATTGGTGCAGCTCCTGGTACAAGATCTATTTGAAATTCAACGGATCGATGTGGGGGTAATCCCGGTAATTCTTTCGGAAATACATCGGGAAATTCTTTTGCAATGGGAACATCATTGATGCTCTTTTCTTCAGTTTGTACTTTCTCGACGTGTGCTAGAACAGCATAGCAACCTTTTCTTATTAGTTTTTGTGCCTTCAAATTGCTAATAAGATGTAGCTTCGTGTTGCCCTTTTCTCCGTACACCATTAAGGGTTTTCCTTTTTCTCGTATAATGCGAATTGCATTTTTGTAACAGACGATCTCTGCTTTCACTTCTTTCAACCAGTCCATACCGATTATCACATCAAAACTCCCTAACTCTACTGGTATCAAATCAATCTTAAATGTTTCGCTAACCAGTTTAATTTCTCGATTCCGACATATATTATCTGCTGAAATTAATTTACCATTTGCTAATTCGAGTAAAAATTTACTATCCAAAGGCGTCAATGGACAACTTAATTTAGCACAAAAATCTTTACTCATATAGCTTCTATCCGCACCCGAATCAAATAAAACGTAAGCAGATTTATTATCAATAAGAAACGTACCCGTAACAAGCTCCGGGTCTTCCTGTGCCTCTGCCGCATTAATATTGAAAACTCTTCCGCGGCCTTGTCCATTCGTGTTCTCCTGGTTCGGGCAATTTCTAATAATGTGGCCCGGTTTTCCACATTTATAACAAACTACATTGGCATAACTTGCTCCGACACTACTTGCTCCGCCATTACTCGTTCCGACACCATTTGTTCCTTTCGTTCTATTAACCCCTGGTCCGTAGACCTCACACTTCGCCGCGCTATGACCATTTCTTTTACACTTGTTGCAAAATTTGGTGCAGAACCCCGAGTGATACTTTTCACACCTTTGGCATAGCTGCTTCTGATTGTTGTTGTTGTTGCGGTTATTATTGTTGTTGAGATGATTGTTGTAGTTGCTGTTGCTGTTGTTGTTGTTGTTGTTATTGTTGGGCCGTTTGTTGTAGTTGCGATTGATGTTGCGATTGTTGGGATAATTGTTGCGATTATTGTTGTAATTGCTGTTGTTGTTGTATTGGTGATTCTTATCACCGTTTTCCTCCCACTTTCTTTTGACTTGCTTCACATTAGCCTCTCTAGCAGTCTGTTCTTTAATTCTTTCTTCAATCTGGTTCACTAGTTTGTGAGCCATTCTACATGCCTGTTGTATAGAGGCGGGCTCGTGTGAACTTATATCTTCTTGGATTCTTTCCGGTAATCCTTTCACAAATGCGTCGATCTTCTCTTCCTCATCTTCGAATGCTCCCGGACACAATAGGCACAATTCTGTGAATCGTCTTTCGTACGTGGTAATATCAAATCCTTGGGTTCGTAACCCTCTAAGTTCTGTCTTGAGCTTATTGACCTCGGTTCTGGGACGGTACTTCTCGTTCATCAAGTGCTTGAATGCTGACCACGGTAGTGCGTACGCATCGTCTTGTCCCACTTGCTCTAGATAGGTATTCCACCATGTTAACGCAGAACCTGTGAAGGTATGCGTAGCGTACTTCACTTTGTCCTCTTCAGTACACTTACTTATGGCAAACACCGATTCGACCTTCTCGGTCCACCGTTTCAATCCGATCGGTCCTTCGGTTCCATCAAATTCCAAAGGTTTGCAGGCAGTGAATTCTTTGTAGGTGCATCCTACACGATTTCCTGTACTGCTAGATCCAAGGTTATTGTTGGTATGTAGCGCAGCCTGTACTGCAGCTATGTTTGAAGCTAGAAAAGTACGGAATTCCTCTTCATTCATATTCACGGTGTGTCGAGTAGTCGGTGCCATTTCCTTCAAAATAGTCAAATGGAACAAGTTAATCATACAGAATATTAAGAGTAGTTAATAGTATTTCGTAGCATAATATGAACTCATTTATAAAAGCTTTTTCTTCATATTAGCGTTTTATAAGTTTAAATTCGGGTAGTACCTACCCGTTAAGTTCATACTTAGTAGCTAATATACAATTCAACTACTACAATTCTATATGAAAAACTGATTATAATAATATTTCGCGTTCAAACTTTTATACAATATTTTACAAACTTACAATACCGCTTATTTTACATAAAGCATGAAATATAGCACACAATAACTTTGATACATGATAGTTGTGAAGATAATTCTAGCTAGTACACAAGTCGTTCAGCAAAGGCAATAAAGACACGTAATTCATACGTCCAGAAACAAGTCATGCATTCTGGTTTTACTAGGACTACTTCCCATCCTTGGTCTTGTGCAACATAACCGTTATGGCCGTTGATAAGACAGCGTGTTGTAACGTCGTCAAAGGGACGAGGGTTACGTAATGTCCAACAGTCCCGTAATAATCTAAAAACCTCATTTCTTACCCAATTACCGACTCCGTCACTTGTGGAAACGTTTTTTTTAATAGTTGTAGCCCGATGTTCTTGTTCTCACTTTGGTGAGAAGCGAACATTACTAATCCGTAAGCATAACATGCTTCTTTATGTTGCATGTTAGCCGCTTTTTCTAAATCACGAAGTCCAATATTCGGATATATTGAGTCAAAATAATTTCTTAACCCGTTGCGTAAAATAGCATTTGGGTTCCCCGCAATATATGCGTCAAAGTAAACACATCGTAACTTATGGGTTTCCCAATGTGATATCCCCCATCTTTCAAACGAAAGTCTCTTATAAACCAAGACATTCTTGGAACGTTCTTCGAATGTCTTACAAACTGATCTCGCCTTAAATAGTTGTGCCGAGGAATTCTGGCCGACTCTAGACAAGATTTCATCAATCATGTCTCCGGGTAGGTCTCTTAAAATATTGGGTTGTCTATCCATTTTGTGTTTTTAAACTGTAAAATAGACAAGAGTTAGATTCATAAAAAAATACTTATTAATACAAGCAATTTTTACATATATCATAAAGCATAAGAACACTATATTACATATATTACAACACACGAATACAACTATCTTATTCCGACTCGCTCGTTTCTTCTTCTTCGGTTTTGGTTCGTTTTGCCAAGTTTCTAGGGATATATGATGTTCCCCTAATACGAGCCGTCGTTGTCCACATTAGTTTAGAAAAACCTGGTGGTTTAGAGGTTCCCGGGTCATTGTTACAACTTAAGAACTTCGGGGGTTGTCGATACATATAAAGTTCATCGGGGTTGGAATTAGATTTCTCTATTTTTATGCCCTTTCCCTTATTATTTTCTTTTGCCTTTTTAAATTCAGTTGGGGTAATTTCTATAACATCATTGGAATTCTCGTCGGAATCCGATTCATCGGAGAATTGGTAATCCTCCCAATATTTTGCTTCCTTGGCGGAAACACCATTGACCATAATTAACCTTGGTCGGTTGGTTGAGGATTCTCTTTTACTTAACCGTTTTATTATTTCCCCCACCGGTTCCGATTCTTCTTCCGGTTCCGATTCTTCGTCCGGTTCCGATTCTTCTTCCGGTTCCGACTCTTCTTCCGGTTCCTCTTCGGGAACTTGTGAATCAGTCCACGAATCATTCCAATTTACATTTGACTCTTCATTATTATTAGGTGAGTCAATGGGACTTGTTCTAGAGGTAGACATCTATCACATAATATCAAACACGTTAAGAGATTAATATATCACATAATATTCATATGTTAAAAATATATAGTTTCCAACAAAAATGTTAAGCAATCATTTTTAAAGAAAACACGGTCGAAGTCCAGAATCACTAATGCATCCTAACAAACTCGATAAGACACACTAATGCAAATTTTCTGGTTCTCTAAGACCAATGCTCGGATACCAACTGAAATGTCCCGTTCTTATTGATTAAAAACGTTCCATATTAATTGATTTCGTTGCGAGGTTTTGACCTCTATATGAGACATTTTTCAAAGACTGCATTCATTTTAAAACAAACCATAACCTTTATTTCATCAATAAAGGTTTAAAAAGCTTTACGTAGATTATCAAATAATGATAATCTAAAATATCCTGTTTACACACGACCATTACATAATGGTTTACAATACAAATATGTTACAACAAAATAATTTTCTTGAATGCAGTTTTTACACAATATCATACAAACATGGACTCCAAATCTCGTCCTTATTTAAGTATGCGACAGCGGAAGCTCTTAATAATCACCTGAGAATAAACATGCTTAAAACGTCAACAAAAATGTTGGTGAGTTATAGGTTTAACCTATATATATCAAATCATAATAATAGACCACAAGATTTCATATTTCAATACACATCCCATACATAGAGATAAAAGTCATTCATATGGTGAACACCTGGTAACCGACATTAACAAGATGCATATATAAGAATATCCCCATCATTCCGGGACACCCTTCGGATATGATATAAATTTCGAAGTACTAAAGCATCCGGTACTTTGGATGGGGCTTGTTGGGCCCGATAGATCTATCTTTAGGATTCGCGTCAATTAGGGTGTCTGTTCCCTAATTCTTAGATTACCAGACTTAATAAAAAGGGGCATATTCGATTTCGATAATTCAACCATAGAATGTAGTTTCACGTACTTGTGTCTATTTTGTAAATCATTTATAAAACCTGCATGTATTCTCATCCCAAAAATATTAGATTTTAAAAGTGGGACTATAACTCACTTTCACAGATTTTTACTTCGTCGGGAAGTAAGACTTGGCCACTGGTTGATTCACGAACCTATAATAATATATACATATATATCAAAGTATGTTCAAAATATATTTACAACACTTTTAATATATTTTGATGTTTTAAGTTTATTAAGTCAGCTGTCCTCTTTAGTAACCTACAACTAGTTGTCCACAGTTAGATGTACAGAAATAATTCGATAAATATTATCTTGAATCAATCCACGACCCAGTGTATACGTATCTCAGTATTGATCACAACTCAAACTATATATATTTTGGAATCAACCTCAACCCTGTATAGCTAACTCCAATATTCACATATAGAGTGTCTATGGTTGTTCCGAAATATATATAGATGTGTCGACATGATAGGTCGAAACATTGTATACGTGTCTATGGTATCTCAAGATTACATAATATACAATACAAGTTGATTAAGTTATGGTTGGAATAGATTTGTTACCAATTTTCACGTAGCTAAAATGAGAAAAATTATCCAATCTTGTTTTACCCATAACTTCTTCATTTTAAATCCGTTTTGAGTGAATCAAATTGCTATGGTTTCATATTGAACTCTATTTTATGAATCTAAACAGAAAAAGTATAGGTTTATTGTCGGAAAAATAAGTTACAAGTCGTTTTTGTAAAGGTAGTCATTTCAGTCGAAAGAACGACGTCTAGATGACCATTTTAGAAAACATACTTCCACTTTGAGTTTAACCATAATTTTTGGATATAGTTTCATGTTCATAATAAAAATCATTTTCTCAGAATAACAACTTTTAAATCAAAGTTTATCATAGTTTTTAATTAACTAACCCAAAACAGCCCGCGGTGTTACTACGACGGCGTAAATCCGGTTTTACGGTGTTTTTCGTGTTTCCAGGTTTTAAATCATTAAGTTAGCATATCATATAGATATAGAACATGTGTTTAGTTGATTTTAAAAGTCAAGTTAGAAGGATTAACTTTTGTTTGCGAACAAGTTTAGAATTAACTAAACTATGTTCTAGTGATTACAAGTTTAAACCTTCGAATAAGATAGCTTTATATGTATGAATCGAATGATGTTATGAACATCATTACTACCTTAAGTTCCTTGGATAAACCTACTGGAAAAGAGAAAAATGGATCTAGCTTCAACGGATCCTTGGATGGCTCGAAGTTCTTGAAGCGGAATCATGACACGAAAACAAGTTCAAGTAAGATCATCACTTGAAATAAGATTGTTATAGTTATAGAAATTGAACCAAAGTTTGAATATGATTATTACCTTGTATTAGAATGATAACCTACTGTAAGAAACAAAGATTTCTTGAGGTTGGATGATCACCTTACAAGATTGGAAGTGAGCTAGCAAACTTGAAAGTATTCTTGATTTTATGTAACTAGAACTTGTAAAATATATGAAGAACACTTAGAACTTGAAGATAGAACTTGAGAGAGATCAATTAGATGAAGAAAATTGAAGAATGAAAGTGTTTGTAGGTGTTTTTGGTCGTTGGTGTATGGATTAGATATAAAGGATATGTAATTTTGTTTTCATGTAAATAAGTCATGAATGATTACTCATATTTTTGTAATTTTATGAGATATTTCATGCTAGTTGCCAAATGATGATTCCCACATGTGTTAGGTGACTCACATGAGCTGCTAAGAGCTGATCATTGGAGTATATATACCAAGAGTACATACATCTAAAAGCTGTGTATTGTACGAGTACGAATACGGGTGCATACGAGTAGAATTGTTGATGAAACTGAACGAGGATGTAATTGTAAGCATTTTTGTTAAGTAGAAGTATTTTGATAAGTGTCTTGAAGTCTTTCAAAAGTGTATGAATACATATTAAAACACTACATGTATATATATTTTAACTGAGTCGTTAAGTCATCGTTAGTCGTTACATGTAAATGTTGTTTTGAAACCTTTAGGTTAACGATCTTGTTGAATGTTGTTAACCCATTGTTTATTATAACAAATGAGATGTTAAATTGTTATATTATCATGATATTATGATATATAATATATCTCAGTATGATGTATATACAGTTAAATGTCGTTACAACGATAATCGTTACATATATGTCTCGTTTCGAAATCATTAAGTTAGTAGTCTTATTTTTACATATGTATTTCATTGTTAATACACTTAATAATATATTTACTTATCATTTAACATAATTAACCAAGTGTATCAATATCTTAATATGATTCATATGTACCTAGTAAGACGTTGTTATAACGATAATCGTTATATATATCGTTTTCGAGTTTCTTAAATTAATAGTCTCATTTTTATGTATATAACTCATTGTTAAAATACCTAATGAGATACATACTTATAATAAAAACATGTTAACTATATATATAACCATATATATGTCATCGTATAGTTTTTACAAGTTTTAACGTTCGTGAATCACCGGTCAACTTGGGTGGTCAATTGTCTATATGAAACATATTTCAATTAATCAAGTCTTAACAAGTTTGATTGCTTAACATGTTGGAAACATTTAATCATGTAAATATCAATCTCAATTAATATATATAAACATGGAAAAGTTCGGGTCACTACAGTTTAGATGCATTAGTGAGTCTGGACTTCGACCGTGTCTGCATGTTAAAAGTTTTGCTTATCATTTCGTGTCGAAAATTACCTGCTTATCATTCTTATAGGATCATTTGCTTATCATTCTTAGTCTAGATACGTCCTACTTCATTAATTGCATAGATAGTGTGACGACCCGGAAATTTCCGACCAAATTTAAACTTAACCTTTATATGTTTCTGACACGATAAGCAGAATTTGTAATGTTGAATCTCAAAAATTTTGGAACTACATTCATGTAATCAATTACCCTTTGACCGTGTTCGACGATTCACGAACAATTATGTGTATATAGATATGTATATATAATATATAATATTAACTGAAAACATTAACAAAGTATTAGATATATGATACTTTACATGAACATATTTGTTTCGATATATTTATCGACAGAATTAAGAGATAATATCAAATAATTGAATTATCAGATACATTATGATATGATTACGGGCCTATGTTATGAGGTCCACTGTAATTTAAGAAATCTATTCTTTTTGACAACTCAATACTTAACCAGTATGATAAAGATAACGATATTTATATTTTATTTTATTAAATATATAAAATGATTTAAATTAATATTATATATTTTTTTATACGCGTATTATACGTACATAGTTTTATACTTTTACTATACTTTAACTTTACCTTTACTTTACTTTTACGTTACTTTAGCTTTAATAATTCATACTTTAATAATTCACTTTAATAATTCATACTTTAATAATTCACTTTAATAATTCATACTTTAATAATTCACTTTAATAATTCATACTTTAATAATTCATACTTTAATAATTCATACTTTAATAATTCACTTTAATAATTCATACTTTAATAATTCACTTTAATAATTCATACTTTAATAATCCACTTTAATAATTCATACTTTAATAATTCACTTTAATAATTCAAAAATCTATTATAAATAGAATTCAATAGGTTTCATTATTTCATAGAAACTTGAAAATATATTTCTCTAAACTCTCTCAATCGAATTACACACACACACACACACATATATATATATATATATATATACTTAGTATTATTTCAAGATATTATTAGTATACATAAAATACTACGACGGAGTTATATTCAGACGATTTCAAAATATGTTTTCAAATGGGATAGAGCTAAGGAAATTATGGGTTATAGCTATGAAGGTTATGGGTATTGATCGAGGGTATTGCTCGTGAGGTCAACCTAACGTTTATCATTTTCGTTGCGTCTACGTACTTTCCTGCAATATTGAATCACAATATTGATACGTGAGCATTCATATCTTATATTTTATATATTAATAGTGTATCCCTGACTAGTGCTCGAGTATATATGATTATGCATGTTTGTATATTTAGTTTCGTCGTTAAATAGTTTATGATAAATCACGAATTTGATACATATGCTACTGAGATAAGTTATATGATATGCATGTCATTGAAAAGCTGAAGAAAAAATTAATAACTTTTCATTTAGAAATCGTGTGGTTTCGATGAATGGATTAAAAGATATGGTCAACTGAATTATCATTAATTTTAATATTATTATTAAAATGATTATTATAACTGTTATCAGTTGATGTTATTGCTAAAATTATCTTTATTACTAAAAATTAATATTTTTATTGAAACTATCATTTTATTATTTTTATCATTATCATTATTATCAATATTATTTTATCAAATAAATATGCGTACAAAGATATTTTTACCACACGTAATGTAATTACATTAATAATACATACCACTATATTTTTATGATATTAAGTGAATTTTATAATTTTTATTACTTGAGATATATAAAAGTATATTTTTATCATATATGAATTTTAATATAAATTTTTATTTATTAATAAATGACTTGTATTATTTAGTATAATAAGATCTGATAAATATATTTAAATATATAAAACTACTATATATAAGTTATATAATAAACATGTATAGATTTTGGAAGTCATTTTGGGTCAAGTTGACTTTTGTTGACTTTTGCATGTCGGTCTTGAGCATTAGGATTGTGATACACTACGACTTGACCTAAATTGTTACACAGATATTGACCAACATATAAATATATATACTTAATATAGGTTCGTGAATCCGAGACAAACCCTGCACTTGTTCAGTGCTGTCATATACATAATTGCTACGAAATACAGTATTGTGAGTTTCATTTGCTCCCTTTTATATATATTTTGGGACTGAGAATACATGCGCTGATTTATAAATGTTTTACGAAATAGGCACAAGTACTAAAACTAATTCTATGTGGGTTTAAACCAGAAATATACCCTTAGCTTGGTAACATTAAACTACGAAATAGATCTATTGGGTCTGACAAACCCCATCCTGACTATGGGATGCTTTAGTACTTCGAGGTTATTTTAAACACACCTGATCTGGTGTACTTCAGAGGGTAAAACATGAACGTTAAGGCTTGTTACCGGGTGCCTACAACTTATGGAATACTTTTATACACTTGCGAGTGTACGGATATTTATAGAAACTGAAATCTTGTGGTCTATTACTATTACGGAAATGATGGATTATGATAAACTAATGAACTCACCAACCTTTTGGTTGACACTTTAAAGCATGTTTATTCTCAGGTATTAAAGAAATCTTCCGCTGTGCATTAGCTCATTTTAAGGATATTACTTGGAGTCATTCAAGACATACTTTGAAAGACGTTGCATTCGAGTCGTTGAGTTCATCAAGATTAATATTAAGTCAATTATAGTTGGATGTAATATGAAATGGTATGCATGCCGTCAATTTTTGATGTAAAGAAAGTTTGTTTTTTAAAAACGAATGCAATGTTTGTAAAACGTATCATATAGAGGTCAAATACCTCGCGATGTAATCAACTATTGTGAATCGTTTATAATGTATATGAACGGGTCCTTTCAGATAGTGTATAGACAAATTCATATCTTAACATATCTATTACGGTAAACTTTCCCTGATATCTCCCGTAAATTTCTCCGTAATTTAAGGGATCCTGGTACTATATATATCAATGCATATTATGCATTGAGAATACCATCCAACTATTAATTACTGTCACTAAACTTTTCATAACAAAAATCTTTCTGGGATCGCATAAGATGGCCTCTATGAATCGACCAAGTTCCTCTGATTCTGAAGACAGCGTGACGGGAGTGCACCAACCGATCAACTACTGTGACTTCTTTAGAAAGTGGGGATGGGTTCGCGAAATACTTACCCTATGGAGAAATGAAGAAGGTACTCTATATCACGAACCGAACTTACCACCTAATGTCGGAGTGCTCTATCTGCTTACCGGCGAACCTGTTCGCAATACCGTTTTCACTCTTTTCGCACGGATTTTCCGCCTCGAAGGTCGACTAGATGTCATTAAAGATAGTATTCGTCCTCTACTCCCGAATTCTAATCATATAGGATTATTAGAAGAAGTTAGAAGACTTCGAACTAAATATCAAGAATTGACAAACCTTACGGAAGAATGGGTAGAACTAATTCATAGACTCGAGCGTAAAGTAGAAACCTTGGAGGTGACGGTGTTCGATTTGGAAGCTAGGCTCGTATCTACTACGCAGGTACCACAAGCAGTACCAATGTAGTGACCCGAACTTTTCCATGTTTATATATATTAATTGAGATTAATATTTACATGATTAAATGTTTCCAACATGTTAAGCAATCAAACTTGTTAAGACTTGATTAATTGAAATATGTTTCATATAGACAATTGACCACCCAAGTTGACCGGTGATTCACGAACGTTAAAACTTGTAAAAACTATACGATGACATATATATGGTTATATATATAGTTAACATGTTTTTATTATAAGTATGTATTTCATTAGGTATTTTAACAATGAGTTATATACATAAAAATGAGACTATTAATTTAAGAAACTCGAAAACGATATATATAACGATTATCGTTATAACAACGTCTTACTAGGTACATATGAATCATATTAAGATATTGATACACTTGGTTAATTATGTTAAATGATAAGTAAATATATTATTAAGTGTATTAACAATGAAATACATATGTAAAAATAAGACTACTAACTTAATGATTTCGAAACGAGACATATATGTAACGATTATCGTTGTAACGACATTTAACTGTATATACATCATACTGAGATCTATTATATATCATAATATCATGATAATATAACAATTTAACATCTCATTTGTTATAATAAACAATGGGTTAACAACATTCAACAAGATCGTTAACCTAAAGGTTTCAAAACAACATTTACATGTAACGACTAACGATGACTTAACGACTCAGTTAAAATGTATATACATGTAGTGTTTTAATATGTATTCATACACTTTTGAAAGACTTCAAGACACTTATCAAAATACTTCTACTTAACAAAAATGCTTACAATTACATCCTCGTTCAGTTTCATCAACAATTCTACTCGTATGCACCCGTATTCGTACTCGTACAATACACAGCTTTTAGATGTATGTACTATTGGTATATACACCCCAATGATCAGCTCTTAGCAGCCCATGTGAGTCACCTAACACATGTGGGAACCATCATTTGGCAACTAGCATGAAATATCTCATAAAATTACAAAAATATGAGTAATCATTCATGACTTATTTACATGAAAACAAAATTACATATCCTTTATATCTAATCCATACACCAACGACCAAAAACACCTACAAACACTTTCATTCTTCAATTTTATTCATCTAATTGATCTCTCTCAAGTTCTATCTTCAAGTTCTAAGTGTTCTTCATATATTTTACAAGTTCTAGTTACATAAAATCAAGAATACTTTCAAGTTTGCTAGCTCACTTCCAATCTTGTAAGGTGATCATCCAACCTCAAGAAATCTTTGTTTCTTACAGTAGGTTATCATTCTAATACAAGGTAATAATCATATTCAAACTTTGGTTCAATTTCTATAACTATAACAATCTTATTTCAAGTGATGATCTTACTTGAACTTGTTTTCGTGTCATGATTCTGCTTCAAGAACTTCGAGCCATCCAAGGATCCGTTGAAGCTAGATCCATTTTTCTCTTTTCCAGTAGGTTTATCCAAGGAACTTAAGGTAGTAATGATGTTCATAACATCATTCGATTCATACATATAAAGCTATCTTATTCGAAGGTTTAAACTTGTAATCACTAGAACATAGTTTAGTTAATTCTAAACTTGTTCGCAAACAAAAGTTAATCCTTCTAACTTGAATTTTAAAATCAACTAAACACATGTTCTATATCTATATGATATGCTAACTTAATGATTTAAAACCTGGAAACACGAAAAACACCGTAAAACCGGATTTACGCCGTCGTAGTAACACCGCGGGCTGTTTTGGGTTAGTTAATTAAAAACTATGATAAACTTTGATTTAAAAGTTGTTATTCTGAGAAAATGATTTTTATTATGAACATGAAACTATATCCAAAAATTATGGTTAAACTCAAAGTGGAAGTATGTTTTCTAAAATGGTCATCTAGACGTCGTTCTTTCGACTGAAATGACTACCTTTACAAAAACGACTTGTAACTTATTTTTCCGACTATAAACCTATACTTTTTCTGTTTAGATTCATAAAATAGAGTTCAATATGAAACCATAGCAATTCGATTCACTCAAAACGGATTTAAAATGAAGAAGTTATGGGTAAAACAAGATTGGATAATTTTTCTCATTTTAGCTACGTGAAAATTGGTAACAAATCTATTCCAACCATAACTTAATCAACTTGTATTGTATATTATGTAATCTTGAGATACCATAGACACGTATACAATGTTTCGACCTATCATGTCGACACATCTATATATATTTTGGAACAACCATAGACACTCTATATGTGAATGTTGGAGTTAGCTATACAGGGTTGAGGTTGATTCCAAAATATATATAGTTTGAGTTGTGATCAATACTGAGATACGTATACACTGGGTCGTGGATTGATTCAAGATAATATTTATCAATTTATTTCTGTACATCTAACTGTGGACAACTAGTTGTAGGTTACTAACGAGGACAGCTGACTTAATAAACTTAAAACATCAAAATATATTAAAAGTGTTGTAAATATATTTTGAACATACTTTGATATATATGTATATATTGTTATAGGTTCGTGAATCAACCAGTGGCCAAGTCTTACTTCCCGACGAAGTAAAAATCTGTGAAAGTGAGTTATAGTCCCACTTTTAAAATCTAATATTTTTGGGATGAGAATACATGCAGGTTTTATAAATGATTTACAAAATAGACACAAGTACGTGAAACTACATTCTATGGTTGAATTATCGAAATCGAATATGCCCCTTTTTATTAAGTCTGGTAATCTAAGAATTAGGGAACAGACACCCTAATTGACGCGAATCCTAAAGATAGATCTATTGGGCCTAACAAACCCCATCCAAAGTACCGGATGCTTTAGTACTTCGAAATTTATATCATATCCGAAGGGTGTCCCGGAATGATGGGGATATTCTTATATATGCATCTTGTTAATGTCGGTTACTAGGTGTTCACCATATGAATGATTTTTATCTCTATGTATGGGATGTGTATTGAAATATGAAATCTTGTGGTCTATTATTATGATTTGATATATATAGGTTAAACCTATAACTCACCAACATTTTTGTTGACGTTTTAAGCATGTTTATTCTCAGGTGATTATTAAGAGCTTCCGCTGTAGCATACTTAAATAAGGACGAGATTTGGAGTCCATGCTTGTATGATATTGTGTAAAAACTGCATTCAAGAAACTTATTTTGTTGTAACATATTTGTATTGTAAACTATTATGTAATGGTCGTGTGTAAACAGGATATTTTAGATTATCATTATTTGATAATCTACGTAAAGCTTTTTAAAACCTTTATCTATGAAATAAAGGTTATGGTTTGTTTTAAAAATGAATGCAGTCTTTGAAAAACGTCTCATATAGAGGTCAAAACCTCGCAACGAAATCAATTAATATGGAACGTTTTTAATCAATAAGAACGGGACATTTCAGTTGGTATCCGAGCGTTGGTCTTAGAGAACCAGAATTTTGCATTAGTGTGTCTTATCGAGTTTGTTAGGATGCATTAGTGAGTCTGGACTTCGACCGTGTTTACTTGAAAAATGATTGCTTAACAAATTTTGTTGGAAACTATATATTTTTAACATGTGAATATTATGTGATATATTAATCTCTTAACGCGTTTGATATTATGTGATAGATGTCTACCTCTAGACCAAGTCTCATTGACTCACCTAATAATAATGAAGAGTCAAATGTAAATTGGAATGATTCATGGACTGATTCACAAGTTCCCGAAGAGGAACCGGAAGAAGAGTCGGAACCGGAAGAAGAATCGGAACCGGAAGAAGAATCGGAACCGGATGAAGAAGTAGAACCGGTGGGGGAAATAATAAAACGGATAAGTAAAAGAAAATCCTCAACCAACCGACCAAGGTTAATTGTGGTCAATGGTGTTTCCGCCAAGGAAGAAAAATATTGGGAGGATTACCAATTCTCCGATGAATCGGATTCCGACGAGAATTCCGATGATGTTATAGAAATTACCCCAACTGAATTTAAAAAGGCAAAAGAAAATAATAAGGGAAAGGGCATAAAAATAGAGAAATCTAATTCCAACCCCGATGAACTTTATATGTATCGTCAACCCCCGAAGTCCTTAAGTTGTAACAATGACCCGGGAACCTCTAAACCACCAGGTTTTTCTAAACTGTCGTGGAAAACGACAGTTAGTATTAGGGGAACATCATATATCCCTAGAAACTTGTCAAAACGAACCAAAACTGAAGAAGAAGAAACGAGCGAGTCGGAATAAGATAGTTGTATTCGTGTGGTGTAATATATGCAATATAGTGTTCTTATGCTTTATGATATATGTAAAAATTGCTTGTATTAATAAGTATTTTTTTATGAATCTAACTCTTGTCTATTTTACAGTTTAAAAACACAAAATGGATAGACAACCCAATATTTTAAGAGACCTACCCGGAGACATGATTGATGAAATCTTGTCTAGAGTCGGCCAGAATTCCTCGGCACAACTATTTAAGGCGAGATCAGTTTGTAAGACATTCGAAGAATGTTCCAAGAATGTCTTGGTTTATAAGAGACTTTCGTTTGAAAGATGGGGGATATCACATTGGGAAACCCATAAGTTACGATGTGTTTACTTTGACACATATATTGCGGGGAACCCAAATGCTATTTTACGCAACGGGTTAAGAAATTATTTTGACTCAATATATCCGAATATTGGACTTCGTGATTTAGAAAAAGCGGCTAACATGCAACATAAAGAAGCATGTTATGCTTACGGATTAGTAATGTTCGCTTCTCACCAAAGTGAGAACAAGAACATCGGGCTACAACTATTAAACAAAACATTCCCACAAGTGATGGAGTCGGTAACTGGGGTAAGAAATGAGGTTTTTAGATTGTTACGGGACTGTTGGACATTACGTAACCCTCGTCCCTTTGACGACGTTACAACATGCTGTCTTATCAACGGCCATAACGGTTATGTTCCATAAGACCAAGGATGGGAAGTAGTCCTAGTAAAACCAGAATGCATGACTTGTTTCTGGACGTATGAATTACGTGTCTTTATTGCCTTTGCTGAACGACTTGTGTACTAGCTAGAATTATCTTCACAACTATCTTGTATCAAAGTTATTGTGTGCTATATTTCATGCTTTATGTAAAATAAGCGGTATTGTAAGTTTGTAAAATATTGTATAAAAGTTTGAACGCGAAATATTATTATAATCAGTTTTTCATATAGAATTGTAGTAGTTGAATTGTATATTAGCTACTAAGTATGAACTTAACGGGTAGGTACTACCCGAATTTAAACTTATAAAACGCTAATATGAAGAAAAAGCTTTTATAAATGAGTTCATATTATGCTACGAAATACTATTAACTACTCTTAATATTCTGTATGATTAACTTGTTCCATTTGACTATTTTGAAGGAAATGGCACCGACTACTCGACACACCGTGAATATGAATGAAGAGGAATTCCGTACTTTTCTAGCTTCAAACATAGCCGCAGTACAGGCTGCGCTACATACCAACAATAACCTTGGATCTAGCAGTACAGGAAATCGTGTAGGATGCACCTACAAAGAATTCACTGCCTGCAAACCTTTGGAATTTGATGGAACCGAAGGACCGATCGGATTGAAACGGTGGACCGAGAAGGTCGAATCGGTGTTTGCCATAAGTAAGTGTACTGAAGAGGACAAAGTGAAGTACGCTACGCATACCTTCACAGGTTCTGCGTTAACATGGTGGAATACCTATCTAGAGCAAGTGGGATAAGACGATGCGTACGCACTACCGTGGTCAGCATTCAAGCACTTGATGAACGAGAAGTACCGTCCCAGAACCGAGGTCAATAAGCTCAAGACAGAACTTAGAGGGTTACGAACCCAAGGATTTGATATTACCACGTACGAAAGACGATTCACAGAATTGTGCCTATTGTGTCCGGGAGCATTCGAATATGAGGAAGAGAAGATCGACGCATTTGTGAAAGGATTACCGGAAAGAATCCAAGAAGATATAAGTTCACACGAGCCCGCCTCTATACAACAGGCATGTAGAATGGCTCACAAACTAGTGAACCAGATTGAAGAAAGAATTAAAGAACAGACTGCTGAAGAGGCCAATGTGAAGCAAGTCAAAAGAAAGTGGGAGGAAAACGGTGATAAGAATCACCAATACAACAACAACAGCAATCGCAACAATTATCCCAACAATCGCAACATCAATCGCAACTACAATAAACGGCCCAACAACAACAACAACAACAACAACAACAACAACAACAACAACAACAACAACAACAACAGCAACAGCAACTACAACAATCATCCCAACAACAATAATAACCGCACCAACAACAACAATCAGAAGCAGCTATGCCAAAGGTGTGAAAAGTATCACTCGGGGTTCTGCACCAAATTTTGCAATAAGTGTAAAAGAAATGGTCATAGCGCGGCGAAGTGTGAGATCTACGGACCAGGGGTTAATAGAACGAAAGGAACAAATGGTGTCGGAACGAGTAATGGCGGAGCAAGTAGTGTCGGAGCAAGTTATGCCAATGTAGTTTGTTATAAATGTGGAAAACCGGGCCACATTATTAGAAATTGCCCAAACCAGGAGAACACGAATGGACAAGGCCGCGGAAGAGTTTTCAATATTAATGCGGCAGAGGCACTGGAAGACCCGGAGCTTGTTACGGGTACGTTTCTTATTGACAATAAATCTGCTTACGTTTTATTTGATTCGGGTGCGGATAGAAGCTATATGAGTAGAGATTTTTGTGCTAAATTAAGTTGTCCATTGACGCCTTTGGATAGTAAATTTTTACTCGAATTAGCAAATGGTAAATTAATTTCAGCAGATAATATATGTCGGAATCGAGAAATTAAACTGGTTAGCGAAACATTTAAGATTGATTTGATACCAGTAGAGTTAGGGAGTTTTGATGTGATAATCGGTATAGACTGGTTTAAAGAAGTGAAAGCAGAGATCGTCTGTTACAAAAATGCAATTCGCATTATACGAGAAAAAGGAAAACCCTTAATGGTGTACGGAGAAAAGGGCAACACGAAGCTACATCTTATTAGTAATTTGAAGGCACAAAAACTAATAAGAAAAGGTTGCTATGCTGTTCTAGCACACGTCGAGAAAGTACAAACTGAAGAAAAGAGCATCAATGATGTTCCCATTGCAAAAGAATTTCCCGATGTATTTCCGAAAGAATTACCGGGATTACCCCCACATCGATCCGTTGAATTTCAAATAGATCTTGTACCAGGAGCTGCACCAATAGCTCGTGCTCCTTACAGACTCGCACCCAGTGAGATGAAAGAACTGCAAAGCCAATTACAAGAACTTTTAGAGCGTGGTTTCATTCGACCAAGCACCTCACCGTGGGGAGCTCCTGTTTTGTTTGTCAAGAAGAAAGATGGTACATTCAGGTTGTGTATCGACTATCGAGAGTTGAACAAACTTACCATCAAGAACCGCTACCCACTACCGAGAATCGATGACTTATTTGATCAACTACAAGGCTCGTCTGTTTATTCAAAGATTGACTTACGTTCCGGGTATCATCAAATGCGGGTGAAAGAAGATGATATTCCAAAGACTGCTTTCAGAACACGTTACGGTCATTACGAGTTTATGGTCATGCCGTTTGTTTTAACTAATGCACCAGCTGTGTTCATGGACCTTATGAACCGAGTGTGTGGACCATACCTTGACAAGTTTGTCATTGTTTTCATTGATGACATACTTATTTACTCAAAGAATGACCAAGAACACGGTGAACATTTGAGAAAGGTGTTAGAAGTATTGAGGAAGGAAAAATTGTACGCTAAGTTTTCAAAGTGTGCTTTTTGGTTGGAAGAAGTTCAATTCCTCGGTCACATAGTGAACAAAGAAGGTATTAAGGTGGATCCGGCAAAGATAGAAACTGTTGAAAAGTGGGAAACCCCGAAAACTCCGAAACATATACGCCAGTTTTTAGGACTAGCTGGTTACTACAGAAGGTTCATCCAAGACTTTTCCAGAATAGCAAAACCCTTGACTGCATTAACGCATAAAGGGAAGAAATTTGAATGGAAGGATGAACAAGAGAAAGCGTTTCAGTTATTGAAGAAAAAGCTAACTACGGCACCTATATTGTCATTGCCTGAAGGGAATGATGATTTTGTGATTTATTGTGACGCATCAAAGCAAGGTCTCGGTTGTGTATTAATGCAACGAGCGAAGGTGATTGCTTATGCCTCTAGACAATTGAAGATTCACGAGCAAAATTATACGACGCATGATTTGGAATTAGGCGCGGTTGTTTTTGCATTAAAGACTTGGAGGCACTACTTATATGGGGTCAAAAGTATTATATATACCGACCATAAAAGTCTTCAACACATATTTAATCAGAAACAACTGAATATGAGGCAGCGTAGGTGGATTGAATTGTTGAATGATTACGACTTTGAGATTCGTTACCACCCGGGGAAGGCAAATGTGGTAGCCGATGCCTTGAGCAGGAAGGACAGAGAACCCATTCGAGTAAAATCTATGAATATAATGATTCATAATAACCTTACTACTCAAATAAAGGAGGCGCAACAAGGAGTTTTAAAAGAGGGAAATTTAAAGGATGAAATACCCAAAGGATCGGAGAAGCATCTTAATATTCGGGAAGACGGAACCCGGTATAGGGCTGAAAGGATTTGGGTACCAAAATTTGGAGATATGAGAGAAATGGTACTTAGAGAAGCTCATAAAACCAGATACTCAATACATCCTGGAACGGGGAAGATGTACAAGGATCTCAAGAAACATTTTTGGTGGCCGGGTATGAAAGCCGATGTTGCTAAATACGTAGGAGAATGTTTGACGTGTTCTAAGGTCAAAGCTGAGCATCAGAAACTATCAGGTCTACTTCAACAACCCGAAATCCCAGAATGGAAATGGGAAAATATTACCATGGATTTCATCACTAAATTGCCAAGGACTGCAAGTGGTTTTGATACTATTTGGGTAATAGTTGATCGTCTCACCAAATCAGCACACTTCCTGCCAATAAGAGAAGATGATAAGATGGAGAAGTTAGCACGACTGTATTTGAAGGAAGTCGTCTCCAGACATGGAATACCAATCTCTATTATCTCTGATAGGGATGGCAGATTTATTTCAAGATTCTGGCAGACATTACAGCAAGCATTATGAACTCGTCTAGACATGAGTACTGCCTATCATCCACAAACTGATGGGCAGAGCGAAAGGACGATACAAACGCTTGAAGACATGCTACGAGCATGTGTTATTGATTTCGGAAACAGTTGGGATCGACATCTACCGTTAGCAGAATTTTCCTACAACAACAGCTACCATTCAAGCATTGAGATGGCGCCGTTTGAAGCACTTTATGGTAGAAAGTGCAGGTCTCCGATTTGTTGGAGTGAAGTGGGGGATAGACAAATTACGGGTCCGGAGATTATACAAGAAACTACCGAGAAGATCATCCAAATTCAACAACGGTTGAAAACCGCCCAAAGTCGACAAAAGAGCTACGCTGACATTAAAAGAAAAGATATAGAATTTGAAATTGGAGAGATGGTCATGCTTAAAGTTGCACCTTGGAAAGGCATTGTTCGATTTGGTAAACGAGGGAAATTAAATCCAAGGTATATTGGACCATTCAAGATTATTGATCGTGTCGGACCAGTAGCTTACTGACTTGAGTTACCTCAACAACTCGCGGCTGTACATAACACTTTCCATGTCTCGAATTTGAAGAAATGTTTTGCTAAAGAAGATCTCACTATTCCGTTAGATGAAATCCAAATCAACGAAAAACTTCAATTCATCGAAGAACCCGTCGAAATATTGGATCGTGAGGTTAAAAGACTTAAGCAAAACAAGATACCAATTGTTAAGGTTTGATGGAATGCTCGTAGAGGACCCGAGTTCACCTGGGAGCATGAAGATCAGATGAAGAAGAAATACCCGCATCTATTTCCAGAAGATTCGTCAACACCTTCAACAGCTTAAAATTTCGGGACGAAATTTATTTAACGGGTAGGTACTGTAGTGACCCGAACTTTTCCATGTTTATATATATTAATTGAGATTAATATTTACATGATTAAATGTTTCCAACATGTTAAGCAATCAAACTTGTTAAGACTTGATTAATTGAAATATGTTTCATATAGACAATTGACCACCCAAGTTGACCGGTGATTCACGAACGTTAAAACTTGTAAAAACTATACGATGACATATATATAGTTAAAATGTTTTTATTATAAGTATGTATTTCATTAGGTATTTTAACAATGAGTTATATACATAAAAATGAGACTATTAATTTAAGAAACTCGAAAACGATATATATAACGATTATCGTTATAACAACGTCTTACTAGGTACATATGAATCATATTAAGATATTGATACACTTGGTTAATTATGTTAAATGATAAGTAAATATATTATTAAGTGTATTAACAATGAAATACATATGTAAAAATAAGACTACTAACTTAATGATTTCGAAACGAGACATATATGTAACGATTATCGTTGTAACGACATTTAACTGTATATACATCATACTGAGATATATTATATATCATAATATCATGATAATATAACAATTTAACATCTCATTTTTTATAATAAACAATGGGTTAACAACATTCAACAAGATCGTTAACCTAAAGGTTTCAAAACAACATTTACATGTAACGACTAACGATGACTTAACGACTCAGTTAAAATGTATATACATGTAGTGTTTTAATATGTATTCATACACTTTTGAAAGACTTCAAGACACTTATCAAAATACTTCTACTTAACAAAAATGCTTACAATTACATCCTCGTTCAGTTTCATCAACAATTCTACTCGTATGCACCCGTATTCGTACTCGTACAATACACAGCTTTTAGATGTATGTACTATTGGTATATACACCCCAATGATCAGCTCTTAGCAGCCCATGTGAGTCACCTAACACATGTGGGAACCATCATTTGGCAACTAGCATGAAATATCTCATAAAATTACAAAAATATGAGTAATCATTCATGACTTATTTACATGAAAACAAAATTACATATCCTTTATATCTAATCCATACACCAACGACCAAAAACACCTACAAACACTTTTATTCTTCAATTTTCTTCATCTAATTGATCTCTCTTAAGTTCTATCTTCAAGTTCTAAGTGTTCTTCATATATTTTACAAGTTCTAGTTACATAAAATCAAGAATACTTTCAAGTTTGCTAGCTCACTTCCAATCTTGTAAGGTGATCATCCAATCTCAAGAAATCTTTATTTCTTACAGTAGGTTATCATTCTAATACAAGGTAATAATCATATTCAAACTTTGGTTCAATTTCTATAACTATAACAATCTTATTTCAAGTGATGATCTTACTTGAACTTGTTTTCGTGTCATGATTCTGCTTCAAGAACTTCGAGCCATCCAAGGATCCGTTGAAGCTAGATCCATTTTTCTCTTTTCCAGTAGGTTTATCCAAGGAACTTAAGGTAGTAATGATGTTCATAACATCATTCGATTCATACATATAAAGCTATCTTATTCGAAGGTTTAAACTTGTAATCACTAGAACATAGTTTAGTTAATTCTAAACTTGTTCGCAAACAAAAGTTAATCCTTCTAACTTGAATTTTAAAATCAACTAAACACATGTTCTATATCTATATGATATGCTAACTTAATGATTTAAAACCTGGAAACACGAAAAACACCGTAAAACCGGATTTACGCCGTCGTAGTAACACCGCGGGCTGTTTTGGGTTAGTTAATTAAAAACTATGATAAACTTTGATTTAAAAGTTGTTATTCTGAGAAAATTATTTTTATTATGAACATGAAACTATATCCAAAAATTATGGTTAAACTCAAAGTGGAAGTATGTTTTCTAAAATGGTCATCTAGACGTCGTTCTTTCGACTGAAATGACTACCTTTACAAAAACGACTTGTAACTTATTTTTCCGACTATAAACCTATACTTTTTCTATTTAGATTCATAAAATAGAGTTCAATATGAAACCATAGCAATTCGATTCACTCAAAACGGATTTAAAATGAAGAAGTTATGGGTAAAACAAGATTGGATAATTTTTCTCATTTTAGCTACGTGAAAATTGGTAACAAATCTATTCCAACCATAACTTAATCAACTTGTATTGTATATTATGTAATCTTGAGATACCATAGACACGTATACAATGTTTCGACCTATCATGTCGACACATCTATATATATTTCGGAACAACCATAGACACTCTATATGTGAATGTTGGAGTTAGCTATACAGGGTTGAGGTTGATTCCAAAATATATATAGTTTGAGTTGTGATCAATACTGAGATACGTATACACTGGGTCGTGGATTGATTCAAGATAATATTTATCAATTTATTTCTGTACATCTAACTGTGGACAACTAGTTGTAGGTTACTAACGAGGACAGCTGACTTAATAAACTTAAAACATCAAAATATATTAAAAGTGTTGTAAATATATTTTGAACATACTTTGATATATATATGTATATATTGTTATAGGTTCGTGAATCAACCAGTGGCCAAGTCTTACTTCCCGACGAAGTAAAAATCTGTGAAAGTGAGTTATAGTCCCACTTTTAAAATCTAATATTTTTGGGATGAGAATACATGCAGGTTTTATAAATGATTTACAAAATAGACACAAGTACGTGAAACTACATTCTATGGTTGAATTATCGAAATCGAATATGCCCCTTTTTATTAAGTCTGGTAATCTAAGAATTAGGGAACAGACATCCTAATTGACGCGAATCCTAAAGATAGATCTATTGGGCCTAACAAACCCCATCCAAAGTACCGGATGCTTTAGTACTTCGAAATTTATATCATATTCGAAGGGTGTCCCGGAATGATGGGGATATTCTTATATATGCATCTTGTTAATGTCGGTTACCAGGTGTTCACCATATGAATGATTTTTATCTCTATGTATGGGATGTGTATTGAAATATGAAATCTTGTGGTCTATTATTATGATTTGATATATATAGGTTAAACCTATAACTCACCAACATTTTTGTTGACGTTTTAAGCATGTTTATTCTCAGGTGATTATTAAGAGCTTCCGCTGTAGCATACTTAAATAAGGACGAGATTTGGAGTCCATGCTTGTATGATATTGTGTAAAAACTGCATTCAAGAAACTTATTTTGTTGTAACATATTTGTATTGTAAACCATTATGTAATGGTCGTGTGTAAACAGGATATTTTAGATTATCATTATTTGATAATCTACGTAAAGCTTTTTAAAACCTTTATCTATGAAATAAAGGTTATGGTTTGTTTTAAAAATGAATGCAGTCTTTGAAAAACGTCTCATATAGAGGTCAAAACCTCGCAACGAAATCAATTAATATGGAACGTTTTTAATCAATAAGAACGGGACATTTCAACCAACACCAATAGCAACACCACCAGCACCAGCATCATTTCCATCAACACAAGCTCCGTAAGCACCACAGACATCGAAGAGTACCGGGAATGATGAATTATGAAATATTAATTCATTACTTTCTGTTCACGATTAAAAGATATATGTATATATATTTATGTATATATCGAGATCGTAATCAAAAATTCTTTTCATATTAACTATGACATGTGAATTTTTTTAACGGGTAGGTAATACCCGAGAAAAATAAAAGAAGCTTTAAAAGGGCTTCTATCATAATTAATTCACATATGTTATTATTCACATTTTTCATCAACGATTTAACAATCGATATCTATAAATCCATTATTACATCTGAAGAAAATATATATAAAAGTATATTTTCATAAAGATTGTAATTAAAAGTTCTTTTGTACAAACTATTAATGGTGAAAATATTTTAACGGATAGGTAATACTCGAGGAATATTTAGATTTCACAATAATAAGTTACATTGTACATTACTCAAATCAGATTCAACGATCATTTATTATCCTACTTACATCCACCGATATACGTATTCATTCATCGCAGAATAACCATTTTCATTCAATTTCATATTTGGATTTTGACCTATCAAAATCCGACAAGTGGCATAATGAAGAAAACATTTGACAAAATAAAATTTGTTAAAACAAACAAATTAACTATGAAAAATTTTGTTAAGAATCCACGCTAACTGTTCCTAGCTAACTGTTAATTCCGTATTACAATTTATTTATCGCAATTTATTTATCGCATTTTATTTATCGCAATTTTAATTCTCGCAATTTCATTTATTGTCATTTAATTTTTGTTATTTATTTTACGCACTTTAAATATCGGGACACGTATACAAGGTTTTGACATATCATATCGACGCATCTATATATATTATTTGGAATAACCATAGACACTCTATATGCAGTAATGCTGGAGTTAGCTATACAGGGTTGAGGTTGATTCTACAATAATATATATAGTTTGAGTTGTGATCGAGTCTGAGACATGTACACGGGTCACGATACATATTAATTAATTCAAATATTATATATCAAATTATATATGAATTATTGGACTGTTAACTGTGGACTATCGACTGCGGACTAATGACATTGGACAATTAAAATGAATTAAAATATTGATTATAACATATGAAACTAAATATTTCTTCAAGTTTTCCACTTGAATTCATCTTGAACTTCATTTGTATCTTGACGATTACAATTCGCGTTCAAACCTTTCATGATTCTTGAAAACACCTCAATCGAGAGGATGAACCAACCGCACTTCATCTACAGAAGAAAAGATTGATGCATATAGTTTTGCACCTGAAAACATTTGGAAACTGAGTAAACGTTTAACACGTAGCTGTGCTAATTCCTTTAACGTTGTTATTACCAAAAATAACTTTGCAATCTCTTTCCAAATTAGCAAATTTTGTCACAGCTCCAGCAAGTTAACTTCGACTTTCATTCGGATTAGCCTTATTATAGCCTTGATATATACGTCTGCCTTTCGTTATCGTTGTCGGGAACCTTTTATATTCCGCCACATTAGCAGTAAACTTACCAGCAACTTCATTACTCATTGGCTTAAGTCTCTTCGAAGAACTATTATAATTGTTCATTAAAACCTTATCATATATTCGTCTGCATCTTGTAATGAGTATTGCCATACCAATTACCGGGAATCAGCAATCAGTATTTTGAATCTTGCAACAATTCTATAATAACAGTTATAGGTATACATATAACCTTTATCTCTTAGAATTATGACCTTCCATTCTAAAATTTTGAAAAGCACCCAGTCTACGAATCAATACTCGGAATGTTGAAAAAGCTTAATGAAGTAGTAAAAAAACTGTAAACGATCTTAACAGCCAGAAGTTTGATAATAAAGAATAGTATGTTAGAAAAGCTTAGAAAAGTTGGAACTGGAAAACGGATTGAGCTAACCACGAAGGAGGTCAAGGACAAATACAAGGACCAAACCCTATATTCAAAGAATCCAGATAATTCTGTATCCAATGAAATCTTTAGAGAAAACCTTGCTCTATACTCATATTAAATCTTGTGGAAAATCTTTCTTCATCAACCATCGAACTTAGAAATTCCAAAATATCATCATAAATATCTTCGATATTTCTGAGGATATTTTCATAAATATTCTTGCCCGATATTATTTATCTCTTTGAGCTATCTGTGTTATGTCATAAAAGAAACTATTTTAGTTTCTAAATTTCGAAACCTTCGAGTTTAAAGTATGAATGTTTTTGAAGTAGTGTTGAAAGCTGATGCATGAGTTAGTATAATATAATGACACTTGATCAACGTGATTATATTACAGTAGGTCATGCTGAGTTTCTATTGGAACATCATGATTCACAGATCATAACGTCATCATGTGCCATGTTACATAGCTCTTTCATTCTGCTTAACTTCTGAACATATCAAGAAAATATATTCTTGATAGTTCTATTCTCAGTGATTCTGGTAATTTGACAAATCAAATCGTGCTAATACATTCTTTCTTATTTAGAACATGATGTTTATCCGAAATTCCATACTTACGAATTCTGGACCATTACTCGCTTTACTAGAGGTCGGGAGGATAATAAAAAGGCAAAGAGCTCCAAAATATAAGAGAAAATATAAAGTCCAATAACAACACGGAAGTTATAAACCGTGGATATTAATATGAACAGAAATATAAAGACACGGTATAATTAAGAATAGTATCACCCAAGGTAATAGTAAAAGTAAACAGATTTTTCTGGTGGAAGATTGAAAAGAAGGATGACAGAAATGATAACTAGAAAAATATCAAGGATTAGAACGGGATTAAGCATTTTCACAATCTTTTGGATGTATGAACTAAGAAAGAAAGCATAGGAATGGTGAGAATATTGCAACGGAAGAGCTTAATTTATAATGGAAATATCAGACAGAGTAATCGAGGCAGATCACCGTATTTAATTATTTTAACGACCCGTCAAAGTACACTTGATGGCCATCGTTATCTTGGTCCCACAGCTTGATCATAACTCTATATGAATTTAATAAATAACCTTGCATTCTTTGTTTAAAAATGATTTTCTATAAAAGAAATCTACCAAAATATGTAAGTTTAGAAAAACCATACATTATTACTTAACCAAAAGTTGACCAAAACAAAGTCAACAACATCCACTATTAAATGTATCAAAATATAATGCAAGTTATTATTTAACAAAAGCTACCATCATAAATATGCAGACTCTCTAAGCACAGCGGAAGCAATCAATCATGAACCTGAGAATAAAACATGTGAGTAACTGTCAACAAAAATGTTGAGTGAATTATAGGTTTAATATTGCAAATAATATTTAATTTAAACCATAAAAATTTATGTTTGAAAACATAAAAACCCCTTTTTGGATCACAAAATTATATGCTAGAAAACATATAAAAAAATATTCCATTTTCCGTGAGCCACCTGGTAACCACTTAACCATTTATTTACCCTTGCCAAACACAATAAATAATATACACCGAACAAGTGTATCTTCAACTAAATACGAAGTACTAAACATTCCGATTATAAATTGCTAGCGCGACTAGCTCGAAATGGGGTTGTCAAACTCGATAGATCTATCCGTAGGATTCGCGTTCACCAGTAGAAACCAGTGATTACAGTTACCAGACTAGGGAATATTTTTGTTCAACTCACAATGAATAATTTAAACCAACTTCCACATGTGTCCAAAAATATAAAATAAATTGCATGTATTCTCATCCCAAAAGATTTAAAATAGAAAAATGGGACTATAACTCACCTTAATAGCAAATGAAGTAACCACACAAATAAACGAACATCAATCGAAGTAAAGTGATCAGGAATGATCACAACGCCGACCTATAAATAAAGCAGGTCGATATAAATAACTAACTTAGGTCAAGTCTTAGTATGATAGCTATTGTACATGTTGCAAGTAGACATAGAACAATACTCAACATGCATCGGTTTGATCGGAACAGCGTACGGACACACACATTCTATTTTTAGAAAGTTTCTATTTTTAGCAGGTTTCCATTTTTGGAAAGTTTCTATTTTTGGAAAGTTTCTATTTTTGGAAAGTTTCCAAATTTAGAAAGTTTCTATTTTTAGAAAGTTTTAAGTTAGGAAAGTTTCCTAATTTAGAAAGTCAACAAAGTCAACTAGAAGTCAAAGTCAACCGAAAGTCAACTCAAAAGTCAACCTCGATCAAACATAGTCAACATTAATTTTAAAAGTATAAGTTATAATAATAATATAAGTTATAATGTTAATTAAAGTTAAATATGTATAATTATGTCATAACATAAGTTTAATTAAATTAAAATGAATTATTAAAGTTAACATAAGTTTAAATGATATATTTAATATAACATAAGTATTTAATTAATTAATTAAATATTAGTCATAATATAAGTATTATTAAGTAATAATAAAATTTAAATCATATCATAAGTATTATTAATTAATAATGAATTATTAATCATATCATAAGTTTCTAATTATAATTATTAAATCATAAGTATTTAATAATTAAATTATAATTAAATAATAACTAAGCCTTATAATATTTAAGTAATTAATTAATCCTTATTATAAGTCTTATTATAATAATTTCATAATATAAGTTTAATACTTATCATAAGTATTTTCCATTAATAATAAAAGAATTATTAATCATAAGTTTAATTAAAAGTTTAATTAAATCATAAGTAATAATTAAATGATATAATAAATATATATCATAAGTCTTAAATTAAAATAACTACTTTTTATATCATAAGTAATTTAATAATAATGAAAATCATTATTTATATCATAAGTTTTATTTAATAACCATAAGTTTTAATCAAAAGTTCATCAGATCATAACTTGAGCCCCGGGAATCAGTTTTCGGCGATCCTTATATATATCTTCGCCTAACCAACCCACCCGACACATTAGTGTGCTCAAGAACATACCAAGAATAGTCACCAAGTCGTGACTTACAGCTCTTAATCAGTTTGGACCTTTAATCCGCTCAAAAACGTGTTTTAGTCATAACGGGTGATCCGTGGCTCGGATTTCGATGACCCGAACATGAAAGTTCATCCCATAATCAATCCTAACACACTAGTACACCTTAAGGACTCTAAAAATTGTCACAAAGTTGGACCAAACCTGGTTCAATTCGTTTTCATAGTTTAATCTCCAAATAACACCATTTTAATCATATCTTAAGCTCCGGGAATCGAAATGACATGAATCCGGAGTCTAAAATTAATGTCTTGATGAGAGGAACTCATCTATATACTTCAATTTCACTTTTATATCAGTTACACAATCAGAAATGAACGAAAATGCTGCTTTCCCAAATTAATCAAACCGAAAACATATATAATTGAGCAATTCTACGCATACAATCATCAATACAATAACATGTAACTATCATACTATCAATATAACATCAAAATACAGAAAAATAAAGAAAAATTAAAAATTTAGGGTTAGAGTTTACACCCTAATCGAGAATTGAATGATATGAACGTGTAGAGATCGAAGAGATGAATCCGATTATGATGAAAGCCCTAAATTCCAAGCACTTGATTGATGAAGATGATGATGCTAATGATGGTGGTGGTGGATGGCTCAAACAAAGAAAAAAGAGGAAGGAGAAAACAAAAAAAGAAATGCTTAGGTTAAATGAGGAAGTAATGGTGTTTTTGATCAAATAGCCACTAGTTTGCAAAAGTTACAAAACACCCCCCTCCCTAGGGGAATTTTCTGCCAAAATCAGCAAGGGGTGGGCCCCACCATTCCAAGATGTTAAAAAGTCAATTAGCTTGTGGCCTGAATGCCCGATCGAAGCCCGAAACGTGAAAACGCTACTACGCGATTGATTTTTCGGAGAGATAACAAATACGCGATGAATAAAATATATAAACACTAAATATAAACTTATGACATTAAAATATCATATTTAAAATAATTAGGATTTAAAAATCCCAAAAGCTTGCCCGTTGGTTTGAAAATCGAAAAGATTCGCCGGATAGAAATCCGCGACACGTAGAAACGTATAACTTGAAATATGAATACAAATATTCATGTAACACATAATAATTAATATATTATTAATAAAATAATAATATAGATCATAGAAATGACGTGGAATGAATAATAATTAACGGTCGTTAAATAATTAACGGTAAAAGATAACAGAAAAAGTAGGGTCGTTACAGTACCTTCCCGTTACGGAAATTTCGTCCCGAAATTTAAGCAGGTGCAGGGGTTGACTCGGCATCTGAGAAAAAATGCGGGTACTTCTGCCTCATCTGATCTTCATGCTCCCAAGTGAATCCGGGACCGCGTCTGGCGTTCTATCTAACTCGAACAATAGGAATTCTGTTCTGCTTGAGAGTCTTAACATTTCGACCCATAATTTTAACAGGTTCCTCAATAAAATGTAGTTGCTTAACAAAATGAAGCTCCTCCAGAGGAATAGTCTTATCGGCCTCGACCAAACACTTCTTTAAATTCGATACATGAAAAATGTCATGAACAGCTCTGAATTCTTGTGGCAATTTCAAACGATAAGCCACGGGTCTAACTCTCTCAATAATCTCAAACGGTCCAACAAAATGAGGACTCAACTTTCCCCTTTTACCAAAACTTATTACGCCCTTTCAAGGTGATACCCTCAACATAACACGATCACCAACCTGAAATTCAATATCGTTCCTTCTCTTATTAGCATAACTCTTTCGTCGACTTCTGGCGGTTCTCAACATTCCCTTAATCTGTACGATCTTCTCGGTAGTCTCATGAATAATTTCTGGACCTGTGAGTTTAGCATCCCCAACCTCATTCCAGTAGATAGGAGACCTACACTTTCTACCATATAGAGCTTCAAACGGTGCGGCTTTAATACTTGCATGATAACTTGTTGTTATAAGAAAATTTAGCCAACGGCAAGTATCTATCCTAACCATTACCAAAATCAATTACGAATGCCCTCAACATGCCTTCCAACGTTTGGATGGTCCTTTCATTGTGACCATCCGACTGTGGATGATAAGCGGTGCTCATATCCAATTTAGTTCCCAAAGCATCTTGTAAGGACTGCCAAAACCTCGATGTAAATCAACTGTCTCAGTCCGAAATAATCGATACGGGAACACCATGTCTCGAAACAATCTCCTTCAAATACAAATGAGTAAGCTTCTTCATTGAATCTGTTTCCTTAATTGGCAAGAAATGAGTTGACTTAGTGAGTCGGTCAACAATCACCCAAATGGTATCATAACCACCCACAATTCTCGGTAACTTCGTAATAAAGTCCATCGTAATACCTTCCCACTTTCACTCGGGAATTTCAGGTTGCACCAAAAGTCCTGACGGTTCTGATGTTCAGCTTTAACCTTAGCACAGGTCAAAAACTTAGCCACATACGTAGCCACATCAGCCTTCAAATGAGGCTGCCAATACAACTCCTTAAGATCATGATACATCTTTCCTGAACCAGGATGAATAGAGTACTTAGACTTATGAGCCTCATCTAAAACAAGTTGTCGCAGATCACCAAAATTCGGAACCGAAAGGCGTCCCGTAAAATACTGAGTACCATCAGTTCGTACCTCTAACTGTTTACTCAAGCCTCGGACATTCCCGTTACAAAATTATCCTCCTTCAACGCTTCTTGTTGTGCCTCAAGAATCTGCCTTGCGAGGTTTGTTCGAATGGTCATATTTAAGGCCCTAAACCTATGAGGTTCAGTCCTCTCTTGACGACTTAACGTATCGGCCACAACATTAACCTTCTCCGGATGATATAAAAGTTCACAATCATAATCATTCAATGTCTCAATCCATCTTCGTTGCCTCATATTCAACTGTTTCTGATCAAGGATATGTTGAAGACTTTTGTGATCAGTGTACACAGTACTTTTGACCCCATATAAGTAATGTCTCCAATTCTTGAGTGCGAACAAAACAGCTCCTAATTCTACATCATGGGTTGTATAATTCTGTTCATAAATCTTCAACTGACGTGACGCGTAAACAATGATTTTCTTTCGTTGCATCAAAACACAACCAAAGTCTTGACACAGACCATCACAATAGATAACAAGATCATCAATACCCTCAGGTAGTGATAATATCGGTGTAAAAGTTAACTTATCCTTCAGAGTTTGGAAAGCAGACTCTTGTTCACTCTTCCACTCGTACTTCTTCCCCTTATGCGTTAAAGCAGTCAGAGGTTTCGCTACTTGTGAAAAATCTTGAATGAACCTTCTATAATAGCCTGCTAATCCTAGAAACTGGCGAATTTGAGTAGGAGTTTTCAGAAATTTCCCATTCCCCAATTGCCTCAATCTTAGCAGGATCAACTTGAATTCCCTGTTTAATAACAAAGTGCCCAAGGAATTGAACTTCTTTCAACCAGAACGCACATTTAGAAAAATTCAGCATACATCTCTTCTTTTCTTAACAAATCAAGCACTTATCTTCGTGCTCTTGATCACTTCTTGGAATAGATAAGGATATCATTGATGAAAATGATAACGAATTTATCCAGATATAGGCTACACGCACGGTTCATGAGGTCCATGAACACAGCAAGTGCGTTAGTCAATCCGGACGGCATAACAAGAAATTCGCAGTGACCATAACGGGTACGGTAAGCGATTTTCGGAATATCAGTTTCTTTAGCCCGTAGTCGGTGATAACCGTAATGAAGATCATTCTTAGAATAAATGGACGAACCTTGAAGTTGATCGAACAGATCATCAATTCTCGGAAGAGGGTAACGGTCCTTAACTGTAAGCTTGTTCAACTCGCGATAATCAATACACCATCGGAACGAACCACCTTTCTTCTTAACAAAAAAAAACAGGAGCTCCCCAAGGGGAGAACTGGGACGAATGAAATGTAGTTGCAACAATGAAGGAAGAAATATATGGAGTAGTCACATCGGTGGCATAGGTATTTAAGGCAATTCTCTCAAAGGAGATAATGAGGATCATGGACTTCAAAGAAAATTTTCATTACATTTCCTATAGGAAGACGTACGAAATGTGTGATATTTCAACGAGAGTGAACTTCCTTGTACAATGAGCGAGGAAATCTTGGATTCATCCATAGTCTTAAATTTATGTGCGGATGAAAAGAACGCCAATCATGGGTTATAAAGAATGGTCGACTCCAGGTGAGAAGAATCTCCAAAAATAATTTCGTGTACCTCAAAGTATTGAATCCTAGGATTGATGTTTACGAGGGTGTTGTGGTTAACAACGAATTTTGAGAGTAGAAACTCCTCAAACGGTCTAGTGTAATATATATCCATGATACCCACTATATAACAGTTGGGGTAGAAACCCACCTAGCGCCTTTTCTACAATACGGTGACCACCGAGTGTACCCCAGAAAATTGATTTATCGATCCGCATTTCGGCCATGTCCAACCATAAGAGGGAAAATTTTATGAGCGCAAAGACTTTCCAACAAATTTTATAAACCGGCATCCAAAGTGGTGCAAGAGTTTTTATCAATGAACTTAATGGTAAGTTTCATCCTTAAACGGAGGATGAGAAGAACTGTGATCTAAACATTTTGTAGAGTAATGCGAAAATTTGATAAAATCAATCAAAGGAGTTTTGAAAAAGCTTTAAACGTTTGATGTGATAACATAAACGGAACGAAGTTCTTAGTAAATTTAGAAGTATGTACAACGTGTACCATTTTTTTTATAAAACAAATTGACTTAATCAAACAGCTCAAAATGAGTGGTTTTAAAATAATTTTGAAGGTATAATTTAGTATATACTAGCCAAAATAGGTAAAGGTAAATTTATTCATTTGAATCCATACGTACATATACGATTTTATAAATTGTATACATGACAAAACATTTCATTACTTCTATTCGCCCATAAATCCCGAAGAACCGCCCAATTAAACGAATGTGTAAAACTCCCGATGATAAACAGAGTATATGTATTTCAGAGGTTACAAGTTGAAGTAAGATCGTGGAAGATCGAGTAGAGGACTTGAATCGTCGTGCGACATTTGACCAACAAATGTTACGAGGTCATGAAAACCAATGAGTTAAATATTGTTTTGACTATTATCAGGACATAAGTCCTTGGGCCAAAACTCTTCCCGAGCGAAGCTGTTGCTAACAAGCGAGTTATGAATGATAAAAGCATGGGATAAAACGAGTTTCCCGTATCTCAACAATTAAGAAAATGAGTATCTTCCCTACCCATGTAATACATCGGAATTTCTGAATGAGTAGTGTAAAAATTTCCTTTGACTCGCTTTCTATTCCTCATGTCACAATATTGGGACTTCTTTATGAATTAACGTAATATAATCACGTTGGCCTGACGCCATTATATTTCCCTAATTCATAGTTCCATTCCAATAGCACTACATGAGGTCAGGACACACGATCAACCTCGAATTTCCACACACTTTCTCTAAAACAATTTCTTAAACAGTGTGCTAAGGATAGCACAAGAGACAAAAACATCAAAAGTAATGGATAGGAGTAACGATGACATAAAAATGTCTTCGAAGTACCAAGAATCTCTAAAAGTCAAGAATGACGTCTTCCGGTTCAAAAACCAAAGCACATAGGCACAACTGCACAAAGGCACGTAATATAACAAGAATGTTATATACCTAAACATAATAGCTGACATTGAAATGCCGAGCCTTTAGAAGTCAAGAATGACATCTCGTGTAATATAATTCAAACGTTATATACATAACCATAATAGATGACATAGAAATGTCGAAAATTCCAGAAGTCAAGAATGGCATTCCTCGGTTTCACTAACCGATGTGTTCTTATAAAAGATAAACTCGCATGAGTTGGAGGATACGTTTAAATCGGAATGGAAGTTCCTCCCAAATTCAGAACATATGAAGGAGATGTACGTATATGAAAACTATATACATACCAATATGATACAAATAATCACATATAATAATATATTTTATAGGCCGGGCTGTAGACTAGACTCACTAATGCACCCTATTGACTCAGGTAACGACATCAATGCAGCCTAATTCCCTACAACCAAAGCTCTGATACCAACTTTAACGACCCGTCAAAGTACACTTGACGACCATCGTTATCTTGGTCCCACAGCTTGATCATAACTCTATATGAATTTAATAAATAACCTTGCATTCTTTGTTTAAAAATGATTTTCTATAAATGAAATCTACCAAAATATGTAAGTTTAGAAAAACCATACATTATTACTTAACCAAAAGTTGACCAAAACAAAGTCAACAACATTCACTATTAAATGTATCAAAATAGAATGCAAGTTATTGTTTAACAAAAGCTGCCATCATAAATATGCAGACTCTCTAAGCACAGCGGAAGCAATCAATCATGAACCTGAGAATAAAACATGCGAGTAACTGTCAACAAAAATGTTGAGTGAATTATAGGTTTAATATTGCAAACAATATTTAATTTAAACCATAAAAATTTATGTTTGAAAACATAAAAATCCCTTTTTGGATCACAAAATTATATGCTAGAAAACATATAAAAACATTATTCCATTTTCCGTGAGCCACTTGGTAACCACTTAACCATTTATTTACCCTTGCCAAACACAATAAATAATATACACCGAACAAGTGTATCTTCAACTAAATACGAAGTATTAAACATTCCGATTATAAATTGCTAGCGCGACTAGCTCGAAATGGGGTTGTCAAACCCGATAGATCTATACATAGGATTCGCGTTCACCAGTAGAAACCAGTGATTACAGTTACTAGACTAGGTAATATTTTTGTTCAACTCACAATGAATAATTTAAACCAACTTCCACATGTGTCCAAAAATATAAAATAAATTGCATGTATTCTCATCCCAAAAGATTTAAAATAGAAAAATGGGACTATAACTCACCTTAATAGCAAACGAAGTAACCACACAAATAAGCGAACAGCAATCGGAGTAAAGTGATCAGGAATGATCACAACGCCGACCTATAAATAAAGCAGGTCGATATAAATAACTAACTTAGGTCAAGTCTTAGTATGATATCTATTGTACATGTTGCAAGTAGACATAGAACAATACTCAACATGCATCGGTTTGATCGGAACAGCATACGGACGCACACTTTCTATTTTTAGAAAGTTTCTATTTTTAGCAGGTTTCCATTTTTGGAAAGTTTCTATTTTTGGAAAGTTTCTATTTTTGAAAAGTTTCTATTTTTGAAAAGTTTCCAAATTTAGAAAGTTTCTATTTTTAGAAAGTTTTAAGTTAGGAAAGTTTCCTTATTTAGAAAGTCAACAAAGTCAACTAGAAGTCAAAGTCAACCGAAAGTCAACTCAAAAGTCAACCTCGCTCAAACATAGTCAACATTAATTTTAAAAGTATAAGTTATAATAGTAATATAAGTTATAATGTTAATTAAAGTTAAATATGTATAATTATGTCATAACATAAGTTTAATTAAATTAAAATGAATTATTAAAGTTAAGATAAGTTTAAATGATATATTTAATATAACATAAGTATTTAATTAATTAATTAAATATTAGTCATAATATAAGTATTATTAATTAATAATAAAATTTAAATCATATCATAAGTATTATTAATTAATAATGAATTATTAATCATATCATAAGTTTCGAATTATAATTATTAAATCATAAGTATTTAATAATTAAATAATAATTAAATAATAACTAAGCCTTATAATATTTAAATAATTAATTAATCCTTATTATAAGTCTTATTATAATAATTTCATAATATAAGTTTAATACTTATCATAAGTATTTTCCATTAATAATAAAAGAATTATTAATCATAAGTTTAATTAAAAGTTTAATTAAAAGTTTAATTAAATCATAAGTAATAATTAAATGATATAATAAATATATATCATAAGTCTTAAATTATAATAATTACTTTTTATATCATAAGTAATTTAATAATAATGAAAATCATTATTTATATCATAAGTTTTATTTAATAACCATAAGTTTTAATCAAAAGTTCATCGTATCATAACTTGAGCCCCGGGAATCAGTTTTCGGCGATCCTTATATATATCTTCGCCTAACCAACCCACCCGACACATTAGTGTGCTCAAGAACATACTAAGAACAGTCACCAAGTCGTGACTTACAGCTCTTAATCAGTTTGGACCTTTAATCCGCTCAAAAACGTGTTTTAGTCATAACGGGTGATCCGTGGCTCGGATTTCGATGACCCGAACATGAAAGTTCATCCCATAATCAATCCTAATACACTAGTACACCCTAAGGACTCTAAAAATGGTCACAAAGTCGGACCAAACCTGGTTCAATTCATTTTTATAGTTTAATCTCCACATAACACCATTTTAATCATATCTTAAGCTCCGGGAATCGAAATGACATGAATCCGGAGTCTAAAATTAATGTATTGATGAGAGGAACTCATCTAGATACTTTAATTTCACTTTTATATCAGTTACAAAATCAGAAATGAACGAAAATGTTGCTGTCCCAAATTAATCAAACCGAAAACATATATAATTGAGCAATTCTACGCATACAATCATCAATACAATAACATGTAACTATCATACAATCAATATAATATCAAAAGATAAAAAAATAAAGAAAAATTAAAAATCTAGGGTTAGGGTTTATACCCTAATCGAGAATTGAATGATATGAACGTGTAGAGATCGAAGAGATGAATCCGATTATGATGAAAGCCCTAAATTCCAAGCACTTGATTGATGAAGATGATGATGCTAATGATGGTGGTGGTGGACGGATCAAACAAAGAAAAAAAGAGGAAGGAGAAAACAAAAAAAGAAATGCTTAGGTTAAATGAGGAAGTAATGGTGTTTTTGATCAAATAGCCACTAGTTTGCAAAAGTTACAAAACACCCCCCTCCCTAGGGGAATTTTTGGCCAAAATCAGAAAGGGAGTGGGCCCCACCATTCCAAGATGTTAAAAAGTCAATTAGCTTGTGGCCCAAACGCCCGATCGAAGCCCGAAACGCGAAAACGCTACTACGCGATTAATTTTTCGGAGAGATAACAAATACGCGACGAATAAAATATATAAACACTAAATATAAACATATGACATTAAAATATCATATTTAAAATAATTAGGACTTAAAAATTCCAAAAGCTTGCCCGTTGGTTTGAAAACCGAAAAGATTCGCCGGATAGAAATCCGCGACACGTAGAAACGTATAACTTGAAATATGAATACAAATATTCATATAACACATAATAATTAATATATTATTACTAAAATAATAATATAGATCATAGAAATGACGTGGAATGAATAACAATTAACGGTCGTTAAATAATTAACGGTAAAAGATAACGGAAAAAGTAGGGTCGTTACAATTATAGAGATCTTAATTTCCTTATTCGCCGAAGAATCAAATCTTTTAGATTTTGAAGACTTTCTTTATATCCCTTGAATTCCGAAATTCAACAGTGACTACATCAAAAGTTAGGACGAATCTTTATTTCCACATTTCACTAATTTGTGACAGCTTCACTCGTACTCTTCTAGCAATCGAATTGTTTTATCCATATTACTCAACAGTGATAAAACTCTATTTATCAACTCATATTTGAAATGTCCCGTTCTTATTGATTAAAAACATTCCATATTAATTGATTTCGTTGCGAGGTTTTGACCTCTATATGAGACGTTTTTCAAAGACTGCATTCATTTTTAAAACAAACCATAACCTTTATTTCATAAATAAAGGTTTAAAAAGCTTTACGTAGATTATCAAATAATGATAATCTAAAATATCATGTTTACACACGACCATTTCATAATGGTTTACAATACAAATATGTTACATCGAAATCAGTTTCTTGAATGCAGTTTTTACACAATATCATACAAACATGGACTCCAAATCTTGTCCTTATTTTAGTATACAACAGCGGAAGCTCTTAGTATTCACCTGAGAATAAACATGCTTTAAACGTCAACAAAAATGTTGGTGAGTTATAGGTTTAACCTATATATATCAAATCGTAATAATAGACCACAAGATTTCATATTTCAATACACATCCCATACATAGAGATAAAAATCATTCATATGGTGAACACCTGGTAACCGACATTAACAAGATGCATATATATAAGAATATCCCTATCATTCCGGGACACCCTTCAGATATGATATAAATTTCGAAGTACTAAAGCATCCGGTACTTTGGATGGGGTTTGTTAGGCCCAATAGATCTATCTTTAGGATTCGCGTCAATTAGGGTGTCTGTTCCCTAATTCTTAGATTACCAGACTTAATAAAAAGGGGCATATTTGATTTCGATAATTCAACCATAGAATGTAGTTTCACGTACTTGTGTCTATTTTATAAATCATTTATAATACCTGCATGTATTCTCATCCCAAAAATATTAGATTTTAAAAGTGGGACTATAACTCACTTTCACAGATTTTTACTTCGTCGGGAAGTAAGATTTGGCCACTGGTTGATTCACGAACCTATAACAATATATACATATATATCAAAGTATGTTCAAAATATATTTACAACACTTTTAATATATTTTGATGTTTTAAGTTTATTAAGTCAGCTGTCCTCGTTAGTAACCTACAACTAGTTGTCCACAGTTAGATGTACAGAAATAAATCGATAAATATTATCTTGAATCAATCCACGACCCAGTGTATACGTATCTCAGTATTGATCACAACTCAAACTATATATATTTTGGAATCAACCTCAACCCTGTATAGCTAACTCCAACATTCACATATAGAGTGTCTATGGTTGTTCCGAAATATATATAGATGTGTCGACATGATAGGTCGAAACATTGTATACATGTCTATGGTATCTCAAGATTACATAATATACAATACAAGTTGATTAAGTTATGGTTGGAATAGATTTGTTACCAATTTTCACGTAGCTAAAATGAGAAAAATTATCCAATCTTGTTTTACCCATAACATCTTCATTTTAAATCCGTTTTGAGTGAATCAAATTGCTATGGTTTCATATTGAACTCTATTTTATGAATCTAAACAGAAAAAGTATAGGTTTATAGTCGGAAAAATATGTTACAAGTCATTTTTGTAAAGGTAGTCATTTCAGTCGGAAGAACGACGTCTAGATGACCATTTTAGAAAACATACTTCCACTTTGAGTTTAACCATAATTTTTGGATATAGTTTCATGTTCATAATAAAAATCATTTTCCCAGAATAACAACTTTTAAATCAAATTTTATCATAGTTTTTATTTAACTAACCCAATACAGCCCGCGGTGTTACTACGACGGCGTAAATCCAGTTTTACGGTGTTTTTCGTGTTTCTAGGTTTTAAATCATTAAGTTAGCATATCATATAGATATAGAACATGTGTTTAGTTGATTTTAAAAGTCAAGTTAGAAGGATTAACTTTTATTTGCGAATAATTTTAGAATTAACTAAACTATGTTCTAGTGATTACAAGCTTAAACCTTCGAATAAGATAGCTTTATATGTATGAATCGAATGATGTTATGAACATCATTACTACCTCAAGTTCCTTGGATAAACCTACTAGAAATGAGAAAAATAGATCTAGCTTCAAAGGATCCTTGGATGGCTTGAAAGTTCTTGAAGCAGAATCATGACACGAAAACAATTTCAAGTAAGATTTCCACTCGAAATAAGATTGTTATAGTTATAGAAATTGAATTAAAGTTTGAATATGATTATTACCTTGTATTAGAAAGATAACCTACTGTAATTAATAAAGGTTTCTTGATCTTGGATGATTACTTGGAATGGATTTAGAAAACTTGGAAGTAAACTTGCAATCTTGGAAGTATTCTTGATTTTATGAAACTAGAACTTTTGGAATTTATGAAGAACACTTAGAACTTTTAAGATAGAACTTGAGAGAGATCAATTAGATGAAGAAAATTGAAGAATGAAAGTGTTTGTAGGTGTTTTTGGTCGTTTGTGTATGGATTAGATATAAAGGATATGTAATTTTGTTTTCATGTAAATAAGTCATGAATGATTACTCATATTTTTGTAATTTTATGAGATATTTCATGCTAGTTGCCAAATGATGGTTCCTACATGTGTTAGGTGACTCACATGGGCTGCTAAGAGCTGATCATTGGAGTGTATATACCAATAGTACATACACCTAAAAGCTGTGTATTGTACGAGTACGAATACGGGTGCATACGAGTAGAATTGTTGATGAAACTGAACGAGGATGTAATTGTAAGCATTTTTGTTAAGTAGAAGTATTTTGATAAGTGTCTTGAAGTCTTTCAAAAGTGTATGAATACATATTAAAACACTACATGTATATACATTTTAACTGAGTCGTTAAGTCATCGTTAGTCGTTACATGTAAGTGTTGTTTTGAAACCTTTAGGTTAATGATCTTGTTAAGTGTTGTTAACCCAATGTTTATAATATCAAATGAGATTTTAAATTATTATATTATCATGATATTATGATATATAAATATCTCTTAATATGATATATATACATTAAATGTCGTTACAACGACAATCGTTACATATATGTCTCGTTTCAAAATCATTAAGTTAGTAGTCTTGTTTTTACATATGTAGTTCATTGTTAATATACTTAATGATATGTTTACTTATCATAATATCATGTTAACTATATATATATCCATATATATGTCATCATATAGTTTTTACAAGTTTTAACGTTCGTGAATCACCGGTCAACTTGGGTGGTCAATTGTCTATATGAAACCTATTTCATTTAATCAAGTCTTAACAAGTTTGATTGTTTAAATTGTTGGAAACACTTAATCATGTAAATAACAGTTTCATTTAATATATATATAAACATGGAAAAGTTCGGGTCACTACAGTACCTACCCGTTAAATAAATTTCGTCCCGAAATTTTAAGCAGTTGGAGGTGTTGACGTATCTTCTGGAAATAAATGTGGGTATTTCTTCTTCATCTAATCTTCACGCTCCCAGGTGAACTTGAGTCCTCTACGAGCATTCCATCGAACCTTAACAATCGGTATCTTGTTTTGTTTAAGTCTCTTAACCTCACGATCCATTATTTCGACGGGTTCTTCAATGAATTGAAGTTTTTCATTGATTTGGATTTCGTCCAACGGAATAGTGAGATCTTCTTTAGCAAAAAATTTCTTCAAATTTGAGACGTGGAAAGTGTTATGTACAGCCGCGAGTTGTTGAGGTAGCTTCAGTTGGTAAGCTACTGGTCCGACACGATATATAATCTTGAATGGTCCAATGTACCTTGGATTTAGTTTCCCCCGTTTACCAAATCGAACAACGCCTTTCCAAGGTGAAACCTTAAGCATGACCATTTCTCCAATTTCAAACTCTATATCTTTTCTTTTACTGTCCGCGTAGCTCTTTTGTCTACTCTGGGCGGTTTTCAATCTTTGTTGAATTTGGATGATTTTCTCGGTAGTTTCTTGTATTATCTCCGGACCCATAATCTGTCTATCCCCCACTTCACTCCAACAAATCGGAGACCTGCACTTTCTACCATAAAGTGCTTCAAACGGCGCCATCTCAATGCTTGAATGGTAGCTGTTGTTGTAGGAAAATTCTGCTAACGGTGGATGTCGATCCCAACTATTTCCGAAATCAATAACACAAGCTCGTAGCATGTCTTCAAGCGTTTGTATCGTCCTTTCGCTCTGCTCATCAGTTTGTGGATGATAGGCAGTACTCATATCTAGACGAGTTCCCAATGCTTGCTGTAATGTCTGCCAGAATCTTGAAATAAATCTGCCATCCCTATAAGAGATAATAGAGATTGGTATTCCATGTCTGGAGACGACTACCTTCAAATACAGTCGTGCTAACTTCTCCATCTTGTCATCTTCTCTTATTGGCAGGAAGTGTGCTGACTTGGTGAGACGATCAACTATTACCCAAATAGTATCATAACCACTTGCAGTCCTTGGCAATTTAGTAATGAAATCCATGGTAATGTTTTCCCATTTCCATTCCGGGATTTCAGGTTGTTGTAGTAGACCTGATGGTTTCTGATGTTCAGCTTTGACCTTAGAACACGTCAAACATTCTCCTACATATTTAGCAATATCAGCTTTCATACCTGGCCACCAAAAATGTTTCTTAAGATCCTTGTACATCTTCCCCGTTCTTGGATGTATTGAGTATCTGGTTTTATGAGCTTCTCTAAGTACCATTTCTCTCATATCTCCAAATTTTTGTACCCAAATTCTTTCAGCCCTATACCGGGTTCCGTATTCCCGAATATTAAGAAGCTTCTCCGATCCTTTGGGTATTTCATCCTTTAAATTTCTCTCTTTTAAAACTCCTTGTTGCGCCTCCTTTATTTGAGTAGTAAGGTTAGTGTGAATCATTATATTCATAAATTTTACTCGAATGGGTTCTCTGTCCTTTCTGATCAAGGCGTCGGCTACCA
Source organism: Rutidosis leptorrhynchoides (assembly GCF_046630445.1). Taxonomy (NCBI): domain Eukaryota; kingdom Viridiplantae; phylum Streptophyta; class Magnoliopsida; order Asterales; family Asteraceae; genus Rutidosis; species Rutidosis leptorrhynchoides. Next base: position 553,708,771 of record NC_092334.1, read on the forward strand.
CATTTGCCTTCCCCAGGTGGTAACGAATCTCAAAGTCGTAATCATTCAACAATTCAATCCACCTACGCTGCCTCATATTCAGTTGTTTCTGATTAAATATGTGTTGAAGACTTTTGTGGTCGGTATATATAATACTTTTGACCCCATATAAGTAGTGCCTCCAAGTCTTTAATGCAAAAACAACCGCGCCTAATTCTAAATCATGCGTCGTATAATTTTGCTGGTGAATCTTCAATTGTCTAGACGCATAAGCAATCACCTTCGTCTGTTGCATTAATAAACAACCGAGACCTTGCTTTGATGCGTCACAATAAATCACAAAATCATCATTCCCTTCAGGCAATGACAATATAGGTGCCGTAGTTAGCTTTTTCTTCAATAATTGAAACGCCTTTTCTTATTCATCCTTCCATTCAAATTTCTTCCCTTTATGCGTTAATGCAGTCAAGGGTTTTGCTATTTTGGAGAAATCTTGGATGAATCTTCTGTAGTAACCAGTCAATCCTAAAAATTGACGTATATGCTTCGGAGTTTTTGGGGTTTTCCACTTTTCAACGGTTTCGATCTTTGCCGGGTCCACCTGGATACCTTCTTTGTTCACTATGTGACCGAGAAATTGAACTTCTTCCCACGAAAATGCACACTTTGAAAACTTAGCGTACAGTTTTTCTTTCCTCAATACTTCTAGCACTTTTCTCAAATGTTCTTCGTGCTCTTGATCATTCTTTGAGTAAATAAGTATGTCATCGATGAAAACAATGACAAACTTGTCAAGATATGGCCCACACACTCGGTTCATAAGGTCCATGAACACAGCTGGTGCGTTAGTCAATCCAAACGGCATAACCATAAACTCGTAATGACCATAACGCGTCCTAAAAGCAGTTTTTGGAATATCATCCTCCTTTACTCGCATTTGATGATATCCAGAACGTAAATCGATCTTCGAATAAACCGACGAGCCTTGTAGTTGATCAAATAAGTCGTCAATTCTCGTCAGTGGATAACGGTTTTTGATGGTAAGTTTGTTCAACTCTCTGTAGTCAATACACAACCTAAATGTACCATCCTTCTTCTTGACAAAAAAAACAGGAGCTCCCCATGGTGATGTGCTTGGTCGAATGAAACCACGTTCTAATAGTTCTTGCAGTTCGCTTTGCAGTTCTTTCATCTCGCTGGGTGCTAGTCTATAAGGAGCACGAGCTATTGGTGCAGCTCCTGGTACAAGATCTATTTGAAATTCAACAGATCGATGTGGAGGTAGTCCCGGTAATTCTTTCGGAAATACATCGGGAAATTCTTTTGCTACGGGAACATCATTGATGCTCTTTTCTTCAGTTTGTACTTTCTCGACGTGTGCTAGAACAGCATAGCAACCTTTTCTTATTAGTTTTTGTGCCTTCAAATTACTAATAAGATGTAGCTTCATGTTGCCCTTTTCTCCGTACACCATTATGGGTTCTCCTTCTTCTCGTACAATGCGAATTGCATTTTTATAACATACGATCTCTTCTTTCACCTTCTTCAGCCAGTCCATGCCAACTATTACATCAAAACTCCCTAACTCTACTGGTATCAAATCAATCTTAAATATTTCACTACCCAGTTTAATTTCTCGATTCCGGCATATATTATCTGCTGAAATTAATTTACTGTTTGCTAATTCGAGTAAAAATTTACTATCCAACGGCGTCAATGGACAACTTAATTTAGCACAAAAATCTCTACTCATATAGCTTCTATCCGCACCCGAATCAAATAAAACGTAAGCAGATTTATTGTCAATAAGAAACGTACCCGTAACAAGCTCCGGGTCTTCCTGTGCCTCTGCCGCATTAATATTGAAAACTCTTCCGCGGCCTTGTCCATTCGTGTTCTCCTGGTTCGGGCAATTTCTAATAATGTAGCCCGGTTTTCCACATTTATAACAAACTACATTGGCATAACTTGCTCCGACACTACTTGCTCCGCCATTACTCGTTCCGACATCATTTGTTCCTTTCGTTCTGTTAACCCCTGGTCCGTAGACCTCACACTTCGCCGCGCTATGACCATTTCTTTTACACTTGTTGCAAAATTTGGTGCAGAACCCCGAGTGATACTTTTCACACCTTTGGCATAGCTGCTTCTGATTGTTGTTGTTGTTGCGGTTGTTATTGTTCTTGGGATGATTGTTGTAGTTGTTGTTGTTGTTGTTGTTGTTGGGCCGTTTGTTGTAGTTGCGATTGATGTTGCGATTGTTGGGATAATTGTTGTGATTATTATTGTAATTGCTGTTGTTGTTGTATTGGTGATTCTTATCACCGTTTTCCTCCCACTTTCTTTTGACTTGCTTCACATTGGCCTCTTCAGCCGTCTGTTCTTTAATTCTTTCCTCAATCTGGTTCACTAGTTTATGAGCCATTCTACATGCCTGTTGTATGGAGGCGGGCTCGTGTGAACTTATATCTTCTTGGATTCTTTCCGGTAATCCTTTCACAAACGCGTCGATCTTCTCTTCCTCATCTTCGAACGCTCCCGGACACAATAGGCACAATTCTGTGAATCGTCTTTCGTACGTGGTAATATCAAATCCTTGGGTTCGTAACCCTCTAAGTTCTGTCTTGAGCTTATTGACCTCGGTTCTGGGACGGTACTTCTCGTTCATCAAGTGCTTGAATGCTGACCACGGTAGTGCGTACGCATCATCTTGTCCCACTTGCTCTAGATAGGTATTCCGCCATGTTAACGCAGAACCTGTGAAGGTATGCGTAGCGTACTTTACTTTGTCCTCTTCAGTACACTTACTTATGGCAAACACTGATTCGACCTTCTCGGTCTACCGTTTCAATCCGATCGCTCCTTCGGTTCCATCAAATTCCAAAGGTTTGCAGGCAGTGAATTCTTTGTAGGTGCATCCTACATGATTTTCTGTACTGCTAGATCAAAGGTTATTGTTGGTATGTAGCGCAGCCTGTACTGCGGTTATGTTTGAAGCTAGAAAAGTACGGAATTCCTCTTCATTCATATTCACGGTGTGTCGAGTAGTCGGTGCCATTTCCTTCAAAATAGTCAAATGGAACAAGTTAATCATATAGAATATTAAGAGTAGTTAATAGTATTTCGTAGCATAATATGAACTCATTTATAAAAGCTTTTTCTTCATATTAGCGTTTTATAAGTTTAAATTCAGGTAGTACCTACCCGTTAAGTTCATACTTAGTAGCTAATATACAATTCAACTACTATAATTCTATATGAAAAACGAATTATAATAATATTTCGCGTTCAAACTTTTATACAATATTTTACAAACTTACAATACCGCTTATTTTACATAAAGCATGAAATATAGCACACAATAACTTTGATACAAAATAGTTGTGAAGATAATTCTAGCTAGTACACAAGTCGTTCAGCAAAGGAAATAAAGACACGTAATTCATACGTCCAGAAACAAGTCATGCATTCTGGTTTTACTAGGACTACTTCCCATCCTTGATCTTGTGGAACATAACCGTTATGGCCGTTGATAAGACAGCGTGTTGTAACGTCATCAAAGGGACGAGGGTTACGTAATGACCAACAGTCTCGTAATAACCTAAAAACCTCATTTCTTACCCCAATTACCGACTCCGTCACTTGTGGGAACGTTTTGTTTAATAGTTGTAGCCCGATGTTCTTGTTCTCACTTTGGTGAGAAGCGAACATTACTAACCCGTAAGCATAACATGCTTCTTTATGTTGCATGTTAGCCGCTTTTTCTAAATCACGAAGTCCAATATTCGGATATATTGAGTCAAAATAATTTCTTAACCCGTTGCGTAAAATAGCATTTGGGTTCCCCGCAATACATGCGTCAAAGTAAACACATCGTAACTTATGGGTTTCCCAATGTGATATCCCCCATCTTTCAAACGAAAGTCTCTTATAAACCAAGACATTCTTGGAACGTTCTTCGAATGTCTTACAAACTGACTTCGCCGTAAATAGTTGTGCCGAAGAATTCTGACCGACTCTAGACAAGATTTCATCAATCATGTCTCCGGGTAGGTCTCTTAAAATATTGGGTTGTCTATCCATTTTGTGTTTTTATACTGTAAAATAGACAAGAGTTAGATTCATAAAAAAAAATACTTATTAATACAAGCAATTTTTACATATATCATAAAGCATAAGCACACTATATTACATATATTACACCACACGAATTCAACTATCTTATTCTGACTCGCTCGTTTCTTCTTCTTCGGTTTTGGTTCGTTTTGCCAAGTTTCTAGGGATATATGACGTTCCCCTAATACGAGCTGTCGTTTTCCACAACGGTTTAGAAAAACCTGGTGGTTTAGAGGTTCCCGGGTCATTGTTACAACTTAAGGGCTTTGGGGGTTGACGATACATATAAAGTTCATCGGGGTTGGAATTAGATTTCTCTATTTTTATGCCCTTTCCCTTATTATTTTCTTTTGCCTTTTTAAATTCAGTTGGGGTAATTTCTATAACATCATCGGAATTCTCGTCGGAATCCGATTCATCGGAGAATTGGTAATCCTCCCAATATTTTGCTTCCTTGGCGAAAACACCATTGACCATAATTAACCTTGGTCGGTTGGTTGAGGATTTTCTTTTACTTAACCGTTTTATTATTTCCCCCACCGATTCTATTTCCTCCTCCGGTTCCTCCTCTTCCGGTTCTGATTCTTCTTCCGGTTCTGATTCTTCTTCCGGTTCTGATTCTTCTTCCGGTACCTCTTCGGGAACTTGTGAATCAGCCCAATATAAATTCGACTCTTCGTTATTATTAGGGGAGTCAATGGGATTTGTGCTAGAGGTAGACATCTATCACACAATATCAAACATGTTAAGAGATTAATATATCACATAATATATATATGTTAATAATATATAGTTTCCAACAAAAATGTTAAGCAATCATTTTTAAAGAAAACACGGTCGAAGTCCAGACTCACTAATGCATCCTAACAAACTCGATAAGACACACTATTGCAAATTTTCTGGTTCTCTAAGACCAACACTCGGATACCAACTGAAATGTCCCGTTCTTATTGATTAAAAACGTTCCATATTAATTGATTTCATTGCGAGGTTTTGACCTCTATATGAGACGTTTTTCAAAGACTGCATTCATTTTTAAAACAAACCATAACCTTTATTTCATAAATAAAGGTTTAAAAAGCTTTACGTAGATTATCAAATAATGATAATCTAAAATATCATGTTTACACACGACCATTACATAATGGTTTACAATACAAATATGTTACATCGAAATCAGTTACTTGAATGCAGTTTTTACACAATATCATACAAACATGGACTCCAAATCTTGTCCTTATTTTAGTATGCAACAGCGAAAGCTCTTAGTATTCACCTGAGAATAAACATGCTTTAAACGTCAACAAAAATGTTGGTGAGTTATAGGTTTAACCTATATATATCAAATCGTAACAATAGACCACAAGATTTCATATTTCAATACACATCCCATACATAGAGATAAAAATCATTCATATGGTGAACACCTGGTAACCGACATTAACAAGATGCATATATATAAGAATATCCCCATCATTCCGGGACACCCTTCGGATATGATATAAATTTCGAAGTACTAAAGCATTATGTACTTTGAATGAGGTTTGTTAGGCCCAATAGATCTATCTTTAGGATTCGCGTCAATTAGGGTGTCTGTTCCCTAATTCTTAGATTACCAGACTTAATAAAAAGGGGCATATTCGATTTCGATAATTCAACCATAGAATGTAGTTTCACGTACTTGTGTCTATTTTATAAATCATTTATAAAACCTGCATGTATTCTCATCCCAAAAATATTAGATTTTAAAAGTGGGACTATAACTCACTTTCACAGATTTTTACTTGGTCGGGAAGCAAGACTTGGCCACTGGTTGATTCACGAACCTATAACAATATATACATATATATCAAAGTATGTTCAAAATATATTTACAACACTTTTAATATATTTTGATGTTTTAAGTTTATTAAGTCAGCTGTCCTCGTTAGTAACCTACAACTAGTTGTCCATAGTTAGATGTACAGAAATAAATCGATAAATATTATCTTGAATCAATCCACGACCCAGTGTATACGTATCTCAGTGTTGATCACAACTCAAACTATATATATTTTGGAATCAACCTCAACCCTGTATAGCTAACTCCAACATTCACATATAGAGTGTCTATGGTTGTTCTGAAATATATATATATAGATGTGTCGACATGATAGGTCGAAACATTGTATACATGTCTATGGTATCTCAAGATTACATAATATACAATACAAGTTGATTAAGTTATGGTTGGAATAGATTTGTTACCAATTTTCACGTAGCTAAAATGAGAAAAATTATCCAATCTTGTTTTACCCATAACATCTTCATTTTAAATCCGTTTTGAGTGAATCAAATTGCTATGGTTTCATATTGAACTCTATTTTATGAATCTAAACAGAAAAATTATATGTTTATAGTCGGAAAAATAAGTTACAAGTCATTTTTGTAAAGGTAGTCATTTCAGTCGAAAGAACGACATCTAGATGACCATTTTAGAAAACATACTTCCACTTTGAGTTTAACCATAATTTTTGGATATAGTTTCATGTTCATAATAAAAATCATTTTCCCATAATAACAACTTTTAAATCAAATTTTATCATAGTTTTTAATTAACTAACCCAAAACAGCCCGCGGTGTTACTACGACGGCGTAAATCCGGTTTTACGGTGTTTTTCGTGTTTCTAGGTTTTAAATCATTAAGTTAGAATATCATATAGATAAATAACATTTTTTTAGTTGATTTTAAAAGTCAAGTTATAAGGATTAACTTTTATTTGCAAACAAGTTTAGAATTAACTAAACTATGTTCTAGTGATTACAAGTTTAAACCTTCGAATAAGATAGCTTTATATGTATGAATTGAATGATGTTATGAACATCATTACTACCTCAAGTTCCTTGGATAAACCTACTGGGAATGAGAAAAATAGATCTAGCTTCAAAGGATCCTTGGATGGCTTGAAAGTTCTTGAAGCAGAATCATGACACGAAAACAATTTCAAGTAAGATTTGCACTCGAAATAAGATTGTTATAGTTATAGAAATTGAATTAAAGTTTGAATATGATTATTACCTTGTATTGGAAAGATAACCTACTGTAAGTAACAAAGGTTTCTTGATCTTGGATGATTACTTGGAATGGATTTAGAAAACTTGGAAGTAAACTTGCAATCTTGGAAGTATTCTTGATTTTATGAAACTAGAACTTTTGGAATTTATGAAGAACACTTAGAACTCGAAGATAGAACTTGAGAGAGATCAATTAGATGAAGAAAATTGAAGAATTAAAGTGTTTGTAGGTGTTTTTGGTCGTTGGTGTATGGATTAGATATAAAGGATATGTAATTTTGTTTTCATGTAAATAAGTCATGAATGATTACTCATATTTTTGTAATTTTATGAGATATTTCATGCTAGTTTCCAAATGATGGTTCCCACATGTGTTAGGTGACTCACATGGGCTGCTAAGAGCTGATCATTGGAGTGTATATACCAATAGTACATACACCTAAAAGCTGTGTATTGTACGAGTACGAATACGGGTGCATACGAGTAGAATTGTTGATGAAACTGAACGAGGATGTAATTGTAAGCATTTTTTTTAAGTAGAAGTATTTTGATAAGTGTCTTGAAGTCTTTCAAAAGTGTATGAATACATATTAAAACACTACATGTATATACATTTTAACTGAGTCGTTAAGTCATCGTTAGTCGTTACATGTAAGTGTTGTTTTGAAACCTTTAGGTTAACGATCTTGTTAAGTGTTGTTAACCCAAAGTTTATAATATCAAATGAGATTTTAAATTATTATATTATCATGATATTATGATATATAAATATCTCTTAATATGATATATATACATTAAATGTCGTTACAACGATAATCGTTACATATATGTCTCGTTTCAAAATCATTAAGTTAGTAGTCTTGTTTTTACATATGTAGTTCATTGTTAATATACTTAATGATATGTTTACTTATCATAATATCATGTTAACTATATATATATATCCATATATATATGTCATCATATAGTTTTTACAAGTTTTAACGTTCGTGAATCACCGGTCAACTTGGGTGGTCAATTGTCTATATGAAACCTATTTCAATTAATCAAGTCTTAACAAGTTTGATTGCTTAACATGTTGGAAACACTTAATCATGTAAATAACAATTTCATTTAATATATATATAAACATGGAAAATTTCGGGTCACTATAATATTCGTCAGTAAAACATTCTTATTGTCAGCCATGACGACCTCACTCAAATTTCAGGACGAAATTTCTTTAACGGGTAGGTACTGTGATGACCCAGGAATTTCCGACTAAATTTGAACTTAATCTTTATATGATTTCGATACGATAAGCAAAGAATGTATTATTGAGTCTAGAAAATTTTGAAACGATGTTCATATATTCAATTGACCTTCGACTGCTCTCGGCGATTCACGAACAATTAAGTGTAAATAGATATGTGTGTATGTATATATAAATAATAATTTGAAATATAATTTGAAGTATTATATGTTGTTGTTATTAAAAATTAATAAAATAAAAATAGGATATTATAATAATTATTATTTAAAATATATCTATATATATTAAAAATAAATATTAAATGACTGTAATACTCGTTTGATGTTTCGATTGATATTAAGCAAGTTAAATTCGAACTTATATGATTTTAAAATAAATGGTGATCTGAAAATGGGTTATATAAATTACAGGCTTATTAAATATATATTTAGGAGCTATTTATTAAATTTTAAAATTTTTTATAATTTATTTGAGGTTGGAAGTGAATAATTAATATAATTTTTATTTAATAGTTGATGATCGAATTTTATACCATAATGACCAAAATAAAAAAAGAAAATTACGGTGAAAGTTTGGGATTTTTCTGAAGACTTTTATCCGCCACTAATTAATAATGGAGCACGAAATAACAGTGCATGCTAATAGTGTCGGTTGATGAATTACAGCTCACCCGGCTGCTTTGCCGTTCTTCTTAAAGTCACATGTATTAAAATTTATTATTTATTATAATTATATTATTATTATTATTATTATTATTATTATTATTATTATTATTATTATTATTATTATTATTATTATTATTATTATTATTATTATTAAATTCTCATTACTGAAAGGCATTACAAGTAAATGAAAAACACACACCATCTTCTTCCTCCTTTCTTTATTTTGTTGCACGACACCATGCCACCAAAACTCAATCTCATCATCGGCCACTCTACAACCGTGAATCGTTACCATTTACTATCACCTTAAATCCACTAAACCCGTCACCCAGCTTGTGATGACCCTTAAATTTCTGACCAAATTTAAACTTAATCTTTAACGTTTTTGACACGATAAGCAAAGTCTATGAAGTTGAATCTCAAAATTTTGAACTATTCAAATACCCTTCGATTGTTCTCAACGATTCGCGAACAATTATATGTAAATAGATACATATATATACTATAACTTGAAAACGTAACAAAGTGTTATGAAAATGATACTGTGCATTAACCTTATTGGTTTGATTATTTGATTGATATTTAGATAAGTTAACTAAAACGTTTAACATGAACCAGTAAAACACTAATTTGCTACAGTATTTTCGAATTGCTACAGTACCCGAAAAGCTACAGTGTTTTCAAAAAACACTATTTTAAAATGAAAATGTATATATGTATATGTATATACTACGAGACAATGATTTATAGAAGTAAATGACCAAAACACTCGAAAGTATAAGATATACTTTGAGTGGTACAGTTTATGGATAATTTAAGGCTATATTTTGTCAAAGGTACGTGTCACGAAACGTAAAGTATTAGTTTTCTAAGCATACGAAAATGCGTTCGAGAAACCGGAACCGGGACATAAATCGAGTGACAACGTACGACTTATCAGAACAAAAATTACAAGTCCACTATGCACGTGAATTTAATATAATATATAATTAATTATATAAATTAATTATATTATATTTATAATTAAATAATATGTCGACAAACAACGAGACAAAAATTTGTGAGCTGGATCCTCTAGTCATGCGATCGCATGGCCAAGGAGGCTAAACCCCATGCGATCGCATGAGGTACTGTTGCAGGCCACATCCTATGAAAGCATCGAATTTCGGTTCAGTGTTACACCATCATTACTCCGTATATTATTTATTTTATTTAATTTTTTATTATTATTATTATTATTATTATTATTATTAATAAGATTAATATTATTATTAATCCTATTATTATTAGTAGTATTAGTACATAAAATACTACGACGAGGCCAAGAGCGGGTCACTTTTGAAATGGGTTTTCGAGCGGGATAGAGCTAAGGAATTTATGAGTTATTGCCACGGAGGTTATGGGTAATGTTCGGGGGTATATTTGTGAGTTAAACCTAGTGTTTATCATCTTCGTTGCGTCTACGTACTTTCCTAGAATATGAAATCACAATATTGATACGTAAGCATTCATATCTTATCTTTTATATACTAATTGTGTATCCATGTCTAGTGCTCGAGTATATATGTTTAGGCATGCCAGTATGCTAAATTTTGTCGTTAAACAGTTTATAATGAATCACGAATTAAATACATATATTACTAGTAAAAGTTATATGATATACATGTTTTTGGAAAGCTGACGAAAAATCAATAACTTTTCATTTAGATATCGAATAAGTTCGATGAACGGATTAAAAGATATTATCAACTGAATTATGATTGACGTTAATTGAAATTGCTTTTGAATCTGCAATTAAGATTTAAACAACTTGTTTACAAGATTGATAAAATGGATTTTTAAATATTACCAGCTGAGTAAATGAATCCTTATATAAGGTACGTCTCGTTTGTTGAACTATTGCCAAAATTGACTTTTTGAAACAACATTGGATAACTTTTGTATGTCGATTTCGAGCATTAGGATTGTGATACACTATGACCTGACCTAGCTTGATAGACATTTATTGACCAACATATGTTCTCTAGGTTAAGATCTACGATTATTTGATATTCCGAATTTCGGTCACATTACGATGAACAACTTTATGTGCTGCTAAAGTGAGTTTCATTTGCTCCCCTTTTAATTGCTTTTGTAATATATATTTTTGGGCTAAGAATGCATGCACTTTATTTTAAACGCAATGGATACAAGTACATAATAAATTCTACATCGAGTTTGAACCGAAAATCCCTTAGCTTTGATAACTAGTAACTGTCGGTTATAAGAACTGGTGGGAGCGAATAGTGGTATATGGATCCATAGGGCTTGACATCCCCGTCTGTTCCAGGTATAGAAACCCTAGCCTGAACTATAAAACAGACGTATGCTATTTGAGTTTAGTATACGTTGGATTGCGTGTATTTTACATGTTGGTTGCATGTATGTTAAAACAGGGGTATTTATTATAACATTAAAGTTTAGTTACCAGGGTGCTCAATTTTGTAGAATATTTTGATAAACGTTTCTGGATGAAACAACTGAAATCTTGTGATCCACCTTTATGTACAGATTATGCACAACATTAAAACTTTGAACTCACCAACCTTTGTGTTGACACTTGTTAGCATGTTTATTCTCAGGTTCCCTAGAAGTCTTCCGCTGTTTGCTTATATGTTAGATAAGCTATGTGCATGGAGTCTTGCATGCTTTTCAAGGAAACATTGCATTCACCAAATCATCACCATGTATCTTATTTTGACTGCATTGTCAACGGAAGTATCATTATAAACTATTATATTACGATGATTGTCTATATGTAGAAATCATCAGATGTCGAAAACCTTTGATTTAAATATTCATATATGGTGTGCCTTTTCAAAAGAATGCAATGTTTACAAAACGTATCATATAGAGGTCAAATACCTCGCAATGAAATCGATGAATGACGTATTGTCCATATGGATTTGGAGCGATCGTCACAGTTGGTATCAGAGCGTTGGTCCTAGTGAACCAGGTCTTGCATTAGTGTGTCTAACTGATAGTTGTTAGGATGCATTTGTAAGTCTGGACTTCGACTGTGTCTGCATGTCAAAAGTTTTGCTTATCATTTCTTGTCAGAAATTACCTGTCTATCATCTTAAGTCTAAACGTGTCTTATTGCATTGATTGCATAGATAGAGTATAGACAAAATTCATATCTTGGCATATCTATTACAGTAAACTTTACCTGACATCTTCCATAAAATCCTCCGTAACTTATGGGATTCTGGTATTATAATTACATATGTAAACTATGTATTGAGGAGTACCAAATTAGTCCTATAATCTATTTCATTCCAAAAATCTTTTCCTGACATCTTCCAAAAATCATAAATATTAATTAAATGATATAATAAATATATATCATAAGTCTTAAATAATAATAATTACTTTTTTATCATAAGTAATTAAATGATATTGAAATCCATTATTTATATCATAAGTTTAATAATTAGTCAAAAGTTTAAAATCAAAAGTTCATCGGGTCGTATCTTGAGCCCTAGGTGTCAGTTTTCGGCGAGCCTTACATATATCTCCGCCTAATCAAACCACCCGACACTTTAGTATACTCAAGAACACACCATGATCAGCCCACAAGTCGTGATATACAGCCAATACACTACTTGGAACTTCAATTCAATCAAAAACGTGTTTTAGACGTAACGGGTGATTCGTGGCTCGGATTGAGATGGCCCGAACATGAAAGTTCGCCCCACCATCAGTCCTAACACACTAACACACCCTAAAGTCACCAAATATGGTCACAAAGTCGGACCAAACCTGGTTCATACCAAAATCACATTCAATCTTAACAAAATATCACTTTGATCATATCTAGGGCTCCGGGAATCGAAACGACATGAATCCGGAGTCTAAAATTAATGTCTTGATGAGAGGAACTCATCTAGATACTTTATTTTAACTTTTATATCAGTCACAATAGCAGAAACACACGAAAAAGCTGCTGTCCAAAGAAACAAAAGGGAGAAGGAAAAAGTTAGAGAGAAAATAAGGGTTTGATTAAAATTGTAAAATGTGTAAATGAATTGAAAAATAAAAAAGATGGGGAGTATACTCCCTCCCCTCCCATCCGGACGATCCTAGGGGTGGGGTGGGCCCCACTTGGCCCATCTCACTTAATTGTTAAGTTACTTATGGCCCGAAAACCCGAACAAATCCCGAAACTCGAAAACACGCTTACGCGATTAAAAATTCGGAGAGATAACAAACGCGCGACGAAAAATAAATATAAATACTATATATAATTATACGATCTTAAAATATCATATTTAAATATCCCAAAAACGCGACCATTGGTTTAAAAACCGAAAAGATTCGCCGGATAGAAATCCGCGACACGTAGAAACGTATAAATTAAAATATGAATACAATTATTCACATAACACTTAATAATTGATATATTATTATTAATATAATAATATAGGTCATAGAATGACGTAGCACAATTAACAGTTAACGGTCGTTAAATAATTAACGGTAAAAGATAAAGGAAAAAGTAGGGTCGTGACAGTACCTTCCCGTTACGGAAATTTCGTCCCAAAATTTAATCAGGTGCAGGGGTTGACTCAGCATCTGGGAACAAATGCTGGACCACGTCTGGCGTTCCATATAACCCGGACAATAGGAATTCGGCTCTGCTTAAGAGTCTTAACTTCTCGATCCATAATTTCAATAGGTTCCTCAATAAAGTGTAGTTGCTTATCAACATGAAGTTCTTCCAGAGGAATAGTCTTGTCGGCCTCGGCCAAACACTTCTTTAAGTTCGATACATGAAAAACATCGTGAACAGCACTGAGTTCTTGTGGAAACTTCAAACGATAAGCCGCCGGTCCAACTCTCTCAATAATCTCAAACGGTCCAACAAAACGAGGACTTAGCTTTCCCCTTTTACCAAAACGGATCACACCCTTCCAAGGTGAAACCTTTAACATAACACGATCACCAACTTGAAATTCCACATCTTTCCTTCCCCTATCGGCATAACTCTTTTGCCGACTTCTAGCGGTTTTCAACCTTTCCTTAATTTGTACAATCTTCTCGGTAGTCTCGTGAATAATTTCTGGACCTGTGAGTTGAGCATCCCCAACCTCATTCCAATAGACAGGAGACCTACACTTCCTACCATACAGAGCTTCAAACGGTGCGGCTTGAATACTTGCGTGGTAACTGTTGTTATAAGAAAACTCAGCTAGCGGCAAGTATTTATCCCACCCATTACCAAAATCAATAATACACGCTCGTAACATATCTTCCAACGTCTGAATGTTCCTTTCACTCTGACCATCCGTTTGAGGATGATAAGCGGTACTCATATCTAACCTAGTTCCCAAGGCTTCCTGCAAAGATCGCCAAAACCTCGATACAAATCGACTGTCTCGGTCCGAAATAATGGATACAGGAACACCATGCCTAGAAACAATCTCCTTCAAGTACAAACGTGTAAGCTTCTCCATTGATTCTATTTCCCTAATCGGCAAAAAGTGAGCCGACTTAGTGAGTCGATCTACAATCACCCAAATAGTGTCATAGCCACCAGCAACTCTCGGTAACTTAGTAATAAAATCTATTGTAATCCCTTCCCACTTCTACTCGGGAATCTCAGGTTGTACCAACAGTCCAGACAGTTTTTGATGTTCAGCTTTAACCTTAGCAGAGGTCAAACACTTAGCCACATATGTAGCCACATCAGCTTTCATATTTGGCCACCAATACAGCTCCTTAAGATCATGATACATCTTTCCTGAACCAGGATGAATAGAGTACCTAGACTTATGAGCCTCATCCAAAACAAGTTGTATCAGTTCACCAAACTTCGGAACCCAAAGACGTCCTGCAAAGTACCTAGTACCATCTGCTCGAATCTCAAATTTCTTAGCCATACGTCTTACGTTCTCTTTCACAAAATTCTCTTCCTTTAAGGCTTCTTGTTGTGCCTCAAGAATCTGCCTTGCGAGGTTTGTTCTAATTGTCATATTCAAGGCTCTAAACCTGCGAGGTTTAGCCCTTTCTTTACGACTCAACGCATCCGCCACCACATTGGCCTTACCCGGATGATACAAAAGTTCACAATCGTAATCATTCAACGTCTCAATCCATCTTCGTTGTCTCATGTTCAACTGTTTCTGATCGAGGATATGTTGAAGACTTTTGTGATCTGTGTACACAGTACTCTTGACCCCATACAAATATTGTCTCCAAATCTTAAGCGCAAAAACAATGACCCCCAACTCTAAATCATGAGTTGTATAGTTCTGCTCGTGAATCTTCAATTGACGTGACGCATACGCAATGACTTTCTTTCGTTGCATCAAAACACAACCAAAGCCCTGACGCGAAGCATCACAATAAACAACAAAATCATCATTACCCTCAGGTAGTGACAATATCAGAGCGGTAGTCAACTTCTTCTTTAAAACCTAAAAAGCAGTCTCTTGTTCATCCTTCCACTCGTACTTCTTCCCTTTATGCGTTAAAGTAGTCAGAGGTTTTGCAATACGAGAGAAATCTTGAATGAACCTTCTATAGTAACCTGCCAATCCTAGGAACTGACGAATCTGGGTAGGAGTTTTCGGAGTTTCCCACCTTTCAATCGCCTCAATCTTAGCAGGATCAACTTGTACCCCTTGTTTACTAACAATATGTCCAAGGAATTGAACTTCTCGTAACCAGAATGCACACTTAGAGAACTTAGCGTACAACTCTTCTTTTCTTAACAGGTTGAGCACTAACCTCAAATGTTCTTCGTGCTCTTCATCACTCTTCGAATAAATAAGGATGTCGTCGATGAACACAATAACGAACTTGTCCAGATAGGGTCTACACACACGGTTCATGAGGTCCATATACATAGCAGGTGCATTTGTCAATCCGAACGGCATAACAAGAAACTCAAAGTGACCGTAACGGGTGCGAAAAGCAGTTTTCGAAACATCAGATTCTTTAACACGCAACTGATGATAGCTGGAACGAAGATCAATTTTTGAATAAATAGATGCACCCTGAAGCTGATCGAACAGATCATCAATTCTCGGAAGGGGATAACGGTTTTTAATAGTAAGCTTGTTCAACTCACGATAATCAATGCACAAACGAAAAGAACCATCCTTCTTCTTAACAAACAGAACAGGAGCTCCCCAAGGGGACGAACTAGGATGAATAAAACCCTTGTCTTACAACTCACAGAGTTGACTCGACAATTCTTGAAGTTCGGAAGGCGCAAGACGATAAGGAGCACGTGCTACAGGAGCAGCACCGGGAACAAGATCAATTTGAAATTCTACCGCGCGTTGCGGCGGAAGGCCAGGTAAATCTTCGGGAAATACCTCGGGAAAATCTCTCACAATATGAACATCTCCCACACTCTTCGTTTCTTTATCGGAATCAACAACATGGGCTAGAATAGCATGACAGCCCTTGCGAAGATGTTTAAGAACTTTCAAACAGCTAATAAGATTTAACTGTCGACATTTCTTATCTCCAAGAACCATCAGCGGCTTTCCAACCACATTAGTAATACGAATAGCTTTATCATAACACACAATCTCAGCACAATTCGCAGATAACCAATCCATCCCAATAACAATGTCAAAACTACCAAGTTCAATCGGTACCAAATCTATCTCAAAATCTCTACCAGCTAAACTAATGTTACACTTACGATGCACAGTCTTAGCAGTGAGTACCTTACCATTAGCTATTTCAACAACATACGTATTGTCTAAAGGAGTTAACGGTGTTTTGATTTTTGGACTTAATTTACTCGACACAAAACTCAAATCAGCCCCTGAATCAAATAGTACATAAACTGATAAATCGTTGACCGAGAACGTACCAGTAACAAGTTTAGGATCTTCCTCAGCATCCCTAGCGTTAATGTTGAATGCTCTACCTCGTGCAGTCTCTACAGTCTTCTTGTTGGGACAGGCATCACGGAAATGCCCCAGCTTCCCACACTCGTAACAAACTCTCGGATTACCACCATTATTCGACTTTCCATTACCATTACCATTACCACCTCTATTACCAGAATTATTACCATTATTACCACCTGCAGTAGGAGTAGCAGAACCCGGCAGAAGCACCGTACAATCCTTAGCAATGTGTCCCTGTTTGGAACACCTCTTGCAAGTCACGGTACAGAAACCATCATGAGCCTTGTAACAACGTGGACACACACGCTGACTGCTGTTATTCGAACCAGAAGTATCCTGCTTTTTCTGCTGACTCTGGTTTTGATTGCGGTTATTATCCCACTTTCTCTTCCCATTATCAGCTTTCTTAACAGTCTCTTCACTGGGTTCGGTTACAGCAGCCTTGCTTCTTCTCAAGATCTTATCATTCAACTTATGAGCCATTGACATCGCGGCCTCAATAGTCTGGGGCTCACTAGATTCAACTCCATGTTCAATTTTCTCGGACAACCCATCAATGTAAGCTTCAATCTTAAGATTCTCATCGGCATAAACATTAGGGCACAACAAAGTCAACTCAAAGAACCTCTGCTCGTAGGCATCTAATTCGGTGCCCTTCATTTTCAAGTTTTTAATTTCAACCTCTAACTTCTTAAGCTCACCCCTAGGTCGGTAGCAGGTGATCATTCTTTCCTTGAAATTATTCCAAGTTAAACCATAAGCCACATCATTTCCCAAACTGTTAACCAAGTTGTTCCACCAGGTCAATGCACTATCCTTCAAAGTGCAGCTAGCAAAACTAACCTTGTCCTCCTCTCAGACTCGACTAACCCTGAAAATAGACTCGATTTTCTCAAACCAGCGGGTAAGTCCTATGGGTCCTTCTGTACCACTGAATTCCTGTGGACGACTTGCCATAAACGTTTTGTGGGAGCATCCCACCTGATTGTTGTTCGTATTAGCATTTACATTAGCATTCGCTGCCATAGCAGTAGCTAT
The DNA here is from genome assembly GCF_046630445.1 of Rutidosis leptorrhynchoides. Lineage (NCBI taxonomy): Eukaryota > Viridiplantae > Streptophyta > Magnoliopsida > Asterales > Asteraceae > Rutidosis > Rutidosis leptorrhynchoides. Next base: position 553,726,788 of record NC_092334.1, read on the forward strand.
CCCTTCGGTAACCAGACGTTGGATACGGGCTTCGTTGGACTCTCTAGGAGGCATGATCTTCAAAACAGAATAACACAACCGTCAGTACTAAGAATAATACCAGTGTTATAAAGGAATAGATCGAATATGAAAAGATTAACCATTAAAATAATAGTCAGTAACCACTATGAGTGATAACATGACAGTTATGATTATTATACAAATAACCACCACATGCATACATATTTTATGATAACATCATACAATATACATAGCACCTAACATACATGATCTACATTACGCATAATATAACATGCCAAGAGTCAAAACATCAGAAATAAAATGTGATACTGATAATAGATGTCATAAAAATAACCATCCATACATAATGAAAAACATCCCATAACAAATCCTTAATAAAATCCTCGGCAAAACGCCGTACATAACCCAAAAATGTAAGTATGAAAGGACATTAAGTCTTATGAAATAAATAATCAATCATGAATCATCATATGTGATGTTTAAACTCTTATACCGACACTTAGATATTTTTAATTCGCAGAGTGTTATATCGTGACCATTGCTAAACAGTTAACGTATAAGAGTGTTCCTAAAAATCCCAAACTTTTAGATTAAATATATTTAATTATTTCACTCATTAACTATTTGAAACCTGATCAAAAAGGTTCTATAATTATTTATTTTCTGTTCCGATTTATATGTACGGAGTACTAATATTTAAACTTAAAAAGGTAAAAATAGTTTTAACAAATCTAAAATCTTCGTAATCGATTTACAGTTCAACTTTTATTTTAATACATCATAAACTTATATTAAATCTATAGGAACGCTAACGAAATGTCAACCGGATATTACTGACGTTTACTAATTAAGCTCGAAATCATTTATATTCCCTTTCTATATATAAATAGTTTTAAAATAGCAAAGTTAATTACTAAAACAAATATATTATATATTTTTAAACAAATAAATTTAATATAGCTTTATATATTTACAAGTAATATTTATATACATATTTATAGATCTATATATTCTATAGTTTCCATTAATCGTATTTTATTTTTATTTATTTTTTACAATATAAATCCTAATAATCATATTATATAATATTCTAAATTATATTTCAAATTATAAATACTTATTTAAATATATATGTTATCTATTTACAAATAGTTGTTCGTGAATCGTCGGGAATGGTCAAAAGTCAAACGAATATATGAAACAGTTCAAAATATTTGTGACTCAACATTACAGACTTTGCTTATCGTGTCGAAATAATATAAAGATCAAGTTTAAATTTGGTTGAAAATTTCCAGGTCATCACATCATATCACATCTGCTTAGAGCGGGTGTGATAAGCTGGTCCAGCATGAGTCTCGGCAGAAGGCTCATACTTCCGCAACTTTCCTTTCACTTCTTCCAACTCTGCCTTCAAACCATGAACTGTGCTCTCGAGAGCCTCAAACTTAGCGTCAACTTCACGGTTACACTTACGATTCTCGAACCCAACATTGTTCTTGAAGCTAACAAACGAATCTATACTAGCTCGTATCTGGTCCATCATCTCGTTATGTGGTAAAGTATGCATACAATCACTAAGAGCATTAATACGCTTCACTTCATTGTAAGCCCTGTTCATATGAGTAAGGGTGGAAAAGTAGTAGTGAACAGGATCATCGATCTGGGGTTGACCAGCACGGCGTCTGGCGGCAGCCGGAGGAGCAGGAGCAGCAACGGAGTTATCGCTCGAAGTCGACATCTGCAAACAGTAAAACCGCAAACCACATACCAAATAGGAATAAATGCTAATGATATAACATATACGAAATGAAATGCATAATAATGCTATAGCAAAAGGGTCGGGCTGTAGACTAGACTCTAATGCACCCTAAGAACCACGGGTTGACCACATTAAGACCGCCTAGTTCCCTACAACCAGAGCTCTGATACCAACTGTGATGGCCCCGTCAAAACACTTAACAGCTCTGTCACTTGGTCCCACAGCCTGATCGAACTTAAATGAATTTAACAAGCGACATTGCATTCTTTTATTTCAAAAGTTTCCCAAAAAGGAAAGCATACCAAAATATGTAGTTTAAAAGTAACCCAACATATTAATAATCCAAAGTTGACACAAAACATTGTCAACAACCCACAAGTAATAATTATTCAAAAACCGAATGCAAGCCAAAGTTTCATAAATTGTTTCATAAAAATCTGCCCAAATGCATGCAGTCTCTTCTAAAGACAGCGGAAGCATCACATAAACTCAAGTACCTGTAAAAACATGCGAGTAAACTGTCAACACAAAGATTGAGTGAATTATAGGTTTAAATAATTAAATAAACTTTAGACCACAAGATTTAAAAATGTTAGAAAACATTAAACATTATTTCATTATCAATGAGCCACCTGGTAACCACTTAACCCTTTATTTACCCTTGCCAAACACAATAAAAATATACACTGGACAGTGTATCTACAATAAAATACGAAGTACTAAACATTCCGATTATAAATTACTAGCGCGACTAGCTCGAAATGGGGTTGTCAAACCCGATAGATCTATCCGTAGGATTCGCGTTCATCGGTAGAAACCAATGATTACAGTTACCAGACTAGGGAATATTTTTGTCCAACTCACAATGAATAATTTAAATTTAATTGTCACTTGTGTCTAAACGTAAAACAAAATGCATGTAATCACATCCCAAAAATATACTTTGAAAAGTATGTAAAAACGGGACTATAACTCACCTTAATAGTAATGAAGTAACTAACACAATTAAGCGAACATCAAATGTAGTACAGTGATCAGGAATGATCACAACGCCGACCTATAAATAAAGCAGGTCGATATAAATAACTAACTTAGGTCAAGTCTGAGTATGATAGCTATTGTACATGTTGCAAATAGTCATAGAACAATACTCAATATGCATCGGTTTGATCGGAACAGCTTACGGACACACACTTTCTATTTTTAGAAAGTTTCTATTTTTAGCAGGTTTTCCATTTTTGGAAAGTTTCTATTTTTGGAAAGTTTCTATTTTCGGAAAGTTTCTATTTTTGGAAAGTTTCTATTTTAGGAAAGTTTATAAATTAGGAAAGTTTCCTTAATTAGAAAGTCAACAAAAGTCAACTGAAAGTCAAAGTTAACCGAAAGTCAACTCAAAAGTCAACATTGGTCAAACATAGTCAACGTTAATTTTAAAAGTGTAAATTGTAATAATAATGTGAGTTATAATGTTTAATAAAGTTAAATATGTCTAATTATGTCATAACATAAGTTTAATTAAATTAAAATGAATTGTTAAAGTTAATATAAGTTTAAATGATATAATTAATATAACATAAGTAATTAATTAATTAATTAAATATTAGTCATAATATAAGTATTAATAATTAATAATAATTTTTAAATCATATCATAAGTATTATTAATTAATAATGAATTATTAATCATATCATAAGTTTCTAATTATAATTATTAAATCATATGTATTTAATAATTAAATCATAATTAAATAATAACTAAGCCTTATAATAATTAAATAATTAATTAATACTTATTATAAGTCTCATTATATTAATCTCATAATGTAAGTTTAATACTTATCATAAGTATTTTCCATTAATAATGAAGTATTATTAATCATATGTTTAATTAAAATGTTAATTAAATCATAAATATTAATTAAATGATATAATAAATATATATCATAAGTCTTAAATAATAATAATTACTTTTTTTATCATAAGTAATTAAATGATATTGAAATCCATTATTTATATCATAAGTTTAATAATTAGTCAAAAGTTTTAAATCAAAAGTTCATCGGGTCGTATCCTGAGCCCCGGGTGTCGGTTTTCGACGAGCCTTACATATATCTCCGCCTAATCAAACCACCCGACACTTTGGTATACTCAAGAACATACCGTGAACAGCCCACAAGTCATGATATACAGCCAATACACTACTTGGAACTTCAATTCAATCAAAAACGTGTTTTAGACGTAACGGGTGATTCGTGGCTCGGATTGAGATGACCCGAACATGAAAGTTCGCCCCACCATCAGTCCTAACACACTAACACACCCTAAAGTCACCAAATATGGTCACAAAGTAGGACCAAACCTGGTTCATTCCAAAATCACATTCAATCTTAACAAAATACCACTTTGATCATATCTAGGGCTCCGGGAATCGAAACGACATGAATCCGGAGTCTAAAATTAATGTCTTGATGAGAGGAACCCATCTAGATACTTTATTTTAACTTTTATATCATTCACAATAGCAGAAACACACGAAAAAGCTGCTGTCCCAATTATATCAAACCGAAAACATATGTTTACGAGAAATTCTATGCATACAAACATCATTACAACAATCAATAATCATCATACTACTAATAAATCATCAAAATACAGAAAAGTAATGAAATATTAAAAGTTCTAGGGTTAGGGTTTATACCCTAATCGAGAAACAATTAGTATAATCGCGTAGAGAACGGAACGAGGAACACGTTTATGCTATTCAATCCTTGATCCAAGCTAGAAAATTGATGAAGAATGGTGGTGTTGGGGAGGTGAATGGCGACGGCCTAAGAAACAAAAGGGAGAAGGAAAAAGTTAGAGAGAAAATAAGGGTTTGATTAAAATTGTAAAATGTGTAAATGAATTGAAAAATAAAAAAGATGGGGAGTATACTCCCTCCCCTCCCATTCAGCCAATCCTAGGGGTGGGGTGGGCCCCACTTGGCCCATCTCACTTAATTGTTAAGTTACTTATGGCCCGAAAGCCCGAACGAATCCCGAAACGCGAAAACACGCTTACGCGATTAAAAATTCGGAGAGATAACAAACGCGCGACGAAAAATAAATATAAATACTATATATAATTATATGATCTTAAAATAACATATTTAAAATAATTAGGATTTAAATATCCTAAAAACGTGACCGTTGGTTTAAAAACCGAAAAGATTCGCCGGATAGAAATCCGCGACACGTAGAAACCCATAAATTAAAATATGAATACAATTATTCACATAACACTTAATAATTAATATATTATTATTAATATAATAATATAGGTCTTGGAATGACGTAGCACAATTAACAGTTAACGGTCGTTAAATAATTAACGGTAAAAGATAACGGAAAAAGTAGGGTCGTGACATTAGGTTTGTTGTCTACTAAAGAAGATTGAAGACTTGTAAATCGGATCTCCACCGAGTTTGGAGAAAAGTACTTAGTGAATCAACAAATCTCAATTAGTGTAATCGGGGAGTGGATTAAGGTGGATTAGTTAACATCCACCTGAACCACTATAAATCCTTGTGTCTATGTTCTTTACATTACTTCATTTATCATTTTAAACATATACACTACACACATCAAGTTTGAGTTGAGTTGGTTGATTAAAGTAAAATCGAATTTGGTGATCAATCAAAAAAAAGTTAAAAACGTATTAAGTAACTATTCACCCCCTCTAGTTACTTACAGCAACCGAGCCAGTGTGTAAAACTTTCGAAGCCCCGGCACCGCTACCCGATTATACAAAGAAAGAAAAAACCAAATTCTATGACTTTCATGATGACTTTGGTCATGAAACTAACAAATGTAGGCAGTTAATCGAAAAGGTGGTCGCAGAGCTAAAAAAGGGAAAATTGCAGCACTTGAAGAAATCTGCTAAAATAGAGGGTAGTAGGCCAAAGCAGGAAAAAGAATACACGTGGCAGAAGAAGAACGAATCAAAGGCAAAAGAGGCAGAAAAAACCATAAACATGGTAATGAGTAAAAGCATAAGTACAGAGCTAAAAGAAGTTAAAAATTGGGAAGACGCGACAATCTCATTCGTAGCAAGTGAAAGGCAGCAGTTCAATGCTCCTGTGGTGATTAAAGGGTACATCAAAGGCTGTAATCTGGAACTCAAAGGTCTATATGTGGACACTGGCTGCGACAAGGATATCATATATGAACATTGTTATATGTCGCTACCTAGGTCCGTCAAGTCGCAGCTAAAGAAGAAAACAGTTAACTTATAGATTTTGCTGGTGAACAAGTCCCGTCATTAGGGATGGTTAGGGTTAAGTTACAAGTATGAGACGATAACAATGGCGAAAAGAAAAGAGATGTTGATGTTGAGTTTGCTGTAGTTAAGTCGAAAGCTGAATATAATGCGCTGTTAAGCAGAAATACCTTGCAAAAATTAGGAGCCATACCATCCACAATACACGGTTTAATGAGATTCCCAACAAAGTGGGGGGGTCGCAACTATAAAGACAGAAGTGGATAAAAAAGGGAGAACAATGCAAAAAGTCATAAGGCAAGGTCGCAAATAGGCAGAGTCGAATAAATAGCAAATAGTTCAGACAAGCAGAGACACACATTGCTCACAGGTATGTCGTACATACAAATGTTTTGATTTCGTATTTGATGTCGCGAAAAATAGAAATTTATAATTTTGTGAAAAATTAAAGTATAAATTCACGGAACAACCAAAATTTAATTCAGTAAAAAGCAATGAAGAAAAACGACGTGAATACATAAAAATACGTTATATTTTTTCTTTTAAGAACATTACCCACTGTTATACTAAACAAGATGCAGGATTGGGAAAATCTCAGACAAGATTTTGATAGAATCAATGAGATCCCAAGAAAAACGGCAAAGAAGTACGCTTCCACATTGCGAGCTTATTGATAAAGCGCGCAACAAGGAATAAGAGAAAAGTAACACATGTGTGGGTAGAAAAGTTACTCGGCGCAGGAGATGATACTCAGAAATTCTGGATCAAAGCAAAAGAAGCGCGACTAATGTCGCACAAGCGAAGCGCGGATGTTGAAAGGACCCGTTCATATACATTATAAACGATTCACAATAGTTGATTACATCGCGAGGTATTTGACCTCTATATGATACATTTTACAAACATTGCATTCGTTTTTAAAAGACAAACTTTCTTTACAATGAAAGTTGACGGAATGCACACCATTTCATAATACATCCAACTATAATTGGCTTAATAATAATCTTGATGAACTCAATGACTCGAATGCAACGTCTTTCAAAATATGCCATGAATGACTCCAAGTAATATCCTTAAAATGAGCTAATGCACATCGGAATATTTTTTTAATACCTGAGAATAAACATGTTTTAAAGTGTCAACCAAAAGGTTGGCGAGTTCATAGGTTTATCATAACAATCATTTCAATATATTAATAGACCACAAGATTTCCGTTTATAAATATATGTACACTCGCAAGTGTATAAAAGTATTCTATAAGTTGTAGGCACCCGGTAACAAGCCTTAACGTTCATGTTTTACCCTCTGAAGTACACCAAATCAGGTGTGTTTAAAATAACCTCGAAGTACTAAAGCATCCCATAGTCAGGATGGGGTTTGTCAGGCCCGATAGATCTATCTTTAGGATTCGCGCCTACCGTACATAGACAAGTAGTTTAATGTTACCAAGCTAAGGGTATATTTCTGGTTTAAACCCACATAGAATTAGTTTTAGTACTTGTGCCTATTTCATAAAATATTTATAAAAACAGCGCATGTATTCTCAGTCCCAAAAATATATATAAAAGGGAGCAAATGAAACTCACCATACTGTATTTCGTAGTAAAAATAAATATAACGTCATTTAACAAGTGCAAGGTTGGCCTCGGATTCACGAACCTATATTAATTATATATATTTATATGTTGGTCAATATTTGTCTAACAATTTTTGGTCAAGTCATAGTGTACCACAATCCTAATGCTCGAGACTAATATGCAAAAGTCAACAAAAGTCAACTTGACCCAAAATGACTTCTAAAATTTATACGTGTTTATTATATAACTTAACTATAGTCGTTTTATATATTTAAATACATTTATTAGATTTTATAATAATAAAAGTCATTTATTAATAAAAATTTATATTAACGTTTATATATGATAAAATATACTTTTATATATCTTAAGTAGTAAAATTTATAAAGTTCACTTAATATCGTAAAACTATAGTGGTAAGTATTATTAATGTAATTATATTATGCGTGGTGAAAAATATCTTTGTATCCCCTATTTATTTGATAAAATAATATTGATCATAATAATAATAAGTAAAAGTTGTATTATTTTGTAATAATAATTATTATTATTCTATAAAAAATAACAATATTTATATTTACTAAAAATGGTATTATGATAAAATGATAATACTAACATAATAGTAATAATGATATTTTATAATAACAATGATATTTCTATTAAAATAATAACGACGATAGTAATAATAATCATTTTAACAATAATACTAAAATTCAGTTGACTATAACTTCTAATCCGTTCATCGAAACCATTCGATATCTAAATGAAAAGTTCTTAATTTTTCGCTAGCTTTCCAATGACATGCATATCATATACCCTATCTCAGTAGCATATGTATCTAATTCAGGATTCAACAAACCTATCTAAGGACAATATCGAATGTACAAGCATGCATAATCCTATATACTCGAGCACTAGTCAGGGATACACTATTGATATATAAAAGTTAAGTTATGAGTGCTCACGTATCAATATTGAGATTCAATATTGCAGGAAAGTACGTAGACACAACGGAGATGATAAATACTAGATTGACCTCACGAGCATACCCATGAACCATACCCATCACCTCCATAGCTATAACCAATAATTTCCTTAGCTTCGACTCATTCAAAAAACTATTTTGAAATCACTCGGACATCACTCCGTCGTAATATTTTATGTATACTAATAATATCTTAAAATAATACAGAGCAAATATATATATACACATATACACATATACATACATATTCATATATGTTCATTTAATGGTTCGTGAATCATTGGAATTTGGTCGAGGTTTAAATGAATGTATAAACATAGTTTAAAATCCTTGAGATTTAACTTAACAAACATTGCTTATCGTGTCAGAATAATATAAAGATAAAGTTTAAATTTAGTCGGAAATTTTCGGGTCGTCACAGTACCTACCCGTTAAAGAAATTTCGTCCCCAAAATTTGATAGAGGTCGTTATGGCTAACAATGAGAATGTTATTATGACGTAACGATTATGAAGTTTTATCATGTCTAAGAAGTATGGATAAAATAATTCGATTACTCGAAGCGTATGAGGGAAGTTATCGTAAATGAAGGAAATAAGATTATAGTGATTCGTCATATCTTTTGACGTCATCACAAAAGATCTCCGAATTTAAAGAAAATCTTTATAATCTATGTTGGATTTGATGCTTCGGTGATTAAGGAGATTATGATTCTTTTCGAATTAATACGATAATCCATCTTGATTTCTCTGTCGAGTATTTCACTATAAATCTACCTCATTCGTTTCCTTACAACTCACACCTTCTATTCTTTCTCCCTCAACTCATATTTTAAAGTATTTGTCAATATGCTTCATCCAGTACTGATTCTCGATATACTCCTCACTTTCATATCTGTCATTCTTCTTTTTCATCTGCCTCCGGAAGAATCTATTTACTTCTACTATACTCTCGGTTTTATAGTGTTTTTAGTTCTTCCGTGTCTTTATATTGCTATATGCATCGATATATACGGTTTATATTTTTTGGGTGGTTGTTGGGTTTTATATCTTCCCTTATATTTCAAAGCCCCTGCTTTTGTCTTCTATAATCATTGACATCCATAGTTAATGCTCCCTTCTATTTACTGCGATTTATACTCCAATTTCTATTTTGGAGTTTTGTCCTTTCGTTTCTTCTTCTTGCGATTAAGCAACGTTTGTAATGGTCCAGTATTCGCAGATATAAATTTCAGAATGAACATAGTTAATGTTCTAAGAAGGAAATGGTAATGGCACGATCTTGATTTGTTAATTTACCAGAATACCCTGAAAAGACCGAATCATCAAGAAAATATATTCTTGATATTTTTAGAGATTAAATAGAATACAAGAGTTGTGTAACATGGAACATGATGACGGCATGGTCTGTGAATCGTCATGTCCCATTAGAAACTCAGCATGACTTACTATAATATAATCACGTTGATCAAGTGTCATTATATTATACTAACTCATGCTTCAGTTCCCAACACTACTTCAAAACATTCATAATTTAAACTCGAAAGTTTATAGAATATAGAAACTAATAGTTTCTTATATGATGTAACACTGATAGCGCAAAGAGATAAATGACTTCAGATAAGATTAGTTGTGAAAATATCTTCAGAAATATCGCGGATATTTATAATGAAAGATATGATAATATCTTAGAATTTCTAATATTAATGGATGATGATGAAGATTTGTCTGTAAATGTTTAGAATAAAGAGTAAGGTATTCGTTAATGACTTTAGAAGGCACTGAATCATTTGGATTCTTTGAAGGCAGATTTAGTCTTTGTGATTTGTCCACAGCCTCCTTCATAGTCTGTTCAATCCGTTTTCCAGTTCCAAACCTTCTCTTTTTCTCAGCTTTACCACCTTACTATTCTTTGTCATCAAACTTTTTACCGTTAAGATCGTTTACAGTTTTTGATGCTTCGTCAGCATTTCAAGAACTAGTTTGCAGTTCAAAATATTTTTCAGAACTTCACATTCAAAGTATGTAAGTCCAGGAGATAGACGTTTTACGTACATATATAACTGTTGGCGTAGACATGCTGCGAGATTTCAAAATACTGGTTACTGTTTTCCGATGATTCGTATGACAATTCTCGTTACAAGATGCGAATGAGTAAATGATGTGATTTCAATAAATATAATGATTTTTCGAAAAGTCAAAGATAATTGAAGTTGTTGGTAAGCTTATTGCTAATGTGGTGAATATAAACGATTCCCCGGTAACGTTTGCGAAAGGGCAACGTATCTATCGAGGTTATAATAAGACTGTTTTTATTGAGAAGTCGAAGTTGACTTACTGGAGCTGTGACAAAACTGTCTATTTTGAAACGGAATTGAAAAGTTATTTTAGCTAGTAAATGCCAAAGGGTCTAACACGGATACGTGTCGAACTATGACTTGGGTTTTGAGAGTTTTTCAGGGGTATAACTGTGGGTAACATGTGGTTGGATCATCATCTCGATTGTTCCTTAGTTGAAGTGTCTTCACGAATTTCAAAGGGTTTGAGCACATATTGTAATCGTTAATACATATGATGTTCTAACACAGTTTTGAAGTCAAAGTATAGCTTTGAAAGATATAGGAATCTAAGAGTGATGATACTGGTTATATTTCGAATTGAATTATGCGATTTCAAAATCAGAATATGTAATTGAATTTGAATGAGTATGATTGTTTTGATTTATATGAAAGAATGGATATTGTTGTGAAAGTAGGGAGTATAGTTGATGATTGCTGAATCAGTTTCAAAAAATGTAATATATTAATTGTGAATTTATATATCTCTCGGGTATTACCTACCCGTTAAAAAAAATTCACAGTTAATATTTTGTACAAAAAGAAGTTTATTACAGTCTTTATGAAAATATATGTGTATATTTTCTTTAGATGTAATATAGATTTAACGAGTTAATATTAAATTAAACTCATTTGTTTTATGGTTGGAACTAAAATTGAGTAATCCCTAAAAATTTATAAATTGCATAAGTATTTCTTTAATAATATTGAAATTATGAATCATTACTTTGTAATTTGTTAGTTTTCGTGAAATTCTTGTGAACTTCGCAAGATACGAATGATGTTATTTGAAAAGTTTCGAGTACATCGATGATGAAAGTGTAAAATCAAACATATATTCGAATAATACACTTGATTTATTATGAATTGGAATTTTATTGAATTGAGACAGAGATTGTAATTAACGATGGTTAAGTTGTGGACGAAGGACGTACATCATTGCATATTTGTAATATGAATTAACTGAGTAGTTAAGATTCACACATAATAGCTTAGTACGGGAAGATTTATTATGGTTTAAAAATTTATACATATAAAATAACATATAAATCTTTCGATTGGAAATGAGTCAATACTTCATAACTCGTTGATACAATATATTTGTTGTTGATTCGTAATGATGTCCATAATGATTCTTGAACTGACAGAGTTTGTGATGTTACAGGTGCTGTTGATTCTGACGATACTGACGGCACTGACTGTGTTGATGATGCTACGGTCTTGTTGATGCTGTTGGTAAAACAATTCTAGCTTGTAAATCGTACACCATTTTCGATCAAAGTTTCTACTCTACCATCTCCGTTCACTCATCCGATTTGCGGTAAGAATTAAATAATCTCTAAGATTTTGGAGATTACATAACTGCCGCAGAGATATCTCTTCAATGAAGTTTATGAATTAATACTTCATCGTTTGTTGTTGTTGATATTCCTGGATATTTACAGAGCGTATGACGTTGATGTTTGAGATACAGATTGTGATGTTGCGATGTGGGATGTGGATGTTGTTGTTGGTGGTGGTGATGGTACAGTTGGTGTTGCTGATGGTGGTACTGTTTATGCTGCTGGTGTTTGTAACCTTTGCACCATATTCTCCAAAGCCACTACCTGAGCGCGAAGCTCGTTGACTTCTTCTATTACACCGGGGTGATTGTCGGTTCGGACGAGCGGATAAAAAAATCTAGAATTTGGTGTAGTATGTAATCGTGACGAGACACTCTAGAAATAAGAGAGAAAATGGTGTTTCGGATAGGTTCGCCGGTAAGTGCTTCAGGTTCTTCGCCAAGAGGGCAATGTGGTGGATGGAAGGGATCACCTTCTTCTTGTCTCCAATTATTGAGGAGGCTACGAACCTATCCCCAATTCATCCAGAATAGATGATGGATAATTGGTTGATCCATTCCGGTCACACTGCTTTCGGAGCTTGAGTGGGATTCCATATCAGAATTCGAGGGACTTGAACTAATGACGAATTCCATTTCGTTTGATTGAATAAAGGATTTTTTGATATGAAATGATTTTTTGGCTATCGGGTGGTATTCTAATTACATAGAATATCTATATACATAGCGCAAAAGATTTCGTAGATTACGGAGGAATTTACGGGATATGTCAGGAAAAGTTTACAGTAACAGATACGCTAAGATATGGATTAGCAGATACGCTAAGATATGAATTTTGTCTATACACTATTCATACAATCAATGCAGTAAGACGTGTCTAGACTAAGAATAATAAGCAGGCAATTTTCGACAAAAATGATAAGCAAACTTTTGACATGCAGACACGGTCGAAGTCCAGGCTCACTAATGCATCCTAACGACTATCAGTTAGACACACTAATGCAGACCTGGTTTGCTAAGACCACCGCTCTGATACCAACTGAAAGGACCCGTTCATATACATTATAAACGATTCACAATAGTTGATTACAACGCGAGGTATTTAACCTCTATATGATACATTTTACAAACATTGCATTCGTTTTTAAAAGACAAACTTTCTTTACAACGAAAGTTGACGGCATGCACACCATTTCATAATACATCCAACTATAATTGGCTTAATAATAATCTTGATGAACTCAATGACTCGAATGCAACATCTTTCAAAATATGCCATGAATGACTCCAAGTAATATTCTTAAAATGAGCTAATGCACAGCGGAATATTTCTTTAATACCTGAGAATAAACATGTTTTAAAGTGTCAACCAAAAGGTTGGTGAGTTCATAGGTTTATCATAACAATCATTTCAATATATTAATAGACCACAAGATTTCCGTTTATAAATATATGTACACTCGCAAGTGTATAAAAGTATTCTATAAGTTGTAGGCACCCGGTAACAAGCCTTAACGTTCATGTTTTACCCTCTGAAGTACACCAGATCAGGTGTGTTTAAAATAACCTCGAAGTACTAAAGCATCCCATAGTCAGGATGGGGTTTGTCAGGCCCGATAGATCTATCTTTAGGATTCGCGCCTACCGTACATAGACAAGTAGTTTAATGTTACCAAGCTAAGGGTATATTTCTGGTTTAAACCCACATAGAATTAGTTTTAGTACTTGTGCCTATTTCGTAAAACATTTATAAAAACAGCGCATGTATTCTCAGTCCCAAAAATATATATAAAAGGGAGCAAATGAAACTCACCATACTGTATTTCGTAGTAAAAATACATATAACGTCATTTAATAAGTGCAAGGTTGGCCTCGGATTCACGAACCTATATTAATTATATATATTTATATGTTGGTCAATATTTGTCTAACAATTTTTGGTCAAGTCATAGTGTACCACAATCCTAATGCTCGAGACTAATATGCAAAAGTCAACAAAAGTCAACTTGACCCAAAATGACTTCTAAAATTTATACGTGTTTATTATATAACTTAACTATAGTCATTTTATATATTTAAATATATTTATTAGATTTTATGATAATAAAAGTCATTTATTAATAAAAATTTATATTAACGTTTATATATGATAAAATATACTTTTATATATCTTAAGTAGTAAAATTTATAAAGTTCACTTAATATCGTAAAACTATAGTGGTAAGTATTATTAATGTAATTATATTATGCGTGGTGAAAAATATCTTTGTATCCCCTATTTATTTGATAAAATAATATTGATCATAATAATAATAAGTAAAAGTTGTATTATTTTGTAATAATAATTATTATTATTCTATAAAAAATAACAATATTCATATTTACTAAAAATGGTATTATGATAAAATGATAATACTAACATAATAGTAATAATGATATTTTATAATAACAATGATATTTCTATTAAAATAATAACGACGATAGTAATAATAATCATTTTAACAATAATACTAAAATTCAGTTGACTATAACTTCTAATCCGTTCATCGAAACCATTCGATATCTAAATGAAAAGTTCTTAATTTTAGCTTTCCAATGACATGCATATCATATACCCTATCTCAGTAGCATATGTATCTAATTCAGGATTCAACAAACCTATCTAAGGACAATATCGAATGTACAAGCATGCATAATCCTATATACTCGAGCACTAGTCAGGGATACACTATTGATATATAAAAGTTAAGTTATGAGTGCTCACGTATCAATATTGAGATTCAATATTGCAGGAAAGTATGTAGACACAACGGAGATGATAAATACTAGATTGACCTCACGAGCATACCCATGAACCATACCCATCACCTCCATAGCTATAACCAATAATTTCCTTAGCTTCGACTCATTCAAAAAACTATTTTGAAATCACTCGGACATCACTCCGTCGTAATATTTTATGTATACTAATAATATCTTAAAATAATACAGAGCAAATATATATATATATATATATATATATATATATATATATATATATATATATATATATATATATATATATATATATATATATATATATATATATATATATAATCGATTGAGAGAGTTTAGAGAAATATATTTTCAAGTTTATATGAAATAATGAAACCTATTGAATTCTATTTATAATAGATTTTTGAATTATTAAAGTAAATTATTAAAGTATGAATTATTAAAGTGAATTATTAAAGTATGAATTATTAAAGTGAATTATTAAAGTATGAATTATTAAAGTGAATTATTAAAGTATGAATTATTAAAGTGAATTATTAAAGTATGAATTATTATAGTGAATTATTAAAGTTAAAGTAAGTAAAAGTAAAGTAAAGGTAAAGTTAAAGTATAGTAAAAGTATAAAAACTATGTATATATAATACGCGTATAAATATATATAATATTAATTTAAATCGTTATATATATTTAATGAAATAAAATATAAATATTGTTATATTTATTATACTGGTTAAGTAATGAGTTGTCAAAAGTGATTCTAGATATTTATAAAAGTTATATACCTTTTAATAATAAAGTTCTTTTTAAACTGAAAACGTTTTTGTACGTTTGAAAATAGATTAATAGAATATTATGGAAACCAATTCTCCACTAGCTTTTGTCTAACTTTCGTAAATGACACTTTTTATTTTTATTTATAAATAGCTTTACAAATTATTCCGAATATCGTTAAGAGGAATAGATTTTCTCAAATCATAGTGGACCTCTCAACAGAGACTTGTAATCATAATTCAATGTTTCTGATAATTTAATCATTTAATATATATTTTTTTTCGTCGATAATCATATTGAAACAAATACGTTCCTATAAAGCATTATACGTTTAAATACTTTGTTGACATTTTCAATTTATAACATATACACATATACATATATGTTCATTTAATGGTTCGTGAATCATTGGAATTTGGTCAAGGTTTAAATGAATGTATAAACATAGTTTAAAATCCTTGAGATTTAACTTAACAAACATTGCTTATCGTGTCAGAATAATATAAAGATAAAGTTTAAATTTAGTCAGAAATTTCCGGGTCGTCACAGATGTGCACGCACACATCGAACCAAATAAAGGAGTATGTGTATCACCAAAAGTACGTGTGGCTGCAAAAAATAATACGCCTGAAGAATTCATTATAGGGAAAAGTGTGCGCACTCGAACATCTCCTGACGTCATTCAAACATGGTTGTTGGGAGGAGGTAAATTACATACTTAACACCTAAAAGTTAAATGTTTTACTCTAAGCTAAATTGAAATTTATTTTCGGACAATATATCAGCAGGGGTTTTGTGGCATTTAAAACAACGACAATCGAGTAATGGGTGGAACAAACACCAAATCAATAGTAAACCTCTGAAGACAGTTCGTAAAAATGATTGAGGGAAATGGAAAAGAGTCAAAGGAAAATACAAATCTGCCAAAGAGTAACTGGTTTAAAACACAAGAAGGCGATGAGTCTGGCATATTAATAGCGGTAAAAGAAGTAAATAATAAAATGCCCAGAAGTTACTGCGCGGTGGATAACCCAGATAATATGGTCACTGGAAAAAACAACAAAGAGGGCACGATGGCTTGAAAATAATTCGGAAGGATGCGCCTTGCATGCATAAATCTAGAAGGTGCAAAAGAGCAAAAGTTATCAACAGTAGGATTGATCACCCAGACATCTGTTGAAATTTTGTTATCATTACTATGTTTTTATTAATTACTTTTGTAGTTTGAATTATTTTTAATAAATTGAATAAAGCAATTTAAGACAATAATGTTTAAATTTAATTACGGAGCCCCAGGCTGCACAGGGATACACTCCAAATCCCAAGTGGCATAGTTTAGTTTGGTTACTAATACTATTTTCAACGGTGACAGTAGTAAAACATTGGATTACTTGTTAATAACACGGACATTGGTTTGTCCAGAAGACTCTTGAGATAAGCATTGGATTGCTTATATAAATGGATTAGACATTCGATTGTCAATGCGTATAAACACTTATAAAATTTTATAATGGTCAAGAGTATAAAGTATAAGCATTGGTTTGCTTTTTTAGCGCATAGCATTGGGTTGATAAGACGCTAGAATAAAAGACTACATGCGAATTGAGGGGTCGCTCCCGCCATACTCAAATAGCATTTATTTGAAAGATATAATGCACATACAAATGCAGGAAGTTAAAAAACCTCTTATAAACTTGTATATAGGTGCGAAAGCATATAACATAATTTCAATATAAAAAGTAAATATGCAACGGATACAGGCGACCACAACAGGGTGCAAAAACATTTAATATGTGCTCAAAGTACTACAAATTATACTAGATTATGAAAAAGTGCTAATACCTACGAAGGAAAATTCTACTCTGGCAACCAGAGATTAAGAGGATTACCTTCTATATAAATACTAATATAATAGGGTTGGCTTGGCTGGAACGTTTCCCTACACAAAGGAGAATATACCATGCTCGAATGCAGCGATCAGACGCATATCCTGCTTTAAAACATAAATAAATAGATATAGATATAGGGATGCGAAGCCCTCAAACTGCTGGGCCCATCCCTCACTGACTCAAACAACCTGGATGCGGACAACCATTGTCCCTCCAATCGAAGCCGCATGCAAGCCTATGCAAGCATGTCATCAATCACCTGACGGGACGAAAAGTCCCCATTCTCAGCTAATTCCTCCAAACGAGGAATTCTCAAATTCGCTAAATCAGTACAGGCCTCACTGCATTTCCCAGCGGCATCTTCCACAAGCTCGTTCAAAATAGGTACTGGAATAATGTCCGGTACACCAAGTTTTGATTTCACAACATCCCAGAAAAGGGACCGCTCATACGCACGTGTAGCTAGTTTGGCTTGACCAAAAGGAATGCGAACACTCGGGCAGGCCATGATATGCTTAGCAATTTCAGGGATACCAGATCTCAAAATTGAGTACTCAGATTGGAGGCTTGCGCATTTGGCCTTAAGATTATCACACTCACTAACAACCGCTTGGTGCTTCGTATCCAGTTCATCAAAATACTTTTTAAGCTGGTAATTATCAGATGATGCAGTACCAAGTTGTAAAGACAGGTCATTCACTTGAGTCTCAAGATAAGCTCGAATGGTTTCCGAACGCTTTATTTCATTGATCAAACGCTGACATTCACCCTCAAGATGAGAATTTCTCCCCTCCGCACTCAAACGAGCTGCAACAGCCCGGTGTAACTGTTCAGATATCTGTTTCTGTTCAGCCTCAAGTTTCGAAAACTCTTTTTGTTCACGCGACAGATGTTTGTGGCCAAGAATTATGGAATTGGATTTCTGCTTCAAGCGGCTAATATCTTTAGCAAGATTGAACATCATAGCATGTGTGCCAATAAAAAGATCTTGCTCTGGAGATAGATGCTCAAACTTCGCAGTAAGGTTGGAGGGAGCACATGCACCAAGATGCGAAAACTGTTGAGCGAAGGTAGGCACATATATCTTAAAAACTAGTCAAAATAATCCAGATTCATGTCAGGTGATAAGGAGAAACTGATAGGGATGTTAAGTCGAGCACGCTTGTTACGGTTGGTGTCCAATGAAGGAGCATTAGCGTACAAATCTGTGCACCTTTGAAATTGTGAAAGCGTACGGGAAAGATTGGGATCAACAATTGATTGACCGGAGACATGAGAATTTGGGGCAGTATTCCCTCGTGTCTGAGACGCCTGGGTGTCTGGAGCAATATCACGATTTTCAGATTCAACCTCCTGATCAATTTCAATCGGCTCACTAATATCTGAAAAAATCGAAAGCAGCATTTAACAAAAATAATAATAAAATAACTTTAAATGCAGAATTAATGCTAAAGGGTGCATAACAAGTACTTACCAATAATTGGCCTTTTCTCGACCGCTTTAGATGTCTCCACAATAGGAGACTGCTGAATTCCAACAAAAGAAGATACATCAGTTTCTTTTTTTTTACGCAGGCTGGTTGTTCTGTGCTTCGAAGTTGCAAGGGCAGCTGGAATAGTTGGAACCTTAATAGCCTCAGGTTGAACATTGGGGTCAGTGTCATGCAGATCTTTTTGACCAAAAACAACATTATCGGATGCCTTCAACAGCATAAACTCTTTCAAATCCATTTCTGCAATATAAGACAAAATAAAATTATAAGAAAAAAGGGGTTAAATATACGCCGAAGGTAATACAGATAAAAAAGGGATATACCTTTCTTGTTTCTAATAATAACAGGACGCTTATCAGAGCACGCCTAGTGGGTTGAAATGCAGCTAAGAACTAGAGGGACATTCGGATAAACACGAGATGGAAGAAGGAGATTAAGGCAAGACTTGTAAAATTTGTATTCCTCAGAAAGAATCGGCAAAAGTTTATTTTTCTCCCTTTTTTTACCAGAATACCAGACAAGAATGCTATTCTACTCTTCAGAAATACAAGTAGTTTTAACAAAGAAAAAGGATTTTTTCCACATCCCCTTCACACCCTGTTTTGAAGTAACACAAAACTTGGAGACATTGTCAAAAGAATACCAACTCTCATCACTCATTGACGCATGAAACAGGTTGGTAAAAATGGATAAAGAAGGTTTGCGACCGTTGGAACAACACCACATTTCAAAAATAGAAATGCGATTGGCACCATAAGGGTGCAGTTGGCTAATACCAACTGAATAATGACAAAGAACCTTCATGAAGAAAGGGGTAGGAGGAATACGGGTGTTACCGAGCTCCACAACCTTGTCATAAATAGCAATCATATGCTCCGGCGGCTTGTTAGACCGTTGGCCTTTTAACGGGGCAGCCGAAGAATATTTTCGATGGGGGGATATTGATCGATGATTCGGCGAATCTCTGCTTCGGTAATAGAAGATTCTATATCCTTCACGTTCTTCTCAGAAGACATGGTAGATTGATGCAAGATTTAAAGCGTAAATATAGAAAATGAAAGAAAGAAAGTACGGACCTTCAGGTAAATAAATACAAACGGAAAAGCAAACGGTTGCCGGAAAAAGAGCAAAATTTGAAGTAAGAGAGGAGCGTGCAAAACCAAAAAAGGGTAAATTAAGTATTTATAGGCAAAGGAAAATTGAAAATGACATGGTCAATTTCTGAGCGTACACGTGTATCAATCTACAAAAATTGATTGACAAATTGGCGTACGATAGAAACTCCAGGCAGTTGCATATGTTTTCATCATTATCTCCAGGATAAATAATGATAGTTTGTCACCTCGGGTATAGGAATTATAGTTGAAAGGACGATTTTTTAACTATACGAATATATTGCATTAAATGCAAACGGCGGTTGGTTACACATACACGCATATAATATCCTACGTGTATTACCAATATGTTAAAATGAATAATTGTGTGATCCAGTGTAATCATTGGGCATTATTTTGTGATACTATTTTATTTTTAGTTCGACGCTATACACTCATTGACATTGTATATAATGTACATCGAACTGGGGGGACTTAATGATACGCATATCCGCATAACTATGCGGATTACGCACCCAAAAGTCCTGACCCGCACATAATTGCCATGAAAGACATGTGGCACGGGTATAGCTACACTCTAAGCGCCTATACCATCTGATATGAGTTTCGTATACTTGCATAAGGGTCCAGTACATTCTAGAAGAATGTACGATATAATCAATTCGGATTCTATTCCTTAAATAACGAAAGTTAGTTGGGATAAGATTGCATTTAATTAGGGAAAGGATTCTATTGAAACCCTAATTCGTGAGCCTATAAATACATAGCTCATAAACCCTAAAAACACATTCGATTACTAATACATAACAAAAGCATACACATCATCATCATACGAACAAAGCTTCATACGATCTAACACGTAAAGACTTTCAAGTATGTCTTGAACTATAAAACCTTCATATCTTTGGGCCACTCAACCTCGTATGCTGGGTTGTTGGTGGACTCTCAAATCGGCCACCCTGTCGGAATCGAAAGGATACCGATGTGGGTTATCCATGACTAAGTGTCGGAGGTCCGAATGTTGTTAGTCCTTAAACCCTATTATGCACTCAAGCGTAGGTTCACCTTGACCTCGTGAAAATATGCTTGATCAAGTATAGATTTCTTAAATATATTCAAATTACTATATTTATAATTATGTTTTAAATAACAAGCTTTATTAGTTAGATAAATATATTAATTATATATATTGAAACAAATAAACTTAAAGTATTATATTATACATTTAATACTTTGTTAATGTTGACATATCATGTTCGAAATCATTTATATTCAATATACTCTAAATATTCAAAATAACAAGTTTTAGTTATTATAAGTTATCTTAAATCACATAACAGTTTATTAGTATATTTAATTATATATAATTATTTATATATACATTTCTGTTTACAATTAAAGGTTCATGAATCATCGGAAATAGTCAAAGGTTAAATGAATATATGAAACAGTTCAAAATTTTTGAGATTCAACATTACAGACTTTGCTTATCGTGTCAAAAATATTAATTCGTATTGAGAGTTTGATTCAAAATTAGTCAAAATTTTCCCGGTCGTCGCAGTATTATTAGTATTAATATTATTATAATTATTAAGAAGATTATTATTAAGTAAATTTAATATCATAATTGTTATTTATCCTTATTATTATTATTATTATTATTATTATTCTTATTATTATTATTATTATTATTATTCTTATCATTATTATTATTATTACCATTATTATTATTATTACTTTTATCATTATTAGAATTATCACGACTTTTATCATAAATAGTATTTTATCATTTTAAGAATATCATTTTTATTAAAATTAACACTATTATAAAAATTATTATTTTTACTAAAAAATTATCATTTTTATTATTATTATTAAAATTATCATTGTTTTTAACATTATTATTATCATTTTTATCAACATTATTATTATAATTATTAACATTAATATTATTATCATTATCAAGTATTATTATTAAGTATTTTTAATTATAATTATTATTATTATTATCATTAACCCTAATTATTATTTTCATTATAATTATTATTTTTACAAACAAGAGATATTTAAATAAAAATATACTTATTACATATATTATAAGTATACTAATATTACATAGTATTATATTTTTAATATATTAACTAATATAATATTATTTATATAACATTAATTAAATTATATATCATATAAGTATTATAAGTATTTATATAATTATATATAAAGATATTAATCTTAATACATTATAAAATGTAAACTTAGTTAATTAATATTACAATGTGTTAATATATATATATATATATATATATATATATATATATATATATATATATATATATATATATATATATATATATATATATATACTTGATAAAGGTTCGTGAATCCGAGGCCAACACTGCATTGTTCAGTTCCGTCATATGCATATTTTTACTACAAAATATCGTATCGTGAGTTTCATTTTCTCCCCTTTTAAATGCTTTTGTAATATATTTTTGGGACTGAGTATACATGCGCTGCTTTTATAAATGTTTGACGAAATAGACACAAGTACTTAAAACTATATTCTACCTTTAGATTAGGAACCTGAATATCGCCCCTTTTAGCTCGGTAGCCTAAGAATTAGGGAAATGGCACCTAATTGACGCGAATCTTAAAGATAGATCTATGGACACAAACAAGCCCCAGACAGAGAATTTGAACTGCTTTAGTACTTTGACTTTTATATCATAACTGATGAGAGTCATGGTATGATGGGGGATATTCTATATGCATCCAGTTAGTGTCGGTTACCAGGTGTTTAATCGTATGAATGGATTTTTCAGCAGTGAGCAGACTTGCACAGATTGATTATGAAAAATGAAATCTTGTGGTCTATTAAAATTATTGAAATGATTGTTTATGATAAACCTATGAACTCACCAACCTTTTTGGTTGACACTTTTAAGCATGTTTATTCTCAGGTATTAAAGAAATCTTTCGCTGTGCATTTACTCAATTTAAAGATATTACTTGGAGTCGTTCATGACATATTTCAAAAGACGTTGCATTCAAGTCGTTCGAGTTCAAAAAGATTATTATTGAGTCAATGGCAGATTAGTCATTCATATTATAGGAATCATATATCATTTGTATCGAAAGGTTGTATTTTGAAATGAGTTTGTCTTTTAAAAGAATGCAATGTTTGTAAAACGTTTCATATAGAGGTCAGTACCTCGCAATCGGACCAGATGTTGATGACTTCGGACAGGTGGAATAGGACGGGTCATCACATATTTTAAACGTAATGGACACAAATACATACTAAATTCTACACTGAGTTTGAACCAAAAATCCCTTAGCTTTGGTAACTAGTAACTGCCAGTTATAAGAACTGGTGGGCGCGAGTAGTTGTATATGGATTCATAGGGCTTGACATCCCCGTCCGTTCTAGGTATAGAGACCCTAGCCTGAACTATAAAGCAGACGTATGCTATTTGAGTTTAGTACACGTTGGTTTGCATGTATTGTACGTGTTGGTTATATGTATGTTAAAATAGGGGTACTTATTATATATACGTTAAGTTTAGTTACCAAGACACTCAATTTCGTAGAATATTTTGATAAAGGTTTTGGATGAAACAACTGAAATCTTGTGGTCCACCTTTATATACAGATTATGCGCAATATTAAACTATGAACTCACCAACCTTTGTGTTGGTACTTTTAGAATGTTTATTCTCAGGTCCCTAGAAGTCTTTCGCTGTTTTCTTATACATTATACAAGCTATGTACTTGGAGTAATACATGCTGCATTCACAAAATTATCACTATGTATCTTATTTTTACTGTATTGTCAACAGATGTATTATTAAAAACTACTATTTACGGTGATTGTTTATACATAGAAATCATCAAATGTCGAAAACCTTATATATATATATATATATATATATATATATATATATATATATATATATATATATTCAACTGATAGTGTACATTTTCAAAAGAATGCAATGTTTACAAAACGTATCATATAGAGCTCAATACCTCGTAATGAAATCGATGAATAATGTTGTTGAGTCCCCAAAATGATTAAGGATTTAATTATGATAAAACTGTAATTTATTTGCACTAAAATGTTATGTGCAGCCAGCACAAGTTTGTTTATGTATAGACAGCAAATATTGCTATGTCAAGTGTTCGGTATGCTGCCTAGTCTACCAGCACAAGGTAGAGTGTATTCTTTGAATCAGCACAGGATGAGTACTCAGCAATTCAAGAATATCAAGTGACTCAGCACAAGAAGAACCAGTAAATCTGGTAAGCAGCATACAACACAAGACAACCATGCTCCATTACAAGCATGGTGGTTTCCCGAGTGGTCTACATCAATTGTACTATTCAACAGAAGTCAAAGACAAAGTTGAACAGGAAAGGACACGCGTCAGCGGCTGACAAGTGACCTTACAAGACCACGTGGGAATGCAGAAGTTTAACACATGTGCAGACATATGCTATACATTGTCAATGCCTAGGAAACACAACATTCTATTTGTTTAAACCAATAGTGGTGGCAAACCAAATTGGGGTGTTCCTGCAAATAGCTACCAAAGAGGAAAGAGGAGAGCACACTCTCTGATGCAGTTGTCCTCACAAGTACAGACATCCTATGTACCAGTGGACAATAGAACCATTACACGGTTAATTAGACTACTATAAATTGTTGTATCCACTATTGTAACAACTAGTGGTGTGGGTTTTGTTATTTAGAGTCCAAAACGTGTAATAGCTTTAAGTTTATCCTCATAGCTATATGCTTAGGTAAATCTGTATCAACCATCATTTCGCCAAGGATAGTTGTAATTCTTTGTGATTTAATCAATAAAGAATAACAGTTGAAAAATTACCTTTGACTCTATTTAAATTATGACGACCCAGGAATTTCCGACTAAATTTGAACTTAATCTTTATATGATTTCGATATGATAAGCAAAGAATGTATTATTGAGTCTAGAAAATTTTGAAACGATGTTCATATATTCAATTGACCTTCGACTGCTCTCGGCGATTCACGAACAATTAAGTGTAAATAGATATGTGTGTATGTATATATAAATAATAATTTGAAATATAATTTGAAGTATTATATGTTGTTGTTATTAAAAATTAATAAAATAAAAATAGGATATTATAATAATTATTATTTAAAATATATCTCTATATATAAATAAAGTATATTATAAATAAATGTTAAATGATTGTAATACTCGTTTGATGTTTCGATTGATATTAAGCAAGTTAAATTCGAACTTATATGATTTTAAACTAAACGGTGATCCGAAAATGGATTATATAAATTACAGGCTTATTAAATATATATTTAGAAGCTATTTATTAAATTTTAAATTTTTTTATATTTTATTTGAGGTTGGGAGTGAATAATTAATGTAATTTTTATTTAATAGTTGATGATCGAATTTTATACCATAATGACCAAAATAAATAAAGATAATTACGGTGAAAGTTTGAGATTTTTCTGAAGACTTTTATCCGCCACTAATTAATAATGGAGCACGAAATAACAGTGCATGCTAATAGTGTCGGTTGATGAATTACAGCTCACCCGGCTGCTTTGCCGTTCTTCTTAAAGTCACATGTATTAAAATTTATTATTTATTATAATTATATTATTATTATTATTAAATTCTCATTACCGAGATCACCTTTTATATATACATTTACATTCACATTTACATGAATCATATATAATTACAACTTACTCGATCAATTACACTAACAAACCCACTAATTATTGTTTCCCATTTCCCTGTCCAAGACCATCACCCAATGTACCAACTACAAGTCTTCTTTTCATTATATTAAAAATATGCATATACTTATAGTTATGAAAGGCATTACAAGTAAATGAAAAACACACACCATCTTCTTCCTCCTTTTTTTATTTTGTTACACGACACCATGCCACCAAAACTCGATCTCACCATCGGCCACTCTACAACCGTGAACCGTTACCATTTACTATCACCTTAAATCCACTAAACCCGTCACCCAGCTGCAGGTTTACATCCACCACCACTGATGCTGCAACAACTATATTGTGGTAAACCGCCACCCAAAAGCCATTCTCAAACCCCATGATTTCTGCTGCTATCAATTTGCTCCACTTTTGTTTGCTTTGGTCGAAAACCACCTTGCAACACCCATATCCCCAACTTCTTATGCACCCAAAACAAAACCCACCAACACTCAAACTATCTATATATCTATCCCTGTTTTGTTTCAACTACAATCAAAAGACACAAACACTCTCCTTCGAAGAACCATTGGTTGCTGCTTAATGTTTTCTTGTTTCATTCGTGCATTACCCAAACCGCCACTCAACATCACCTACAACCATCGCTACCCTCACCATTCTACTAGATCATCATAACCACACACCATCTTTGGTCACCATTTAAACACCACCATGACCATAGCCAAACCACCACAATTGCTATTATCTTGTTGCTACACGAACTGTACCTATTTCTGGTTCGAACACGATTAACCACCTTGAACCCGTTACCACCTTACAACCTTCATCAAAACAACCATCTCCATCAAACCAACATCATCATCTTCGTAAACCCACATGAAATTATTTTTTCTTCTTATTCGTTCCTACTGCAGCTGCCATATTTTTTTTTAAACGATAAAGATGATGATAATTAATGGTGATGATGAATAAAGATGATAAAGTGTACATGAATGGAACTAGTGAGTGTTTATTTTCCTTATAACCGACAATTACCAAATATATAAACCCCACATATGCAACTTGTGAATATAACAGCTATTTCATTAAAAAAAAATTCGGTCGAGCTTAGTTAGGGAACCAAACAGCCCACCAATTTATTTTTGGGCTTATTAAATGGTTATTTTGGGCTTCAAAATATTTAAATGATTGGGCCATATCCAATTAATATATGATGGTGAGGGAGCTGCTTGACAATGAAAGAAGATGATAAGATCGAATGTGATGATGATTGAAAGGACCCGTTCATATACATTATAAACGATTCACAATAGTTGATTACATCGCGAGGTATTTGACCTCTATATGATACATTTTACAAACATTGCATTCGTTTTTAAAAGACAAACTTTCTTTACAACGAAAGTTGACGGCATGCACACCATTTCATAATACATCCAACTATAATTGACATAATAATAATCTTGATGAACTCAATGACTCGAATGCAACGTTTTTCAAAATATGCCATGAATGACTCCAAGTAATATCCTTAAAATGAGCTAATGCACAGCGGAAGATTTCTTTAATACCTGAGAATAAACATGCTTTAAAGTGTCAACCAAAAGGTTGGTGAGTTCATTAGTTTATCATAATCAATCATTTCCGTAATAGTAATAGACCACAAGATTTCAGTTTCCATAAATATCCGTACACTCGCAAGTGTTTAAAAGTATTCTATAAGTTGTAGGCACCCGGTAACAAGCCTTAACATTCATGTTTTACCCTCTGAAGTACACCAGATCAGGTGTGTTTAAAATAACCTCGAAGTACTAAAGCATCCCATAGTCAGGATGGGGTTTGTCAGGCCCAATAGATCTATCTTTAGGATTCGCGCCTACCGTACATAGACAAGTAGTTTAATGTTACCAAGCTAAGGGTATATTTCTGGTTTAAACCCACATAGAATTAGTTTTAGTACTTGTGCCTACTTCGTAAAACATTTATAAAACAGCGCATGTATTCTCAGCCCAAAAATATATATTGCAAAAGCAATTAAAAAGGGAGCAAATGAAACTCACAATACTGTATTTCGTAGTAATTATGTATATGACAGCACTGAACAAGTGCAGGGTTTGTCTCGGATTCACGAACGTATCAATATTGTGATTCAATATTGCAGGAAAGTACGTAGACGCAACGAAAATGATAAACGTTAGGTTGACCTCACGAGCAATACCCTCGATCAATACCCATAACCTCCATAGCTATAACCCATAATTTCCTTAGCTCTATCCCGTTTGAAAACTTATTTTGAAATCGTCTGAGTATAACTCTGTCGTAGTATTTTATGTATACTAATAATATCTTAAAATAATACAAAGGAAATATATATACGTAATTCGATTGAGAGAGTTTAGAGAAATATATTTTCAAGTTTCTATGAAATAATGAAACCTATTCAATTCTATTTATAATAGATTTTTGAATTATTAAAGTGAATTATTAAAGTATGAATTATTAAAGTGAATTATTAAAGTATGAATTATTAAAGTGAATTATTAAAGTGAATTATTAAAGTATGAATTATTAAAGTGAATTATTAAAGTATGAATTATTAAAGTGAATTATTAAAGTGAATTATTAAAGTATGAATTATTAAAGTATGAATTATTAAAGTTAAAGTAAAATAAAAGTAAAGTAAAGGTAAAGTTAAAGTATAGTAAAAGTATAAAACTATATAGGTATAATACGCGTATAAATATATATAATATTAATTTAAATCGTTATATATATTTAATAAAATAAAATATAAATATCGTTATCTTTATCATACTGGTTAAGTAATGAGTTGTCAAAAATGGTTCTAGATATTTATAAAAGATATATACGTTTTAATAATAAAGTTCTTTTTAAACTGAAAACGTTTTTTGTACTTTTGAAACTAAATCAAATAAATATGATAATTTTGTTTTCCAAAACTAAATATATTTAAGAATCATTTTGTTAAAAGGTTAAAATAATGGAAATCATTATATCACAAAATATTTTAGAAAAGTAGAATTATATATATTCATAATAGGTTTCAAGTTTTTAAATTACAGTTTGTTGGTGAAGCATGGGATAAAGTCCAAAGGTTAAATAAACGTATGAAATCATCTTAATGAAAAATGTCGAGTTACTTAACTTGTCGATATCCAACATCTAAGTTATTTACACTCCACGTTCTTATTTTCATATTAAATAAAATGAAAGTTAACATAGTTATCTTATCAAGGTCACGAGGAAAATATTATAAAACATGCCTTGGAAATTAAACAGGAATTTCCACTAACCCTTGTCTAGTTCCCGTTAATTGACACATTTATTCTTATTTATAAATCACTTTACCATTTTCCGAATGTTGTCAAAAAGAATAGATTTCTTAAATCACAGTGGACCTCATAACATAGGCCCGTAATAATATCATAATGTATCTGATAATTCAATCATTTGATATTATCTCTTAATTCTGTCGATAAATATATCGAAACAAATACGTTCATGTAAAGTATCATATATCTAATACTTTGTTAATGTTTTCAGTTAATATTATATATTATATATATACATATCTATATACTCATAATTGTTCGTGAATCGTCGAACACAGTCAAAGGATAATTGATTACATGAATGTAGTTCCAAACTTTTTGAGATTCAACATTACAAATTCTGCTTATCGTGTCGGAAACATATAAAGGTTAAGTTTAAATTTGGTCCGAAATTTCCGGGTCGTCACAATGATGATAAGAGTTTAGATGATAATTGATGATAACGATATGAAATGAGGAGATGAAGAGGAAAATTTAAACAGATTTAAAGACGAGTTATATATATATTTTAGTATGGTATAATTTCTGAATAACAAAGATGGACAAATGGTTAAGGGTGTGTTGGGTGAACTAGAGGTCGCGGGTTCGAACCCAGGCTCTGGCATTTTTTTTTTTAGAAAAAGAGGAAAATGGGATAGAATATGACGCTGGTTAAATGGATTTGTTTAGCAGATTAAAATAGAAAAACATGTTAGCTTGGATGGTTAGGGGCATTGCGGGTGAGCGAGAGGTCTTGAGTTCGAACTTGGTCCAGGGCATTTCTTTTTAGAAAAAGCTTTTAAAGGGGTATATACTCTTATTTTTTATTTCTATCATTATTATTATTATTATTGTTATTATTATGATTTTTATTGTTATTTTTATTATTTTATTTATTGTATTAATAATATTATTAACATTAATATGACTATGAACATGTTAACTAAATTCATGTTACTAAATTAATAATAAAAGTGATGTGAGAAAAATTATGGAAAAATAGTTATAATTATAGGAAGACAGGTACACTTATGAAAACGATTACGAAAATAAGTTATAAAAACTGTAGTCTTAAGTTTAGAAATCAAACATAAAGCTTATGATAAAATTGATTATTATTATTAACACTGTTATTATTATCATTATATTATTAAAGTAAATTATCTTTTTATTTAAAACTACCCTTTATACTAAAATAAACATTATTACTATTACTATTATTATTATTATTATTATTATTATTATTATTATTATTATTATTATTATTATCATACTTACCATTATTATCGTCACAGTACCTACCCGTTAAAGAAATTTCCTCCCGAAATTTGATCGAGGTCGTCATGGCTAACAATAAGAATGTTATTATGACGAATATAAGTTGATTCATAGGGTTTTATCATGATTGAGAAATATGGATAAAATAATTCGATTTCTCGAAACGTATGAGTGAAGCTATCGTAAAAGAGTGAAATGAGAAAATAGGAATTCGTCTTATCTTTTGACGTCATCACGGTTGATCTCCGGATTAAAGAAAATCTTTGTAATCTATATAGGATTTGATTCTTCGGTGATTAAGGAAATTATGATCCTCTTCGATTTAATGCGATGATTCATCTCGATTTTTCTGTCGGATATTTCACTATAAATCCATCTCCTTCGTTTCCTTTTAATTCACACCTTCTATTCTTTCTCCCTCAATTCTTACTTTAAAATTATTCGTCAATATGCTTCATCCAGTGCTGATTCTCGATATACTCCTCACTTTCATATCTGTCGTTCTTCTTTTTCATCTACCTTCGGAAGATTCTATTTACTTCTACTATACTCTTGGTTTTATAGTGTTTTTAGTTCTCCCGTGTCTTTATATTGCTATATGCATCGATATATACGGTTTATAGTTTCTGGGTTGTTGTTGGGTTTTATATCTTCCCTTATATTTCGATGTCCCTGCTTCTGTCTTCTATAATCATTGTCATCCCCAATTAATGCTCTCTTTTATTTGCTGCGATTTATACCCCAATTTCTATTTCGGAGTTTTGTCCTTTCGTTTCTTCTTCTTGCGATTAAGCACCGCTTGTAGTGGTCCAGAATTCGCATATATGAATTTCGGAATGAACATTGTTAATGTTCTAAGAAGGAAATTGTAATGGCACGATCTTGACTTGTCAAATTACTAGAATACCTCGGAAAAGGCTGAATCATCAAGAAATATTTTCTTGATATTTTAGAGGTTAAAGAGAATACAAGAGTCGTGTAACATAGCACATGATGACGTTATGATCTGGGAATTATCACGTTCCATTTAGAAACTCAGCATGACTTACTGTAATATAATCACGTTGATCAAGTGTCATTATATTATACTAGTTCATACTTCAGTTCCCAACACTACTTCAAAAATATTCCTATTTTAAATTCGAAAGTTTCAGAATTTAGAAACTAAAATAGTTTCTTTTATGATGTAATACAGACAGCACGAAGAGGTAAATGATTTCAGATAAGAATAATTATGGAAATATCTTCAGAAATATGGAGGATATTTATAATGAAAGATACGATGATATCTTAAAAATTCTAATATCAGAGGATGATGAAAAATATTGTCCGTAAGGGTTTAGAGTCAGGAGTAAGGTATTCGATAATGACTTCAGCAGACACGGAATCATTTGGATTCTTTGAAGGTAGATTTCGTCCTTGTGATTTATCCACAGCCTTCTTCATGGTTTGCTCAATCCGTATTTTTTAGTACCAAATCTTCTCTTTTTCCGAGCTTTGCCAACACACTACTATTTATCATCAAACTTTTTACTGTTAAGGTCATTTATAGTTTTTGCTGCTTCATCAGTATTTCGAGAACTAGTTCGCAGTTTAGGGTGTTTTTCAGAAACTTCACATTCAAAGTATATAAGTCCAGAAGATAGACACATATAATTGTTGGCGTAGACATGCTGCGAGATTTCAAAATACTGATTGCTAATTTCCGATGATTCGTATGGCAATTCTCGTTACAAGATGCAGATGAGTAAATGATGGGGTTTTGATAAATATAAAGATTTTTCGAAAAGTCAAAGATCAATGAAGTTGTTAATAAGTTTACTGGTAATGTGGCAAGATATGAAAGGTTCCCCGGTAATAATGATGAAGGGGTAATCATTATAATAAGGCTTATTCGAATGAACAATTGAAGTTGGTTTGCTGGAGCTGTGACAAAACCGTCTATTTTTAGAAGGGATTGAAAAGTTATTTTAGCTAGTAAATGCCAAAAGGTCTGACATGGATACATGTTAAATTATGACTTTGGTTTCAAGAGCTTTTCA
This sequence comes from Rutidosis leptorrhynchoides, assembly GCF_046630445.1. Taxonomy (NCBI): domain Eukaryota; kingdom Viridiplantae; phylum Streptophyta; class Magnoliopsida; order Asterales; family Asteraceae; genus Rutidosis; species Rutidosis leptorrhynchoides. The sequence continues at coordinate 553,759,514 of NC_092334.1, forward strand.
GGTACGTAGCTATGGATAACATGTGGTTGGATCATCATCTCGATTGTTCATTATTTGAAGTGTCTTCAGGTATTTCGAAGGGCTTGAACAAAGATTATAATCGTTAATATACATACGATGTTCTAACACAGTTTTGAAGTTAAAGTATAGCTTTGAAAGATGTAAGAATCTAAGAGTGATGATACCGGTTATAACTTGAATTGAATTCGGCGATTTCAAAATCATAATATGTAATTAGATTTTTGAATGAGTATGGTTGTTTTGATTTCTATAAAAGAATGTATATTGTTGTGAAAGTAGGGAGTATAATGGATGATTTGCTGAATCAGATTCGAAGAATGTAACATATTAATTGTGAATTTATATATCTCTCGGGTATTACCTACCCGTTAAAAAAAATGTCACAATTAATATTTTGTACAAAAGAATTTTATTACAGTCTTTATAGAAATATATGTGTATATTTCTTCAGATGTAATATAGATTTAATGAGTTAATATTAAATTAAACTCACTTGATTTATGGTTAAGGCTAGGATAGATAATTTCTAAACTTTAGAAATTACATAATCGTCGTAGAATGTTTTTCCAATGAAGTTATGAATCAATACTTCATCGTTGTGGTATTCCTTAGTATCTACAGGGCGTATGACGTCGATGCTCATGGGACAGATTATGAAGTTGAGGTTTGCAATGCGGTTGTTGTTGGTGGTGGTAATGGTACTGTTGATGTTGTTGATGGTGGTACTGGTTATATTGCTACTGCTGCTGCTGGTGTTTGTAACCTTTGCACCATATTCTCCAAAGCCACTACCCGAGCACGAAGCTCGTTGACTTCTTCTATTACACTGGGGTGATTGTCGGTTCGGAAGCGGATAAATAAGATCTAGAATTTGGTGTAGTATATAATCATGACGAGATACTCTGGAAATGAGAGAGAAAATGGTGTTTTGAACAGGTTCGCCGGTAAGTGCTTCAGGTTCATTGCCAAGAGGGAAATGTGGTGGATGGAAAGGATCGCCTTCTTCTTGTCTCCAATGATTAAGGAGGCTACGAACCCATCCCCAATTCATCCAGAATAGATGATGGCTGATTGGTGGATCCATTCTAGTCACACTGCTTTCGGAGCTTGAGTGGGATTCCATTTCGGAATCCGAGGAACTTGAACTGATGACGAATTCCATTTTGTACGATTTGATAAAGGATTTTTCGATACGAAATGATTTTCCGGCTATCGGGTGGTCGTCTAACTACATAGAATATCTATATATATAGATCAAAAGATTTCATAGATTACGGAGGAATTTATGAAATATGTCAGGCAAAGTTTACGGTAATAGATACGATAAGATATGATTTAGCAGATACGCTAAGATATGAATTTTGTCTATACACTATTCATGCAATCAATGCAGCAAGACGTGTCTAGACTAAGAATGATAAGCAGGTAATTTTCTAAGGATGGTAAGTAGATGATTTCCGACTAAAAATGATAAACAAAACTTTTAACATGCAGACACGGTCGAAGTCCAGACTCACTAGTGCATCTTAACAACTATCAGTTAGACACACTAATGCAATACCTGGTTCGCTAAGACCACCGCTCTGATACCAACTGAAAGGACCCGTTCATATACATTATAAATGATTCACAATAGTTGATTACATCGTAAGGTATTTGACCTCTATATGATATATTTTACAAACATTGCATTCGTTTTTAAAAGACAAACTTTCTTTACAACGAAAGTTGACGGCATACACACCATTTCATAATACATCCAACTATAATTGACATAATAATAATCTTGATGAACTCAATGACTCGAATGCAACATTTTTCAAAATATGCCATGAATGACTCCAAGTAATATCCTTAAAATGAACTAATACACAGTGGAAGATTTCTTTAATACCTGAGAATAAACATGCTTTAAAGTGTCAACCAAAAGGTTGGTGAGTTCATTAGTTTATCATAATCAATCATTTCCGTAATAGTAATAGACCACAAGATTTCAGTTTCCATAAATATCCATACACTCGCAAGTGTTTAAAAGTATTCTATAAGTTGTAGGCACCCGGTAACAAGCCTTAACATTCATGTTTTACCCTCTGAAGTACACCAGATCAGGTGTGTTTAAAATAACCTCGAAGTACTAAAGCATTCCATAGTCAGGATGGGGTTTGTCAGGCCCAATAGATCTATCTTTAGGATTCGCGCCTACCGTACATAGACAAGTAGTTTAATGTTACCAAGCTAAGGTTATATTTCTGGTTTAAACCCACATAGAATTAGTTTTAGTACTTGTGCCTACTTCGTAAAACATTTATAAAACAGCGCATGTATTCTCAGCCCAAAAATATATATTGCAAAATCAATTAAAAAGGGAGCAAATAAAACTCACAATACTGTATTTCGTAGTAATTATGTATATGACGGCACTGAACAAATGCAGGGTTTGTCTCGGGTTCACGAACGTATAAATATTGTGATTCAATATTGCAGGAAAGTACGTAGACGCAACGAAAATGATAAACGTTAGGTTGACCTCACGAGCAATACCCTCGATCAATACCCATAACCTCCATAGCTATAACCCATAATTTCCTTAGCTCTATCCCGTTTGAAAACTTATTTTGAAATCGTCTGAGTATAACTATGTCGTAGTATTTTATGTATACTAATAATATCTTAAAATAATACAAAGGAAATATATATATGTAATTCGATTGAGAGAGTTTAGAGAAATATATTTTCAAGTTTCTATGAAATAATGAAACCTATTCAATTCTATTTATAATAGATTTTTGAAATATTAAAGTGAATTATTAAAGTATGAATTATTAAAGTGAATTATTAAAGTATGAATTATTAAAGTGAATTATTAAAGTGAATTATTAAAGTATGAATTATTAAAGTAAATTATTAAAGTATGAATTATTAAAGTGAATTATTAAAGTGAATTATTAAAGTATGAATTATTAAAGTGAATTATTAAAGTATGAATTATTAAAGTTAAAGTAAAATAAAAGTAAAGTAAAGGTAAAGTTAAAATATAGTAAACGTATAAAACTATATAGGTATAATACGCGTATAAATATATATAATATTAATTTAAATCGTTATATATATTTAATAAAATAAAATATAAATATCTTTATCTTTATCATACTGGTTAAGTAATGAGTTGTCAAAAATGGTTCTAGATATTTATAAAAGATATATACGTTTTAATAATAAAGTTCTTTTTAAACTGAAAACGTTTTTTGTACTTTTGAAACTAAATCAAATAAATATGATAATTTTGTTTTCCAAAACTAAATATATTTAAGAATCATTTTGTTAAAAGGTTAAAATAATGGAAATCGTTATATCACAAAATATTTTAGAAAAGTAGAATTATATATATTCATAATAGGTTTCAAGTTTTTAAATTACAGTCTGTTGGTGAAGCATGGGATAAAGTCCAAAGGTTAAAAAAACGTATTAAATCATCTTAATGAAAAATGTCGAGTTACTTAACTTGTCGATATCCAACATCTAAGTTATTTACACTCCACGTTCTTATTTTCATATTAAATAAAATGAAAGTTAACATAGTTATCTTATCAAGGTCACGAGGAAAATATTATAAAACATGCCTTGGAAATTAAACAGGAATTTCCACTAACCCTTGTCTAGTTCCCGTTAATTGACACATTTGTTCCTATTTATAAATCACTTTACCATTTTTCGAATGTTGTCAAAAAGAATAGATTTCTTAAATCACAGTGGACCTCATAACATAGGCCCGTAATCATATCATAATGTATCTGATAATTCAATCATTTGATATTATCTCTTAATTCTGTCGATAAATATATCGAAACAAATACGTTCATGTAAAGTATCATATATCTAATACTTTGTTAATGTTTTCAGTTAATATTATATATTATATATATACATATCTATATACTCATAATTGTTCGTGAATCGTCGAACACAGTCAAATGATAATTGATTACATGAATGTAGTTCCAAAATTTTTGAGATTCAACATTACAAATTCTGCTTATCGTGTCGGAAACATATAAAGGTTAAGTTTAAATTTGGTCGAAAATTTCCGGGTCGTCACAATGATGATAAGAGTTTAGATGATAATTGATGATAACGATATGAAATGAGGAGATGAAGAGGAAAATTTAAACGGATTTAAAGACGAGTTATATATATTTTAGTATGGTATAATTTCTGAATAACAAAGATGGACAAATGGTTAAGGCTGTGTTGGGTGAACTAGAGGTCGCGGGTTCGAACCCAGGCTCTCGCATTTTTTTTTTAGAAAAAGAGGAAAATGGGATAGAATATGACGCTGGTTAAATGGATTTGATTAGCAGATTAAAATAGAAAAACATGTTAGCTTGGATGGTTAGGGGCGTTGCGGGTGAGCGAGAGGTCTTGAGTTCGAACTTGGTCCAGGGCATTTCTTTTTAGAAAAAGCTTTTAAAGGGGTATATACTCTTATTTTTTATTTCTATCATTATTATTATTATTATTGTTATTATTATGATTTTTATTGTTATTTTTAGTATTTTATTTATTGTATTAATATTATTATTAACATTAATATGACTATGAACATGTTAACTAAATTCATGTTACTAAATTAATAATAAAAGTGATGTGAGAAAAATTATGGAAAAATAGTTATAATTATAGGAAGACAGGTACACTTATGAAAACGATTACGAAAATAAGTTATAAAAACTGTAGTCTTAAGTTTAGAAATCAAACATAAAGCTTATGATAAAATTGATTATTATTATTAACACTGTTATTATTATCATTATATTATTAAAGTAAATTATCTTTTTATTTAAAACTACCCTTTATACTAAAATAAACATTATTATTATTATTATTATTATTATTATTATTATTATTATTATTATTATTATTATTATTATTATTATTATTATTATTATTATTATCATTATTATTATCATACTTACCATTATTAAAAATACATTACAATAATATTAATATTACATATCCCTATATTTTTATTAAAATGATAGTAACTAAACTTTTTATATAAAATGTAACAATTAATATATAAATATATGTTGTCATCATATATAAATCCTAATATAAATTTTATTAAAATCATACTATAAAGAATGATAATTATTAGTATATAAAATATATAAATTAAATATATTAATATATTTAAGTAACATATAATATAACTAGTATATTACTAATAATAATATATATAATTATTCAATTACGATTATGTGTATTAATATATATATAAATGATATAGGTTCGTGAATCCGAGGCCAACCCTGCATTGTTCAATGTCGTCATATGTATTTTACTACAAAATACAGTATTGTGAGTTTCATTACTCCTTTTTTTAAATGCTTTTGCAATATATATTTTTGGGACTGAGAATACATGCGCTTTTATGAATGTTTTACGAAATAGAAACAAGTAATCGAAACTACATTATATGGTTGAATGATCGAAGCCGAATATGCCCCTTTTAGCTTGGTAGCCTAAGAATTAGGGAACAGACCCCCTAATTGACGTGAATCCTAAAGATAGATCTATCGGGCCCTACAAGCCCCATTCTGGAATTTGGAATGCTTTCGTACTTCGATTTTATCATGTCCGATGGGTGTCCCGAAATGATGGGGATAATCTATATGCATCTTATTAAGGTCGGTTACCAGGTGTTCAATCCATATGAATGATGTTTTTGTCTCTATGCATGGGACGTATATTTATGAGAAATGAAAATCTTGTGGTCTATTAAAATGATGAAAATGATCTTTTATGATAAACTAATGAACTCACCAACCTTTTGGTTGACACTTTAAAGCATGTTTATTCTCAGGTATGAAAAAAATCTTCCGCTGTGCATTTGCTCATTTTAGAGATATTACTTGGAGTCATTCATGACATATTTAGAAAGACGTTGCATTCGAGTCGTTGAATTCATCAAGATTATTATTAAGTCAATTATAGTTGGATATATTATGAAATGGTATGCATGCCGTCAACATTTAATGTAATGAAAGTTTTTCTTTTAAAAATGAATGCAATGTTTGTAAAATGTATCATATAGAGGTCAAGTACCTCGCGATGTAACCAATTATAATGTACTCATCCAGAGGGATTAGGACGGGTCGTTATAGGTGGTTTCAGAGTGGTGGTCTTAGCGAACCAGGTCTTGCATTAGTGTCTAACTGATAGTGGTTTAGATGCATTAGTGAGTCTGGACTTCGACCGTGTCTGCATGTTAAAAGTTTTGCTTATCATTTCGTGTCGAAAATTACCTGCTTATCATTCTTAGAGGATCATTTGCTTATCATTCTTAGTCTAGATACGTCCTACTTCCTTAATTGCATAGATAGTGTATAGACAAATTCATATCTTAACATATCTATTACGGTAAACTTTCCCTGATATCTCCCGTAAATTTCTCCGTAATTTAAGGAATCCTGGTACTATATATATCAATGCATATTATGCATTGAGAATACCATCCAACTATTAATTACTGTTACTAAACTTTTCATAACAAAAATCTTTCTGGGATCGCATAAGATGGCCTCTATGAATCGACCAAGTTCCTCTGATTCTGAAGACAGCGTGACGGGAGTGCACCAACCGATCAACTACTGTGACTTCTTTAGAAAGTGGGGATGGGTTCGCGAAATACTTACCCTATGGAGAAATGAAGAAGGTACTCTATATCACGAACCGAACTTACCACCTAATGTCGGAGTGCTCGATCTGCTTACCGACGAACCTGTTCGCAATACCGTTTTCACTCTTTTCGCACGGATTTTCTGCCTCGAAGGTCGACTAGATGTCATTAAAGATAGCATTCGTCCTCTACTCCCGAATTCTAATCATATAGGATTATTAGAAGAAGTTAGAAGACTTCGAACTAAATATCAAGAATTGACAAACCTTACGGAAGAATGGGAAGAACTAATTCATAGACTCGAGCGTAAAGTAGAAACCTTGGAGGCGACGGTGTTCGATTTGGAAGCTAGGATCGTATCTACTACGCAGGTACCACAAGCAGTACCAACACCAATAGTAACACCACCAGCACCATCATCATTTCCATCACCACAAGCTCCGTAAGCACCACAGATATCGAAGAGTACCGGGAATGATGAATTATGAAATATTAATTCATTACTTTCTGTTCACGATTAAAAGATATATGTATATATACTTATGTATATCTCGAGATCGTAATCAAAAATTCTTTTCATATTAACTATGACGTGTGAATTTTTTTAACGGGTAGGTAATACCCGAGAAAAATAAAAGAAGCTTTAAAAGGGCTTCTATCATAATTAATTCACATATGTTATTATTCACATTTTTCATCAACGATTTAACAATCGATATCTATAAATCCATGATTACATCTGAAGAAAATATATATAAAAGTATATTTTCATAAAGATTGTAATTAAAAGTTCTTTTGTACAAACTATTAATGGTGAAAATATTTTAACGGATAGGTAATACCCGAGGAATATTTAGATTTCACAATAATAAGTTACATTGTACATTACTCAAATCAGATTCAACGATCATTTATTATCCTACTTACATCCACCGATATACGTATTCGTTCATCGCAGAATAACCATTTTCATTCAATTTCATATTTGGATTTTGACCTATCAGAATCCGACAAGTGGCATAATGAAGAAAACATTTGACAAAATAAAATTTGTTAAAACAAACAAATTAACTATGAAAAATTTTGTTAAGAATCCACGCTAACTGTTCCTAGCTAACTGTTAATTCCGTATTACAATTTATTTATCGCATTTTATTTATCGCATTTTATTTATCGCAATTTTAATTCTCGCAATTTTATTTATTGTCATTTAATTTCTGTTATTTATTTTACGCACTTTAAATATCGGGACACGTATACAAGGTTTTGACATATCATATCGACGCATCTATATATATTATTTGGAATAACCATAGACACTCTATATGCAGTAATGCTGGAGTTAGCTATACAGGGTTGAGGTTGATTCTACAATAATATATATAGTTTGAGTTGTGATCGAGTCTGAGACATGTACACGGGTCACGATACATATTAATTAATTCGAATATTATATATCAAATTATATATGAATTATTGGACTGTTAACTGTGGACTATCGACTGCGGACTAATGACATTGGACAATTAAAATGAATTAAAATATTGATTATAACATATGAAACTAAATATTTCTTCAAGTTTTCCACTTGAATTCATCTTGAACTTCATTTGTATCTTGACGATTACAATTCGCGTTCAAACCTTTCATGATTCTTGAAAACACCTCAATCGAGAGGATGAACCAACCGCACTTCATCTACGAAAGAAAAGATTGATGCATATAGTTTTGCACCTGAAAACACTTGGAAACTGAGTAAACGTTTAACACGTAGCTGTGCTAATTCCTTTAACGTTGTTATTACCAAAAATAACTTTGCAATCTCTTTCCAAATTAGCAAATTTTGTCACAGCTCCAGCAAGTCAACTTCGACTTTCATTCGGATTAGCCTTATTATAGCCTTGATATATACGTCTGCCTTTCGTTATCGTTGTCGGGAACCTTTTATATTCCGCCACATTAGCAGTAAACTTACCAGCACCTTCATTACTCATTGGCTTAAGTCTCTTCGAAGAACTATTATAATTGTTCATTAAAACTTTATCATATATTCGTCTGCATCTTGTAATGAGTATTGCCATACCAATTACCGGGAATCAGCAATCAGTATTTTGAATCTTGCAACAATTCTATAACAACAGTTATAGGTATACATATAACCTTTATCTCTTAGAATTATGACCTTCCATTCTAAAATTTTGAAAAGCACCCAGTCTACGAATCAATACTCGGAATGTTGAAAAAGCTGAATGAAGCAGTAAAAAAACTGTAAACGATCTTAACAGCCAGAAGTTTGATAATAAAGAATAGTATGTTAGAAAAGCTTAGAAAAGTTGGAACTGGAAAACGGATTGAGCTAACCACGAAGGAGGTCAAGGACAAATACAAGGACCAAACCCTATATTCAAAGAATCCAGATAATTCTGTATCCAATGAAATCTTTAGAGAAAACCTTGCTCTATACTCATATTAAATCTTGTGGAAAATCTTTCTTCATCAACCATCGAACTTAGAAATTCCAAAATATCATCATAAATATCTTCGATATTTCTGAAGATATTTTCATAAATATTCTTGCCCGATATTATTTATCTCTTTGCGTTATCTGTGTTATGTCATAAAAGAAACTATTTTAGTTTCTAAATTTCGAAACCTTCGAGTTTAAAGTATGAATGTTTTTGAAGTAGTGTTGAAAGCTAATGCATGAGTTAGTATAATATAATGACACTTGATCAACGTGATTATATTACAGTAGATCATGCTGAGTTTCTATTGGAACATCATGATTCACAGATCATAACGTCATCATGTGCCATGTTACATAGCTCTTTCATTCTGCTTAACTTCTGAACATATCAAGAAAATATATTCTTGATAGTTCTATTCTCAGTGATTCTGGTAATTTGACAAATCAAATCGTGCTAATACATTCTTTCTTATTTAGAACATGATGTTTATCCGAAATTCCATACTTACGAATTCTGGACCGTTACTCGCTTTACTAGAGGTCGGGAGGATAATAAAAAGGCAAAGAGCTCCAAAATATAAGTGAAAATATAATGTCCAATAACAACACGGAAGTTATAAACCGTGGATATTAATATGAACAGAAATATAAAGACACGGTATAATTAAGAATAGTATCACCCAAGGTAATAGTAAAAGTAAACAGATTTTTCTGGTGGAAGATTGAAAAGAAGGATGACAGAAATGATAACTAGAAAAATATCAAGGATTAGAACGGGATTAAGCATTTTCACAATCTTTTGGATGTATGAACTAAGAAAGAAAGCATAGGAATGGTGAGAATATTGGAACGGAAGAGCTTAATTTATAATGGAAATATCAGACAGAGTAATCGAGGCAGATCACCGTATTTAATTATTTTAACGACCCGTCAAAGTACACTTGATGGCCATCGTTATCTTGGTCCCACAGCTTGATCATAACTCTATATGAATTTAATAAATAACCTTGCATTCTTTGTTTAAAAATGATTTTCTATAAAAGAAATCTACCAAAATATGTAAGTTTAGAAAAACCATACATTATTACTTAACCAAAAGTTGACCAAAACAAAGTCAACAACATCCACTATTAAATGTAACAAAATATAATGCAAGTTATTATTTAACAAAAGCTACCATCATAAATATGCAGACTCTCTAAGCACAGCGGAAGCAATCAATCATGAACCTGAGAATAAAACATGTGAGTAACTGTCAACAAAAATGTTGAGTGAATTATAGGTTTAATATTGCAAACAATATTTAATTTAAACCATAAAAATTTATGTTTGAAAACATAAAAACCCCTTTTTGGATCACAAAATTATATGCTAGAAAACATATAAAAACATTATTCCATTTTCCGTGAGCCACCTGGTAACCACTTAACCATTTATTTACCTTTGCCAAACACAATAAATAATATACACCGAACAAGTGTATCTTCAACTAAATACGAAGTACTAAACATTCCGATTATAAATTGCTAGCGCGACTAGCTCGAAATGGGGTTGTCAAACTCGATAGATCTATCCGTAGGATTCGCGTTCACCAGTAGAAACCAGTGATTACAGTTACCAGACTAGGGAATATTTTTGTTCAACTCACAATGAATAATTTAAACCAACTTCCACATGTGTCCAAAAATATAAAATAAATTGCATGTATTCTCATCCCAAAAGATTTAAAATAGAAAAATGGGACTATAACTCACCTTAATAGCAAACGAAGTAACCACACAAATAAGCGAACAGCAATCGAAGTAAAGTGATCAGGAATGATCACAACGCCGACCTATAAATAAAGCAGGTCGATATAAATAACTAACTTAGGTCAAGTCTTAGTATGATAGCTATTGTACATGTTGCAAGTAGACATAGAACAATACTCAACATGCATCGGTTTGATCGGAACAGCGTACGGACACACACTTTCTATTTTTAGAAAGTTTCTATTTTTAGCAGGTTTCCATTTTTGGAAAGTTTCTATTTTTGGAAAGTTTCTATTTTTGGAAAGTTTCCAAATTTAGAAAGTTTCTATTTTTAGAAAGTTTTAAGTTAGGAAAGTTTCCTTATTTAGAAAGTCAACAAAGTCAACTAGAAGTCAAAGTCAACCGAAAGTCAACTCAAAAGTCAACCTCGGTCAAACATAGTCAACATTAATTTTAAAAGTATAAGTTATAATAATAATATAAGTTATAATGTTAATTAAAGTTAAATATGTATAATTATGTCATAACATAAGTTTAATTAAATTAAAATGAATTATTAAAGTTAACATAAGTTTAAATGATATATTTAATATAACATAAGTATTTAATTAATTAATTAAATATTAGTCATAATATAAGTATTATTAAGTAATAATAAAATTTAAATCATATCATAAGTATTATTAATTAATAATGAATTATTAATCATATCATAAGTTTCTAATTATAATTATTAAATCATAAGTATTTAATAATTAAATTATAATTAAATAATAACTAAGCCTTATAATATTTAAGTAATTAATTAATCCTTATTATAAGTCTTATTATAATAATTTCATAATATAAGTTTAATACTTATCATAAGTATTTTCCATTAATAATAAAAGAATTATTAATCATAAGTTTAATTAAAAGTTTAATTAAATCATAAGTAATAATTAAATGATATAATAAATATATATCATAAGTCTTAAATTATAATAATTACTTTTTATATCATAAGTAATTTAATAATAATGAAAATCATTATTTATATCATAAGTTTTATTTAATAACCATAAGTTTTAATCAAAAGTTCATCAGATCATAACTTGAGCCACGGGAATCAGTTTTCGGCGATCCTTATATATATCTTCGCCTAACCAACCCACCCGACACATTAGTGTGCTCAAGAACATACCAAGAACAGTCACCAAGTCGTGACTTACAGCTCTTAATCAGTTTGGACCTTTAATCCGCTCAAAAACGTGTTTTAGTCATAACGGGTGATCCGTGGCTCGGATTTCGATGACCCGAACATGAAAGTTCATCCCATAATCAATCCTAACATACTAGTACACCCTAAGGACTCTAAAAATTGTCACAAAGTTGGACCAAACCTGGTTCAATTCGTTTTCATAGTTTAATCTCCAAATAACACCATTTTAATCATATCTTAAGCTCCGGGAATCGAAATGACATGAATCCGGAGTCTAAAATTAATGTCTTGATGAGAGGAACTCATCTATATACTTCAATTTCACTTTTATATCAGTTACACAATCAGAAATGAACGAAAATGCTGCTTTCCCAAATTAATCAAACCGAAAACATATATAATTGAGCAATTCTACGCATACAATCATCAATACAATAACATGTAACTATCATACTATCAATATAACATCAAAATACAGAAAAATAAAGAAAAATTAAAAATTTAGGGTTAGGGTTTAAACCCTAATCGAGAATTGAATGATATGAACGTGTAGAGATCGAAGAGATGAATCCGATTATGATGAAAGCCCTAAATTCCAAGCACTTGATTGATGAAGATGATGATGCTAATGATGGTGGTGGTGGTGGACGGCTCAAACAAATAAAAAAGAGGAAGGAGAAAACAAAAAAAGAAATGCTTAGGTTAAATGAGGAAGTAATGGTGTTTTTGATCAAATAGCCACTAGTTTGCAAAAGTTACAAAACACCCCCCTCCCTAGGGGAATTTTCGGCCAAAATCAGCAAGGGGGTGGGCCCCACCATTCCAAGATGTTAAAAAGTCAATTAGCTTGTGGCCCGAACGCCCGATCGAAGCCCGAAACGCGAAAACGCTACTACGCGATTGATTTTTCGGAGAGATAACAAATACGCGATGAATAAAATATATAAACACTAAATATAAACATATGACATTAAAATATCATATTTAAAATAATTAGGATTTAAAAATCCCAAAAGCTTGCCCGTTGGTTTGAAAATCGAAAAGATTCGCCGGATAGAAATCCGCGACACGTAGAAACGTATAACTTGAAATATGAATACAAATATTCATGTAACACATAATAATTAATATATTATTAATAAAATAATAATATAGATCATAGAAATGACGTGGAATGAATAATAATTAACGGTCGTTAAATAATTAACGGTATAAGATAACGGAAAAAGTAGGGTCGTTACAGTACCTTCCCGTTACGGAAATTTCGTCCCGAAATTTAAGCAGGTGCAGGGGTTGACTCGGCATCTGAGAAAAAATGCGGGTACTTCTGCCTCATCTGATCTTCATGCTCCCAAGTGAATCCGGGACCGCGTCTGGCGTTCTATCTAACTCGAACAATAGGAATTCTGTTCTGCTTGAGAGTCTTAACATTTCGACCCATAATTTTAACAGGTTCCTCCATAAAATGTAGTTGCTTAACAAAATGAAGCTCCTCCAGAGGAATAGTCTTATCGGCCTCGACCAAACACTTCTTTAAATTCGATACATGAAAAATGTCATGAACAGCACTGAATTCTTGTGGCAATTTCAAACGATAAGCCACGGGTCTAACTCTCTCAATAATCTCAAACGGTCCAACAAAATGAGGACTCAACTTTCCCCTTTTACCAAAACTTATTACGCCCTTTCAAGGTGATACCCTCAACATAACACGATCACCAACCTGAAATTCAATATCGTTCCTTCTCTTATTAGCATAACTCTTTCGTCAACTTCTGGCGGTTCTCAACATTCCCTTAATCTGTACGATCTTCTCGGTAGTCTCATGAATAATTTCTGGACCTGTGAGTTGAGCATCCCCAACCTCATTCCAGTAGATAGGAGACCTACACTTTCTACCATATAGAGCTTCAAACGGTGCGGCTTTAATACTTGCATGATAACTTGTTGTTATAAGAAAATTTAGCCAACGGCAAGTATCTATCCTAACCATTACCAAAATCAATTACGAATGCCCTCAACATGCCTTCCAACGTTTGGATGGTCCTTTCATTGTGACCATCCGACTGTGGATGATAAGCGGTGCTCATATCCAATTTAGTTCCCAAAGCATCTTGTAAGGACTGCCAAAACCTCGATGTAAATCAACTGTCTCAGTCCGAAATAATCGATACGGGAACACCATGTCTCGAAACAATCTCCTTCAAATACAAATGAGTAAGCTTCTTCATTGAATCTGTTTCCTTAATTGGCAAGAAATGAGTTGACTTAGTGAGTCGGTCAACAATCACCCAAATGGTATCATAACCACCCACAATTCTAGGTAACTTCGTAATAAAGTCCATCGTAATACCTTCCCACTTCCACTCGGGAATTTCAGGTTGCACCAAAAGTCCTGACGGTTCTGATGTTCAGCTTTAACCTTAGCATAGGTCAAACACTTAGCCACATACGTAGCCATATCAGCCTTCAAATGAGGCCGCCAATACAACTCCTTAAGATCATGATACATCTTTCCTGAACCAGGATGAATAGAGTACTTAGACTTATGAGCCTCATCTAAAACAAGTTGTCGCAGATCACCAAAATTCGGAACCGAAAGGCGTCCCATAAAATACCGAGTACCATCGGTTCGTACCTCTAACTGTTTACTCAAGCCTCGGACCTTCCCGTTACAAAATTCTCCTCCTTCAACGCTTCTTGTTGTGCCTCAAGAATCTGCCTTGCGAGGTTTGTTCGAATGGTCATATTTAAGGCCCTAAACCTATGAGGTTCAGTCCTCTCTTGACGACTTAACGTATCAGCCACAACATTAACCTTCTCCGGATGATATAAAAGTTCACAATCATAATCATTCAATGTCTCAATCCATCTTTGTTGCCTCATATTCAACTGTTTCTGATCAAGGATATGTTGAAGACTTTTGTGATCAGTGTACACAGTACTTTTGACCCCATATAAGTAATGTCTCCAATTCTTGAGTGCAAACACAACAGCTCCTAATTCTACATCATGGGTTGTATAATTCTGTTCATAAATCTTCAACTGACGTGACGCGTAAACAATGATTTTCTTTCGTTGCATCAAAACACAACCAAAGTCTTGACACAGAGCATCACAATAGATAACAAGATCATCAATACCCTCAGGTAGTGATAATATCGGTGTAAAAGTTAACTTATCCTTCAGAGTTTGGAAAGCAGACTCTTGTTCACTCTTCCACTCGTACTTCTTCCCCTTATGCATTAAAGCAGTCAGAGGTTTTGCTACTTGTGAAAAATCTTGAATGAACCTTCTATAATAGCCTGCTAATCCTAGAAACTTGCGAATTTGAGTAGGAGTTTTCGGAAATTTCCCATTCCCCAATTGCCTCAATCTTAGCAGGATCAACTTGAATTCCCTGTTTAATAACAAAGTGTCCAAGGAATTGAACTTCTTTCAACCAGAACGCACATTTAGAAAAATTCAGCATACATCTCTTCTTTTCTTAACAAATCAAGCACTTATCTTCGTGCTCTTGATCACTTCTTGGAATAGATAAGGATATCATTGATGAAAACGATAACGAATTTATCCAGATATAGGCTACACGCACGGTTCATGAGGTCCATGAACACAGCAAGTGCGTTAGTCAATCCGGACGGCATAACAAGAAATTCGCAGTGACCATAACGGGTACGGTAAGCGATTTTCAGAATATCAGTTTCTTTAGCCCGCAGTTGGTGATAACCGGAATGAAGATCATTCTTAGAATAAATGGACGAACCTTGAAGTTGATCGAACAGATCATCAATTCTCGGAAGAGGGTAACGGTCCTTAACTGTAAGCTTGTTCAACTCGCGATAATCAATACACCATCGGAACGAACCACCTTTCTTCTTAACAAACAAAACAGGAGCTCCCCAAGGGGAGAACTGGGACGAATGAAATGTAGTTGCAACAATGAAGGAAGAAATATATGGAGTAGTCACATCGGTGGCATAGGTATTTAAGGCAATTCTCTCAAAGGAGATAATGAGGATCATGGACTTCAAAGAAAATTTTCATTACATTTCCGATAGGAAGACGTACGAAAGGTGTGATATTTCAACGAGAGTGAACTTCCTTGTACAATGAGCGAGGAAATCTTGGATTCATCCATAGTCTTAAATTTATGTGCGGATGAAAAGAACGCCAATCATGGGTTATAAAGAATGGTCGACTCCAGGTGAGAAGAATCTCCAAAAATAATTTCGTGTACCTCAAAGTATTGAATCCTAGGATTGATGTTTACGAGGGTGTTGCGGTTAACAACGAATTTTGAGAGTAGAAACTCCTCAAACGGTCTAGTGTAATATATATCCATGATACCCACTATATAACAGTTGGGGTAGAAACCCACCTAGCGCCTTTTCTACAATAGGGTGACCACCGAGTGTACCCCAGAAAATTGATTTATCGATCCGCATTTCGGCCATGTCCAACCATAAGAGGGAAAATTTTATGAACGCAAAGACTTTCCAACAAATTTTATAAACCGGCATCCAAAGTGGTGCAAGAGTTTTTATCAATGAACTTAATGGTAAGTTTCATCCTTAAACGGAGGATGAGAAGAACTGTGATCTAAACATTTTGTAGAGTAATGCAAAAATTTGATAAAATCAATCAAAGGAGTTTTGAAAAAGCTTTAAACGTTTGATGTGATAACATAAACGGAACGAAGTTCTTAGTAAATTTAGAAGTATGTACAACGTGTACCATTTTTTTTATAAAACAAATTGACTTAATCAAACAGCTCAAAATGAGTGGTTTTAAAATAATTTTGAAGGTATAATTTAGTATATACTAGCCAAAATAGGTAAAGGTAAATTTATTCATTTGAATCCATACGTACATATACGATTTTATAAATTGTATACATGACAAAATATTTCATTACTTCTATTCGCCCATAAATCTCGCGAGAACCGCCCAATTAAACGAATGTGTAAAACTCCCGATGATAAACAGAGTATATGTATTTCAGAGGTTACAAGTTGAAGTAAGATCGTGGAAGATCGAGTAGAGGACTTGAATCATCGTGCAACATTTGACCAACAAATGTTACGAGGTCATGAAAACCAATGAGTTAAATATTGTTTTGACTATTATCAGGACATAAGTCCTTGGGCCAAAACTCTTCCCGAGCGAAGCTGTTGCTAACAAGCGAGTTATGAATGATAAAAGCATGGGATAAAACGAGTTTCCCGTATCTCAACAATTAAGAAAATGAGTATCTTCCCTACCCATGTAATACATCGGAATTTCTGAATGAGTAGTGTAAAAATTTCCTTTGACTCGCTTTCTATTCCTCATGTCACAATATTGGGACTTCTTTATGAATTAACGTAATATAATCACGTTGGCCTGACGCCATTATATTTCACTAATTCATAGTTCCATTCCAATAGCACTACATGAGGTCAGGACACACGATCAACCTCGAATTTCCACACACTTTCTATAAAACAATTTCTTAAACAGTGTGCTAAGGATAGCACAAGAGATAAAAACATCAAAAGTAATGGATAGGAGTAACGATGACATAAAAATGTCTTCGAAGTACCAAGAATCTCTAAAAGTCAAGAATGACGTCTTCCGGTTCAAAAACCAAAGCACATAGGCACAACTGCACAAAGGCACGTAATATAACAAGAATGTTATATACCTAAACATAATAGCTGACATTGAAATGCCGAGCCTTTAGAAGTCAAGAATGACATCTCGTTTAATATAATTCAAACGTTATATACATAACCATAATAGATGACATAGAAATGTCGAAAATTCCAGAAGTCAAGAATGGCATTCCTCGGTTTCACTAACCGATGTGTTCTTATAAAAGATAAACTCGCATGAGTTGGAGGATACGTTTAAATCGGAATGGAAGTTCCTCCCGGATTCAGAACATATGAAGGAGATGTACGTATATGAAAACTATATACATACCAATATGATACAAATAATCACATATAATAATATATTTTATAGGCCGGGCTGTAGACTAGACTCACTAATGCACCCTATTGACTCAGGTAATGACATCAATGCAGCCTAATTCCCTACAACCAAAGCTCTGATACCAACTTTAACGACCCATCAAAGTACACTTGACGACCATCGTTATCTTGGTCCCACAGCTTGATCATAACTCTATATGAATTTAATAAATAACCTTGCATTCTTTGTTTAAAAATGATTTTCTATAAATGAAATCTACCAAAATATGTAAGTTTAGAAAAACCATACATTATTACTTAACCAAAAGTTGACCAAAACAAAGTCAACAACATTCACTATTAAATGTATCAAAATAGAATGCAAGTTATTGTTTAACAAAAGCTGTCATCATAAATATGCAGACTCTCTAAGCACAGCGGAAGCAATCAATCATGAACCTGAGAATAAAACATGCGAGTAACTATCAACAAAAATATTGAGTGAATTATAGGTTTAATATTGCAAACAATATTTAATTTAAACCATAAAAATTTATGTTTGAAAACATAAAAACCCCTTTTTGGATCACAAAATTATATGCTAGAAAATATATAAAAACATTATTCCATTTTCCGTGAGCCACCTGGTAACCACTTAACCATTTATTTACCCTTGCCAAACACAATAAATAATATACACCGAACAAGTGTATCTTCAACTAAATACGAAGTACTAAACATTTCGATTATAAATTGCTAGCGCGACTAGCTCGAAATGGGGTTGTCAAACCCGATAGATCTATACATAGGATTCGCGTTCACCAGTAGAAACCAGTGATTACAGTTACCAGACTAGGAAATATTTTTGTTCAACTCACAATGAATAATTTAAACCAACTTCCACATGTGTCCAAAAATATAAAATAAATTGCATGTATTCTCATCCCAAAAGATTTAAAATAGAAAAATGGGACTATAACTCACCTTAATAGCAAACGAAGTAACCACACAAATAAGCGAACAGCAATCGAAGTAAAGTGATCAGGAATGATCACAACGCCGACCTATAAATAAAGCAGGTCGATATAAATAACTAACTTAGGTCAAGTCTTAGTATGATATCTATTGTACATGTTGCAAGTAGACATAGAACAATACTCAACATGCATCGGTTTGATCGGAACAGCGTACGGACGCACACTTTCTATTTTTAGAAAGTTTCTATTTTTAGCAGGTTTCCATTTTTGAAAAGTTTCTATTTTTGGAAAGTTTCTATTTTTGAAAAGTTTCCAAATTTAGAAAGTTTCTATTTTTAGAAAGTTTTAAGTTAGGAAAGTTTCCTTATTTAGAAAGTCAACAAAGTCAACTAGAAGTCAAAGTCAACCGAAAGTCAACTCAAAAGTCAACCTCGGTCAAACATAGTCAACATTAATTTTAAAAGTATAAGTTATAATAGTAATATAAGTTATAATGTTAATTAAAGTTAAATATGTATAATTATGTCATAAGTTTAATTAAATTAAAATGAATTATTAAAGTTAACATAAGTTTAAATGATATATTTAATATAACATAAGTATTTAATTAATTAATTAAATATTAGTCATAATATAAGTATTATTAATTAATAATAAAATTTAAATCATATCATAAGTATTATTAATTAATAATGAATTATTAATCATATCATAAGTTTCTAATTATAATTATTAAATCATAAGTATTTAATAATTAAATTATAATTAAATAATAACTAAGCCTTATAATATTTAAATAATTAATTAATCCTTATTATAAGTCTTATTATAATAATTTCATAATATAAGTTTAATACTTATCATAAGTATTTTCCATTAATAATAAAAGAATTATTAATCATAAGTTTAATTAAAAGTTTAATTAAATCATAAGTAATAATTAAATGATATAATAAATATATATCATAAGTCTTAAATTATAATAATTACTTTTTATATCATAAGTAATTTAATAATAATGAAAATCATTATTTATATCATAAGTTTTATTTAATAACCATAAGTTTTAATCAAAAGTTCATCGTATCATAACTTGAGCCCCGGGAATCAGTTTTCGGCGATCCTTATATATATCTTCGCCTAACCAACTCACCCGACACATTAGTGTGCTCAAGAACATACTAAGAACAGTCACCAAGTCGTGACTTACAGCTCTTAATCAGTTTGGACCTTTAATCCGCTCAAAAACGTGTTTTAGTCATAACGGGTGATCCGTGGCTCGGATTTCGATGACCCGAACATGAAAGTTCATCCCATAATCAATCCTAATACACTAGTACACCCTAAGGACTCTAAAAATGGTCACAAAGTCGGACCAAACCTGGTTCAATTCATTTTCATAGTTTAATCTCCACATAACACCATTTTAATCATATCTTAAGCTCCGGGAATCGAAATGACATGAATCCGGAGTCTAAAATTAATGTATTGATGAGAGGAACTCATCTAGATACTTCAATTTCACTTTTATATCAGTTACAAAATCAGAAATGAACGAAAATGTTGCTGTCCCAAATTAATCAAACCGAAAACATATATAATTGAGCAATTCTACGCATACAATCATTAATACAATAACATGTAACTATCATACTATCAATATAACATCAAAAGATAGAAAAATAAAGAAAAATTAAAAATCTAGGGTTAGGGTTTATACCCTAATCGAGAATTGAATGATATGAACGTGTAGAGATCGAAGAGATGAATCCGATTATGATGAAAGCCCTAAATTCCAAGCACTTGATTGATGAAGATGATGATGCTAATGATGGTGGTGGTGGACGGATCAAACAAAGAAAAAAATAGGAAGGAGAAAACAAAAAAAGAAATGCTTAGGTTAAATGAGGAAGTAATGGTGTTTTTGATCAAATAGCCACTAGTTTGCAAAAGTTACAAAACACCCCCCTCCCTAGGGGAATTTTTGGCCAAAATCAGAAAGGGGGTGGGCCCCACCATTCCAAGATGTTAAAAATTCAATTAGCTTGTGGTCCGAACGCCCGATCGAAGCCCGAAACGCGAAAACGCTACTACGCGATTGATTTTTCGGAGAGATAACAAATACGCGACGAATAAAATATATAAACACTAAATATAAACATATGACATTAAAATATCATATTTAAAATAATTAGGACTTAAAAATCCCAAAAGCTTGCCCGTTGGTTTGAAAACCGAAAAGATTCGCCGGATAGAAATCCGCGACACGTAGAAACGTATAACTTGAAATATGAATACAAATATTCATATAACACATAATAATTAATATATTATTACTAAAATAATAATATAGATCATAGAAATGACGTGGAACGAATAACAATTAACGGTCGTTAAATAATTAACGATAAAAGATAACGGAAAAAGTAGGGTCGTTACAATTATAGAGATCTTAATTTCCTTATTCGCCGAAGAATCAAATCTTTTAGATTTCGAAGACTTTCTTTATATCCCTTAAATTCCAAAATTCAACAGTGACTACATCAAAAGTTAGGACGAATCTTTATTTCCACATTTCACTAATTTGTGACAGCTTCACTCGTACTCTTCTAGCAATCGAATTGTTTTATCCATATTACTCAACAGTGATAAAACTCTATTTATCAACTCATATTTGAAATGTCCCGTTCTTATTGATTAAAAACGTTCCATATTAATTGATTTCGTTGCGAGGTTTTGACCTCTATATGAGACGTTTTTCAAAGACTGCATTCATTTTTAAAACAAACCATAACCTTTATTTCATAAATAAAGGTTTAAAAAGCTTTACGTAGATTATCAAATAATGATAATCTAAAATATCATGTTTACACACGACCATTACATAATGGTTTACAATACAAATATGTTACATCGAAATCAGTTTCTTGAATGCAGTTTTTACACAATATCATACAAACATGGACTCCAAATCTTGTCCTTATTTTAGTATGCAACAGCGGAAGCTCTTAGTATTCACCTGAGAATAAACATGCTTTAAACGTCAACAAAAATGTTGGTGAGTTATAGGTTTAACCTATATATATCAAATCGTAACAATAGACCACAAGATTTCATATTTCAATACGCATCCCATACATAGAGATAAAAATCATTCATATGGTGAACACCTGGTAACCGACATTAACAAGATGCATATATATAAGAATATCCCCATCATTCCGGGACACTCTTCGGATATGATATAAATTTCGAAGTACTAAAGCATCCGGTACTTTGGATGGGGTTTGTTAGGCCCAATAGATCTATCTTTAGGATTCGCGTCAATTAGGGTGTCTGTTCCCTAATTCTTAGATTACCAGACTTAATAAAAAGGGGCATATTCGATTTCGATAATTCAACCATAGAATGTAGTTTCACGTACTTGTGTCTATTTTATAAATCATTTATAAAACCTGCATGTATTCTCATCCCAAAAATATTAGATTTTAAAAGTGGGACTATAACTCACTTTCACAGATTTTTACTTCGTCGGGAAGTAAGATTTGGCCACTGGTTGATTCACGAACCTATAACAATATATACATATATATCAAAGTATGTTCAAAATATATTTACAACACTTTTAATATATTTTGATGTTTTAAGTTTATTAAGTCAGCTGTCCTCGTTAGTAACCTACAACTAGTTGTCCACAGTTAGATGTACAGAAATAAATCGATAAATATTATCTTGAATCAATCCACGACCCAGTGTATACGTATCTCAGTATTGATCACAATTCAAACTATATATATTTTGGAATCAACCTCAACCCTGTATAGCTAACTCCAACATTCACATATGGAGTGTCTATGGTTGTTCCGAAATATATATAGATGTGTCGACATGATAGGTCGAAACATTGTATACATGTCTATGGTATCTCAAGATTACATAATATACAATACAAGTTGATTAAGTTATGGTTGGAATAGATTTGTTACCAATTTTCACGTAGCTAAAATGAGAAAAATTATCCAATCTTGTTTTACCCATAACATCTTCATTTTAAATCCGTTTTGATGAATCAAATTGCTATGGTTTCATATTGAACTCTATTTTATGAATCTAAACAGAAAAAGTATAGGTTTATAGTCGGAAAAATAAGTTACAAGTCATTTTTGTAAAGGTAGTCATTTCAGTCGGAAGAACGACGTCTAGATGACCATTTTAGAAAACATACTTCCACTTTGAGTTTAACCATAATTTTTGGATATAGTTTCATGTTCATAATAAAAATCATTTCCCAGAATAACAACTTTTAAATCAAATTTTATCATAGTTTTTAATTAACTAACCCAAAACAGCCCGCGGTGTTACTACGACGGCGTATATCCGGTTTTACGGTGTTTTTCGTGTTTCTAGGTTTTAAATCATTAAGTTAGCATATCATATAGATATAGAACATGTGTTTAGTTGATTTTAAAAGTCAAGTTAGAAGGATTAACTTTTATTTGCAAATAAGTTTAGAATTAACTAAACTATGTTCTAATGATTAAAAGCTTAAACCTTCGAATAAGATAGCTTTATATGTATGAATCGAATGATGTTATGAACATCATTACTACCTCAAGTTCCTTGGATAAACCTACTGGAAATGAGAAAAATAGATCTAGCTTCAAAGGATCCTTGGATGGCTTGAAAGTTCTTGAAGCAGAATCATGACACGAAAACAATTTCAAGTAAGATTTCCACTCGAAATAAGATTGTTATAGTTATAGAAATTGAATTAAAGTTTGAATATGATTATTACCTTGTATTAGAAAGATAACCTACTGTAAGTAACAAAGGTTTCTTGATCTTGGATGATTACTTGGAATGGATTTAGAAAACTTGGAAGTAAACTTGCAATCTTGGAAGTATTCTTGATTTTATGAAACTAGAACTTTTGGAATTTATGAAGAACACTTAGAACTTGAAGATAGAACTTGAGAGAGATCAATTAGATGAAGAAAATTGAAGAATGAAAGTGTTTGTAGGTGTTTTTGGTCGTTTGTGTATGGATTAGATATAAAGGATATGTAATTTTGTTTTCATGTAAATAAGTCATGAATGATTACTCATATTTTTGTAATTTTATGAGATATTTCATGCCAGTTGCCAAATGATGGTTCCCACATGTGTTAGGTGACTCACATGGGCTGCTAAGAGCTAATCATTGGAGTGTATATACCAATAGTACATACACCTAAAAGCTGTGTATTGTACGAGTACGAATACAGGTGCATACGAGTAGAATTGTTGATGAAACTGAACGAGGATGTAATTGTAAGCATTTTTGTTAAGTAGAAGTATTTTGATAAGTGTCTTGAATTCTTTCAAAAGTGTATGAATACATATTAAAACACTACATGTATATACATTTTAACTGAGTCGTTAAGTCATCGTTAGTCGTTACATGTAAGTGTTGTTTTGAAACCTTTAGGTTAACGATCTTGTTAAGTGTTGTTAACCCAATGTTTATAATATCAAATGAGATTTTAAATTATTATATTATCATGATATTATGATATATAAATATCTCTTAATATGATATATATACATTAAATGTTGTTACAACGATAATTGTTACATATATGTCTCGTTTCAAAATCATTAAGTTAGTAGTCTTGTTTTTACATATGTAGTTCATTGTTAATATACTTAATGATATGTTTACTTATCATAATATCATGTTAACTATATATATATCCATATATATGTCATCATATAGTTTTTACAAGTTTTAACGTTCGTGAATCACCGGTCAACTTGGGTGGTCAATTGTCTACATGAAACCTATTTCAATTAATCAAGTCTTAACAAGTTTGATTGCTTAACATGTTGGAAACACTTAATCATGTAAATAACAATTTCATTTAATATATATATAAACATGGAAAAGTTCGGGTCACTACAATATTCGTCAGTAAAACATTCTTATTGTCAGCCATGACGACCTCACTCAAATTTCAGGACGAAATTTCTTTAACGGGTAGGTACTGTGACGACCCAGGAATTTCCGACTAAATTTGAACTTAATCTTTATATGATTTCGATACGATAAGCAAAGAATGTATTATTGAGTCTAGAAAATTTTGAAACGATGTTCATATATTCAATTGACCTTCGACTGCTCTCGGCGATTCACGAACAATTAAGTGTAAATAGATATGTGTGTATGTATATATAAATAATAATTTGAAATATAATTTGAAGTATTATATGTTGTTGTTATTAAAAATTAATAAAATAAAAATAGGATATTATAATAATTATTATTTAAAATATATCTATATATAAATAAAGTATATATTAAAAATAAATATTAAATGATTGTAATACTAGTTTAATGTTTTGATTGATATTAATCAAGTTAAATTCGAACTTATATGATTTTAAAATAAATGGTGATCCGAAAATGGGTTATATAAATTACAGGCTTATTAAATATATATTTAGGAGCTATTTATTAAATTTTAAAATTTTTTATACTTTATTTGAGGTTAGAAGTGAATAATTAATATAATTTTTATTTAATAGTTAATGATCGAATTTTATACCATAATGACCAAAATAAATAAAGATAATTACGGTGAAAGTTTGGGATTTTTCTGAAGACTTTTATCCGCCACTAATTAATAATGGAGCACGAAATAACAGTGCATGCTAATAGTGTCGGTTGATGAATTACAGCTCACCCGGCTGCTTTGCCGTTCTTCTTAAAGTCACATGTATTAAAATTTATTATTTATTATAATTATATTATTATTATTATTATTATTATTATTATTATTATTATTATTATTATTATTATTATTATTATTATTATTATTATTATTATTAAATTCTTATTACTGAAAGGCATTACAAGTAAATGAAAAACACACACCATCTTCTTCCTCCTTTCTTTATTTTGTTGCACGAAACCATGCCACCAAAACTCAATCTCATCATCGGCCACTCTACAACCGTGAATCGTTACCATTTACTATCACCTTAAATCCACTAAACCCGTCACCCAGCTTGTGATGACCCGGAAATTTCTGACCAAATTTAAACTTAATCTTTAACATTTTCGACACGATAAGCAAATTCTATGAAGTTGAATCTCAAAATTTTGAACTATTCAAATACCCTTCGATTGTTCTCAACGATTTGCGAACAATTATATGTAAATAGATACATATATATACTATAACTTGAAAACATAACAAAGTGTTATGAAAATGATACTGTGCATTAACCTTATTGGTTTGATTATCTGATTGATATTTAGATAAGTTAACTAAAACGTTTAACATGAACCAGTAAAATACTAATTTGCTACAGTATTTTCGAATTGCTACAGTACCCGAAAAGCTACAGTGTTTTCAAAAATCACTATTTGCTACAGTAAAAAAACTTTGCTACAGTAGCTTTGCTACAGTAAAACACTATTTTAAAATGAAAATGTATATATGTATATGTATATACTACGAGACAATGATTTATAGAAGTAAATGACCAAAACACTCGAAAGTATAAGATATACTTTGAGTAGTACAGTTTATGGATAATTTAAGGCTGTATTTTGTCAAAGGTACGTGTCACGAAACGTAAAGTATTAGTTTTCTAAGCATACGAAAATGCGTTCGAGAAACCGGAACCGGGACATAAATCGAGTGACAACGTACGACTTATCGGAACAAAAATTACAAGTCCACTATGCACGTGAATTTAATATAATATATAATATATAATTAATTATATAAATTAATTATATTATATTTATAATTAAATAATATGTCGACAAACAACGAGACAAAAATTTGTGAGTTGGATCCTCTAGTCATGCGATCGCATGGCCAAGGAGGCTAAACCCCATGCGATCGCATGGGGTACTGTTGCAGGCCACATCCTATGAAAGCATCGAATTTCGGTTCAGTGTTACACCATCATTACTCCGTATATTATTTATTTTATTTAATTTATTATTATTATTATTATTATTATTATTATTATTATTATTATTATTATTATTATTATTATTATTATTATTAATAAGATTAATATTATTATTAATCCTATTATTATTAGTAGTATTAGTACATAAAATACTACGACGAGGCCAAGAGCGGGTCACTTTTGAAATGGGTTTTCGAGCGGGATAGAGCTAAGGAATTTATGAGTTATTGCCACGGAGGTTATGGGTAATGTTCGGGGGTATATTTGTGAGTAAAACCTAGTGTTTATCATCTTCGTTGCATCTACGTACTTTCCTAGAATATGAAATCACAATATTGATACGTAAGCATTCATATCTTATCTTTTATATACTAATTGTGTATCCATGTCTAGTGCTCGAGTATATATGTTTAGGCATGCCAGTATGCTAAATTTTGTCGTTAAATAGTTTATAATGAATCACGAAGTAAATACATATATTACTAGTAAAAGGTATATGATATACATGTTTTTGGAAAGCTGACGAAAAATCAATAACTTTTCATTTAGATATCGAATAAGTTCGATGAACGGATTAAAAGATATGATCAACTGAATTATGATTGACGTTAATTGAAATTGCTTTTGAATCTGCAATTAAGATTTAAACAACTTGTTTACAAGATTGATAAAATGGATTTTTAAATATTACCAGCCGAGTAAATGAATCCTTATATAAGGTACGTCTCGTTTGTTGAACTATTGCCAAAATTGACTTTTTGAAACAACATTGGATAACTTTTGTATGTCGATTTCGAGCATTAGGATTGTGATACACTATGACCTAACCTAGCTTGATAGACATTTATTGACCAACATATGTTCTCTAGGTTGAGATCTACGATTATTTGATATTCCGAGTTTCGGTCACATTACGATGAACAACTTTATGTGCTGCTAAGGTGAGTTTCATTTGCTCCCCTTTTAATTGCTTTCGTAATATATATTTTTGGGCTAAGAATACATGCATTTTATTTTAAACGCAATGGATACAAGTACATAATAAATTCTACATCGAGTTTGAACCGAAAATCCCTTAGCTTTGATAACTAGTAACTGTCGATTATAAGAACTGGTGGGCGCGAATAGTGGTATATGGATCCATAGGGCTTGACATCCCCGTCTGTTCCAGGTATAGAAACCCTAGCTTGAACTATAAAACAGACGTATGCTATTTTAGTTTAGTATACGTTGGATTGCGTGTATTTTACATGTTGGTTGCATGTATGTTAAAACAGGGGTATTTATTATAACATTAAAGTTTAGTTACCAGGGTGCTCAATTTTGTAGAATATTTTGATAAACGTTTCTGGATGAAACAACTGAAATCTTGTGATCCACCTTTATGTACAGATTATGCACAACATTAAAACTTTGAACTCACCAACCTTTGTGTTGACACTTGTTAGCATGTTTATTCTCAGGTTCCCTAGAAGTCTTCCGCTATTTGCTTATATGTTAGATAAGCTATGTGCATGGAGTCTTGCATGCTTTTCAAGGAAACATTGCATTCAACAAATCATCACCATGTATCTTATTTTGACTGCATTGTCAATGGAAGTATCATTGTAAACTATTATATTACGATGATTGTCTATATGTAGAAATCATCAGATGTTGAAAACCTTTGATTTAAATATTCATATATGGTGTGCCTTTTCAAAAGAATGCAATGTTTACAAAACGTATCATATAGAGGTCAAATACCTCGCAATGAAATCGATGAATGACGTATTGTCCATATGGATTTGGAGCGATCGTCACAGTTGGTATCAGAGCATTGGTCCTAGTGAACCAGGTCTTGTATTAGTGTGTCTAACTGATAGTTGTTAGGATGCATTTGTAAGTCTGGACTTCGACTGTGTCTGCATGTCAAAAGTTTTGCTTATCATTTCTTGTCAGAAATTACCTGTCTATCATCTTAAGTCTAAACGCGTCTTATTGCATTGATTGCATAGATAGAGTATAGACAAAATTCATATCTTGGCATATCTATTACAGTAAACTTTACCTGACATCTTCCGTAAAATCCTCCGTAACTTATGGGATTCTGGTATTATAATTACATATGTAAACTATGTATTGAGGAGTACCAAATTAGTCCTATAATCTATTTCATTCCAAAAATCTTTTCCTTGATTACACAAAATGGATCCTGTATCTAGTTCAAATTCCTTAGATTCCGACAGCTATTCCGATATGGATTTCCACTCAAGTTCCGAAAACAGCGTAACCGGAATGGATCAACCAATTAGCCATCATTTATTCTGGATGAATTGGGGATGGGTTCGTAATACACTTAATCATTGGAGACAAGAAGAAGGCAATCCCTTCCATCCACCACATTCACCTCTTGGTGAAGAACCTGAAGCACTTACCGGCGAACCCGTTCGTAACACCATTTTCACCCTCATTTCCAGAACAGCTCGCAATGACTACGTAATATCCAATATTCTAAATCTTATTCATCTGCTTTTCTGAACCACCAATCATCCCAGTATAATAGAAGAAGTCAACGAGCTTCGCGCTCGGGTAGTGGCTTTGGAGAATATGGTGCAAGGATTACAAACACCAGCAGCAGCACCAGCAGTATAACCAGTACCACCATCATCAACACCAACAGTATCATTACCACCACCAATAACAACATCCCCATCACACACCTCAACATCACAATCTGTACCTCGGATATCAACATCATACTCACCATAGATACCAAGGGGTACCAACAACAATAAATGATGAAGTATTGATTCATAACGTCATCGGAGAAATATTCTACGGCGATGAGGTAATCTCTAAAATCTTAGAGATTATTTATCCCAGTTCTAACCGTAAATCTGATGAATAGAAATGATAGAAGGAAAAGTAGAAACCCTGACAAGAATGGTACGTAAGGTACAAGCTAGACTTGTTTTACCAATAGCATCAATAGTACCCTTAGCCTCACCAGCACAGTCAGTGTTGTCAACATTGCCTCTAACATCACAAGCTTCGTCAGTTCAAGAAAGCACCGTGGACATTATTACGAGTCAACAACGAGTATATTGTATCAATGAGTTGTGAAGTATTAACTCAATTCCTCTAAAGAATTTATATGTACATCTTATATATATAAATTTTAAAACCGTCATAAATCTTTTCGTACTAAGCTATTATGTATGAATTGAAAAAGGGTAAATACTACTCGGTTAATTCATATTACTAATATGCTACGATGTACATCCTTCGTTAAACAACTTAACCATCGTTAACTACAATCTCTGTTTCAACTCAATGAATTCCATTTCATAATAAACCAAGTGTATTATTCAATTACATAATTGATTTTACATTTTCATTTTCGATGTACTCGAAACTTTCCAGAAAACATCATATGTACCTTGTAAGGTTCACAAAAATTCCACGAGCATCAACATCCTTCACCGAGGAATAAGAATCGATTACATTAGCGAAATACTCCACAAATATTATGTAATCTTTAATATTTTAAAGATTAATCATTTCTAAGTCAAGTCGAAAATCAAATGAGCTTAATATGATATTAACTCATTAAATCTGTATTACATCTGAAGAAAATATACATATATATATTTTCATAAAGACGGTAATAAAAATTCTTTTGTACAAAGTATTAATTGTGAAATCTTTAACGGGTAGGTAATACTCGAGAAAAATATAAGTTCACAATTAATATGTTACACTGTACATTCTTCAACTTTGATTCAAAAATTATTAACAATACTCACAACGATATACAATCGTTTTCATACAAATTCAATTACATATTCTGATATTGACGGATCAGAATCCAAGTCATAACTCTGAATCGGTGACATCATTCTTAGATCTCTACATCTTTCAAAGCTATACTTTGACTTCAAAACTGTGCAAGATCCTTTAGCGTTGTTTTTACCGAAAATAACCTTGCAATTCCTTTTCAAAGTATCCAGTTTTACCACACTTACAACCAGTCAACTTCGACTTTTCAGATTAGCCTTATTATAACCATGACATATACATTCTTATTACTGGGGAACCTTTTATGTTCCACCACATTAGCAGTAAATTTACCGACAACTTCAATGATCCTTGACCCTCCGAAAAATCATTATAATCATTGAAACCCTATCATGTACTCGTCTAAATCTTCTAACAATAATTGCCATACCAATTACCGGAAATTAGCAATCAGTATTTCGAATCTCGCAGCAATTCTATGCCAAAAGTTATATAAATACATATAATGTCTATCTCCTAGACTTACTTATTTCGAATGTGAAGTTTCTGAAAAACACCCCAAACTGTGAAACTAGTCCTCCGAATTTTAGAAAAAAGCTGATGAAGCAGCAAAAACTGTAAACGACCTTAACAGTCAAAAGTTTGATGATAAAGAATAGTATGGTGGTAAAGCTGAGAAAAAGAGAAGGTTTGGAACTGAAAAACGGATTGAGCAGACCATGAAGGAGGCTGTGGACAAATCACAAAGACGAAATCTACCTTCAAAGAATACAAATGATTCAATGTCTGCTGAAATCCTTAGCAAATACCTTGCTCCTTACTCTAAAACCTTTACGGATAATATTCTTCATCATCATCCTATCTTAAACATTCTAAGATATCATCATATCTTCCATTATAAATATCCTCGATATTTCTGAAGATATTTTCATAACTAATCTTATCTGAAATCATTCATCTCTTCGCGCTATCTGTATTACATCATAAAAGAAACTATTTTAGTTTCTAAATTCTGAAACCTTCAAGTTTAAAATATGAATGTTTTAAAGTAGTGTTGGGAACTGAAGCATGAATTAGTATAATATAATGACACTTGATCAACGTGATTATATTACAGTAAGTCATGCTGAGTTTCTAATGGAATGTGATAAAGGTTCACAGATCCCACCCTCATCATGAACCATGTTACATAACTCTTTCATTCTATATAATCTCTAAATATATCAAGAAAATATATTTCTTGATGATTCGGTCTTTTCCGGATATTCTGGTAATTTGATAAATCAAGATCGTGCCATTACAATTCCTTTCTTAGAACATTAACCATGTTCATTTCAAAATCCATACCTACGAATTCTGGACCATTATTCGCTTGACTTGAAGTCGGGAAGAGAAATCAAAAACATGGAGCTCTGAAATATAAAGGAGAATAAAAAGCCCGATAAAAACACATAAATTACAAACCATGTATATCAATAAGTATCGCAACGTAAAGACATGGGAGAACTAAAAACACTATAAAGCCAAGAGTATAGTAAAAGTGAATAGATTCCTCCGGCGGCAGATGAAAAAGAAGAATGATAGATATGAAAGTTAGGAGTATATCAAGAATCAGAACTGGATGAAGCATTTTCACAATCTATTAAGAAGTATTAAATAAGGAAGAAGATTATAGGAGTGGTGAGAATAAATGAAACGGAAGAGGTCAATTTATAGCGAAATATCAAACATAGCAATCGAGGCAGATTACACATTTAATCAAAGAAAATCCTAATTTCTGCAAATTCCGAAGAATCAAATCTTATTTAGATAATGAAGATTTTCTATTCCTTATATTCCGGAAATCAATCGTTACTACGTCAAGAGTTAAAAACGCATCTCTATTCTCCATTTCACTCTATTACGATAACTTCCCCCATACGCTTCGAGTAATTGGATTGTTTTATCCATATTATTCAACGGTGATAAAAATTCTATTTATCAACTCATATTCGTCATGAAAACATTTTTATTGTTAGCCATGACGACCTCACTCAAATTTCGGGACGAAATTACTTTAACGGGGAGGTACTGTGATGACCCAGAAATTTCTGACCAAATTTAAACTTAATCTTTAACGTTTCCGACACGATAAGCAAAGTCTATGAAGTTGAATCTCAAAATTTTGAACTATTCAAATACCCTTTGATTGTTCTCAATGATTCGCGAACAATTATATGTAAATAGATATATATATATACTATAACTTGAAAATGTAACAAAGTGTTATGAAAATGATATTGTGCATTAACCTTATTGGTTTGATTATCTGATTGATATTTAGATAAGTTAACTAAAACGTTTAAGATGATCCAGTAAAACACTAATTTGCTACAGTATTTTCGAATTGCTACAGTACCCGAAAAGCTACATTGTTTTCAAAAATCACTATTTGCTACAGTAAAACACTATTTTAAAATGAAAATGTATATATATATATATATATATATATATATATATATATATATATATATATATATGTATATACTACGAGACAATGATTTATAGAAGTAAATGACCAAAACACTTGAAAGTTTAAGATATACTTTGAGTGGTACAGTTTATGGATAATTTAAGGCTATATTTTGTCAAAGGTACGTGTCACGAAACGTAAAGTATTAGTTTTCTAAGCATACGAAAATGCGTTCGAGAAACCAGAAACGGGACATAAGTCGAGTGACAACGTACGACTTATCGGAACAAAAATTACAAGTCCACTATGTACGTGAATTTAATATAATATATAATTAATTATATAAATTAATTATATTATATTTATAATTAAATAATATGTCGACAAACAACGAGACAAAAATTTGTGAGCTGGATCCTCTAGTCATGCGATCGCATGGCCAAAGAGGCTAAACCCCATACGATCGCATGGGGTACTGTTGCAGGCCACATCCTATAAAAGCATCGAATTTTGGTTCAGTGTTACACCATCATTACTCCGTATATTATTTATTTTATTTAATTTATTATTATTATTATTAATATTATTATTATTATTATTATTATTAATAAGATTAATATTATTATTAATCCTATTATTATTAGTAGTATTAGTACATAAAATACTACGACGAGGCCAAGAGCGGGTCACTTTTGAAATTGGTTTTCGAGCGGGATAGAGCTAAGAAATTTATGAGTTATTGCCAAGGAGGTTATGGGTAATGTTCGGGGGTATATTTGTGAGTCAAACCTAGTGTTTATCATCTTCGTTGCGTCTACGTACTTTCCTAGAATATGAAATCACAATATTGATACGTAAGCATTCATATCATATCTTTTATATATTAATTGTGTATCCATGTCTAGTGCTTAAGTGTATATGTTTAGGCATGCCAGTATGCTAAATTTTGTCGTTAAACAGTTTATAATGAATCACGAATTAAATACCTATATTACTAGTAAAAGGTATATGATATACATGTTTTTGGAAAGCTGACGAAAAATCAATAACTTTTCATTTAGATATCGAATAAGTTCGGTGAACGGATTAAAAGATATGATCAACTGAATTATGATTGACGTTAATTGAAATTGCTTTTGAATCTGCAATTAAGATTTAAACAACTTGTTTACAAGATTGATAAAATGGATTTTTAAATATTACCAGCCGAGTAAATGAATCCTTATATAAGGTACGTCTCGTTTGTTGAACTATTGTCAAAATTGACTTTTTGAAACAACATTGGATAACTTTTGTATGTCGATATCGAGCATTAGGATTGTGATACACTATGACCTGACCTAGCTTGATAGACATTTATTGACCAACATATGTTCTCTAGGTTGAGATCTACGATTATTTGATATTCCGAGTTTCGGTCACATTACGATGAACAACTTTATGTGCTGCTAAGGTGAGTTTCATTTGCTCCCCTTTTAATTACTTTTGTAATATATATTTTTAGGCTAAGAATACATGCACTTTATTTTAAACGCAATGGATACAAGTAAATACTAAATTCTACACCAAATTTGAACCGAAAATCCCTTAGTTTTGGTAACTAGTAACTGTCGGTTATAAGAACTGGTGGGTGCGAATAGTGGTATATGGATCCATAGGGCTTGACATCCCCATCTGTTCCAGGTATAGAAACCCTAGCCTGAACTATAAAACAGACGTATGCTATTTGATTTTAGTACACGTTGGATTGCATGTATTTTACATGTTGGTTGCATGTATGTTAAAACAGGGGTACTTATTATAACGTTAAAGTTTAGTTACCAGGGTGCTCAATTTTGTAGAATATTTTGATAAACGTTTCTGGATGAAACAACTGAAATCTTGTGATCCACCTTTATGTACAGATTATGCACAACATTAAAACTATGAACTCACCAACCTTTGTGTTAAAACTTGTTAGCATGTTTATTCTCAGGTTCCCTAGAAGTCTTCCGTTGTTTGCTTATATGTTAGATAAGCTATGTGCATGGAGTCTTGCATGCTTTTCAAGGAAATGTTGCATTCACCAAATCATCACCATGTATCTTATTTTGACTGCATTGTCAACGGAAGTATCATTGTAAACTATTATATTACGATGATTGTCTATATGTAGAAATCATCAGATGTCGAAAACATTTGATTTAAATATTCATATATGGTGTGCCTTTTCAAAAGAATGTAATGTTTACAAAACGTATCATATAGAGGTCAAATACCTCGCAATGAAATCGATGAATGACGTATTGTCCATATGGATTTGGAGCGATCGTCACACAGCTGCAGGTTTACATCCACCACCACTGATGCTACAACAACTATATTGTGGTAAACCGCCACCCAAAAGCCATCCTCAAACCCCATGATTTCTGCTGCTATCAATTTGCCCCTCTTTTGTTTGCTTTGGTCGAAAACCATCTTGCAACACCCATATCCCCAACTTCTTATGAACCCAAAACAAAACCCACCAACACTCAAACTATCTATATATCTATCCCTGTTTCGTTTCAACTACAACCAAAAGACACAAACACTCTCCTTCGAAGAACCATTGGTTGCTGCTTAATGTTTTCTTGTTTCATTCGTGCATTACCCAAATCGCCACTCAACATCACCTACAACCATCGCTACCCTCACCATTCTACTAGATCATCATAACTACACACCATCTTTGGTCACCATTTAAACACCACCATGACCATAGCCAAACCACCACAATTGCTATTATCTTGTTGTTACACGAACTGTACCCGTTTCTGGTTTGACCACGATTAACCACCTTGAACCCGTTACCACCTTACAACTGAAATGTCCCGTTCTTATTGATTAAAAACGTTCCATATTAATTGATTTCGTTGCGAGGTTTTGACCTCTATATGAGACGTTTTTCAAAGACTGCATTCATTTTTAAACAAACCATAACCTTTATTTCATCAATAAAGGTTTAAAAAGCTTTACGTAGATTATCAAATAATGATAATCTAAAATATCCTGTTTACACACGACCATTACATAATGGTTTACAATACAAATATGTTAAAACAAAATAAGTTTCTTGAATGCAGTTTTTACACAATATCATACAAGCATGGACTCCAAATCTTGTCCTTATTTAAGTATGCGACAGCGGAAGCTCTTAATAATCACCTGAGAATAAACATGCTTAAAACGTCAACAAAAATGTTGGTGAGTTATAGGTTTAACCTATATATATCAAATCATAATAATAGACCACAAGATTTCATATTTCAATACACATCCCATACATAGAGATAAAAATCATTCATATGGTGAACACCTGGTAACCGACATTAACAAGATGCATATATAAGAATATCCCCATCATTCCGGGACACCCTTCGGATATGATATAAATTTCGAAGTACTAAAGCATCCGGTACTTTGGATGGGGTTTGTTAGGCCCAATAGATCTATCTTTAGGATTCGCGTCAATTAGGGTGTCTGTTCCCTAATTCTTAGATTACCAGACTTAATAAAAAGGGGCATATTCGATTTCGATAATTTAACCATAGAATGTAGTTTCACGTACTTGTGTCTATTTTGTAAATCATTTATAAAACCTGCATGTATTCTCATCCCAAA
This sequence comes from Rutidosis leptorrhynchoides, assembly GCF_046630445.1. Lineage (NCBI taxonomy): Eukaryota > Viridiplantae > Streptophyta > Magnoliopsida > Asterales > Asteraceae > Rutidosis > Rutidosis leptorrhynchoides. Next base: position 553,796,409 of record NC_092334.1, read on the forward strand.
AATATTAAATTTTAAAAGTGGGACTATAACTCACTTTCACAGATTTTTACTTCGTCGGGAAGTAAGACTTGGCCACTGGTTGATTCACGAACCTATAACAATATATACATATATATCAAAGTATGTTCAAAATATATTTACAACACTTTTAATATATTTTGATGTTTTAAGTTTATTAAGTCAGCTGTCCTCGTTAGTAACCTACAACTAGTTGTCCACAGTTAGATGTACAGAAATAAATCGATAAATATTATCTTGAATCAATCCACGACCCAGTGTATACGTATCTCAGTACTGATCACAACTCAAACTATATATATTTTGGAATCAACCTCAACACTGTATAGCTAACTCCAACATTCACATATAGAGTGTCTATGGTTGTTCCGAAATATATATAGATGTGTCGACATGATAGGTCAAAACATTGTATACGTGTCTATGGTATCTCAAGATTACATAATATACAATACAAGTTGATTAAGTTGTGGTTGGAATAGATTTGTTACCAATTTTCACGTAGCTAAAATGAGAAAAATTATCCAATCTTGTTTTACCCATAACTTCTTCATTTTAAATCCATTTTGAGTGAATCAAATTGATATGGTTTCATATTGAACTCTATTTTATGAATCTAAACAGAAAAGTATAGGTTTATAGTCGGAAAAATAAGTTACAAGTCGTTTTTGTAAAGGTAGTCATTTCAGTCGAAAGAGCGACGTCTAGATGACCATTTTAGAAAACATACTTCCACTTTGAGTTTAACCATAATTTTTGGATATAGTTTCATGTTCATAATAAAAATCACTTTCTCAGAATAACAACTTTTAAATCAAAGTTTATCATAGTTTTTAATTACCTAACCCAAAACAGCCCGCAGTGTTACTACGACGGCGTAAATCCGGTTTTACGGTGTTTTTCGTGTTTCCAGGTTTTAAATCATTAAGTTAGCATATCATATAGATATAGAACATGTGTTTAGTTGATTTTAAAAGTCAATTTAGAAGGATTAACTTTTGATTGCGAACAAGTTTAGAATTAACTAAACTATGTTCTAGTGATTACAAGTTTAAACCTTCGAATAAGATAGCTTTATATGTATGAATCGAATGATGTTATGAACATCATTACTACCTTAATTTCCTTGGATAAACCTACTGGAAAAGAGAAAAATGGATCTAGCTTCAATGGATCCTTGGATGGCTCGAAGTTCTTGAAGCAGAATCATGACACGAAAACAAGTTCAAGTAAGATCATCACTTGAAATAAGATTGTTATAGTTATAGAAATTGAACCAAAGTTTGAATATGATTATTACCTTGTATTAGAATGATAACCTACTGTAAGAAATAAAGATTTCTTGAGGTTGGATGATCACCTTACAAGATTGGAAGTGAGCTAGCAAACTTGAAAGTATTCTTGATTTTATGAAACTAGAACTTTTGGAATTTATGAAGAACACTTAGAACTTGAAGATAGAACTTGAGAGAGATCAATTAGATGAAGAAAATTGAAGAATGAAAGTGTTTGTAGGTGTTTTTGGTCGTTGGTGTATGGATTAGATATAAAGGATATGTAATTTTGTTTTCATGTAAATAAGTCATGAATGATTACTCATATTTTTGTAATTTTATGAGATATTTCATGCTAGTTGCCACATGATGGTTCCCACATGTGTTAGGTGACTCACATGGGCTGCTAAGAGCTGATCATTGGAGTGTATATACCAATAGTACATACATCTAAAAGCTGTGTATTGTACGAGTACGAATACGGGTGCATACGAGTAGAATTGTTGATGAAACTGAACGAGGATGTAATTGTAAGCATTTTTGTTAAGTAGAAGTATTTTGATATGTGTATTGAAGTCTTTCAAAGTGTATAAATACATATTAAAACACTACATGTATATACATTTTAACTGAGTCGTTAAGTCATCGTTAGTCGTTACATGTAAATGTTGTTTTGAAACCTTTAGGTTAACGATCTTGTTAAATGTTGTTAACCCAATGTTTATAATATCAAAAGAGATTTTAAATTATTATATTATCATGATATTATGATGTACAAATATCTCTTAATATGATATATATACATTAAATGTCGTTACAACGATAATCGTTACATATATGTCTCGTTTCAAAATCATTAAGTTAGTAGTCTTGTTTTTACATATGTAGTTCATTGTTAATATACTTAATGATATGTTTAATTATCATAATATAATGTTAACTATATATATAACCATATATATGTCATCATATAGTTTTTACAAGTTTTAACGTTCGTGAATCACCGGTCAACTTGGGTGGTCAATTGTCTATATGAAACCTATTTCAATTAATCAAGTCTTAACAAGTTTGATTGCTTAACATGTTGGAAACATTTAATCATGTAAATATCAATCTCAATTAATATATATAAACATGGAAAAGTTCGGGTCACTACAGTACCTACCCGTTAAATAAATTTCGTCCCGAAATTTTAAGCTGTTGAAGGTGTTGACGAATCTTCTGGAAATAGATGCGGGTATTTCTTCTTCATCTGATCTTCTCGCTCCTAGGTGAACTCGGGTCCTCTACGAGCATTCCATCGAACCTTAACAATTGGTATCTTGTTTTGCTTAAGTCTTTTAACCTCACGATCCATTATTTCGACGGGTTCTTCGATGAATTAAAGTTTTTCGTTGATTTGGATTTCATCTAACGGAATAGTGAGATCTTTTTTAGGAAAACATTTCTTCAAATTCGAGACGTGGAAAGTGTTATGTACAGCCGCGAGTTGTTGAGGTAACTCTAGTCGGTAAGCTACTGGTCCGACACGATCAATAATCTTGAATGGTCCAATATACCTTGGATTTAATTTCCCTCGTTTACCAAATCGAACAACGCCTTTCCAAGGTGCAACTTTAAGCATGACCATCTCTCCAATTTCAAATTCTATATCTTTTCTTTTAATGTCAGCGTAGCTCTTTTGTCGACTTTGGGCGGTTTTCAACCGTTGTTGAATTTGGATGATCTTCTCGGTAGTTTCTTGTATAATCTCCGGACCCGTAATCTGTCTATCCCCCACTTCACTCCAACAAATCGGAGACCTACACTTTCTACCATAAAGTGCTTCAAACGGCGCCATCTCAATGCTTGAATGGTAGCTGTTGTTGTAGGAAAATTCTGCTAACGGTAGATGTCGATCCCAACTGGTTCCGAAATCAATAACACATGCTCGTAGCATGTCTTCAAGCGTTTGTATCGTCCTTTCGCTCTGCCCATCAGTTTGTGGATGATAGGCAGTACTCATGTCTAGACGAGTTCCTAATGCTTGCTGTAATGTCTGCCAGAATCTTGAAATAAATCTGCCATCCCTATCAGAGATAATAGAGATTGGTATTCCATGTCTGGAGACGACTTCCTTCAAATACAGTCGTGCTAACTTCTCCATCTTGTCATCTTCTCTTATTGGCAGGAAGTGTGCTGATTTGGTGAGACAATCAACTATTACCCAAATAGTATCAAAACCACTTGCAGTCCTTGGCAATTTAGTGATGAAATCCATGGTAATGTTTTCCCATTTCCATTCCGGGATTTCGGGTTGTTGAAGTAGACCTGATGGTTTCTGATGCTCAGCTTTGACTTTAGAACACGTCAAACATTCTCCTACGTATTTAGCAACATCAGCTTTCATACCCGGCCACCAAAAATGTTTCTTGAGATCCTTGTACATCTTCCCCGTTCCAGGATGTATTGAGTATCTGGTTTTATGAGCTTCTCTAAGTACCATTTCTCTCATATCTCCAAATTTTGGTACCCAAATCCTTTCAGCCCTATACCGGGTTCCGTCTTCCCGAATATTAAGATGCTTCTCCGATCCTTTGGGTATTTCATCCTTTAAATTTCCCTCTTTTAAAACTCCTTGTTGCGCCTCCTTTATTTGAGTAGTAATGTTATTATGAATCATTATATTCATAGATTTTACTCGAATGGGTTCTCTGTCCTTCCTGCTCAAGGCATCGGCTACAACATTTGCCTTCCCCGGGTGGTAACGAATCTCAAAGTCATAATCATTCAATAATTCAATCCACCTACACTGCCTCATATTCAGTTGTTTCTGATTAAATATGTGTTGAAGACTTTTGTGGTCGGTATATATAATACTTTTGACCCCATATAAGTAGTGCCTCCAAGTCTTTAATGCAAAAAAAAACCGCGCCTAATTCCAAATCATGCGTCGTATAATTTTGTTCGTGAATCTTCAATTGTCTAGACGCATAAGCAATCACCTTCGTTCGTTGCATTAATACACAACCGAGACCTTGCTTTGATGCATCACAATAAATCACAAAATCATCATTCCCTTCAGGCAATGACAATATAGGTGCCGTAGTTAGCTTTTTCTTCAATAACTGAAACGCCTTCTCTTGTTCATCATTCCATTCAAATTTCTTCCCTTTATGCGTTAATGCAGTCAAGGGTTTTGCTATTCTGGAAAAGTCTTGGATGAACCTTCTGTAGTAACCAGCTAGTCCTAAAAACTGGCGTATGTGTTTCGGAGTTTTTGGGGTTTCCCACTTTTCAACAGTTTCTATCTTTGCCGGATCCACCTTAATACCTTCTTTGTTCACTATGTGACCGAGGAATTGAACTTCTTCCAACCAAAATGCAACACTTTGAAAACTTAGCGTACAATTCTTCCTTCCTCAATACTTCTAACACCTTTCTCAAATGTTCACTGTGTTCTTGGTCATTCTTTGAGTAAATAAGTATGTCATCAATGAAAACAATGACAAACTTGTCAAGGTATGGTCCACACACTCGGTTCATAAGGTCCATGAACACAGCTGGTGCATTAGTTAAACCAAACGGCATGACCATAAACTCGTAATGACCGTAACGTGTTCTGAAAGCAGTCTTTGGAATATCATCTTCTTTCACCCGCATTTGATGATACCCGGAACGTAAGTCAATCTTTGAATAAACAGACGAGCCTTGTAGTTGATCAAATAAGTCATCGATTCTCGGTAGTGGGTAGCGGTTCTTGATGGTAAGTTTGTTCAACTCTCGGTAGTCGATACACAACCTGAATGTACCATCTTTCTTCTTGACAAACAAAACAGGAGCTCCCCACGGTGATGTGCTTGGTCGAATGAAACCACGCTCTAAAAGTTCTTGTAATTGGCTTTGTAGTTCTTTCATCTCGCTGGGTGCGAGTCTGTAAGGAGCATGAGCTATTGGTGTAGCTCCTGGTACAAGATCTATTTGAAATTCAACGGATCGATGTGGGGGTAATCCCGGTAATTCTTTCGGAAATACATCAGGAAATTCTTTTGCGACGGGAACATCATTGATGCTCTTTTCTTCAGTTTGTACTTTCTCGACGTGTGCTAGAACAGCATAGCAACCTTTTCTTATTAGTTTTTGTGCCTTCAAATTACTAATAAGATGTAGCTTCGTGTTGCCCTTTTCTCCGTACACCATTAAGGGTTTTCCTTTTTCTCGTATAATGCGAATTGCATTTTTGTAACAAACGATCTCCGCTTTCACTTCTTTCAACCAGTCCATACCGATTATCACATCAAAACTCCCTAACTCTACTGGTATCAAATCAACCTTAAATGTTTCGCTAACCAGTTTAATTTCTCGATTCCGACATATATTATCTGCTAAAATTAATTTACCATTTGCTAATTCGAGTAAAAATTTACTATCCAAAGGCGTCAATGGACAACTTAATTTAGCACAAAAATCTCTACTCATATAGCTTCTATCCGCACCCGAATCAAATAAAACGTAAGCAGATTTATTGTCAATAAGAAACGTACCCGTAATAGGCTCCGGGTCTTCCTGTGCCTCTGCCGCATTAATATTGAAAACTCTTCCACGGCCTCGTCCATTCGTGTTCTCCTGGTTCGGGCAATTTCTAATAATGTGGCCCGGTTTTCCACATTTATAACAAACTACATTGGCATAACTTGCTCCGACACTACTTGCTCTGCCATTACTCGTTCCGACACCATTTGTTCCTTTCGTTCTATTAACCCCTGGTCCGTAGACTTCACACTTCGCCTCGCTATGACCATTTCTTTTACACTTGTTGCAAAATTTGGTGCAGAACCCTGAGTGATACTTTTAACACCTTTGGCATAGCTGCTTCTGATTGTTGTTGTTGTTGCGGTTATTATTGTTGTTGGGATGATTGTTGTAGTTGTTGTTGTTGTTGTTGTTGTTGTTGTTGTTGGGCCGTTTGTTGTAGTTGCGATTGATGTTGCGATTGTTGGGATAATTGTTGTAATTGCTGTTGTTGTTGTATTGGTGATTCTTATCACCGTTTTCCTCCCACTTTCTTTTGACTTGCTTTACATTGGCCTCTTCAGCAGTCTGTTCTTTAATTCTTTCTTCAATCTGGTTCACTAGTTTGTGAGCCATTCTACATGCCTGTTGTATGGAGGCGGGCTCGTGTGAACTTATATCTTCTTGGATTCTTTCCGGTAATCCTTTCACAAATGCGTCGATCTTCTCTTCCTCATCTTCGAATACTCCCGGACACAATAGGCACAATTCTGTGAATCGTCTTTCGTACGTGGTAATATCAAATCCTTGGGTTCGTAACCCTCTAAGTTCTATCTTGAGCTTATTGACCTCGGTTCTGGGACGGTACTTCTCGTTCATCAAGTGCTTGAATGCTGACCACGGTAGTGCGTACGCATCGTCTTGTCCCACTTGCTCTAGATAGGTATTCCACCATGTTAACGCAGAACCTGTGAAGGTATGCGTAGCGTACTTTACTTTGTCCTCTTCAGTACACTTACTTATGGCAAACACCGATTCGACCTTCTCGGTCCACCGTTTCAATCCGATCGGTCCTTCGGTTCCATCAAATTCCAAAGGTTTGCAGGCAGTGAATTCTTTGTAGGTGCATCCTACACGATTTCCTGTACTGCTAGATCCAAGGTTATTGTTGGTATGTAGCGCAGCCTGTACTGCGGCTATGTTTGAAGCTAGAAAAGTACGGAATTCCTCTTCATTCATATTCACCGTGTGTCGAGTAGTCGGTGCCATTTCCTTCAAAATAGTTAAATGGAACAAGTTAATCATACAGAATATTAAGAGTAGTTAATAGTATTTCGTAGCATAATATGAACTCATTTATAAAAGCTATTTCTTCATATTAGCGTTTTATAAGTTTAAATTCGGGTAGTACCTACCCGTTAAGTTCATACTTAGTAGCTAATATACAATTCAACTACTACAATTCTATATGAAAAACTGATTATAATAATATTTCGCGTTCAAACTTTTACACAACATTTTACAAACTTACAATACCGCTTATTTTACATATAGCATGAAATATAGCACACAATAAATTTGATACAAGATGGTTGTGAAGATAATTCTAGCTAGTACACAAGTCGTTCAGCAAAGGTAATAAAGACACGTAATTCATACGTCCAGAAACAAGTCATGCATTCTGGTTTTACTAGGACTACTTTCCATCCTTGGTCTTGTGGAACATAACCGTTATGGCCGTTGATAAGACAGCGTGTTGTAACGTCGTCAAAGGGACGAGGGTTACGTAATGTCCAACAGTCCCGTAACAATCTAAAAACCTCATTTCTTACCCCAATTACCGACTCCGTCACTTGTGGGAACGTTTTGTTTAATAGTTGTAGCCCGATGTTCTTGTTCTCACTTTGGTGAGAAGCGAACATTACTAATCCGTAAGCATAACATGCTTCTTTATGTTGCATGTTAGCCGCATTTTCTAAATCACGAAGTCCAATATTCGGATATATTGAGTCAAAATAATTTCTTAACCCATTGCGTAAAATAGCATTTGGGTTCCCCGCAATATATGCGTCAAAGTAAACACATCGTAACTTATGGATTTCCCAATGTGATATCCCCCATCTTCCGAACGAAAGCCTTTTATAAACCAAGGCATTCTTGGAACGTTCTTCGAATGTCTTACAAACTGATCTCGCCTTAAATAGTTGTGCCGAAGAATTCTGACCGACTCTAGACAAGATTTCATCAATCATGTCTCCGGGTAGGTCTCTTAAAATATTGGGTTGTCTATCCATTTTGTGTTCTATTTCTTCATCCGGTTCTGATTCTTCTTCCGGTTCCGATTCTTCTTCCGGTTCCGACTCTTCTTCCGGTTCCTCTTCGGGAACTTGTGAATCAGTCCACGAATTATTCCAATTTACATTTGACTCTTCATTAATATTAGGTGAGTCAATGGGACTTGTTCTAGAGGTAGACATCTATCACATAATATCAAACGCGTTAAGAGATTAATATATCACATAATATTCACATGTTAAAAATATATAGTTTCCAACAAAATTTGTTAAGCAATCATTTTTCAAGTAAACACGGTCGAAGTCCAGACTCACTAATGCATCCTAACAAACTCGATAAGACACACTAATGCAAAATTCTGGTTCTCTAAGACCAACGCTCGGATAACAACTGAAATGTCCCGTTCTTATTGATTAAAAACGTTCCATATTAATTGATTTCGTTGCGAGGTTTTGACCTCTATATGAGACGTTTTTCAAAGACTGCATTCATTTTTAAACAAACCATAACCTTTATTTCATCAATAAAGGTTTAAAAAGCTTTACGTAGATTATCAAATAATGATAATCTAAAATATCCTGTTTACACACGACCATTACATAATGGTTTACAATACAAATATGTTAAAACAAAATAAGTTTCTTGAATGCAGTTTTTACACAATATCATACAAGCATGGACTCCAAATCTTGTCCTTATTTAAGTATGCGACAGCGGAAGCTCTTAATAATCACCTGAGAATAAACATGCTTAAAACGTCAACAAAAATGTTGGTGAGTTATAGGTTTAACCTATATATATCAAATCATAATAATAGACCACAAGATTTCATATTTCAATACACATCCCATACATAGAGATAAAAATCATTCATATGGTGAACACCTGGTAACCGACATTAACAAGATGCATATATAAGAATATCCCCATCATTCCGGGACACCCTTCGGATATGATATAAATTTCGAAGTACTAAAGCATCCGGTACTTTGGATGGGGTTTGTTAGGCCCAATAGATCTATCTTTAGGATTCGCGTCAATTAGGGTGTCTGTTCCCTAATTCTTAGATTACCAGACTTAATAAAAAGGGGCATATTCGATTTCGATAATTTAACCATAGAATGTAGTTTCACGTACTTGTGTCTATTTTGTAAATCATTTATAAAACCTGCATGTATTCTCATCCCAAAAATATTAGATTTTAAAAGTGGGACTATAACTCACTTTCACAGATTTTTACTTCGTCGGGAAGTAAGACTTGGCCACTGGTTGATTCACGAACCTATAACAATATATACATATATATCAAAGTATGTTCAAAATATATTTACAACACTTTTAATATATTTTGATGTTTTAAGTTTATTAAGTCAGCTGTCCTCGTTAGTAACCTACAACTAGTTGTCCACAGTTAGATGTACAGAAATAAATCGATAAATATTATCTTGAATCAATCCACGACCCAGTGTATACGTATCTCAGTATTGATCACAACTCAAACTATATATATTTTGGAATCAACCTCAACCCTGTATAGCTAACTCCAACATTCACATATAGAGTGTCTATGGTTGTTCCGAAATATATATAGATGTGTCGACATGATAGGTCGAAACATTGTATACGTGTCTATGGTATCTCAAGATTACATAATATACAATACAAGTTGATTAAGTTGTGGTTGGAATAGATTTGTTACCAATTTTCACGTAGCTAAAATGAGAAAAATTATCCAATCTTGTTTTACCCATAACTTCTTCATTTTAAATCCATTTTGAGTGAATCAAATTGATATGGTTTCATATTGAACTCTATTTTATGAATCTAAACAGAAAAGTATAGGTTTATAGTCGGAAAAATAAGTTACAAGTCGTTTTTGTAAAGGTAGTCATTTCAGTCGAAAGAGCGACGTCTAGATGACCATTTTAGAAAACATACTTCCACTTTGAGTTTAACCATAATTTTTGGATATAGTTTCATGTTCATAATAAAAATCATTTTCTCAGAATAACAACTTTTAAATCAAAGTTTATCATAGTTTTTAATTAACTAACCCAAAACAGCCCGCAGTGTTACTACGACGGCGTAAATCCGGTTTTACGGTGTTTTTCGTGTTTCCAGGTTTTAAATCATTAAGTTAGCATATCATATAGATATAGAACATGTGTTTAGTTGATTTTAAAAGTCAATTTAGAAGGATTAACTTTTGTTTGCGAACAAGTTTAGAATTAACTAAACTATGTTCTAGTGATTACAAGTTTAAACCTTCGAATAAGATAGCTTTATATGTATGAATCGAATGATGTTATGAACATCATTACTACCTTAATTTCCTTGGATAAACCTACTGGAAAAGAGAAAAATGGATCTAGCTTCAATGGATCCTTGGATGGCTCGAAGTTCTTGAAGCAGAATCATGACACGAAAACAAGTTCAAGTAAGATCATCACTTGAAATAAGATTGTTATAGTTATAGAAATTGAACCAAAGTTTGAATATGATTATTACCTTGTATTAGAATGATAACCTACTGTAAGAAATAAAGATTTCTTGAGGTTGGATGATCACCTTACAAGATTGGAAGTGAGCTAGCAAACTTGAAAGTATTCTTGATTTTATGAAACTAGAACTTTTGGAATTTATGAAGAACACTTAGAACTTGAAGATAGAACTTGAGAGAGATCAATTAGATGAAGAAAATTGAAGAATGAAAGTGTTTGTAGGTGTTTTTGGTCGTTGGTGTATGGATTAGATATAAAGGATATGTAATTTTGTTTTCATGTAAATAAGTCATGAATGATTACTCATATTTTTGTAATTTTATGAGATATTTCATGCTAGTTGCCACATGATGGTTCCCACATGTGTTAGGTGACTCACATGGGCTGCTAAGAGCTGATCATTGGAGTGTATATACCAATAGTACATACATCTAAAAGCTGTGTATTGTACGAGTACGAATACGGGTGCATACGAGTAGAATTGTTGATGAAACTGAACGAGGATGTAATTGTAAGCATTTTTGTTAAGTAGAAGTATTTTGATATGTGTATTGAAGTCTTTCAAAGTGTATAAATACATATTAAAACACTACATGTATATACATTTTAACTGAGTCGTTAAGTCATCGTTAGTCGTTACATGTAAATGTTGTTTTGAAACCTTTAGGTTAACGATCTTGTTAAATGTTGTTAACCCAATGTTTATAATATCAAAAGAGATTTTAAATTATTATATTATCATGATATTATGATGTACAAATATCTCTTAATATGATATATATACATTAAATGTCGTTACAACGATAATCGTTACATATATGTCTCGTTTCAAAATCATTAAGTTAGTAGTCTTGTTTTTACATATGTAGTTCATTGTTAATATACTTAATGATATGTTTAATTATCATAATATAATGTTAACTATATATATAACCATATATATGTCATCATATAGTTTTTACAAGTTTTAACGTTCGTGAATCACCGGTCAACTTGGGTGGTCAATTGTCTATATGAAACCTATTTCAATTAATCAAGTCTTAACAAGTTTGATTGCTTAACATGTTGGAAACATTTAATCATGTAAATATCAATCTCAATTAATATATATAAACATGGAAAAGTTCGGGTCACTACAACAACCTTCATCAAAACAACCATCTCCATCAAACCAACATCATCACCTTCGCAAACCCACACGAAATTATTTTTTCTTCTTATTCGTTCCTACTGCAGCTGCCATATTTTTTTTTAAACGATAAAGATGATGATAATTAATGGTGATGATGAATAAAGATGATAAAGTGTACATGAATGGAACTAGCGAGTGTTTCTTTTCCTTATAACCGACAATTACCAAATATATAAACCCCACATATGCAACTTGTGAATATAACAGCTATTTCATTAATTTTTTTTCGGTCGAGCTTAGTTAGGGAACCAAATAGCCCACCAATTTATTTTTGGGTTTATTAAATGGTTATTTTGGGCTTCGAAATATTTAAATGATTGGGCCATATCCAATTAATATATTATGGTGAGGGAGTTGCTTGACAACGAATGAAGATGATAAGATCGACTGTGATGATGATGATAAGGGTTTAGATGATAATTAATGATCACGATATGAAATGAGGAGATGAAGAGGAAAATTTAAACAGATTTAAAGACGAGTTATATATATTTTAGTATGGTATAATTTCAGAATAACAAAGATGGACAAATGGTTAAGGGTGTGTTGGGTGAACTAGAGATCGCGGGTTCGAACCCAGGCTCTGGCATTTTTTTTTTTAGAAAAAGAGGAAAAGGGGATAGAATATGACGCTGGTTAAATGGATTTGATTATCAGATTAAAATAGAAAAACATGTTAGCTTGGATGGTTAGGGGCGTTGCGGATGAGCGAGAGGTCTTGAGTTCGAACTTGGTCCAGGGCATTTCTTTTTAGAAAAAACTTTTAAAGGGGTATATACTCTTATTTTTTATTTCTATCATTATTATTATTATTATTATTGTTATTATTATGATTATTATTGTTATTGTTAGTATTATATTTATTGTATTAATATTATTATTAACATTAATATGACTATGAACATGTTAACTAAATTCATGTTACTAAATTAATAATAAAAGTGATGTGAGAAAAATTATGGAAAAATAGTTATAATTATAGGAAGACAGGTACACTTATGAAAACGATTACGAAAATAAGTTATAAAAACTATAGTCTTAAGTTTAGAAATCAAACATAAAGCTTATGATAAAATTGATTATTATTATTAACACTGTTATTATTATCATTATATTATTAAAGTAAATTATCTTTTTATTTAAAACTACCCTTTATACTAAAATAAACATTATTACTATTATTATTATTATTATTATTATTATTATTATTATTATTATTATTATTATTATTATTATTATTATTATTATTATTATTATTATTATTATTATTATTATTATATACAAATAAATATATAACATGATAAAAATCCCACTCACCTTGAAATGCCCGCACAAGTCATGTATAACATGATCTCCGTCCTCAAATTCTAGCAAGTAACCACCTATATCACATATAGGTACAATATGCACATAAATAGCCATTCTCTAAAAGAGAACCCGACACAAACATCCCTTAGCTGAGGGATCACACCTTGCTCGCCATAACCCACCCATTTAACACCTAATGGACACAAACCAATTACCACTTCGGGTGGTAATTCAAACCCATTCTACAAAGTACAATTTAACCCAAATTATACTTTACACCAATTATATCAACTTAGGTCCCGACACTAGATTACTACTAAGGTAGTGATCATTTCAAACGCCATGTACACCAAAATCAAAACACGTGCAATATTGACCCATATTGCTTTTGAACACGTTTGACTTATGTTAAAATATCATTTTAACCCAAAATCACTTCTCGCGAGTAATTATATCCAAAAACATAATTTAACACTTAACAAAAGCGTTTAACATCCATTTAATCCAAATTAGTGTCATTACCTAATTCGACCCAATCAAAGTCAACCCATTTTGACATAAGTCTCAAAAACTCCTAAAATCACTAACGGTTAGTGATTATATTTTCAAAACACCATTTAACACATGAACCAAGCATTTACATACTTGATTCGTCAAATCTTGACTCAAAACTTAGTTTGACAACAATTTGAGGTTAACACCCATTTTGACCAACTAACATGTTCTTATGAACATCTAATCACCAACACACTTACAATCTAGTGATTAAACCCAAACCCATGGTAAATCTAGCCAATTTCATCATTAACCCTAAACTCACAATAATCGGGTTCACTCACTCTAGTAATACAACAAAACCCCCAATTTCATGAGAAATGGGGTTTAGAACCCTAACTAGCTCAAACCCAAAACATGAACAAGAATCTTAAACAATTAAATTCGGAGTTACAACATACCAACACTACCACAACGTAGCCGTGAATGAGGTGAACAACTTTAACTCTTGAGACCCGACCCTAAACACTCTTCTTCTTCTCCAATCTAGAAGTGAGTTTCTCTCACTAGGATTTGAAGAGAGTTGAGTGGATTAGAAATGGAGTGAAATGAAGATAAGGATCAGATTTGGGGTCTATAACTCGTCTACAAGTGAAATTACCAAAATACCCCCATTTTTATTATGTCTAAAAGCTGATTTCAGCATTAGACCCCGCGTCGAGGCACGTCGTGGCTCCTAGGACCGCGGCGCGGCCCGTAGTGTAAATTGGTGACAGGTCTTTTGCAAGAAATCAACCATCAGCTCACGCCTAAAGGCGCGGCGCGCCCTTTCTAGCCGCGGCGCGGCTCAACTGACAATCCGAAGTTCTGGGACTGAAGTTGACATGTGTCTAGATTTTGATGTAAAATCTGAAAATGCATAAGTGTTAGGTAGACTTTTAGTGGCGCCTTCTGATGCACACATTTACTGACACTTTCAGGAACATTTTCTGATGCACAAAATTCAGGATCTTACAAATCAGAAACGTCTGATTATTTATGGGTCAAACATAATCAAATCTTAAATTCCGTTGCGTATATGAAGTCTTGAAGAGATTGAAGAACCTAAAGTCACAACAGTCGTTAGTTAGGGTTAATATGATGACTGGTGAGTTTTGAAGATTGTTGAGTATAACTCTCCGGGTATCTGAAGATATTTTACTTAAAGATTCAAGAAATCGTATTTCTTGATAATTGTATCGACTTGCGATTATCATTGGAATATGACAAGGATAAAGATGAAGAGAGAAGACATGTGCCATATAAGGGAGCTTATTGGTGCATAAGGGGAAATCAAGTGAAGCTGAAAGTAACGCCACATCCTAGGGGGAGTATGTTGATCCTCCCGAGAGTTTGATGACATATAAGTCTGGGTAAATAATGAATGTTGATAAAACTAGGTCATAAGGGGAGTTTGTTGGCGCATTATAAGTCCATAGTTATATCAACCAACTCGTGTTCGTATTAAGTGAAGACATCCGTACGGATCATATATGCATCCGTACAGATTAAAACAGATGTACACGGATTCAAGTAAATCAGCACGGATTTGATGATGCATCCGTATGGGTAAGCCCACATCTGTACGGACAGGCCTCGATGAGTATATAAGGAACCCTAGTGTTTCATTTGATGGTTAATCACTTCTTCATAACCCTAGCATAATCCTCTCATCTCAATTTGATCCTGAAAACCCACGAGTCGAATAACGACTCTAGGCATCGATCTAATTCATCATTCATTGATTGGTTCGACTAAATTGATATCCGAAAATCACCGATTCTCTAGAAAACTCGATCCTAAGATCGATTAGCTCCGACATTTAGGTTAAGTTAAGTTGGTGTTTGTGTATGGTTTTGATAGGCATTTTCTTTTGGTGAAAGTATTTTGGTTATAAAAGTTTTGGCTTTTTTGGAAGAAAAAAAAAGATAAAATAAAATAAAATACAGCTCACATTTGTCAATTAGTGCCAATTTTGTCATTACTCAGTTATATTATATATAATATAATATAATAATTAGTCATGAAATATTAATATTTTAATATTTAATATTACTTGTTGACAAAGAAAAACTGTTATTCTGAGTGTGTTTAGTATTCGAAAGAAAAAGAAGACATGAAGTAAAGTACATAATAATAATAATAAATAATAAATAAACACCCTTAAAATAAAGATGAAAAAGACTCCCCACCCTCCTTTAAAACAATGTGTGTTTGTCGTCTAATTTGTAGTCACAAGTAAATTATTAACGTACCCAGTCCAACTGAACCCACTGATTACGAACCTTATTCCACCGTTTAAAATCAATAAATAAATGTTTTTATGATAAATAAAAGATACTCCGTATATATATACAAGCTAGCATTGACTTCACTACTACAATATAAACTGGTGGAATTTGCAATCTATATGTGCTTTTAATTTCTCTAAATTAAGTGTGGATTTTACTCATGGAAAATACTCATAAAGTGGCTGATGGTGAGCTGCCAACGATCATGGTGACAAACGACGATGGAATAGATGCACCAGGTCTGCAGTCTCTAGTTCAAGTTCTCCTCTCCACTAATCGATACCGTGTTTGGGTCTGCGCTCCTGATACGTATGTTGCTGTTACCCTTTATTACTATTACTACTATATATAACTCGCCATATATATATATATATATATATATATATATATATATATATATATATATATATATATATATATATATATATATATATATATATATATATATATATATATATATATAGGCATAATCAATGGGGAAGTAACCAATCGGGGGAAGCGGGGGAAGCAAAAAAAAAAAAATTTCGTTTTTTGAAAAAACTTTGTTCACGAACATTATAGATATGATGAAAATAAGAACATTTAGAAAAGACACTTCGTGATGAATGTTATTATTTTGGCGGGAAAACGATCGACAAAAATAACATTCAAGATAATATTGTTTGTGAAGAATGTTAACATTTTTTTTTCATGTTTTGTGAAGTAAAATTTAGCCCGATTTAGAGTTTAGGGTTTAGTTTTTGGTGTTTTGGGTTTATGTAAACTCTAAACCGTTCGTGTTAAAAACTCAATCTAAACCCTAAATCTAAACCCTAAATCTAAACCCTAAACCCTAAATTTCTAAACCCTGATATCTAAACCCTATAAACCCTAATATCTAAACTCTAATATCTAAACCCTAATGTCTAAAACCTCAACATACGCTCGAAAAACACGATAATTGTTATATATTACTTCTTCGAGCGTTTTCCCGCCAAAATAATAACATTCATCACGAAGTGTCTTTTCTAAATGTTCTTATTTTCCTCCAATCTATAATGTTCGTGAACAAAGCTTTTTCAAAAACCGAAAAAAAAATTGCTTTCCCCCGCTTCCCCCCGAATGGTTACCTCTCTCTTGATCCTACCAATATATATATATATATATATATATATATATATATATATATATATATATATATATATATATATATATATATATATACACACACACACACAAACACCAAAATACACTGAAATTCGAGAAAAAAATGTGGCGGGCAAACAAAAACAACGAATTCGAGCAAAAATGGAGAAATTCGAGCAAAAAAGGCGGGCGAACAAAAAATTTATAGGCGAAAAAAAAAAGGCGGGCGAACAAAAATGTGTTCTACATTTTTGAAATTCTAACAAAAAATGTATAACACATGATAGTCGAACAAAAATGTGTTTTACATTTTTGAAATTCGAACAAAAAATAGGAGGGCGGACAAAAAATTGATAGTCGAATTTCCTTTTTTTGCTCTTCCGCGCACATTTTTTGCTCGAATTTTAGTGTATTTGGAGTTCCTAGAGTTCTCACACTAAAAAAGTTCTCACTGGATCCTCTCCGCATATATATATATATATATATATATATATATATATATATATATATATATATATATATATATATTACAATTATTATTATTATTATAATATAAAATACTGAACAAACTATGGAGTATGTGGATTGCATTCGACTAATAAATTTTATACGTAATATTTTTAGTGAACAAAAAAAAACTTCGTAAAAATTTGGAGATTTATTATACATTATATTAAATTGAATATCGAACAAACTATGGAGTATGTTGATTGCATTTGTGATATATCATAATTTAATTAATTAGTTTCGAAAATCAAGAACTCATAATTCATATTCAAGTTATGGCTCGATTTAAATAATTTATATTGATATATTAGATTATATTAAATTTAATTTGAAACATTTATGTATTAATTTTGAGATAAAGTTATCACTATATTGTCAAGTCCAAAAGTTATTAATGTAAACACGTTTGTAGGAGTTATTATGCCATTGATTTTGAAGAATTCTATATTTTGAGATGAGTTTATCACGTTTGAAATTTGAAACTTGAAAGTAAAACCATAACAGATAAAACTACAGTAATTTAAAAATTGAATATATATATAAAAAATATTGAATTCTAATTATTTGAATAATTTTAAAATTAAGCAACTTTCACAATCAGTCGTTTAAAAGTATTTTTAAGACAAAGATGATAATACCACTTCCAACCTTTAAAAAATCCTACCACTATGTTACATGCTTACGAGGAATATTCATTTGAGTCCATAAATTAAGTTGAGATTCAAGGTACCAATGAGAGCGCGACATATGTCGCGAAAATCACATGTGATTGGAAAAAAAATTCAAAAAATCTTTTTCAAAAAAAAAATTTTTAAATTTTTTTTTCGAAATTTTTTTAATTTTTTTTTTTACAATCACATGTGATTTACCTGCACAATCACATGTGATTAAATTGTACAATCACATGTGATTGGATTTGCCATGCATAATCACATGTGATTGGGTTTACAATCACATGTGATTTACATGCATAATCACATATGATTTAAAAAAAATCGAAAAAAAAAATTTAGAAAAAAAATTTCAAAAAAAAAAAAAATTTCAAAAAAAAAATTTTCGAATTTTTTTTATCAATCACATGTGATTTTCGCGCCACATGTCGCGTTCTCATTGGTCCCTTTGTTTTCAAACAAATTTATGGATGCAAGTGATTACAACTCACATGCTTACATATCAAACTTTTTAAACTTATATTTAATAATTTAGTTCTACTTGAAAACTACAAATATTACGTAGTATATAATTTATATATAATTAAAAAGATATTAATGGTGAGAAATATAAAAAAGTAACACCACCCAAAATTACTTTTAAAATTTGTCAACACTACGGGCTCTAACTTTTTATTTACTTTCGCTATTTACATACTTGAATGATATAATCTGTTACGATTTTTGCACGACTTTTTACACACTCGTGCAAAGAACGGACTTTAAAATCTAGTATATATATATATATATATATATATATATATATATATATATATATATATATATATATATATATATATATATATATATATATATATATATATATATATATAGCTTGATTGGGTTGTTTGAGAGGCCATAGGGTATGTCCTATAGTCGTTGATTTGTAACTTCTTTTTGTATATTAATACTTCACCGGGTGATTCCCATTACCCAATAAATATATATATATATATATATATATATATATATATATATATATATATATATATATATATATATATCAGTTATTTTATTCTTCTATTAAAACATACGAGTATTTTTTTGGGTGCAAACGCACTCCCTCGATAACCAAGCGAAACTTGTATATGAGTTAGTGGTTATTACTATTACTATATATACTAAGGACAGGAGGACAGGACTTTTTAGAGCCCTCTGATTGGTTGGGTTACTATTCACAATTTATTTATTTAATTATTTCTTTTTTTATTTTACGTTAATATATTAGTTTCAAACCATTATTATAGTGTAACCCAAAGTTTCAACTCAATTTTTTTTCCTTTTATGTAAATCAAATTTATTATTCTTCCTTAAATAAATTTTTTTGTTACCATTTTTCCTAAAAGTTGTTTGGTGCTTTTTTTAATATTCTATGCTAGCTGGGGAGTTGAGTAAAAGTTAAAGATAGAAAAATAAGAGTTGTTAAACGATCTTTGTTTTTTTATCATTGTCGTTAAAATATATTTTGTATCAATATAATTAATTAATTAATTATGTTTTATTCAAAAATAATCACCGCCGCAACGCGTGGTTACATCATCATCTTGTTACTTTCATATTGATTTTAGAGTGTAACCATGGGCTTATATTATATATTTATATTTATATACATGGTGTTTTTATCACCAATTGATTGATGTTGAATCTGGTTGGGGCCTTTTATTAATTAATGTTTATCCATGCTTTTGGTATGATCAGGGATAAATCAGGCTCCAGTCATTCTATTACTCAGCGAGGTCCTCTCTCTGCAAGGCGAACTCAAGTTTATGGAACAACGGCCTTCGCTATTTCTGGTTACTTTCATATTATCTCTAATTTTACAGCTTTGCATTTCTATTACAACTTGCTGGTGCTTTTTGCATGTTTTCACAGTTAATAACCATTTCCACAATTGAAGAAAGATCTTGTGAGTTATACAGCAAAATTTATATTTATGATATAACTTTTAATTATTTTGTATTTGGCAGGAAGTCCACCCAACTGTACTTCATTGGGAATTTCCAAGGCACTATTTCCTTCGGTGCCTGATCTGGTACATTATTGTGTTTAATCTAACACTCTGAAACTGACCCAACTTTGATTTGTAATGTTTCAATTGATATAGTTGTGGATGATGTTGTTTCTAAGAAGCTACTGCTTTAATATTGCTCTTTGATAGTGTACCCAACCTTCGAACATACTTATCACTTCGTAAACAATCCCTTACGAAACAAACATTAAACATTGGGCCACAAAGAGACACATACCTGCAAATGATACGCAGCTCATCAATAACCTCGGTCAAACCAGAGTTAAAGGCGGAAAAACCTCTTTTACCTTTGCCGCCCATGCATCTAAGGAAATGAACAAGATTACTTTCCAAAGGTGTAAGTGGACATTTTGGGGAAGTCAACTAGTCCATCCAAAGATGCATTGGAAACTAGCTAAAACCCAAAAAAGAGCCATAGCTCTTCTACAAATAGAGGAGCATGAGCTTTGGAAGAACATACATTCAACTCACTCGCATGTTACACACACACACACACACATTACTTTATCTTTGGGTGGCGTGAAGTAAGTCACATCTTACTACTTTCGGAGAATCACCAACAAGAGCATAAACCCTTTACATTCACCCTTATTATCTATCTTCGTGATTAGAATTACTTGGTCTTATCTCTTCGATAAGGTACGCCGGAAAGTGTACAACACTCTTCAATTAGGTTGGGGAAATACGCTACCTCTAACCTAATGATGTATGTTACATCATGTTGGAGTGCGAATCGAGTTAAACAAAGAAACAACTTGTTAGACAAGTCAAGAATGTTCTGAATTTAGTAGCTTGCTCCCTAAGTTATTTCCTTGTTTATTTTTGCCTATGAATAGGACCCTATGTAACTCATAACTGTGTGCACAAAAATATAGTAAAAATCTCTGGTTTGCGCCCGTGGAGTAAACCCTTCTCCGTGTTTTGGAGTTGGGATATAACCACGTTAAATCTCGTGTCGTTTACATTTATCGTTATGCTTTGTTTTATCGTTTATCGTTCGTGGGTTTGGTGATTGGTTTAAATCACCGGTCTTGTTTGGGTCCATAATTCCTAACAAGTGGTATCAAGAGCTCATGGTTTCGAGTGAGAGCGATGGCGATTTGAAAGCATGGTGAACGAACGACGGGTTTTGTACAACATGTATCGAGATAAAAGGGCTTAGTTGAAGAGATCGCGAAGAACTCACGAGTATGTCTATGTACTCATGAGATAATCTATTAAAATTGTTCTATGATTATAATAGATTATTGTGGTGATTCGCGGTGATAACGGAGTCGGTGGTTGGATCGATAGTTTTTTGTTGTGAAAGAGATTTTCAAAAATTCGGAATTCTGGCGCAGCTGTGGTAGAAAATTCGTAGCGGTTTTGGATCTCCATGATATTTTAACCGTAGGTTGAAGACTCATAGATCTGGTGGTGTACCAAATTTGAAAGTGATCAGACGGTTGGATTGGGAGATACAATTTTCCGAAGTTGCAGTAACTCGGTTTAGGGTTTAACTGCAGGCTGTGGTCGAAAATTCATAGAGGGTTCATTAACCGTCAGATCGTCTTGAAAATTTTTCTGTAGGTGGTAGATATGTAGTTCTAAACATATCCAAAATTCATAGCGATCGGACCGTTCAATTTGGAGTTATATTTTTTCGAATTTTGCAGCCGCCAGGAAAAACCCTTTTGGGGTTTGTTTGCGCAGCTGTGCGAGAAAATTAATTGTCGGTTCGTCTACCGTTGGATCAACTTGATTTTTGTGATGGTGATTCTACACACATAGATCTAGTGGTGGTAAAAATTCGAGGTGTATCGGACCGTTGGATTTTCAGATATAAATTTTTTTGAATTTGGGCAGTTTCAGGGTTGAACTTTTTCGAGTTTCATGACGCGAGTGCGAGACGATTTTTTGTCTCGTGAAACTTCGAACGATACGGCCTGTTGTTTTTCGGTGATGTGGGTTTGTTATGGGAGCTCAGGATGTTGTTTTTATCTCGGGTTAGAGCAGTTGGATAACGAACAAGATGCATCAAGTCGAAGTTAACAGTGAGAGTTATCGATGTAAGTTGGTGCTTGCGTTTTATGAAACTGGGTAACCAAGCGTATGGTCGGATATTCCAAGATGATTGGGATATTATGGAACTTGAGCTTTCTACGATAGTTGAGGGTGTCGGGAACTCGGTTGAGTTTAGTAATCGACAGAAGTTATCGAGCTAGTGGGAGTTAGTCAACTAGTAGAGTGGTGGAGATAATTATGCGACGTTGTTCTCCAATGTTCTCAAGATTAGTGTGATGATTTCGGGTAACACTAGGGTTTCGAATACTTGTTTTACTCTCCGATGGCAAAAAAATTTGCGACTGACTGGTGGTACGAACCTAGTTTCTTCTCGAGTAGCCGCGGTCTTATTTCTTACTCGTACAGTGGGAGCGTGCTTGGGATGAGAAGATGGGTTTGTGAATTTTATAGCTATGAGGAAGTCAGTGTACTAGGGAGAAAGCGGAAAGTTGAAAATTCAGTAGATTTCGAGGTTGTGACTGTGTTCTCACTAGAGCCTTGATTGTAACATCCCGCGTTTTTCCGTTAAATTTAATTTTAACACCGTCTTTTTTTTTTAAACATAATCTTTCGTATTTAAATTAATAGTTTCCGTGAGTAACGTTCATTATATTTCCGCTATTTAATTTTGACATCACCCGTTTACTCGAGCGTTTTAAAAATATTCGATCGGTTAAATCCCGCACCCGCTTTGAAACTCGAGGGACCGGAGTTGCCAAATGGGCAAACTAGTTGACTAGGTCAACTAGTCAACCCATTTTTCATTCATTCCATCATCTCCCTCCTCTCTTTTCTCTCCATCTCAAGAACACACACACAAACCCCAACTTCATAAAATCATCATCTAAATTCGGGATTGGAAGTAAACTTCAAAACAAATTACATTTTCGTGATCCTCTCTTCATCCTCTACATTTTGATACCAATTTCATCAAGTTTGGGTAACTTTCTAAAAACTCTAGATTTCTATAAATTCGTGTTTTTGACTTGAAATTGTGTTAGTTAGTGTCTATGGCTCGTGTATAACATGAATATATGATTTGTTTGCTTGATTTGTTGATTTTGGTGTGACTAGCTTGAAAATGAAAATCGTATGCTTAATCTTTGATTTTGGATGATTAAATGTTGTTAGATTGTTAAAGTTCATGTTTTAAAAGTGTTACTAGCATCATTAGCTTCATGTTGATGTATAGATTGATCAAAGAAACTTCATAAACGCGATTATTGATTTTGTGAACTTTTGGTTAGGGTTTGATAGCCTTAAAGCGAACTTTTGATGCGTTGAATGCTTGTTAATGTTATTGATAAGTGCTTGGTTGTATTACATGCTTCATTACCTTCAAAACGGCATATCATATGTGTGAATTGGATTCCCGAAACTTAAAATGCAATTGATGAACTTGAAACTTTGAAAATGGACTTTTAAATGATCACTTGACGAGAAATCGGTTATGGAAAATGTTGTTTTTGTTTGATGAAACATGTTTAGTTGTGTTCCTTGTCAAAAGAGCTTTCCAACGGTATAAGATACGCTTTCTAATTGTTTACGGTTTGAGTTTTGCGTTTGTTTAAAATTTTACCAAGCCTTGAACAAGTGAAACAGGCCAGGGACCAGGCCACGGCCATTGTCGCGGCGCGACAGGCCTGGCCGCGGCGCGACATAAGCCGCGTCCAGATTCTGTTTCCCTTGACCTTTTTACTAAAAATGTTTGACATGTTCTAGACCTCCAATTTACATGCAACTTGTTTTAACATGCTTATATATGAATAACTAGCATAGAAAAATAGTTCGGGACCCGACCCGAACGCGTTGACTTTTTCGTTGACTTTGACCAAGTTTGACTTTTAGTCAAACTTAACCAAACTTTTATACAATCATTCTAACATGCTTTTATACTTGTTTCTTGTATGAAACTTGACAACGTGATTCACATGCTATACTTAATCGAGTCGTAACGAGCCATAGGACTAATTGAACACATTTCACCCGACCTTGTGTCGTAACCGGTTAATTGATACAACTTACTTGTTTAGGTCAAGGCTAAGCAACTTTCATGCATACGTTACTTTGTGAAGTACTTTTATACTCGTGCACTCGAGGTGAGATCATAGTCCCACTTTTTCAACAACTTTTTATACTTTTAAATTGTGGGCTGAGAAACATATACTTTGTTACATTTTGTACTACTTGCTTTTATACTTTGAACAAAAGTACAAGGAAAACAAACATTCCACAGCGAGTTAGAACAAAAATCCTCAATTCGATTATCATTAGTTACACTTGCAGGGTGTAAGCGAGAACTTATATTGTGTGGCCATACGGGTTTGATAAACCCTCATTACGGACGGTTCGCTACCGTCTACGGATGAAATATATTTTCGGGAAACAGTGTATGTTCTAACACTATTGTGATGGGGTTCTATGGAAGGAAACGTTAAGTCTTGATAATTGGGTGCTCGCGAACAATACTTTTGGAATGCAAACGATTTTGATAATCAACTATGGGAATACTAAATCTTGTGGTTCAAAAACAACGTTTATTACAAACACCTATGATTTCACCAACGTTTTTCGTTGACAGTTTTCTATATGTTTCTCAGGTTCATACTTGGCTATTTGATACATGCTTCCGCGTACACTCATACTTGCTTGGAGTCGAGCATACATGCATACACTCTGATTTCTTGCTTGGGGTCAAGCATACATACATACATACGCTAGGGATAGCACTTTTGGATTCAAACTTTTGTTTACATACTTACGCTATTTATAGCAACTGTGTTTTTCAACTTATATTATGTCGCAAGTTATTTCATTTATACTTTATGACTTTTGTAAACTTAGACTTGTTGTCGAACGGTTTTGTAAACTAAACTTGCAAGTCTTGTACCTTTCAAATGAATGCGACATAATTTTGGTCAAACGAGTCTCATATAGGGACTATGACCACGCAACGGGACCTAAGTTAACGGCGCCGTCAATAACGGTTTTGGTCGGGTCGTTACAAGTGGTATCAGAGCGTTGGTTGTAGGGAACTAGGACGTGCATTAGTGTGTCTAACAGAGTCGTTAGGACGCATTAGTGAGTCTAGACTACAACCGGATAGTTAGCATTTGCATTCTGACATACATTTGCTATAGATAGCACTTACTTGACTACTTGTGCATTATACTTGAATCATTCTTAGGCAAACTTTTTAATGGTACCCAACCTTCATCATACGAACTCGTATTCCGCCACTTTTTGGTAACACACGTAAATTCATGATTCATACACGTATGGAAGACGACGACTTCATTAGTCACACTTGTTCGGGAACTCTGTCTCCCGGATTGTTATTTGCCACCGTTTCAACTTACTATCGGTTTCCCACTGGTGTTTCTTACTATCTACTTTTTGGTGTTACTACCATCACTACTCTAGGTGAGTATCGTCATCAACATTTATCACTACGGTTGCGTGCTACTCGTTATCATGACTCGTTACTCTTTTCATACCTAAATACATTATTGTTTGAATCGAACCGATTTGACGTTAACAATCGTTTATACACTTCCCGCGGGGAAACGCTTCTTTAGAGTCGTAGAAACTATTTCGATTTAATACGAGTCACGTTTGAGACGTCATTACATTTTGTTCATTTTAGATTTTCGCGATGACACGAACTTGAATCTATAGAGTGATGTGGGAATGGAGGTATGAGTTAGCGTAATATAACGACACTCGATCAACGTGGTTATATTACGGTAAGACATACCAAAGTTCTAGTGACACGTGATGGTGGTTAGACTCGATCAACCTAAACACCACCATGTGCCATGTACATGACTTCATCTATTCATGTTTGGACATCCGAAAACTCCGAGAATATTTATAACAACCATACCGGGGACACCCCTTCAATTATTGTCAAATTATATTTATGCTTCCGAATGAATTACCGATTCCATTCGACTTCAACCGTATGTCACACGGGTATACTAGCTCGTCCTCGCGCAGTCTTATTGACTAACTACAATTTACTCGTTATGCTCACATCGGGGCGGAAACTTCTGTTGCATCACCCTCGTACTTCCGGTTCAGGAGGTCCTTATTCTAAATTCTTAATGGAGAGCGACTCTTCACGTCATACAAGTATTCGCCGCGAGGGTGGATAGTCCTAACAATCGTTTTCAAAACCCGATAAGAACTTGCCCCGACGAACATTTTTGGAAACCGATAAATCTTCCGCGACGCGAATTTTCTTGAGAAACTTGTCCTAACAAACTTGTCCAAATATACCTTACGGAATGTACTCCGTTTCGGACCGAGATCCTCGTTTCACTTCTAGATTTTGGAGTGCCTCACAAAAAGTCTCGGGACCACGTTTAGACATGAGTACCGCACATCAACCATAACCCGACGGACCGAACAAACATACGATTTAAGTCTTGAAAACCATAATACGAATTTGTATTAAAACGTCATTCTCCTTTGTCGAACCAAGTAAACGATGATCAATTCACCGGGGCCGAGGTTATTCATGAACAACCGAGAAAAGTTATTCATATTCAGGTAAAACCCTACGCGACTCGTAATCACCAAGAGCTACGCCGATGTTAGACGTAAACATTTCAAATTCCACGTGGGAAACCGCGTCACGTTAAGAGTCGCACCTTGGAAAGGTGCAATCCGTTTCGGGAAAACGTAGGAAGCTAAATCCGCGATATTTTGATCCTTTAAATTCTTGGGGTGTTTTGGACCCGTCGCTAGCCGTTTAGACTTTTCCGACTCATTTTGGGTCTCCGTTTATCCTACATTCGATGTATCAACTCAAAGACGTGTTTTGCGAAACGAGAACTTGTTATCTCCTTTGATGAACTCACTATCGACGATAACCCTCACTTCCTAGGAGGACCGGTTGAAACCATGAATCATGGAAGCCAAACCTTAAAACAACATATGATCCCGACCGTCAAAATTCGTGGAAATACTCAAGGACGTACCTTCACTTATTCGTAGAATTTACAACGCAAGGTCTCGAGTAAGATTCAACAACTACTACTTCCAACTAAATTTCGGGAAGAAATTTCTTTTGAGGTGTGGATAATGTAACATCCCGCGTTTTTCCGTTAAATTTAATTTTAACACCGTCTTTTTTTTTAAACATAATCTTTCGTATTTAAATTAATAGTTTCCGTGAGTAACGTTCATTATATTTCCGCTATTTAATTTTGACATCACCCGTTTACTCGAGCGTTTTAAAAATATTCGATCGGTTAAATCCCGCACCCGCTTTGAAACTCGAGGGACCGGAGTTGCCAAATGGGCAAACTAGTTGACTAGGTCAACTAGTCAACCCATTTTTCATTCATTCCATCATCTCCCTCCTCTCTTTTCTCTCCATCTCAAGAACACACACACACAAACCCCAACTTCATAAAATCATCATCTAAATTCGGGATTGGAAGCAAACTTCAAAACAAATTACATTTTCGTGATCCTCTCTTCATCCTCTACATTTTGATACCAATTTCATCAAGTTTGGGTAACTTTCTAAAAACTCTAGATTTCTATAAATTCGTGTTTTTGACTTGAAATTGTGTTAGTTAGTGTCTATGGCTCGTGTATAACATGAATATATGATTTGTTTGCTTGATTTGTTGATTTTGGTGTGACTAGCTTGAAAATGAAAATCGTATGCTTAATCTTTGATTTTGGATGATTAAATGTTGTTAGATTGTTAAAGTTCATGTTTTAAAAGTGTTACTAGCATCATTAGCTTCATGTTGATGTATAGATTGATCAAAGAAACTTCATAAACGCGATTATTGATTTTGTGAACTTTTGGTTAGGGTTTGATAGCCTTAAAGCGAACTTTTGATGCGTTGAATGCTTGTTAATGTTATTGATAAGTGCTTGGTTGTATTACATGCTTCATTACCTTCAGAACGGCATATCATATGTGTGAATTGGATTCCCGAAACTTAAAATGCAATTGATGAACTTGAAACTTTGAAAATGGACTTTTAAATGATCACTTGACGAGAAATCGGTTATGGAAAATGTTGTTTTTGTTTGATGAAACATGTTTAGTTGTGTTCCTTGTCAAAAGAGCTTTCCAACGGTATAAGATACGCTTTCTAATTGTTTACGGTTTGAGTTTTGCGTTTGTTAGAAATTTTACCAAGCCTTGAACAAGTGAAACAGGCCAGGGACCAGGCCACGGCCATTGTCGCGGCGCAACAGGCCTGGCCGCGGCGCGACATAAGCCGCGTCCAGATTCTGTTTCCCTTGACCTTTTTACTAAAAATGTTTGACATGTTCTAGACCTCCAATTTACATGCAACTTGTTTTAACATGCTTATATATGAATAACTAGCATAGAAAAATAGTTCGGGACCCGACCCGAACGCGTTGACTTTTTCATTGACTTTGACCAAGTTTGACTTTTAGTCAAACTTAACCAAACTTTTATACAATCATTCTAACATGCTTTTATACTTGTTTCTTGTATGAAACTTGACAACGTGATTCACATGCTATACTTAATCGAGTCGTAACGAGCCATAGGACTAATTGAACACATTTCACCCGACCTTGTGTCGTAACCGGTTAATTGATACAACTTACTTGTTTAGGTCAAGGCTAAGCAACTTTCATGCATACGTTACTTTGTGAAGTACTTTTATACTCGTGCACTCGAGGTGAGATCATAGTCCCACTTTTTCAACAACTTTTTATACTTTTAAATTGTGGGCTGAGAAACATATACTTTGTTACATTTTGTACTACTTGCTTTTATACTTTGAACAAAAGTACAAGGAAAACAAACATTCCACAGCGAGTTAGAACAAAAATCCTCAATTCGATTATCATTAGTTACACTTGCAGGGTGTAAGCGAGAACTTATATTGTGTGGCCATACGGGTTTGACAAACCCTCATTACGGACGGTTCGCTACCGTCTACGGATGAAATATATTTTCGGGAAACAGTGTATGTTCTAACACTATTGTGATGGGGTTCTATGGAAGGAAACGTTAAGTCTTGATAATTGGGTGCTCGCGAACAATACTTTTGGAATGCAAACGATTTTGATAATCAACTATGGGAATACTAAATCTTGTGGTTCAAAAACAACGTTTATTACAAACACCTATGATTTCACCAACGTTTTTCGTTGACAGTTTTCTATATGTTTCTCAGGTTCATACTTGGCTATTTGATACATGCTTCCGCGTACACTCATACTTGCTTGGAGTCGAGCATACATGCATACACTCTGATTTCTTGCTTGGGGTCAAGCATACATACATACATACGCTAGGGATAGCACTTTTGGATTCAAACTTTTGTTTACATACTTACGCTATTTATAGCAACTGTGTTTTTCAACTTATATTATGTCGCAAGTTATTTCATTTATACTTTATGACTTTTGTAAACTTAGACTTGTTGTTGAACGGTTTTGTAAACTAAACTTGCAAGTCTTGTACCTTTCAAATGAATGCGACATAATTTTGGTCAAACGAGCCTCATATAGGGACTACGACCACGCAACGGGACCTAAGTTAACGGCGCCGTCAATAACGGTTTTGGTCGGGTCGTTACATTGATGAAGAGTCTACGAGGGTGTCTGTTGGATTTTCTGATTGCTGGGAAGGAAAATCATAGATAGACAGTGAAAACCTGTACGAGGGTGATCATTGACATGTGTGTTCGGGATTGGACATGTCTAGAGTGATTGGTGAGGCGGTGTAGTCTCATGAAGAATCATATAACTGAAGAGTCGCATACTTCAGTTGGTCTTCTAGTGTATGAAGATGATCTTCAAGTTTAAGAAGATGGTGGCGAAAGAAACCGAGATGGCCCAAGCAAGTAACTAAGAGATTGGATTATCGCTCAACGGTGTTTTTATGGTGTCAAAAGACTTCACTTGCTCGTGGGTTAACGAGTGAAGTGCGGCGTGATTCGGGTGTCTCATCCGGCGGTATCAAAAGGAGTTGGTAATCGGCTAATCTGGAGTTATTGTGGGTTTGTTTAACATAGTTGTTGGGTTGATGAAGATTGGGTGTTGTTTAACGTATCTTCGAGTGGGAGATTGTTGGAGTGCGAATCGAGTTAAACAAAGAAACAACTTGTTAGACAAGTCAAGAATGTTCTGGATTTAGTAGCTTGCTCCCTAAGTTATTTCCTTGTTTGTTTTTTGTTGGGGTTTGTATATGAAATTTCATAAAACTATTTAGCAGCGGAAGCATGTACAACAATTTTTAAACCTTTCAAAAACTCCCCACCAAGGATTCAATTGCATGTTGTTAAGAAAACTAAATAATAAATAGCGAGTTTAAAGACTACAACATTTGAAGACTTTGAACTTTAGAAGTTATGGATGCTAAGGATGTAGGAACCAAAGTAGCATCCCTCTATCGGTAATCCACACTTGAGAAAAGTTCCAATACAAAATGGATGCTAGTCCTTCTCAACCGCTAATAAGAAAAAGATGAAGAACAATCTTCTATCCTTTTACTTTAATTATCTTACTTGAACTACTAACACTTTATTAACTTAAAAGAGTTATATGAAAGTAATTTGTATGTAAGAAGTATGAAAGAAAATGCTTGCAACATTTCATTTTAAGTGCACGTATATGTATATTGCATATGTAAGTTGATTAGCCTTTTAATAAGTGCCACTACACTTAAAATACATAAAGCAAAAGCTAACAACAAATGCTAGACAAAATGATATCATAATGTTTATTCTTCCATCAACTCCATGTGCAAAGATGGTGTGTAAAGGTGTATATGACATGGCCACCTCTTTAACTTAATCCATTCATTCGTCCCATATATTTGTCAAACAAATATAACATACACTCTTAAATGTTACATGGAACATTACTAGACTATGTGCATATATTGATACTTCACTGCACATAATTATTTCATCCAAATAATAATGTTATCACACAAATTATGGTTGATCATATATATAAATCACATTTGAATATATACTTGGTAGATAATTGCTCTTTGTGTGTGACCCTATAGGTTCATATGTTATTAGTAGTGTAGACATAAGTTGTGTCTTGGGCATTAATAACCAACAATCTCCCACTTGCACAAGATTCAATATATGCCAACATAGACAGTGGTAAACGTCTAGCAACATGCCACTGCCCCTAACAACACATGAAAATGTGTCATTCCGAGCATCCATTGATTCTCAAGTTAAAACTTCAAATCAATATATAGGTAAGGTATCAGTTATCCCTTTGTTACTGACATCACGTTGAGCATGAGACATGGATAGCAATCAATCTCATATTTAGCTCATACATTATGTTAGTTGATCAAGATTGAAAATGATAAAACAAACACCATTGAATATATCAATATAGTTTGAGCGTGGCCACGCATCTTAATCAATTTAAATCATCGAAGGGCACATAGATGTCAATCTCTCATCCAGATGAGAGGAACAAATCCCGTCTAGACTACACACGTCTCTCATGTGTCTCATATTATATTTAACAATAGCTTTTATGATTGTCTGGCTAAAGAACAACGTTTGACTATGTCAAAGTATAACAATCCTCATACTTAAGACCCAATATGTATCTACGGTCTAAGGATATAAAGATATTACCATTTTCAAGAATCACGTATGACATCGATCAATGAAGTAATCTTGAAAGCGGGTCATGTCCAATGTTTATTCTTCAATAAACATAGGTGAATTTGGTTGCAACTCCACTTTCATCTTCATGAAAGTCAACCAACTTATTCACATTACTCTTAACTCACAACTATTCCCATAGTTGTGATCGACTATGGACGTTTTTGAATAACGGGGTTATTCAAGGATTTAAACATACTAATAAAGAACACAACAATTATTAATGAGTATGATTATCTCCAAATACATCATATCATTTAATATAAATGTTGCATAAATGTTTCAAAATATCATAATACTAAATTACAAATCATTCCAATCATTAACTATTCCCTCGTGTTTTGATTGTGCCAAAGCCTTTGTAAAAGGATCAGCAAGGTTTTGATCTGTGTGAACTTTGCGAATACAAACATCTCCATTTCCCACTATGTGACGTATATAGTGGAATCTTCTAAGGATATGTTTGGTGCAGTGACGCGATCTAGGTTCTTTTGCTTGAGCAATAGCACCATTGTTGTCGCAAAATATTTCTATGGGGTCTTCTATGCTTGGCATCACTCCTAAATCAGCAATGAACTTTTTCATCCACGCAGCCTCTTGTGTTGCCTCCGATGCAGCAATGTATTCAGCTTCTGTAGTAGATTGTGCAACTACTTTCTGCTTAGAACTTTTCCAAGTTATATCTCCTCCATTCAAGATAAAGACATATCTAGATTGTGATCGTGAATCATCTCTATCAGTTTGGAAGCTAGCATATGTGTAGCACTTTACAGTAAGATCTTCTTCCACACCACCATAAATCAAGAACATATCTTTAGTTCTTCTCAAGTACTTTAGCTTGACAGCCATCCAGTGGCTTTCACCCGGATTTTGTTATTATCTACTCGTCATGCTCAAAGCATACGATACGTCTGGTCTTGTGCATAACATGGCATACATAATGGATCCAATTGCAGAAGCATATGGTGTTCCATTCATTCGTCAAAGCTCATCATTTGTGTTAGGACTTTGAGACTTGCTCAATATTGTACCATGTGACATTGGCAAAAATCTGCGTTTGGAATCTTGCATCTTGAATCTTTTTAGAATCTTTTCAATATATGCACTTTGGCTCAAGCCAATTAGCCACTTTGATCTATCTCTATGAATTTTTATTCCTAGAATATAAGCAGTATCACCAAGGTCTTTCATTTGAAAACACTTCCCAAGCCAAGACTTTACCTTTTGTAAAGTTGGGATGTCATTTCAAATAAGTAGTATATCATCTACATATAAGATTAAAAATACTACTATGCTCCCACTAGCCCTTTTGTAAACACATGGCTCATCTTCATTTTGGATAAAACCAAACTCTTTTATTTTCTCGTCAAAACGAAGATTCCAGCTTCTAGATGCTTGCTTTAATCCGTAAATGGCTTTTTTAAGCTTACACACTTTATTAGGATACTTAGGATTTTCAAAACCTTCTAGTTGTTCCATATAGACATCTTCACTTAAGTGACCATTAAGGAGTGCGGTTTTGACATCCATTTGCCATATCTCATAGTCATAATATGCAGCTATGGCAATGAGTATTCTAATTGATTTTAGCATGACTACTGGAGAGAAAGTTTCGTCACAGTCAATTACATGAGTTTGAGTGAAACCTTTCGCCACTAGTCTTAAATGTATGTACATTTCCGTCCATATCAGTTTTCTTCTTGAAAACCCATTAGCTCCCTACAGCCTTGCTGTCAGGAGGTAAATCAACTAAGTCCCATACTTGGTTATCATACATGGACTGCATCTCTTCATTCATGGCTTCATGCCATTTCTTAGATTCATGATCTAATGTAGCGTCTTTGTAGTTAGTGGGCTCACTTTGATCCACTAAGAAAATGTCGTCATATCTTTGGGGACTATGACGAGGTCTACTAGATCTACAAATGTCTTGTGTTACTTCAGGTTCCTGAGTAACCAATTATTCAGGTTCTTCAACAATTTGTTGATAGCTAGTGCCAACCTCAGGTGTGATATTTTGTGGTTCTTGAATTTCTTCAAGTTCTACATTACTCCCACTTGCTTTATTTAATAGAAACTCCTTTTCTAGAAAAGTAGCGTGTCTAGAAACAAACACTTTGTTCTCAGTAGGATTGTAGAAATAATATCCCATAGAATCCTTTGGATATCCCACAAAAATGCATTTGATAGATCTGGGATCAAGTTTGTTGGAAGTTTCTTGTCGAACATGAGCTTCGCAACCCCAAACTTTCAAATAAGATAAATTTGGAATTTTTCTATGCCATAACTCGTATGGTGTCTTATTAACCTTTTTTGTTGGTACCATATTTAATATGCGACCAACAGATAATAAGGCGTAGGTCCAGAAGGATGGAGGAAGTGAAGTATAATTCATCATAGATCGAACCATATCGAGTAGGGTTCGATTCCTCCTCTCAGAAACACCATTATGTTGTGGTGTTCCGGGTGGAGTGCGTTGTGAAATAATTCCACAATTCTTTAGATGATCATCAAACTCTTGATACAAGTACTCACCTCCTCGATCCGATCGAAGAACCTTTATCGTTTTGCCTAGCTGATTTTGAACCTCATTTTGAAACACTTTGAACGTTTCAAATGCCTCATGTTTATGTTTCAATAAGTAAACATAACCAAATCTACTAAAATCATCAATAAATGTTATGAAGTATCTTTCACCATTTCTTGACATAGTTCTAAAAGAACCGCATACATCGGAATGTATAAGTCTTAAAAGATCCTTTGCTCTTTCTCCGGAATCGGAGAAAGGCGCCTTTGTCATCTTCCCGCTTAAACAAGATTCACATACATCAAATGACTCAAAGTTAGTTGATTTTAAAATTCCATCTGATTGGAGTTTGGTTATGCGTTTCTTGTTTATGTGACCAAGACGATAATGCCATAGATAAGTTTGATTCAAGTCATACTTGGATCTTTTGGTGTTAATGTTATACATAGAACTATTATTGGATGAATCTTGTATGTCAACTTCATATATGTCATTGTGAGGGCGTGCCTCAAAATAAAAAACATCTTTATTGAAAACTGAAATATTACCATTAGAAAAAGCATACGAGTAACCAGATTCATACAATCGTGCAGCTGAAATGATGTTCCTAGTTAAACTAGGTACATAATAACAATTATTTAATATTAAGTACAAGCCATTTGGTAATAAAAGTTCATAAATGCCTATTGCTACGACCGCAACATGTGCTCCATTGCCAACATGCAATACCAAATCGCCTGGTTTTAGCTGCTTAATCTTTCTTAGTCCCTGCACATTATTACAAATGTGAGTTCCACAACCAGTATCAAATACCCATGAATTACTAGAGAAAGCAAATAGTTTTATCATATAGATACCTGAGGTGCTAGCATTGCTAGCCTTTGTCTTTTTCAGCTCTGCAAGGTAAGTTGGGCAGTTTCGCTTCCAATGACCAATTTCTCCACAATGGAAGCAAGTGGCATCTTTGGCAGGTTTTTCTTTCTTCTTGACAGAATCCTCTGGGACAAACTTTTTGCCTTTATAGTTTCCTTGACTCTTAGGTTTGCCTTTACCTTTGTCTTTGGCTTGTGGTTTCTTGATTTTTCCTTCCCGAATCATGAGGACTTCAGAGGTTTTGGATGGAATATTTTTCTCGGCAGTCTTAAGCATTAAATGCAACTCCGAGATAGATTTCTCCCAATTGTTCATATTGTAGTTCAAGACGAACTGGTCATATGACTTTGGTAGTGAGTTGAGGATTAAGTCTATTGCCAACTCAGGACCAATGGAAGATCCAAGCCTCTCAAGCTGATCTATGTAGCTCTTCATTTTCAGAACATAAGAGCTTACAGATGTCCCCACTGCCATCTTGTATGCGTGTAACGCTCTGACAGTTTCAAAGCGTTGTTTCCTAGCTTGTTGTTGGAACATTTCCTTTAGCTGCTTAAGCATCTCAAAGGCATCATGATGTTCCAGGTCCTTTTGCAAGTCTGGAATCCTGGTGGCTATCATGAGGCATGCTACCTCTGTGGAGTCATCCGTGTGCTTAGTCCAAGCATCTAGGATGCTCTTTGTGGCATTAGCAGGGGGTTCCTCGGGAACGGGTCCATCAAGTATATACGACTTCTTTTCGACTTTGAGAACAATTCTCAAATTACGATACCAGTCTAAGAAGTTCGTATCATTGAGTTTTTCCTTCTCTAAGACAGATTTTAGAGAAAGGTGGTGAACGGGTGTAGTTGCATTGGGTGACATCTACAAAATTAACAAAGTTCTTTTAGTATTTTAATATTTGATCCTTTAATAATTAATTACCCTAACTTTCTTATGAAAAATTAATTTGTTAAAGGCTAGAATCCAAGTTACATTTAACCTTGAGTGGTTGGCTGATGCTCTCTCCACTAAGTTTAAATCAACAAGGTAGGTAGCGATTACCAATTGTAAGTCTAATACAATTTCTATATCTTAATGGGATCCTTAACAACAATTGTCAACTGGTATGTTTAATCCCATCTATGCCTTGGGCCTCTTGTGTTTGGTTGAAATTTCATAAAACTATTTAGCAGCGGAAGCATGTACAACAATTTTTAAACCTTTCAAAA
The DNA here is from genome assembly GCF_046630445.1 of Rutidosis leptorrhynchoides. Classification (NCBI taxonomy): domain Eukaryota; kingdom Viridiplantae; phylum Streptophyta; class Magnoliopsida; order Asterales; family Asteraceae; genus Rutidosis; species Rutidosis leptorrhynchoides. Next base: position 553,832,994 of record NC_092334.1, read on the forward strand.
ACTCCCCACCAAGGATCCAATTGCATGTTGTTAAGAAAACTAAATAATAAATAATGAGTTTAAAGACTACAACCTTTGAAGACTTTAAACTTTAGAAGTTATGGATGCTAAGGATGTAGGAACCAAAGTAGCCTCCCTCTCTCGGTAATCCACACTTGAGCAAAGTTCCAATACTAAATGGATACTAGTCCTTCTCAACCGCTAATAAGAAAAAGATGAAGAACAATCTTCTATCCTTTTACTTTTAATTATTTACTTGAACTACTAACACTTTAGTAACTTAAAAGAGTTATATGAAAGTAATTTGTATGTAAGAAGTATGAAAGAAAATGCTTGCAATATTTCATTTTAAGTGCACGTATATGTATATTGCATATGTAAGTTGATTAGCCTTTTAATAAGTGCCACTACACTTAAAATACATAAAGCAAAAGCTAACAACAAATGCTAGACAAAATGATATCATAAAGTTTATTCTTCCATCAACTCCATATGCAAAGATGGTGTGTAAAGGTGTATATAACATGGCCACCTCTTTAACTTAATCCATTCATTCGTCCCATATATTTGTCAAACAAATATAACATACACTCTTAAATTTTACATGGAATATTACTAGACTATATGCATATATTGATACTTCACTACACATAATTATTTCATCCAAATAATAATGTTATCATACAAATTATGGTTGATCATATATATAAATCACATTTGAATATATACTTAGTAGATAATTACTCTTTGTGTGTGACCATATAGGTTCATATGTTATTAGTAGTGTAGACATAAGTTGTGTCTTGGGCATTAATAACTAACAGTTTTTGCCTATAAATAGGACCCTGTGTAACCCATAACTGTGTGCACAAAAATATAGTAAAAATCTCTGGTTTGCGCCTTTAAAGTAAACCCTTCTCCGTGTTTTGGAGTTGAGATATAACCACGTTAAATCTCGTGTCGTTTACATTTATCGTTATGCTTTATTTTATCGTTTATCGTTCGTGGGTTTGGTGATTGGTTTAAATCACCGGTCTTGTTTGGGTCCATAATTTCTAACACATCATTCTACTAAAGTTTGTTGCATATCATAACTATACTGACTTGTTTCAGTTGCCCTGTTACACAGGTATTAAGTGGCATAAATAAGAGCATCAACTGTGGCTACCGCATGTAAGTGACAATTTTCAGTTTGATTATTGTTTTGAGTAAATGTTTTTTTTGTTTTGTTGAATAGTGTACATTCTTTTCTTACTGGAGTTTTTTTTAATAGTGTTTTCTCAGGGACGGTGGCAGCTGCTCGAGAGGCCTTTATGCAGGGTATTCCATCTATCTCAATATCATATCAATGGTACGTAACGTTCATATATATATATATATATATATATATATATATATATATATATATATATATATATATATATATATATATATATATATATATATATATATATATATATATATATATATATAATAAAACAACAAAGTCTAGATGTTGTGAACTTAATATGTGGTGAACTGGTGGCTGTTGATAGGATGCGAGATACAAGCAATATCAATGACTTCACATTTGCTGCAGAGGCTTGCTTACCTATAATAAGTGCCATTTTTGCTGAGATAAAAAATAAAACTTATAATCAGAAATGTTTTCTGAATGTAGCTTTGCCGACAGATATTCTGAATCATAAGGTCTGTTACTATGCACATACATGCATCAGCTATGTATTTGGATCACATCATATTCTGTGTCATAAAGAATATGGAATATTTATAATTCTTTATTTATGTTCTGTTAATAGGGTATTAAAGTGACTAAACAAGGAATAAGCAGTGGCATACCTGGTTGGAAGCAAGTTTCTTTAAACCCCCAAGGTGGATATATCTCAATGGATATGAATTCGGTTGAATTAAACGGCAATGTGATTAATGTTTCGCAAGAACTCCTTTTATTCAAGAGAGAGGTGTGTGGTACTTACTAGCTGGTTAACTATTTCAAACATTCTTCCAGTTTCGATTTTGATTATAAATAGAAAAAGCTAGCTTAATTATAATGACACTCATGACCTTCCAGCTTATCATTTTAATTTAGAAAACATTGATATGTTAAGATTAATGTGAAAGGTATTGGTTTGTAGTACATAGTGTAATTTATGTGTTAAACATGCTTTCAATTTAGGTCAAGCGTGGTAATACGGACGATGGTGAAACGGATTTCTATAATCTTCTACAAGGATATGTATGTACATTTCTCACCTATATAACGCAACTAATAATATTTACTTATACACAGTGTTGTAAAAGTCGGTGGAGCCCAAGGCAACTAGTCCCCGGTTAGTCGGATTTCGGGAATAGAAAATGACCCGACATGGGCCTAGGTTGGTCAAAGTCACTGGTCAATGGACGGTCAATGTTGGTCAAAGTTGGATTTAGTTGGTCAAAATCGAATCTATCCAGTCAAAATTGGTCAAAATCAGTTATCAACGGCTGACTAGTCTTACAAGGTCCCGACTGACTAGCGACTTTTACAACCTTGTATATATATGTGCATTGTTGTTGATTTCACATATGCGGTTTATGTATTTCAGATAACTGTCACACCCCTTGGGGCGTTAAGTAACGTGGATATTGACTGCCATACTTATTTCAAAGATCGTTTACCCGGAGTGGTGACCGAGTCGACTTCTTCAGACCCATCATAATCATAACTTTATTGGGAATTCCATTGAAATCAAATTACTTCGGTTGTTCGTCTGAGTTTCTTTGCTTACAAATATTACCAGTACATTTTTATTCGGTACCCCGTAGAGGAGTGTTGTTTGAGTGTTGGTGGTGAACATATGTCCTATTTATCTTTTGTGCAAATAAGGTTGAACTATCTTATCAAGGCTGACAAACTACTTGATTTCCATTGACAATGTAAGAAAAATAGTACTATTTGCTCGTGACATATAGACGACATTCACTTCCATATATTATAGTTGAAGTATAAAAAGTGTGAGTGAGATATACACATAGTTGCAACACTTAGTTAAAAAAACAGAGTAATAAGTTATAACACATCTGGAGATCAATGCATAAAGAAAACGACGACACATAACGTCATGTCATTAGTTAGTTATGAAAAACTAACAAGATTTGATTTAGTAGGTGCCTAATTACGGAATAAGACGACTTCATACGCGGTTAAATTTTTAAAAGTTTTTCTAATGATACCTTTAAGGGTTATTTTTAAGAAAATTTATACGCTCAAAAAATTGTACATTCAAATTAGCAGGGTGGTTAGTAAGAAGTTAATGGAGTAGTTATTTTCAAAATACAAGTGATTAAAATATGTTCAAAAATCTTAAAGATAGCCACTATATGGCTATCTTTAAAAAATTTCAACTTTAAAATAAGACATACGTAGAGGAACTAACAATAGTTGTTTCAACTTTTGACAACTTTCATCCATCCATCGGACTGTTGGAGATAATCGGTTAAGAAAATGCACAATGGTTCCACATCGGAAAGTGATAGAACCAAATGTATGTATATAAGCTTATGAGAACCTCACTCTCTCACCAATTAGTTTTAGAGAAATGTGAAACTCATGAGCTTATATGTTGTACATGGAGGTGAACCTGAAATCGATCATACACGTGGTATCAGAGCCGGAGCAGGGAGAAAGTAGACGGGACACAAGATGATGAAATTCGGTGATCGATAGCATGTAGCAAGTAGCATGCAGAAAGTAAGAGCAAAGATGATCACCGATGCTCGTCAAGTAGCATGGATTAACCGATTAAGAGGGTGATTGTTGGAGATAATCGGTTAAGGAAATGCACAAATGGTCCCACATCGGAAAGTGATAGAACTAAATTTATGTATATAAGCTTATGGGAACCTCACTCTATCACCAATTGGTTTTAGAGAAAAATGAAACTCATGAGCTTATATGTTGTACATGGAGGTGGACCTAAAATCGATCCTACACGGACAACAAACAAAAATGATACTATTCGTTTTTTTCAAAAATAAACATAAAAATATTAGCGAATTCGAAGATCAACAAGTATAATCGATACAAAAGGAATTCAAACCTAATCAAACAAGCAACAAACTTTACTTTAGAACTGCAAACACACACATATTTCGTCCAAGACATGACTCGAACTCATAACCTCAAGCTTAATGAGACTCTTTGATACCGTTGGGCCAAAAGCCCTTTCGAAAACTAAAAACGTAAATCAACAAAAACAACAAAACCCAATACCACATAAATGGTGTATGGGAGAGGTGAGATGTATGTGGCGACCCGACAAAATCGTCATTGATGGCGCCGTCCACTTAGGTCCCGTTACGTGGTCATAAGTCTTTAAAACAACGTTTGACCAAAATATGTCGCATTCATTTCAAATGTAAAGATGTTTCAAGGTTTACAAAGTAGTTCAACGACTAAACATGTTACAACGTTGTAAAGTACAAATGAAACCTATGCGACACAATTTAAAGTAAAGTCAAAAGACGCTCCATGTATGCATGTATACTCGACATCCAAAGAAGTATCAAAATAGAGTGCGGAAGCATGTATCACTTAGCGTTCAAGGACCTGAGAAAACATATAGAAAACTGTCAACGAAAAACGTTGGTGAAATCATAGGTGTATTAGTAAACGTTGTTTTTGAACCACAAGATTTTGTATTTCCATAACGTTGATTATCCAAATCGTTTTCATTCCAAAGTTGTTATTTGTTTGTGGAGCACCCAATTATCAAGACTTAACTGTACACGTACCTCATTATCATAGTGTTAGAACCTACACTATATACTCGAAAATATATTTCATCCGCTAACGGTAGCGAACCGTCCAAATGAGGGCTGGTCAAACCCGTATGGATCCACACAACATAAGTTTACGTTTACACTCTACAAGTGTAACTAATGATGATTGAATTGAGGCCTTTTTGTTCTAACTCGCACGTGGAATGTTTGTTTTCGTACTTATGTTCAAAGCATAAAAGTATGATACGTATATGTTTCTCATCCCATAGTTTAAAGCGTAAAAGTTGTTGAAAAGGTGGGACTATGATCTCACCTTGAGTGCACGGGTATATAGGTACTTCACAAAGTAAACATGTGAAAAGAACGAATGCTAGTCTTGACATAAATAAATAGGTTGTATCAATAACGGTAAAAACGGTCGGTCAAAGTTGTTCAAATAGTCATATGGCTCGTTACGACTCGATTAATATAGCATGTGAGTCAAATTGTCAAGTTTCATGCAAAATACAAGTATAAAAGCACGCTAGAATAATTGCATAAGTATTCAGTTACGTTTGAATAAAAGTCAACTTTAGTCAAGTCAAAGTCAACGAAAACGTCAACACATTCGAGTCGGGTCTCGAACAATTTTTCTGAGTTATATAATCATATATGAGCATGTTAGAACAAGTTACATGTTAATCGGAGGTGCGTAGCATACTTAGAATTAAACGGTAAACGACCAAGTTGATCAGAATTCTGCAGTTCATTTGGACGGCGTCCAAAATGACTGAACGGCGTCCAGTAGTGAAAGACTGGACGGTGTCCAAGGTTTTGGACGGCGTTCAAACACCTGGGCAGCTGAAGTTGCAGACATTTCACAAGTGCACGAACCAAAACTCAATCAAACATAAATTGTGAACCGAAAACATTTAAAACATATATCTTATACCGTTGGAAAGGTATTTTGACGAGGAAAACAACTAAACACATTTGATCAATCAATTCATCATTTATAACAATCAAATCCAAGTTGAATGGTCATTTAAGGTTCATCATAAATGCTTCAAGTTCATAAATGCACATTGATGATTCGGGAATTAAATGCACACATATAATACGCCATTTTGTAGGTAATTACGCATACAATTCAACTAAACACTTACCAACAACATTTCATAGCATTCAATGTATCCAAAGTTCATATTTAAGTCTATCAAACCCTAACCAAACTTACAAAATCAATAATCATGTTAGTGAAGTTTTCTAAATCAACCTACACATCAAAAGGAAGCTAGTGATGCTAGTAACGCATTTAATACATGAACTTTTAACATCTAACAACATTTAAACAACCAAATATCAAGATTAAGCAAGTCATCCTTCAAGTTTAAGCTAGTTACATCAAAATGACAAGAACAAGCATATAAATCACATATTCATGTTAGACTTGAGCCATAGACACTAATTAACACACTTTTAAGTTTTAAAGATCAAGAAATATAGTGTTTTTAGAAATTTACCCAAACGAGATGAAGTTGGTATGGAATCGAAGAGGAAGTTGCAAGAATTCCAAATATGTAATTTGTTTTGAAGAACGCTTGCTAGATTGGAAATGGATGATGATTGATTGATTTGGGTGTTTGAGAGCAAAAGTGAAAGTATCAAAATGAGGAGGATGAAATGAATGGAGGAGGAAGAAGTTTGACTAGTTGACCTAGTCAAGACTTTGGTCCTTTGGCAAGTTTAGTCCCTCGAGTTTAAAAGTGGGTGCGCGAATTACCTAGATGAAATATTTTAAATACGTAGAGTAAATGAGATATGTTATAATTTAATAACGGACTTTGAAATAAATAAACGGAAAGTAAACAGAAAAAGACGGGATGTTACATTACCTACTCCTTAAAAGAAATTTCGTCCCGAAATTTAGGTAGATGTAGTAGGCGTAGCATCATTCTCGGGATCTTGCATTGCCAATTCAACGAATAAGTGAGGATACTTTCTTTGCATTTGATCTTGTCTTTTCCAAGTAAACTCGGGTCCTCTCTTTGCGTTCCAACGAACTTTGACAATCGGGATTTTACTTTGTTTTAGCGTCTTGACGGAGTGGTCTACAATTTCAACCGGTTCTTCCACGAAATGAAGTTTGTCATCAATAGTAAGCTCCTCGAGAGGGATGACGAGTTCAGGTTCGGCAAAGCACTTCTTCAAATTTGATACATGGAAAGTAGGATGAATGGAGCTTAATTGGGTCGGAATATCTAAACGGTAAGCGACGGGTCCAATACGTTCCAAGATTTCAAAAGGACTAATGTACCTCAGATTAAGTTTCCCACGTTTTCCGAAACGGATTACACCTTTCCAAGGCGCGACATTTAACATTACACAATCACAGACTTGGAACTCGAGATCCTTACGTCTTCTGTCGGTGTAGCTCTTTTGACGACTACGGGCCGTCCTGAGCCTATCTCGGATTTGAACGATCTTCTCGGTTGTTTCATGAATGAGTTCGGGTCTGGTGATTTGCTTGTCGCCTACTTCGGCCCAACAAAGAGGAGAACGACATTTTCGGCCATATAACACTTCGAATGGTGTGGCGTTAATACTCGTGTGATAACTATTGTTGTAAGAGAATTCGGTGAGAGGCAAGTGCTTTTCTCAAGCTTTTCCGAAATCGATAACGCAAGCTCGTTACATGTACTCCAAGGTTTGAATTATGCGTTCGCTTTATTCGTCGGTATGCGGTACTCATGTCTAGCCGTGTTCCCAACGCTTCTTGTAAGGTACCCCAAAATCTAGAAACAAAACGGCTATCTCGATCAAAAATAATCTATAAGGGTACACATGACGGGATACAATCTCCTTTATGTATAGTTGTGCAAGTTTCTCCATTTTATCGGTTTCCTTCATGGCTAGGAAGTGGGCGGATTTGGTGAGACGGTCAACAATAACCCAAATGGTATCGTAACCGCCTATTGTATTTGGTAGTTTTGTGATGAAGTCCATCGTTATTCTTTCCCACTTCCATTGCGGGATTTCGGGTTGTTGAAGTAACCCGAACGGTCTTTGATGTTCAGCTTTGGAGCAAGTTAGACACTTCCCTGCATAAGTAGCAACGTCCCTTTTGATGTTCGGCCACTAATATTGTTCCTTGAGATCATGGTACATCTTACCGGCACCGGGGTGAATCGAATACCTTGACTTATGGGCTTCGTGTAGGATAAGGCTTCGTAAATCCCCATAACTAGGCACCCAAATTCTTCCGGCGAAAAATCGAAGTCCGGTCTCTTTAACTTCGAATCGTGAAACGAGGACGTTCAAGCGTTCTTGAGAAATTTTTTCATCTTTGAGAGCCTCATCTTGGGCTACACGAATTTGACTATTGAGGTTGGTGTGGATGGTGATGTTTAAAGCTCGAACACGAAGAGGCACCATTCTTTCCTTTCGACTTAAGGCATCGGCCACTACATTTGCCTTCCCTGGATGGTAACGAAGCTCACAATTGTAATCGTTTAAAGTTTCAACCCACCATCGTTGTCTCATGTTTAGTTGTTTTTGGTCAAAGATGTGTTGGAGGCTTTTGTGATCGGTGAAGATAGTACTTTTGGTTCTATAAAGATAGTGTCTCCACATTTTGAGTGCAAAGACAACGGCTCCAAGTTCGAGATCATGGGTCGTGTAGTTTCGTTCGTGGATTTTCAATTATCGGGAGGCATAAGCGATAACCTTCTTTCGTTGCATCAATACTCACCCAAAACCATGTTTCGAGGCATCGTAATATACAACAAAATCATCATTGCCCTCGGGAAGAGATAAGAAATGAACGGTGGTTAACTTTTTCTTCAAGATTTGAAACGCGGACTCTTGTTCGGTTGCCCAAACGAATTTTTTTCCCTTGTGAGTTAACGTGGTTAGAGGACGAGCAATCAAGGAGAAATCTTCGATGAATCTACGATAATATCCGGCAAGGCCCAAGAATTGACGAATGTGAGTAGAGTAGTAGGGTTTTCCCATTCGCTAATGGCTTCGATTTTTGCGGGATCGACTTTAATACCTTGGTCACTCATGACATGACCAAGAAATTGAACTTCCTTTAGCCAAAATTCGCACTTGGAGAATTTGGCATAGAGTCATTCTTGTGTAAGGAGTTCAAGCACGAGTCGGAGGTGTTGTTCGTGTTCTTCTTTGCTTTTAGAATATACCATGATATCGTCTATGAATACAATAACGAATTTGTCGAGATACGGTTTGCACACGCAGTTCATAAGGTCTATGAACACCTCTGGTGCATTAGTTAGACCAAATGGCATTACAAGAAATTCATAACTACCATAACGAGTCCGAAAAGCGGTTTTGGAGACATCTTCCCCCTTAACCCTTAGTTGGTGATAACTCGAGCGGAGATCGATTTTTGAATATACACAAGAACCTTGTAGTTGATCAAAGAGGTCATCGATGCGAGGAAGAGGATAACGGTTCTTAACCGTCAATTTATTTAGTTCACGATAATCTATGCACATTCGTAGGGATCCATCTTTCTTCTTAACAAATAAAATCGGAGCGCCCCATGGTGAATGGCTAGGTTGGATAAAAACACGGTCAAGTAGTTCTTGAATTTGACTTTGAAATTCTTGCATTTCGGATGGAGCAAGTCTATACGGTGCACGTGCTACGGGTGCGGCTCCCGAAATAAGATCGATTTGGAATTCAACCGGTCGATGAGGTGGAAGACCCGGTAATTCCTCGGGAAATACATCGAAAAAGTCACTAACAATTGGCACATCATCGATATGCTTCTCATCGGTCTCGACTTTCTTAACGTGGGCTAGGATCGCGAAGCAACCTTTACGAAGATATTTTTCAACTTTAAGGCACGAGACGAGGTTAAGTCCGGTGCAACTCTTATCGCCATAGACAATCAAGGGTTCACCATTCTCGATAGGAATTTGAATCGCCTTAAGATCATAAAGGATGTGAGATTTCGTTTTGGCTAACCAATCCATTCCAATTATTACATCGAACCTCCCTAGTTCTATAGGTATCAAGTCAATTTCAAACTCTTTACCCAATAAGTTTAACGTACACCCCCGATAAAATTTGTAGGCACTTAATAGTTTCCCGTTGGCCACTTCAATGGCGTAAGTAGTATCTAGTGGAAGTGGTGGAGTGCAAAAATATTGAGTCAAGGTCTTGGATACAAAACTCTTATCAGCACCCGAATCGAATAAGCAAGTAACATAAGAGTTGTTGAGAAGAAACGTACCCGTGACTAGTTCATTGTCATCTCGGGCATCCTTGGTGTTAATGTTGAAAGCTCGGCCGCATGCATTGGTGTTAGCTTTCTTCTTTGGGCATGCATTTCTAAAATGGCCCGGTTGGCCACAATTGAAGCAAACACCCATTTTCGGTGCATTGGGCCCCTTTTGGGCGACGGGGGCGGCACTTCTACAATCGTTGGCCACATGGCCACTTCTTTGACACCGAAGACAAAATGGCTTGCCACATTCACCAAAATGATGTTTGTGGCATTTGTTGGAAAAAGGTTGAGTTCCGGCATAACTTTTCTTGCCGTCGGAAGTGGAAGACTTCTTGGCGAAGTTGTTGTTGTTGTAGTTGCTTGATTGAGAGGCTTCTCATTTTCTTTTGTTTCCACCCGATTTATCCTCGGCCTTTGGTGCCGGTACTTCAATTTCATCCATCGTCTCTATCAATTGATGGGCCATCTTTAAAGGTTCTTGTAGGTTAGCAGGTTTGGATGACATTACCCCGTGTTTACTGCTCTTAGGGAGGCCATCCATGTAAAGTTCAACTCTTAGGGACTCGGGAGTCACAAGGGCCGGACACATTAAGGCTAGCTCGGCAAACCGTTGATTGTAAGCTTTGAGGTCATTTCGGACCGCCTTTAAACTTTTTAGCTCGTTTTCGAGACTTCGAGTCTCTTCACGCGGGAAGTACTCGGCGATCATCTTTCTTCTTAAGTCAGCCCAAGAGAGTGCGTGGGCTTCATCGGTACCCACCGATTGTACATATGTATTCCACCATGTGAGAGCGATACCGGCGAAAGTGTGGGTGGAGTATTTGACCTTGTCTTGGTCCTGGCAACCACTTATGCTAAAAATGGCTTCCGTTTGTTTGAACAATCGAGTGAGGGAAACCGGTCCCCCGGTTCCATCAAAAGTGTGAGGTTTTCACCCCATGAAGTTCTTGTAGGAGCATCCCTCGTTTGAATTACCGGTTCCATGGTTGTTGTTGTTGTGGTTGTTGTTGGAGGAGTGACTGGCCATGGCAGCATCTACGGCGGTGGCTATCATCTGTTGAAGAGCTTGTTCGAGGGTTTCATTGCGGTGACCTCGGCGGGGAGGCATTGTTCCTTCAAGACACAAGAATATCGTTGATTAGTATTCTTAATAATACTAATCGTGATATGGAATAAAGATAGAGAGTAAATTTTCCTTGACCCGCCCTCGATTCCTTATGTTGTAATGTCGGAACGTCCATATGAGTCACCATAATATAATCCCGACAATTATATTACCCTAATTCACATGTGGCGTGTCAATCAAATTAAACAACGTGAGATTAAGTTGAGATAGGAGTTAGATACGAATAGAAGAGTTCAAGTATAAATGCACAAGTAGTCAAGCAAGTCCTACTTTAAGTCCATATCCCGGTTGTAGTCTAGACTCACTAATGTACCCTATGACTCGAGGTTGATGAAATGTCCCGTTCATATTGATTATAAACTTTCCATATTAATTGAGTTCGTTGTGAGGTTTTGACCTCTATATGAGATGTTTTTCAAAGACTGCATTCGTTTTTAAAACAAACTATAACCTTTATTTTATCGACAAGGTTAAAAGGACACCACCTAGATTATCCAGAAATGATAATTTAAAAATATCACACTTACACACTACCAATACATTGTGATGACCCGGGAATTTCCGACCAAATTTAAACTTAATCTTATATGATTTCGACACGATAAGCAAAGTCTGTAATGTTGAGTCTTGAAAACTTTGGAACAATTTACATGAATACATTTGCCCTTTTACCATTCCCGACGATTCACGAACAACTTTGTAAATAGATATATATATATATATATATATATATATATATATATATATATATATATATATATATATATATATATATATATATATATATATATATATATATATATATATAATTTTATTTGAAACATTATTTGAAATAATATATGATTTAATTGTTGAAAATAAATATATAAAATAATATCAGTATATTTAATATTATTAATTTAATATATAATATATAGATATGAATATAATTAAATATATATATATACACAAATATATATATGTATATTATATATTGTAATTGTTATAATCAATGTTGAAAAATAATAATAATATATAATAAATATTATTTAAAGAGTATATATATATATATATATATATATATATATATATATATATATATAAAGTATATAGAATATATACTTTGTGACTTCGAAATTATTTAATAAACGACGGTAACGCTCAACTGTCTTTCGATAGATAGTAAATGAGTTAAAAAGGGATTTATGTGTTTTAAAAATAAACGGTGACCCAAAAAATGGGTTTTATAAATTATAGGCTTAGTAAAAATGTATTTAGGAGTTATTTGTTAAATTTTAAAACTTTTTATATTTTACTTAGGGTTGGGAGTGAATAATTAATGTAACTTTTATATAGTGATTAATAATTAGATTTTATACCATAATGACTAAAATAAATAAATATAGTTAATTTAAAAATATGGGATTTTTTTATGAATACTTTTATTCACCACTGATTTATCAACAGAGTACGATAATGCAGTCCGTGAAAGGAATAGTAGACAACGGCTAAGAATTTACACGTTTATATTTTAAATTATATTATAATCAATATTATATCGATTACTATTATTGTTTATACTTTACTGTTATTGGTTGTGTTATGATTTTTCAGTACGGAGTAATACCTAATAACACCCGTGACTGAATTATTATAGCACTGTTTTTGTCTTCAATTTAAGTCCACCTCAACTAACTTATCTTATGTAATATATACTGGATATAGTGATGGCATATGTATTACAGTTTGTAAAACACTTCATCACCAAATTTCATTTTAATGACGTCTTTCATCTCAATTCTTTAATCACACGAACATAACTCATATCATTGCAAGATAGTGAGTTCTTTTATCTTGTAATGAATCAAACGCAATCACCCTCACCCATCGTGAACCACAACCGCCATCATCGAAACAACAATCACTCTCCTCTCTCTCCTCTTCTTCATGAATCACCACCGAAAATCATCACCATCTCGTTACCATGTTTTTGTTTTGAACACCACAAACACCACAACCTACTTGCAAGTACAACTTAACCACCATGGCTGCTATGTGAACCGCTACAACCGAACAACCCTATAGCTCTCTGTACGTTTCCCTCTCTAAATTTTTGTCACCTACAACCATGAATCTGTTTTCTTAATTCTATTTGAATATCACCACTACATACCATCAATATCAGTCGCTCATTACTACCTGGTAATGCTATTATATTTTTTTCTTTCTTTCTTTCATTTCCTTCGATCAGCCTGCAATAAACCATAACTACCATGTTTCTATTTTCATTATTATCGTACGTTGATCAAACCTGCAACTCGATATTGGTTCTATGTCTAATCGTAACCCACATAGTGATAAAGTGATTCGTTGTTGATTCATGTTGATTATAAAGTGGTATGATATTGATGCAAGTTGATAAAGATAAAGATGTAGGGTCGATTGAATTATGTGCTTCTCACTCAGTTTCTAATACAAAGTAATTGATAAGTCTTCCATCCAATTGTTTATAAAAATATGTATGTAACAAGTGGATCACGTATTAGTAAGTTAAGAAGTCCTATTTTGTCAGTATGATATGGCATGATAATGATGGTACATAAAAATAATGATGATGTTGAGAGAAATGATGATGATTTAAAAAAAAGAACAAAAAAAAGAAAAAAAGAAACGATAATGGAGAAGGTGCTTTATATATTGCTTTATAAAAAAAAGAAAAAAGAAAAAAGAAAGAAGTCAGGACACATGTTTGTGGGAGAAAATGGTCGACCCATTTTTTTTTGCAAGTGGACATGTGAAATTTTTTTTTATAATGATGGTTGAATTAGAAAAGGAAAACGGACGAGTCTATGGGATAAATAAATTTGGTTGCGAATTAATTCAGAAAGAAACGGTTAGAGGAGTGGTCGGAGTTGGTGTTAGGCTAACAGGAGGTCACAGGTTCAATTCTGGTCTGGGGAATAATTTTTTTTTTAAAGAAGGCAGTAAGACATGGCTTAAATAAATTTAAGCTGAGAATTAGATCAGAAAAATGGAAACAGAGGGATGGTTAGGAATGTATTGGGTGAAAGTGAGGTCATGGGTTCGAGTCCCGTCTGGAGCATTTTTTTTGACAAAGCTTTAAGGGTATACACAATTACTTTTATTATTATTATTGTTATTATTATTATATTCACATGTATAAGTATTATAATTATTATCATTATTATTATTAATAACATTAGTATTAACATTATTAGCATTGTTACTATTAAAAATTATTATTGCTACAACTATATTAGTATTATTGTCGGTTTTACTATTAGTATCATTATAAGTGTTATTAATATTATTATTATGAAAATAATACAAGTTATCATTTTTTTCACAAACTATTAGTATTAGTATCACCTTTGTAATTATTAT